>NW_027266275.1:74502830-75727424 GCF_022045235.1 Haliotis cracherodii | reverse complement strand
CAACAAACAGGTACAATGCACAGGTACAGGGGCAGGTACAACACACAGGTACAGGGGCAGGTACAACAAACAGGTACAGGGGCAGGTACAAAAAACAGGTACAGGGGCAGGTACAACAAACAGGTACAGAGGCAGGTACAACACACAGGTACAGGGGCAGGTACAACACACAGGTACAGGGGCAGGTACAACAAACAGGTACAGGGGCAGGTACAACAAACAGGTACAGGGGCAGGTATAACACACAGGTACAGGGGCAGGTACAACACACAGGTACAGGGGCAGGTACAACACACAGGTACAGGGGCAGGTACAACACACAGGTACAGGGGCAGGTATAACACACAGGTACAGGGGCAGGTACAACACACAGGTTCAGGGCCAGGTACAATGCACAGGTACAGGGGCAGGTATAACATACAGGTACAGGGGCAGGTATAACACACAGGTACAGGGGCAGGTATAACACACAGGTACAGGGGCAGGTATAACACACAGGTACAGGGGCAGGTACAACACACAGGTACAGGGGCAGGTATAACACACAGGTACAGGGGCAGGTATAACATACAGGTACAGGGGCAGGTATAACACACAGGTACAGGGGCAGGTATAACACACAGGTACAGGGGCAGGTATAACATACAGGTACAGGGGCAGGTATAACACACAGGTACAGGGGCAGGTATAACACACAGGTACAGGGGCAGGTATAACACACAGGTACAGGGGCAGGTACAACACACAGGTACAGGGGCAGGTATAACACACAGGTACAGGGGCAGGTACAACACACAGGTTCAGGGCCAGGTACAATGCACAGGTACAGGGGCAGGTATAACACACAGGTACAGGGGCAGGTACAACACACAGGTACAGGGGCAGGTATAACACACAGGTACAGGGACAGGTACAACACACAGGTATAACACACAGGTACAGGGGCAGGTACAACACACAGGTACAGGGGCAGGTACAACAAACAGGTACAGGGGCAGGTATAACACACAGGAACAGGGGCAGGTACAACACACAGGAACAGGGGCAGGTACAACACACAGGTACAGAGGCAGATACAACACACAGGTACAGAGGCAGGTACAACACACAGGAACAGGGGCAGGTACAACACACAGGTACAGGGGCAGTTACAACACACAGGTACAGGGGCAGGTACAACACACAGGTACAGGGGCAGGTACAACACACAGGTACAGAGGCAGATACAACAAACAGGTACAGGGGCAGGTACAACAAACAGGTACAGGGGCAGGTACAACAAACAGGTACAATGCACAGGTACAGGGGCAGGTACAACACACAGGTACAGGGGCAGGTACAACACACAGGTACAGGGGCAGGTACAACAAACAGGTACAGGGGCAGGTACAACACACAGGTACAGGGGCAGGTACAACAAACAGGTTCAGGGGCAGGTACAACAAACAGGTACAGGGGCAGGTACAACAAACAGGAACAGGGGCAGGTACAACACACAGGTACAGGGGCAGGTACAACACACAGGTACAGGGGCAGGTAAAACACACAGGAACAGAGGCAGGTACAACACACAGGTACAGAGGCAGATACAACACACAGGTACAGAGGCAGGTACAACACACAGGAACAGGGGCAGGTACAACACACAGGTACAGGGGCAGGTACAACACACAGGTACAGGGGCAGGTACAACACACAGGTACAGGGGCAGGTACAACACACAGGAACAGGGGCAGGTAAAACACACAGGTACAGGGGCAGGTACAACACACAGGTACAGGGGCAGGTAAAACACACAGGTATAACACACAGGCATAACACACAGGTACATGGGCAGGTACAACACACAGGTACAGGGGCAGTTACAACACACAGGTACAGGGGCAGGTACAACACACAGGTACAGGAGCAGTTACAACACACAGGAACAGGGGCAGGTACAACACACAGGTACAGGGGCAGGTAAAACACACAGGAACAGAGGCAGGTACAACACACAGGTACAGGGGCAGGTACAACACACAGGTACAGGGGCAGTTACAACACACAGGAACAGGGGCAGGTACAACACACAGGTACAGGAGCAGTTACAACACACAGGAACAGGGGCAGGTACAACACACAGGTACAGGAGCAGGTACAACACACAGGTACAGGGGCAGGTACAACACACAGGTACAGGGGCAGGTACAACACACAGGTACAGGGGCAGGTAAAACACACAGGAACAGAGGCAGGTACAACACACAGGTACAGGGGCAGGTACAACACACAGGTACAGGGGCAGGTAAAACACACAGGTATAACACACAGGTATAACACACAGGTACAGGGGCAGGTACAGGGGCAGGTACAACAAACAGGTTCAGGGCCAGGTACAATGCACAGGTACAGGGGCAGGTACAACACACAGGTACAGGGGCAGGTAAAACACACAGGTATAACACACAGGTATAACACACAGGTACAGGGGCAGGTACAGGGGCAGGTACAACAAACAGGTTCAGGGCCAGGTACAATGCACAGGTACAGGGGCAGGTACAACAAACAGGTTCAGGGCCAGGTACAATGCACAGGTACAGGGGCAGGTACAACACACAGGTAGAGGGGCAGGTACAACACACAGGTACAGAGGCAGGAACAACACACAGGTACAGAGGCAGATACAACACACAGGTACAGAGGCAGGAACAACACACAGGTACAGAGGCAGGTACAACACACAGGTACAGGGGCAGGTATAACACACAGGTACAGAGGCAGATACAACACACAGGTACAGAGGCAGGAACAACACACAGGTACAGAGGCAAGAACAACACACAGGTACAGGGGCAGGTATAACACACAGGTACAGGGGCAGGTATAACACACAGGTACAGGGGCAGGAACAACACACAGGTACAGAGGCAGGAACAACACACAGGTACAGAGGCAAGAACAACACACAGGTACAGGGGCAGGTATAACACACAGGTACAGGGGCAGGAACAACACACAGGTACAGAGGCAGGTAAAACACACAGGTACAGGGGCAGGTACAACACACAGGTACAGGGGCAGGAACAACACACAGGTACAGGGGCAGGTACAACACACAGGTACAGAGGCAGTTACAACACACAGGTACAGAGGCAAGAACAACACACAGGTACAGAGGCAGGAACAACACACAGGTACAGGGGCAGGTATAACACACAGGTACAGGGGCAGGTATAACACACAGGTACAGGGGCAGGTATAACACACAGGTACAGGGGCAGGTATAACACACAGGTACAGGGGCAGGTATAACACACAGGTACAGGGGCAGGTACAACACACAGGTACAGGGGCAGGTATAACACACAGGTACAGGGGCAGGTACAACACACAGGTTCAGGGCCAGGTACAATGCACAGGTACAGGGGCAGGTATAACACACAGGTACAGGGGCAGGTACAACACACAGGTACAGGGGCAGGTATAACACACAGGTACAGGGACAGGTACAACACACAGGTATAACACACAGGTACAGGGGCAGGTACAACACACAGGTACAGGGGCAGGTACAACAAACAGGTACAGGGGCAGGTATAACACACAGGTACAGGGGCAGGTACAACACAGGTACAGGGGCAGGTACAACACACAGGTACAGGGGCAGGTACAACACACAGGTACAGGGGCAGGTACAACACACAGGAACAGGGGCAGGTACAACACACAGGTACAGGGGCAGTTACAACACACAGGTACAGGGGCAGGTACAACACACAGGTACAGGGGCAGGTACAACACACAGGTACAGAGGCAGGTACAACAAACAGGTACAGGGGCAGGTACAACAAACAGGTACAATGCACAGGTACAGGGGCAGGTACAACACACAGGTACAGGGGCAGGTACAACAAACAGGTACAGGGGCAGGTACAACACACAGGTACAGGGGCAGGTACAACAAACAGGTTCAGGGCCAGGTACAATGCACAGGTACAGGGGCAGGTACAACAAACAGGTACAGGGGCAGGTACAACAAACAGGAACAGGGGCAGGTACAACACACAGGTACAGGGGCAGGTACAACACACAGGTACAGGGGCAGGTAAAACACACAGGAACAGAGGCAGGTACAACACACAGGTACAGAGGCAGATACAACACACAGGTACAGAGGCAGGTACAACACACAGGTACAGGGGCAGGTACAACACACAGGTACAGGGGCAGTTACAACACACAGGAACAGGGGCAGGTACAACACACAGGTACAGGGGCAGGTACAACACACAGGTACAGGGGCAGGTACAACACACAGGTACAGGGGCAGGTAAAACACACAGGTATAACACACAGGTATAACACACAGGTACAGGGGCAGGTACAGGGGCAGGTACAACAAACAGGTTCAGGGCCAGGTACAATGCACAGGTACAGGGGCAGGTACAACAAACAGGTTCAGGGCCAGGTACAATGCACAGGTACAGGGGCAGGTACAACACACAGGTAGAGGGGCAGGTACAACACACAGGTACAGAGGCAAGAACAACACACAGGAACAGGGGCAGGTACAACACACAGGTAGAGGGGCAGGTATAACACACAGGTACAGAGGCAGATACAACACACAGGTACAGAGGCAGGTACAACACACAGGTACAGAGGCAAGAACAACACACAGGTACAGAGGCAGGAACAACACACAGGTACAGAGGCAAGAACAACACACAGGTAGAGGGGCAGGTACAACACACAGGTACAGAGGCAAGAACAACACACAGGTACAGAGGCAGGAACAACACACAGGTACAGGGGCAGGTACAACACACAGGTACAGAGGCAGGTATAACACACAGGTACAGGGGCAGGAACAACAAACAGGTACAGAGGCAGGAACAACACACAGGTACAGGGGCAGGTACAACAAACAGGTACAGGGGCAGGTACAACAAACAGGTACAGGGGCAGGTACAACAAACAGGTACAGAGGCAGGAACAACACACAGGTACAGGGGCAGGTACAGGGGCAGGTACAACAAACAGGTACAGGGGCAGGTACAACAAACAGGTACAGAGGCAGGTATAACACACAGGTACAGGGGCAGGTACAACAAACAGGTACAGGGGCAGGTACAACACACAGGTACAGGGGCAGGAACAACACACAGGTACAGGGGCAGGTACAACAAACAGGTACAGGGGCAGGTACAATGCACAAGTACAGGGGCAGGTACAACACACAGGTACAGGGGCAGGTATAACACACAGGTACAGGGGCAGGTACAACACACAGGTACAGAGGCAGGTACAACACACAGGTACAGGGGCAGGTACAACACACAGGTACAGGGGCAGGTACAAAAAACAGGTACAGGGGCAGGTACAACACACTGGTACAGGGGCAGGTATAACACACAGGTACAGGGGCAGGAACAACACACAGGTACAGGGGCAGGTATAACGGGCAGGTATAACACACAGGTACAACACACAGGTACAGGGGCAGGTATAACACACAGGTACAGGGACAGGTACAACACACAGGTACAGGGGCAGGTATAACAAACAGGTACAGGGGCAGGTACAACACACAGGTACAGGGGCAGGCACAACACACAGGTACAGGGCCAGGTACAACACACAGGTACAGGGGCAGGTACAACACACAGGTACAGGGGCAGGTACAACACACAGGTACAGGGGCAGGCACAACACACAGGTACAGGGGCAGGTACAACACACAGGTACAGGGGCAGGTACAACACACAGGTACAGGGGCAGGTACAACACACAGGTACAGGGGCAGGAACAACACACAGGTACAGGGGCAGGTACAACACACAGGTACAGGGGCAGGTACAACACACAGGTACAGGGGCAGGAACAACACACAGGTACAGGGGCAGGTACAACACACAGGTACAGGGGCAGGTAAAACACACAGGTACAGGGGCAGGTACAACACACAGGTACAGGGGCAGGTACAACACACAGGTACAGGGGCAGGTAAAACACACAGGTACAGGGGCAGGTATAACACACAGGTATAACACACAGGCATAACACACAGGTACATGGGCAGGTACAACACACAGGTACACGGGCAGGTACAACACACAGGTACATGGGCAGGTACAACACACAGGTACAGAGGCAGGTACAACACACAGGTACATGGGCAGGTACAACACACAGGTACACGGGCAGGTACAACAAACAGGTACAGAGGCAGGTACAACACACAGGCATAACACACAGGCATAACACACAGGTACATGGGCAGGTACAACACACAGGCATAACACACAGGCATAACAAACAGGTACAGAGGCAGGTACAACACACAGGTATAACACACAGGCATAACACACAGGTACAGGGGCAGGTACAACACACAGGTACAGGGGCAGGTATAACACACAGGTATAACACACAGGCATAACACACAGGTACATGGGCAGGTATAACACACAGGTACAGGGGCAGGTACAACACACAGGTACATGGGCAGGTACAACACACAGGTACACGGGCAGGTACAACAAACAGGTACAGAGGCAGGTACAACACACAGGTACAGGAGCAGGTACAACACACAGGTACAGAGACATCACACCAGGTACAGTGGCAGAGGGACAATATAAGAGATTTATTAAGTGGATTCATAAAAAGACAAAAGACAAAAAGATCAAAAGATGACAAATCCCCCCGGCCCCCACAAATTCGAAAGAACAAGTCGTCCGACTGTTACTTTAAGTCCAAATTGATGAGAGAATTTCTATCTAATCTGTCTGTCCGTATACAAGAGTAGTTATTGAGCTATCAAAGCAATACCATGGAATTGGGAGATGAATCTTCGTATTTCTATGTCAGGTACACACCAATATGAACCAATATGAGTCGAAGTCAAACATGGTGACATGGAAACGAAAAAAATATAAATTCTAAACACCCCTAAATAGCAAAAGCACCTCTTCACAACCTGGTCTTTGTGTGTGCAATGTTTCATGAAAGAAAACTTGTTTCAGAGATATGTTCAAATTCAAACTTGTTGCCATGGAAACAGAAAAATTCCAGATTATAAAAATCCCTTTAAAGGAAAAGGCACCAGTAGACAACCTGGTCCTTGTGTGCAAAGTTTCAAGAAAGGGTACCAATTAGATTCAGAGAAATGGTCCGGATAAACACACCACTATCAACAGAGTCAAAGTCAACCTTGTTGCCATGGAAACAGGAAATGTTTTTTCTCCAAAATTTCCAAAATTGCAAAAGGCACCACTTCAACCCCTGATTAATACATGTTTGAATGAAAAATGTTGACTAGGTTTTTTAAGTTCTGCTCAGGAAATGAAACCTAAACAGAGGTAAATGACTCTTACCTTCGTTTCAGCTAAGTCTAATGTGGAATCAAGGAAAAAGGAAATTTTTTAAAAATTCAAAAATAGTAAAAGGCACAAGTTTGGATGAAAACTCTTGCACGGTTCTCAAGTTACTTTCTGGAGACGAAATACAGACGGACTGAGAGACAGACCAGATGATGACTATGCTGGGGGGATAAATAGGGGGGGGGGGGGATATTCTTTTATCTACTGTATATTGTTGTTTGGAGCAAAGAGATTTCAAGAATTACAAAAATGTAGAAAAGTGAAAAGTGTTAATAATCATGCCCTGCATCTGCATCAAGTAAACTGTTTAACCCTGATGAAATAAAAGTGTAGAATACACCAGATATACGACTGACAATGTAGCTTCCCCAGCCAAACCTTGAACAAAGACAACAAACGAGAAGTAACGACTTAAAATATTGTCCCTGCATTAAGGTTTGAGTATTTTTGCCTGAAATTAAAACAGGCCACCCTCTGAAGGTGTTATCCGTATTCCATGACAAAGGATGTTAAAAAAACTTATAATGTTAATGGAGTGTGAGCACTAGGAAACACTGACAACTTAATTACACCTGCATGTGACAGACATGCTATATCGAGAAACCTCAATCAAACAGTCACCATCCACACCACACTTGTTACATGATGCCAGACACTCCAGCATTACTGATAGCAATACAGGCAACAATGCAGTCAGCCTACACTTGCACAAGTCTCTAAGGCAATAATTATTAGTTAAAATCATAATTTCTAGATTATGCAAATAATAAGAACAAGTTGTCCCTAAAAGAGTCGTTAGAGGCTATACTGTCCCGATATCTAGACTTGCCTATTAGGAGGATAGAATTCTACACATCCATGGACTTTTCTTTCAGTATAGCCTTGGAGCAAGGCTACAGTCAGCCCTCCTCAGTGTTTAAATGTTACTAAAACTGAACTTGTCACCCACAGACAAGTGAGTGCAGTGGGGCCCCGGAGTGGAGAACCTCTGCCTGTATGCTGGGTGTTGACATGGGTATTATCACACCGCTCACACACAACATCAAAGAGCAATTTCTACCTCAGCCTCATCTTTAAATGTGAATCTATAACAGCGCTGGCTTAGCAGACTGAGGAGATGAGAAACTGATGATGTCGTGTTTACACACAAGGCCGACATACAGTGAAAGGATCACAATACCCGTGTCATACCTCAATGGCGTCGGCTGGAATACCAGCCCAAACCCTTCAAGCAATTTCTATGTCCTTGATCCTTAGATTATGGTTTGTGGTGATTAAATACGATTAAGAAAATCTCACCTAAATGTCACCACAGTCTAATGTGCAAATAATCTTCTAAGAATTCATCAGGTGGAGTTTTAAGGTAGTTTATTACGCTATGAGATTAGCTATAGTGTATACATCATAATAACGTACCTTATGACTCTCTGAGGTTATATATATCTCCTTGTACTGTGGTTAATACGTATGTGCTTGTCTATACTGTTCATATTCTTACATTGTTGTTTATTATGGTAAGGTATCATGTTTATATCATAAGAACTCATCTTCTTACAGGTAAGGTACAGAAAATATCAAGAAACTTGTTATCTTTTTATATAACATTATATATCCATGGTTTTTTTTTCAGGTAAACAATTGATTTGCCTTTGCATGTGTTTGTGATGGGTGCCACCATTTGGGAAGGATTAGCTCACCATTTTTTAGAACACCTGGTAGCATCACTATTTGATAGTGATTCATAAACACATGCTTACGATACAGTCACAGATCACATGGACTCTTCTTTTTGCAGAGATTTCTTATTGGAATGGGTTTTATCGATTGATTTTTCTTTACAAAATAAGGTTTATTTATTATTTAAAAAACACTACCCATTGAAATTGAAATGCATCAACTGACAAAGCATCCCTATTTAGCCTAATCCTGGACAGTGCTCGTTTGCTACAATCGTTCAACTTCTTGACAGTGAGATAGATTTGTTGAGGGCAAGAAATGCAAAATGGACAAATTTCCCCCAATCTTAGTACAACTTGTTCAGCTTGTTCACAAGAATGTATTACGGCATAGTATTCACATAATGGGAACAAACATCATGTCATATCAAGATAGGAATGTACACCGTCCTCATTCACATGTAATATATGACACATGATGGAAAAAAGAGCCCTGCTAAATTTGTTAATTTGAAGTCCCAGCATGGTCTCAGCAATATAGATCCCATTAAATCTCACTCCACATTACTGGGGCCCTCCCTGGGCTTTGTCCCCTACCCCAGCTCACAGAGACACACAGGGACACACGCAGAGATGCAGGCCCAGGGGCTGGCACCGAGGAGGCACATGGTAATTGGAAGCAGCACATTTATGTGCCAGTTCACATGAAACAGTTGGAGAAAAAACAATAATCAAGTCAGATTTTCGGATTATCTGTCCCAAATGAATGAATGGAGTGAGCCATTGGAGAGAGACTTTCAGCTTTCATTCACAAGGGACATAGAGTCCATGAGTAGGAGTTTCTTGCAGACTGCTTTATATAACTCACACTGCCCTTGAAGAATGAAGAAAAACGTATAAGAAATGTAAGCCCTACAGAGACACTTCCCCGAAGTCAACCTTCTGTTCAGATGATTCTGTGATGCCATGATGTTGGTTGGTTGGTTTATGGTTTAACGCCGCACTCAGCAATATTCCAGCTATATGACGGCGGTCTGTAAATAATCGAGTCTGGACCAGACAATCCAGTGATTGATATCATGAGCATCGATACACTATGCTTGCTGTAAGAGGCAACTAACAGGATCGGGTGGTCAGGCTCGCTGACTTGGTTGATGCATGCCATCATATTCCAATTGTGTAGATCGATGCTATGATGTCAATCGCTTGAGGAATCTGGTTCAGACTCAATTATTTACAGACTGACGTCATATAGCTGGAATAATGCTGAGTGATGCATTAACAACAAACAAACAAACAAAACATGATGTCATAGAGGTATATCCACAAACACCTGAGTCAATTGAGCTGACTGTTTCACTGTCACAAGTCAGTACAATAAGCACATGATGGTGGGCTTTGGAAAAATGGACAAACTTGAGGAACTTGAGTGATTTGTATTTGCAGATTGTTGTTTGGACCCAGGTTTGATTCATAGTCACAAATCATTACGTACAAGAACCTTTTTGGATCAGCTTCAAACAGAGCTAGATATCATGACACATGTTGTGCTTGGTGCATTTTTATCAGAAGTTTGGGAAACCAAAGAGCTGATACTTTCTTCACTGCCAAAGTCTCTGTGATAATGCAGTGTACTCTCTCCTGGGAAATAACTACTGAACTAGCAATATGACCCTCAGTCACTCTCAGTCATCACCACATCATTGTTTCTCTGGATCATTTCCGGTGTTGCTGGTTGATCCTTGTCTCTCATCTTCATGCATGTCTTTGGTGTTAAGCCCTTTTTCTGCAACCTCTTGATCACTGCACGTTCCTCAAATTTGTACATTTACCAAAGGCAACAGACCTCTGCTTATCTGTCTGGATTTTCACAGCAAAACAATTTGCACATATATACACAATTTATAGCAATATCTTATCTTATATATCCATATATATAACACTTAATGTTTAAAACATAACATCATTTACATAAATGTGCACATGCAGCACTCCTTAGACACTAAGATGAAAGTTGTAACATTAACCCATGAATGTCTACTGATGGCAGTGCTCCAAATTAAGCATGAAAGTCAAAGGGTCTATGATAATGTCTTCATGATAGATGTTAAAGATAAGGGGCTCCCTAGATTCAGACTTCAAGGACCCGAGGGACACCCTTCATTTCAAACACAGGTGAGGGATGCTGTCATAGATTTGATGCTCTTGAGCATTTATTTGAAACTGAATTTTTTAGCATGAGGTTTTTTCGCCATTCAACCATGACAAAACACATGCTAAATATTTTTAACCAATTGGTGACAGCACAGATGAACGTCTGATGAGTCTTTGGACGTCACACATGACACAATGGAACAAGTTCCCACGACATTATAAACTTCACAATACAGCAATCTAATTGTTTTCACCATGTAAAAACAAGCCGCACCACATGATTTGAATAATAAAGGATTCAAACGATGAGGCAATGTCATGTAGCAAGCCAGATCAACAGTTGCACTTGTCACTGTTCTTGCACTATGCACACTTCCTGTCTGACTCCATGGTAGGAGAGGTGACACACACATGGAAAGGCCTATTGTCATCTGCTGTCACGTTGTACTCTACCCACCCTCCTTACAAGGTGCTTGCCACCGACAAGGTCAGGTACCTTGTTGTTTAACACCACACTCAGCAATAGTCCAGCTATATGACAGCGATCTGTAAAAAAATCAGGTCTGGACCAGACAATCCAGTGATTCACATCATGAGCATCAATCTACACATTTGGGATATGATGACATGCATCAACCGAGTCAGCGAGCCTGACCACCAGATCCTGTTAGTTGCCTCTTACGACAAGCATAGTCACCTTTTCCGGCAAGCATTGGTTGCTGAAGACCTGTTCTAACCCAGATCTTCATGGGTCACAAGGTCAGGTAACAATTGACAGGACATCAGCTGATGTTAGTCAGGGAAGCCATTTGTCAATTTTCTATTTGAGTGAGTGAGTGAGTATGGTTTTACGCCGCTTTAATCAATATTCCAGCAATGTCATGGCAGGGGACACCTGAAATGGGTTTCTATATTACCAATGTGGTGAATCGAACCCATGCCTTTGGCAAGACGAGCAAACACTTTAACCACCAGGCTACCCACCTCCTATTTTGGGGGGAGATATTTCTTTTTCCATTCAGCTATTCAAGACATATAAATAATGTTCTTGTACAAAAGTCGTCACCCCTCTCTCCCACAATATCCAATGAAATGGTTCGCCCTCAAACAACTTTCAAATCAAAGACAGACTGTCAAACATTTCCATCAAGTCAATGAACACATCAAAGATATATGTGTGGATAGTGTTGGAGGGCACAGGTTCAGTTATTATATAAAACACAATCTGATATCTTTGTGATGAAATGACTCTTCCAAACACAGCAAACTTCATTCAACAGTTGCCATTGATTTACAGATACCCAGCGGTATTCATTAATTGAGAAATAACCACTATACATTGAATTCAAAGAAAATGTCAAACTTGCAAAAATTATTTATTTGATCTTTCCCACAAAACAAAGCAGCATAATCTGAGATGATAAAATTCCTTCCTGTTCCAATGCCTTACAACCTGAAGTTTCATCTGCAGTTGCATTCTAAAATCTAATTTTGACATGCGAGCTATTTTCTTTTCCTTTCTTTAATATAGAGCACATTTACTTCCACTTGTGTGGTGAACTTCAAAAGAAATGCCAGGAAATAATTCTACTTCCCAGAAGTTATTCCATCCCTTTTGATTGTCTTTTTTTGGCCCTCTTGTAGTTGTGGCGCTGTTTCATCTCCCGGTCAAACTCCATTACGGCCTCCTGTTCCCCGCTCACATCCCTTTCGCCACACAAATGAATCACTTGAATGATTTCTTCATCATTTTGCCAGAAAGAATGTTATTTTTTCTCAAATAACTCAAAACTGAAATTGGACAGAAAGTGGAGCTTGTCGTTCTGTGTAAGCACGAACTACGCTGCTCTTTGTTCCCCAGCTATGATAATAGACCCTCTCTTGCGCGTGTTGTTATACAGGATTATGTAGTAAGTACTCCTTTGATTCCAGAAAAAGGGCACCAATCACATGTTTGAGAAGTACAGAAAGTTTACCCATATTTCAATCATCTCTGCAGCACAGTGCCTGGAACATCATCATTACTGAGAAAAATGATCAACAAATATTTCTCAGATTCAAAAAGTATTGTACAGCTATAGAAAGTTATTTCAAAACATTGGCCTACTTAGTTATGTTAAAAGCAAAATATAACTTTTTTAAAAACTTTTTAAATATTCAACATGTTAACAAACTGAAAACATATGGGAGGAACGTCCACAGTGATGCAGATGACAGATGTCCATCGCGATGTAGATCACAGATGTTGACAACATGGCTGTAAACCCTTAGTATGGTATTGTTTGTGTGTTGTTTAGCCGCACTCAGCAATATTCCAGCTCAATGACATCACTTCTAAACAGTCAAGACTGGACTGGACTGTCCAGTGATTGATGTTATGAGCAATGACCAATGCAGTTGGGATAAGATGACACAGAGAATCAACCACGTCAGCAAGACTGACCACATGATCCATTTGGTTGCCTCTTACAACACAACCACTGAAAGCTATGTGCCCCCGTGGATGGATGGATGGATGGATGGATGGATACATGGATGGATGGATGGATGGAGTGATGGATGCATGGATGGATGGATGGATGGATGCATGGATGGAAGGATGGATGCATGGATGGATGATGGATGGATGCATGGATGGATACATGGATGGATAGATAGAAGGATGGATGAATGGATGCATGGATGGATGATGGATGGATGGACAGTGGATGGAAGGATGGATGGATGGAGGCATGGGTGGATGGATGGATGGATACAAGGATGGATGGATGCATCGATGGATGGATGGATGGATGATGAATGGATGCATGGATGGAAGGATGGATGGATACATGGATGGATGGATAGAAGGATGGATGAATGCATGGATGGATGATGGATGGATGGACGGACAGTGGATGGAAGGATGGATGGTTGGAAGGATGGATGAATGTATGGATAGACAGACAGACAGACAGACAGACAGACAGACAGACAGATAGATAGATACTCCTTGTACATCTTAACATTTGGTGAGACACTTTGCAAAAATTGGCTCCCAGATTGAGCTGACCATAAGAAAATAAAAGTGGTAAAACTATAATCCAAAAAGATTTTAATCTATTATACATTCTGCTGAATGCAAAATTATGTGTTCACAACAAAAGAACTACAATAGTTAAAACAGAAAAAGACAATAGGTAATATGGACAAGACAACGTCAAGACTGACACTACACACAGCATGGCAACATACTAATTAAGATACATAAGATGTGTTTTCCTAATAATTGTTATGTTTTCCTAATAATTTTTATGTTTTCCTAATAATTGTTATGTTTTCCTAATAAGTGTTATGTTTTCCTAATAATTGTTATGTTTTCCTAATAATTGTTATGTTTTCCTAATAATTGTTATGTTTTCCTAATAAGTGTTATGTTTTCCTAATAATTGTTATGTTTTCCTAATAAGTGTTATGTTTTCCCAATAATTGTTATGTTTTCCCAATAAGTGTTATGTTTTCCTAATAAGTGTTATGTTTTCCTAATAAGTGTTATGTTTTCCTAATAAGTGTTATGTTTTCCTAATAATGTTTTCCTAATAATTGTTATGTTTTCCTAATAATTGTTATGTTTTCCTCATAATTGTTATGTTTTCCTAATAAGTGTTATGTTTTCCTAATAAGTGTTATGTTTTCCTAATAATTATGTTTTCCTAATAAGTGTTATGTTTTCCTAATAAGTGTTATGTTTTCCTAATAATTGTTATGTTTTCCTAATAATGTTTTCCTAATAATTGTTATGTTTTCCTAATAATTGTTATGTTTTCCTCATAATTGTTATGTTTTCCTAATAAGTGTTGTTTTCCTAATAATTGTTATGTTTTCCTAATAATGTTTTCCTAATAATTGTTATGTTTTCCTCATAATTGTTATGTTTTCCTAATAAGTGTTATGTTTTCCTAATAAGTGTTATGTTTTCCTAATAATGTTTTCCTAATAATTGTTATGTTTTCATAATAATTGTTATGTTTTCCTAATAAGTGTTATGTTTTCCTAATAATTATGTTTTCCTAATAAGTGTTATGTTTTCCTAATAAGTGTTATGTTTTCCTAATAAGTGTTATGTTTTCCTAATAATTGTTATGTTTTCCTAATAATGTTTTCCTAATAATTGTTATGTTTTCCTAATAATTGTTATGTTTTCCTCATAATTGTTATGTTTTCCTAATAAGTGTTATGTTTTCCTAATAATTATGTTTTCCTAATAAGTGTTATGTTTTCCTAATAAGTGTTAAGTTTTCCTAATAATTTTTAATCAGCTGAGACACCTGTCCGCCACTTGCACAAGCCCCGAAATACAATAATCTGTACAAACACGAGCAACATATCAAGTATGTATTGATAACAATCCCATTCTATGGCTGCATGCACCTTTAAAGTGGAAATTAAATTTGTTAATATTTCTTCAAGACTTGTATCATGTTGACAGGAAAACTTTTATAAGTAAGAAATCAAACAATGGAAGGCTATCTTCAACACTGGACAACTATGACAACACAGTATGGTATACACATATTATATTCAAGAAGAATATGGATCGTAAACATGCCAGACAATGCAATACGGGCTTGTGCCTAATTTTCCAGCACCATATTGTAAAAGGTTGCTAATCAGTGGGAGTTATTTGTTATAACACGGCGCACATTAATAAGTGAGACAAGTCTATATTGTTCTAGCATGGTTTACATTCTCTCCAACCAAGGCTGTCATTTTAGTGCCATTGTGTTTGACACTAAAGAGAAGTTATAACAAATGTGTTTACATGTGTTGTCTTTAGGAGGAGAACACTTTCTAAACTAAGAATGGTTTGCGGGAGCAATGTAAACATATACAATAAACAAGACTCCGCCGATGTAGAAGGTACAACTGTGGGTATCACGCTGCGTAGACAGTGGAGGCGACAGGACAGCTTATAAAACTCCATCGAATCCTATTCATTCTCCCAGGGGGTATATTCAAGTATTCATTACATACTTACTTTCATTAACATTGTGTTTGAAAATGGGATGATTTCATATACAACCACTTCCAATAATTTGCAAAATGGTGGTTGCGTATCATACTCTGCATTTAGAGCTAAACAGGAGAATATGTAGATTATTCATGTGTGTCTGCAACGATTTCAAATTGCTTTTTGATGGGTTAGAAAGAATTTAAGATATGCCAAAATAATAACATAATTATGTATATACCACAGATTGTTCCATGGCCATTACAAACACCTACACCAGGTTTGAATAGGTCTTCAGCAACCATGCTTGCACAAAGGGTAACTATGCTTGTCGTAAGGCACCTAATCGCCAGCACACAAAGTTAGTGATCTAACCCACTCAGCCATCGAGGCTTCCACAAAAATGAAAGTCCGACAACTGGAAGTCCGAGAATAAAAAAGTATGAGAATGTGTAACCACAAAGTGTTGTCAGAAAAATATAACCTTTGTTACATTTCACCACTTTCTAAATGACATTGTGCGTTCTGCAGCACACATATCCTGTTTCATTCCAAAATAATACAAGATGATAGCTGCCTGACATTAAAAAGACACAATCTCTATCTTTAGCTGTGTCACATCGGAGACTCAGTCTTTGTATTCCCAGCCCTGTGAGTGTTAAATGAGAAAGGAAGAGAAAAGGAAGAACCTGGAGCTTGAACACCTGCATACAAACATAGACTGACTCTCCTCTACCTGGAGAGAAGAGTGTAAATAATACATCAGTAATTTTGCAGTGATGAATGTCACAGGAACAGCATGAACTATTTTTCATTCTTTCATGTCAGTTTTTATGTCCATTGTCTTGATTTTTTTCCAAAAGAAACCTAACGAATCAAATCCAACATATAGTGTGACAACTAATTACTGTCATTTGCACTGCAGCTCAGCACTGAAATGGAGGGTGAGGAGACAGAAGGACAGTGGAGATGAGGAAGTCATCATCGCTGGGCTATACCATTACCATCAACTGTAACGGGAACAGAGGCAGAACACGATGTGTACTTGCAGGAATATACAACTAATTCTATAGTGGATGGAGCTAACTTTGTACATCTTCAAATTCACAGAAAAACAAAAACAATGTATACAATGTTCTTTGTATCAAAGGAGATATTAAGATGCACCTGTAAATTTATGATTTACGTAACATACTAACAGGGACTGGAACTCTGAATAGACTGAATCTGAATCTGTGAACTTAAGAAAAACAATAACTATTCTACTTATTCCAACAAATACAATCTAAAATCTAAAAGACAAATTGTACGGTGTTTTTAAATTTATAATTCATTAATAATTTCTTTAATACATGTACAACACCTGACATACAAGAGTCCAGTATTGTATGTTTCCTGCTTGATTCTGTCAGCAATATTCCAGCCTTATCACAGCGGCCTGTAAATAATCGAGTCCTGGCCAAACAAACCAGTGGTGAATATTATGAGCAACCTCCTATGTTATCAGAGCACAATGCCATGCAACCAATGAAGTCGAGCCCAATCACCTCTAATAATGACCTGGGGACCAATTCCAACCAGGGTTCAAACGGAGATGATAAAATCTAATCAACACAAATTAATCTCTGTTTTTTAATCCTTCACAAGTTGTTCTAAAAGATGTGAATAGTAGCTAGGAATTGGGCCAGCAAACGGTTACACATCCAGTGACACACACGCCGGCAGTCCCCATCTCTACCTGCAACACACAGCCAGGACGTATCTCCTCAAACCTTCGTCCTCACAGGTGTTCTAGCCGCAGGGAACTCGGGAAATCTGATCTCTTAATACTAATCTTCAAATCCCTATCTGGCCATCAGATGACAGACTAATTGAAGCGGTAGCATCTCACCTCCATGTCTGCCAGCCCCGGGGTGAGTAGGTATATATCCCTGCCCCCCACCAAGAGACCAACATTTGATATTCTGGGGGGTGGAGGGGCTTTGAGGCTGATGAGGTATTACATTTAAAAAAATAATTTGTTCTAGAAAATATCGTTATGCTCCAGTTTTGACACCCCACCCCAACCCCATTTCCCTCCCCCTCCCCCTCCGCCTCCCCACACAAAATAAGATTGTTCACTGAGGTGTCCCCATCAGTGAAATTAATGTTTGTCTTGAAATGGCAACTGAAAACATATTGTCGCAAACCACATTCGCCGTAGCTCACCTTGATGTGTAAACAACAGTTGGATATGACAACATTTTCAAAAATGAGAGAAATGGAGCAATAAATTCTTGTCACTGTGTTTGAGTGTTTTGGTTTGATTAAACTTTGGCCTTTGGCTTCATGTTTTGAAACAAAAGAACCAAGGAAGTCAGGAAGGAAAAGGCACACCTATCACCTCTCCATTTCCGTCTGTAAAAGAGGATAACTCACCTGTCACCTCCCAGGTTCAGTCAGTAAAGCAGGCTAACACCCCTGTCACCTCTCCAGTTCAGTCAGTAAAGCAGGATAACCCACCTGTGACCTCCCCAGTTCAGTCAGTAAAGCAGGCTAACACCCCTGTCAGCTCTCCAGTTCAGTCAGTAAAGCAGGATAACCCACCTGTCACCTCTCCTGGTCAGTCAGTAAAGCAGGATAACCCACCTGTCACCTCCCCAGTTCAGTCAGTAAAGCAGGATAACACCCCTGTCACCTCTCCAGTTCAGTCAGTAAAGTAGGATAACCCACCTGTCACCTCTCCAGTTCAGTCAGTAAAGTAGGCTAACCCACCTGTCACCTCCTGAGTTCAGTCAGTAAAGCAGGATAACCCACCTGTCACCTCTCCAGTTCAGTCAGTAAAGCAGGATAACACACCTGTCACCTCACCAGTTCAGTCAGTAAAGCAGGATAACCCACCTGTCACCTCCCCAGTTCAGTCAGTAAAGTAGGATAACCCACCTGTTACCTCCTGAGTTCAGTCAGTAAAGCAGGATAACCCACCTATCACCTCTCCAGTTCAGTCAGTAAAGTAGGATAACCCACCTGTTACCTCCTGAGTTCAGTCAGTAAAGCAGGATAACCCACCTGTCACCTCTCCAGGTCAGTCAGTAAAGCAGGATAACCCACCTGTCACCTCCTGAGTTCAGTCAGTAAAGCAGGATAACACACCTGTCACCTCTCCAGTTCAGTCAGTAAAGCAGGCTAACACCCCTGTCACCTCACCAGTTCAGTCTGTAAAGCAGGATAACCCACCTGTCACCTCTCCAGTTCAGTCAGTAAAGTAGGATAACCCACCTGTCACCTCTCCAGTTCAGTCAGTAAAGTTGGATAACCCACCTGTCACCTCTCCAGTTCAGTCTGTAAAGCAGGATAACACACCTATCACCTCTCCAGTTCAGTCAGTATTGCAAGATAAACCACCTGTCACCTCTCCAGTTCAGTCAGTAAAGCAGGATAACCCACCTGTCACCTCCCCAGTTCAGTCAGTAAAGCAGGATAACACCCCTGTCACCTCTCCAGTTCAGTCAGTAAAGTAGGATGACCCACCTGTCACCTCTCCAGTTCAGTCAGTAAAGTAGGCTAACCCACCTGTCACCTCCTGAGTTCAGTCAGTAAAGCAGGATAACCCACCTGTCACCTCTCCAGTTCAGTCAGTAAAGCAGGATAACACACCTGTCACCTCACCAGTTCAGTCAGTAAAGCAGGATAACCCACCTGTCACCCCCCAGTTCAGTCAGTAAAGTAGGATAACCCACCTGTTACCTCCTGAGTTCAGTCAGTAAAGCAGGATAACCCACCTGTCACCTCTCCAGTTCAGTCAGTAAAGTAGGATAACCCACCTGTTACCTCCTGAGTTCAGTCAGTAAAGCAGGATAACCCACCTGTCACCTCTACAGGTCAGTCAGTAAAGCAGGATAACCCACCTGTCACCTCCTGAGTTCAGTCAGTAAAGCAGGATAACACACCTGTCACCTCTCCAGTTCAGTCAGTAAAGTAGGATAACCCACCTGTTACCTCCTGAGTTCAGTCAGTAAAGCAGGATAACCCACCTGTCACCTCTACAGGTCAGTCAGTAAAGCAGGATAACCCACCTGTCACCTCCTGAGTTCAGTCAGTAAAGCAGGATAACACACCTGTCACCTCTCCAGTTCAGTCAGTAAAGCAGGCTAACACCCCTGTCACCTCACCAGTTCAGTCTGTAAAGCAGGATAACCCACCTGTCACCTCTCCAGTTCAGTCTGTAAAGTAGGATAACCCACCTGTCACCTCTCCAGTTCAGTCAGTAAAGTTGGATAACCCACCTGTCACCTCTCCAGTTCAGTCTGTAAAGCAGGATAACACACCTATCACCTCTCCAGTTCAGTCAGTATTGCAAGATAAACCACCTGTCACCTCTCCAGTTCAGTCAGTAAAGCAGGATAACCCACCTGTCACCTCCCCAGTTCAGTCAGTAAAGCAGGATAACCCACCTGTCACCTCTCCAGTTCAGTCAGTAAAGCAGGATAACCCACCTGTCACCTCTCCAGTTCAGTCAGTAAAGCAGGATAACCCACCTGTCACCTCTCCAGTTCAATCAGTATAGCAAGATAACCCGCCTGTCACCTCTCCAGTTCAGTCAGTAAAGCAGGAAAACCCACCTGTCACCTCTCCAGTTCAGTCAGTAAAGCAGGCTAACCCACCTGTCACTCCCGAGTTCAGTCAGTAAAGCAGGATAACCCACCTGTCACCTCTCCATGTCAGTCAGTAAAGTAGGATAACCCACCTGTCACCTCACCAGTTCAGTCAGTAAAGCAGGATAACCCACCTGTCACTCCCGAGTTCAGTCAGTAAAGCAGGATAACCCACCTGTCACCTCTCCAGTTCAGTCAGTAAAGTAGGATAAACAACCTGTCACCTCCCCAGTTCAGTCAGTAAAGCAGGATAACCCACCTGTCACCTCCTGAGTTCAGTCAATAAAGCAGGATAACCCACCTGTCACCTCTCCAGTTCAGTCAGTAAAGCAGGATAACCCACCTGTCACCTCTCCAGTTCGGTCAGTAAAGCAGGATAACCCACCTGTCACCACTCCAGTTCAGTCAGTAAAGCAGGATAACCCACATGTCACCTCTCCAGTTCAGTCAGTAAAGCAGGATAACCCACCTGTCACCTCCCGAGTTCAGTCAGTAAAGCAAGATAACCCACCTGTCACCTCTCCAGTTCAGTCAGTATAGCAAGATAACCCACCTATCACCTCTCCAGTTCAGTCAGTATAGCAAGATAACCCGCCTGTTACCTCTCCAGTTCAGTCAGTAAAGCAGGCTAACCCACCTGTCACCTCTCCAGTTCAGTCAGTAACGCAGGATAACACACATGACTTCCAACTGACAGACAGCTGATTGAAGTCAACCAGGCTAGAACATTTCTTTAGAAAGTCCATCTCTTTAATTCAATAACTGACTTAACTGTCTCTATGTGCAGGCCTCCAGGAGTTTACCATATAAATGATATTGACTGTGGTTCCATCTGTTGGCTTGTGTGTAATCCACACTGTAAACAGGTTCCCTGACTCTGTGAATGAACTGTGTACAAGCTGTGTGCTGGGACAATGTACCTACCTGAATGTCAAATATATCTCCACTCTCTCTCAACCCTCCAAGTCATATAGCATACCACAGCACAAATGCAAACATATCTAGGCATTATCTAAATTGGATTTTTTCAAATGCTTTATAAAAAAATGAATGTGTGTGTTTTTCATGAAGCCAAATCCAAACGAGAGAACAAAAGTTGGGCCAAACAGACAGAAAGGCATTTCTCAGCACACATCATACAGGCTAAACTGAAGTCCATCCTACAAAAACGGGACGCGGGAAGGGGAGACTCTTCCATGGGAACCAGATACCCATGAAAATAAAGTCATTACCATTTTACCTCCTCATGTGTAAAGATATTACTGTAATATCAAATCTGTGTCTCATCATATAGATTTGTGAACAAAAAACTGTATTATCAGCTACAACACAGCATGGCTCACATTTCTTAAATATACCCACATAATGGTGATTTCCTTTTCATTATTATTTATTTTTCATTACCGAATTTTCTTGGGTATAGTGCACACTTTTTAAAAAAAAAAAACACAGCTGTGTAGTAGGGGTGTGCATTATACACGCCATAATGAGTTTTGATTGGTTTATTTCCCCCAACTCAAAGACATTATCGTGAGCACATAACACAGGAAACACCATGTCAACAAATCTGTACTGAAGTACGCAAATTAATCATGTAATTACACTGTCTGGCTATAAAAAGTGTTCTTTGTATATCTGGACTTATGTTTGAAACTTATTTCATTAATTGTATTCAAAATTTTAATATTGTTTTAATTAATTTCGGAAGATCGCATAACTCACCATTATTAACAGCAACCATTTCCTTTTTTCGTCACTACACATCGAACACAAAGAGAAGTTAGCGCTTACTAGTATGAAGGTGGTGAGTATAAGTAAAATTAGGCCATGACTCCTTTGCTCTTATCGTGCATTTAGTTTAGTTTTGTTTGTTTATTTGTTGTTTAACGCTGCACCCAGCAATATACCAGCTATATGATTGCGGTCTGTAAATAATTGAGTCTGGACCAGACAATCCAATGATTGACTACATGAGCATTTGGGATACAAGGACATGTATCAACCACATCAGCGAGTCTGACCACCTGATCCCATTAGTCAGCTCTTACGACAAGCATAGTCGCCTTTTACGGCAAGCATGGGTTGCTGAAGACCTATTCTACCCCGGATCTTCAAGGGTCCGTGCATTGAGTAACTGAACTGTTGTCCATGAATGTCGTCTTCTGCCACGGGGAACATGGAGGAAATGTCGTAAGTCTATGTTAAGGTATGGGAGTTACGATCACCTTAGCGCTAAGATTGCTTTGTACAACGTATGCACCCCAGGCTATGTTTTTTTCATAACAGGCCCATGTGTTCTCAGAGTTCTTGAATATTTTTTTTAAATGGTTATCAAAACATTGTTCTTTGAATGTCACAAAATCTTTGCAAAAGTAATTTGGTCAAAAAACTAATCAAAATATTGAAATGATTTTGAATTCCTGAACTGGAAAATATCATTATCAATGAGACATTTTCTCCAGTGAGTGAGCAGCTGGGTTTGACGCTGCTTTGAACAATATTTCAGTTATATCACAGAATGTCAACTTGATAAGGGAGGAAAGCCTGAAGTGTTGAAGTTCTCAGATGTAAGAGCTCCAGATAAGCTGTGTATCTGCGTAAAATACGCATCAGAAATGCAGAAATACGCAGTAAAATATAATCCAAGTGTATCAAATACGCAACGAATATTACAGATACGCTACAAAAATAACACTTGTGCATATCATCAAAATATGGTGAAGTAACCCTGCGTATTCGATTAGCGAATTAGCAACTTATTCTGAAATTATAAAAAGGCATTCCGTCAACCTTGCCAAACTCCACGATGACAGTTACATCATGATCATTTGCCATCACACTTTCTTGTGGAAGTAACGTGGTATTTGTGAGTCCTATAAAGCTCTCCAACCCACATGAAACCAGTTTGCAGGGACTAGATGAAGAGTGTTGATAAATATTTAACTTAAATACCCACATGTGTAAAAACTAGTGGGTTTCAGAAATTTGAATACCCAGATAGAATTACTGATACCCAATGATTTTAAAATGCATGGGTAAAATACCCACAACACCAAAAGCTTATCTGGAGCTCTGGATGTGTAGCACTTTGGTGAAACCTATGAGCACTGGTGTGGTCACTGACAAACAATCAGGGTTAACCAGGATTCGAACACACTATCACAGGTTTATGGCACGCCTAAGTGATGTTACACAAACTCTGCACAGGGAATTGTGGTTCCTTAGACGACCGGGCTCCAGGTGATCCCTACTTTCATCGTGCATTCCTTTTCACTTAATGAACTCAGCAACTCGTCATAATTAATGACCAAAAATTTCTAGCCAATGGTAAAGCAATAAATCTATGGCTGCTGTCTGGATGGTTCTGCTACACTTGGGCAGTCCCTATCTAAGTTCATAACTCGGCCATATTTCTTCCCCAAAATGAGCCCCATAAACATGGCCTGTATTCCCCTTGTCAAATTCACCCTTTTTTATCACAGGCCAACCAAGCTAGTCTCAGCAGAAACAAATGTCCCTTTCATTATGAAACCTAACATTTATCTAAATGACATCTAATAAATTATGAAGTCTCTTTACAATCTGTAATGGCAGCTTTATATTAGGATGAGATATTTATGTGTGTATGAAGGGTTCCGTCTGTGAGACACACTATCAGAGGAAGCAAAACACTGTGTGTCTGTGTCCACGTTTCCATAACAACATCAAAGGAGTTATGGGTAAATACGCCCTGTGCGACATCCGAAGGTCGACCTGTGATGAAAGGCTTGGATGTGGAAAGGATCATTACAGATGGCAGTCCATGTGATGCAGGGCACAAGTCAGCACTCTCACAGCCTTTTGCATCAGCACCTGTCAATGAGGCAGCCATCCAGAACAAACCATGGCCTGGTCAGGGACTTATCATAGCACAGGGTGGGGAGGACAGCACTTCTCACTCTTGTTGATTGGCACTAACGACCTGATAGACCATGTATGTCGTACTATTATCTGACATCGCTAGTTGGGACAATATTTATGTTAGAGAAAAACACATTTATGATATTAGCAAATCAGGTATACATTATCAGCTTGGCATCACTCGTCCGCATCACTCGTCCGCATCACTCGTCCACATCTCTCATCCAGCGAGTACACCTCAATGATGGTGATGGTGACGATGCACCACACTGGAGTAATGTTTTGAGGGTTTGTTGTTTAACGGTGCACTCAGCAATATTCCAGCTCTATGAGGGTGGTCTGTAAATAATGGAGTCCGGACCAGACAATCCAGTGATTGATATCATGAGCATCGATCCACGCAATTGGGATACAATGACATGCATCAAGCAAGTCAGCAAGCCTGACAACCTGGTCTCGTTAGTCGCCTGTTACGACAGGCATAGTCGCCTGTTACGGCAAACATGGGTTGCTGAAGACCTATTCTACCCCGGATCTTCACGGGTCTAATGATGATGGTGATGATGTACCAGACTGGAGTAATATAAGCCTGGAAGTTGGGATTGACGCAGCTTTTAGGCATATTCCAGCTATATCACAGAGGGGGACAGCAGAAATGGGCTTCACACATTGTACCCATGGAATCGAAACTGGGTTTTCAGCAAACGCTTTAACCACTGGGCTACTCCAACAACAAACAAGAGACTATGAGTATCGAAATAAAATAAAAACCATCAACATAACCCTTTACCACCAATATACACTGACCATTGAATACACCTTGTTACACACTGTCAAAGCATTGACCAATGAAGAACAGATACTGCAAAATAATTCAAATACTATCCCTTGGACACAGGTGTCTGAGGAGAAACAAAGCTGGGGGTCCTCCCTCCCCTACACACAACCTGTTTCTGAATCATTCCCCTACACACAACCTGCTTCTGAATCATTCCCCTACACAAAACCTGTCTCTGAATCATTCCCCTACACACAACCTGTCTCTGAATCATTCTCCTACACACAACCTGTCTCTGAATCATTCCCCTACACACAACCTGTCTCTGAATCACTCCCCTACACACAACCTGTCTCTGAATCATTCCCCTACACAAAACCTGTCTCAGAATCATTCCCCTACACAAAACCTGTCTCTGAATCATTCCCCTACACACAACCTGTCTCTGAATCATTCCCCTACACAAAACCTGTCTCTGAATTATTCCCCTACACACAACCCGTTTCTGAAACAGCTATTCCTTTTCTAAAACCTGTCATCAGGATAGAAATAATTCCAGTTTGTCAATCGACAAAGAACACAATATCTAAAACATGTGTAATGTGAAAATGATGACCGAGTCTTAAATACCAAATGTAAGATGACATTCACCACTGTAAGGCAGTGGTGTCCATGACCTTGTGAGCGAGAGAGTGAGAGAGTGAGCATTGTTTTATGTCACTTTTAGCAATATTCCAGCAATATCATGGCGGGAGACACCAGAAGGGCTTCACACATTGTACCTATGTTGGGAGTCGTGACGAACGGAACCTTTAACCATGAGACTACCCCACCACCCCCCTGACATTGTGACGGGCTGAACAACTTTAGAGGGATGGCCATGAGGACACAGCCCCTGTCAGCCCTCTCCCACAAACACACAACCTTTACCATCAGCCCTGGCCATGAGGACACAGCCCCTGTCAGCCCTCTCCCACAAACACACAACCTTTACCATCAGCCCTGGCCATGAGGACACAGCCCCTGTCAGCCCTCTCCCACAAACACGCAACCTTTACCATCAGCCCTGGCCATGAGGACACAGCCCATGTCAGCCCTCTCCCACAAACACACAACCTTTACCTTCAGCCCTGGCCATGAGGACACAGCCCCTGTCAGCCCTCTCCCACAAACACACAACCTTTACCCTCAGCCCTGGCCATGAGGACACAGCCCATGTCAGCCCTCTCCCACAAACACACAACCTTTACCATCAGCCCTGGCCATGAGGACACAGCCCCTGTCAGCCCTCTCCCACAAACACGCAACCTTTACCCTCAGCCCTGGCCATGAGGACACAGCCCCTGTCAGCCCTCTCCCACAAACACGCAACCTTTACCTTCAGCCCTAGCCATGAGGACACAGCCCCTGTCAGCCCTCTCCCACAAACACACAACCTTTACCTTCAGCCCTGGCCATGAGGACACAGCCCCTGTCAGCCCTCTCCCACAAACACGCAACCTTTACCTTCAGCCCTGGCCATGAGGACACAGCCCCTATCAGCCCTCTCCCACAAACACGCAACCTTTACCTTCAGCCCTGGCCATGAGGACACAGCCCCTGTCAGCCCTCTCCCACAAACACGCAACCTTTACCTTCAGACCTGGCCATGAGGACACAGCCCATGTCAGCCCTCTCCCACAAACACGCAACCTTTACCTTCAGCCCTGGCCATGAGGACACAGCCCCTGTCAGCCCTCTCCCACAAACACGCAACCTTTACCTTCAGACCTGGCCATGAGGACACAGCCCATGTCAGCCCTCTCCCACAAACACGCAACCTTTACCTTCAGACCTGGCCATGAGGACACAGCCCCTGTCAGCCCTCTCCCACAAACACGCAACCTTTACCTTCAGCCCTGGCCATGAGGACACAGCCCCTGTCAGCCCTCTCCCACAAACACGCAACCTTTACCTTCAGCCCTGGCCATGAGGACACAGCCCCTATCAGCCCTCTCCCACAAACACGCAACCTTTACCTTCAGCCCTGGCCATGAGGACACAGCCCCTGTCAGCCCTCTCCCACAAACACGCAACCTTTACCTTCAGACCTGGCCATGAGGACACAGCCCATGTCAGCCCTCTCCCACAAACACGCAACCTTTACCTTCAGCCCTGGCCATGAGGACACAGCCCCTGTCAGCCCTCTCCCACAAACACGCAACCTTTACCTTCAGACCTGGCCATGAGGACACAGCCCATGTCAGCCCTCTCCCACAAACACGCAACCTTTACCTTCAGACCTGGCCATGAGGACACAGCCCCTGTCAGCCCTCTCCCACAAACACGCAACCTTTACCTTCAGACCTGGCCATGAGGACACAGCCCATGTCAGCCCTCTCCCACAAACACGCAACCTTTACCTTTAGCCCTGGCCATGAGGACACAGCCCCTGTCAGCCCTCTCCCACAAACACGCAACCTTTACCATCAGCCCTGGCCATGAGGACACAGCCCCTGTCAGCCCTCTCCCACAAACACGCAACCTTTACCATCAGCCCTGGCCATGAGGACACAGCCCCTATCAGCCCTCTCCCACAAACACGCAACCTTTACCCTCAGCCCTGGCCATGAGGACACAGCCCCTATCAGCCCTCTCCCACAAACACACAACCTTTACCTTCAGCCCTGGCCATGAGGACACAGCCCATGTCAGCCCTCTCCCACAAACACGCAACCTTTACCATCAGCCCTGGCCATGAGGACACAGCCCCTATCAGCCCTCTCCCACAAACACACAACCTTTACCTTCAGCCCTGGCCATGAGGACACAGCCCATGTCAGCCCTCTCCCACAAACACGCAACCTTTACCATCAGCCCTGGCCATGAGGACACAGCCCCTGTCAGCCCTCTCCCACAATCACAGAACCTTTACCTTCAGACCTGGCCATGAGGACACAGCCCATGTCAGCCCTCTCCCACAAACACACAACCTTTACCTTCAGACCTGGCCATGAGGACACAGCCCATGTCAGCCCTCTCCCACAAACACACAACCTTTACCTTCAGCCCTGGCCATGAGGACACAGCCCCTGTCAGCCCTCTCCCACAAACACATAACCTTTACCTTCAGCCCCAGGGATCTACCACCACCCCTCCCTCCTCAACAACACCAGTCTGCTAATCTGCTTTCGTTCAGCATAATTGACGTAACTACGTGTACTGTAGTTGCCATCTGATTCCTCCACCAAAGAGCTTTATGTATGTTTTCTCTCTTTAAACCTGACCTGTATAGTTTTAGTTGGCAAACCTGGTGGAAAAAAGCCAGGATGCTCTGGCTTAATGGAAATTTGTGATTGTTGGAAAACTCTGAAGACGAGTTAAAAGATAACAAGTGGTAGAATTTCAGATGCAGGAGACAAGTAATTTCACAAATATTCATTACCAATTACATTATAATATTATTAGATACTAAGTTTTACAGGAGAGCAATTTATGAGAAATTATTAAAAAATGTAATATTTTCAAATGTCTCCCATGATGATGAATATCTGAAAACCTGTTCCGTTTACCCATGTTTACTATCAGTCAGTTTTGTTCACCCATTTTCACCATCAGACACCTCTGTTTACTATCAGACACCTCTATTCAATTAAGTTCATTATCAGACACTTCTGTTCACCCATGTCCACAATATTTGACACTTCTGTTCACTATCAGACATTTCTGTTCACTATCAGACATTTCTGTTAACCAATGTCCATTATCAGACATTTCTGTTCACCCATGTCCACTATCAGACACCTCTGTTCACCCATGTCCACTATCAGACATTTCTGTTCACTATCAGACACTTCTGTTCACTTATGTCCACTATCAGGCACTTCTGTTCACCTATGTCCACTATCAGACATTTCTGTTCACTATCAGACACTTCTGTTCACTATTGGACACTTCTGTTCACCCATGTTCACTATCAGACATTTCTGTTCACTATCAGACACTTCTGTTCACTATCAGACATTTCTGTTCACTATCAGACATTTCTGTTCACTATCAGACACTTCTGTTCACCCATGTTAACTATTTGACACTTCTGTTCACCCATGTTCACTATCAGACACCTCTGTTCACTATCAGACACCTCTGTTCACTATCAGACATTTCTGTTCACTATCAGACATTTGTTCACTATCAGACACTTCTGTTCACCCATGTTCACTATCAGACACCTCTGTTCACTATCAGACACTTCTGTTCACCCATGTTCACTATCAGACACCTCTATTCACTATCAGACACTTCTGTTCACCCATGTTCACTATCAGACACCTCTGTTCACTATCAGACACTTCTGTTCACCCATGTTCACTATCAGACGCCTCTGTTCACTATTGAACACCTCTATTCACCAATGTTCACAATCAGACACCTCTGTTCACAATCAAAAACCCATGTTCATTATTGAAAACCTGTTCACTATGAGACACCCATGTTCACTATTGGACACTTCTATTCACCTATGTTCACCCATTTTCACCATTGGAATCTGTTCACCCGTGTTCCCTATCAGACACCTCTGTTCACCCATGTTCACTGCTGGACATCTCTGTTCACCCATGTTCACTGTTAGACACCTACGTTCACTCATGTTCACTATCAGACACCTCTGATCACTCATGTTCACTATCAGGCACCTCTGTTCACCCATGGTCACTGTTAGACACCTACGTTCACTCATGTTCACTATCAGACACCTCTGATCACTCATGTTCACTATCAGACACCTCTGTTCACCCATGTGTACTGACATATAGTCACCTAGTAGATGGAGCGTCAGCTTATTTCAACTCACTAACTCTCCCCTCGTATCGCATGAATTGGGGAGATGTGATGCAGGTACTATGTGAACCCCTGAATGTTTCTGAAATAACAACAGCAGACATGCCAGATAATCTCCAGCACCAGGACTACCTGCCAAGAGGCTGCGCTGAGTGCGTTGTCAACATCAAACAATCTAACCCTGCCAAGTAAGTGAGGGAGTTGAGTTGAGCCACTTAGAACGGTACTTCGGTACTATCACGGCTTGTTAGCTTGATGTAGGAGGAAAGTCTGAAGAAATGCCGGCCCTAGATGTTTACCACTTTGGTGGAAGACAGACTCCCAAGTCTTGTGTAATACCTGCACGTTCTGTTCTGGGTAAGTTATCAAATCTAGATAATTAAACCAGGCAAGTAAACCTAGCATTAGGTAAAAGGCATTCATAAAACATACTTTTATTTTCTTAAACAGACAATTTATAATGAAAACAGATTTCATGGACTTATTGTTCGTGTACTCGGCTCTGTACGCCACAGCGATACAGGTAGCTAATATCTCCACACCATGTTCATACAATCAGCAGGAAGTCTTGTGATACATCATCCAGTTAGACGAGAGGGGGATTATGAATGTGGGGGAATGAGCCCACTTCCTGATCACACACTTTACAAATGTGTTTTATTCATGTGTTTATATAACCTGAAATGTAAATGTTCATTCATATAAGGCTGAGGAAATGAAAGTGCCACTTTGACTGATATGCCACACCCACTTCTATGGCAGTACATTGAATGTATGTACATCCCACTGTCACATGTATGTACATCCCACTGTCACATGTATGTACGTCCCACTGTCACATGTATGTACATCCCACTGTCACATGTATGTACGTCCCACTGTCACATGTATGTACGTCTCAATGTCACATGTATGTACATCCCACTGTCACATGTATGTACGTCCCACTGTCACATGTATGTACGTCTCAATGTCCCATGTATGTACATCCCACTGTCACATGTGTGTACGTCCCACTGTCACATGTATGTACATCCCACTGTCACATGTATGTACATCCCACTGTCACATGTGTGTACGTCCCACTGTCACATGTATGTACATCCTACTGTCACATGTATGTACATCCCACTGTCACATGTATGTACATCCCACTGTCACATGTATGTACATCCCACTGTCACATGTATGTACATCCCACTGTCACATGTGTGTACGTCCCACTGTCACATGTATGTACATCCCACTGTCACATGTATGTACATCCCACTGTCACATGTATGTACATCCCACTGTCACATGTATGTACGTCCCACTGTCACATGTATGTACATCCCACTGTCACATGTATGTACATCCCACTGTCACATGTGTGTACGTCCCACTGTCACATGTATGTACATCCTACTGTCACATGTATGTACATCCCACTGTCACATGTATGTACATCCCACTGTCACATGTATGTACATCCCACTGTCACATGTATGTACGTCCCACTGTCACATGTATGTACATCCTACTGTCACATGTATGTACGTCCCACTGTCACATGTATGTACATCCCACTGTCACATGTATGTACGTCCCACTGTCACATGTATGTACGTCTCAATGTCCCATGTATGTACATCCCACTGTCACATGTATGTACATCCCACTGTCACATGTATGTACATCCCACTGTCACATGTATGTACATCCCACTGTCACATGTATGTACATCCCACTGTCACATGTATGTACATCCCACTGTCACATGTATGTACATCCCACTGTCACATGTATGTACGTCTCAATGTCACATGTATTTATGTCCCACTGTCACATGTATGTACGTCCCACTGTCACATGTATGTACGTCCCACTGTCACATGTATGTACGTCCCACTGTCACATGTATGTACGTCTCAATGTCACATGTATGTACATCCCACTGTCACATGTATGTACGTCTCAATGTCACATGTATGTACGTCCCACTGTCACATGTATGTACATCCCACTGTCACATGTATGTACGTCCCACTGTCACATGTATTTACGTCCCACTGTCACATGTATGTACGTCCCACTGTCACATGTATGTACGTCCCACTGTCACATGTATGTACGTCCCACTGTCACATGTATGTACATCCCACTGTCACATGTATGTACGTCTCAATGTCACATGTATGTACATCCCACTGTCACATGTATGTACATCCCACTGTCACATGTATGTACGTCCCACTGTCACATGTATGTACGTCCCACTGTCACATGTATGTACGTCCCACTGTCACATGTATGTACATCCCACTGTCACATGTATGTACGTCCCACTGTCACATGTATGTACGTCCCACTGTCAAATGTATGTACATCCCACTGTCACATGTACGTACGTCTCAATGTCACATGTATGTACATCCCACTGTCACATGTATGTACATCCCACTGTCACATGTATGTACGTCCCACTGTCACATGTATGTACGTCTCAATGTCACATGTATGTACATCCCACTGTCACATGTATGTACATCCCACTGTCACATGTATGTACGTCTCAATGTCCCATGTATGTACATCCCACTGTCACATGTATGTACGTCTCAATGTCACATGTATGTACATCCCACTGTCACATGTATGTACGTCCCACTGTCACATGTATGTACGTCTCAATGTCACATGTATGTACGTCTCAATGTCACATGTATGTACATCCCACTGTCACATGTATGTACGTCTCAATGTCACATGTATGTACGTCCCACTGTCACATGTATGTACGTCTCAATGTCACATGTATGTACATCCCACTGTCACATGTATGTACGTCTCAATGTCACATGTATGTACGTCTCAATGTCACATGTATGTACGTCCCACTGTCACATGTATGTACATCCCACTGTCACATGTATGTACATCCCACTGTCACATGTATGTACGTCCCAATGTCACATGTATGTACATCCCACTGTCACATGTATGTACGTCCCACTGTCACATGTATGTACGTCTCAATGTCACATGTATGTACGTCTCAATGTCACATGTATGTACGTCCCACTGTCACATGTTTGTACGTCTCAATGTCACATGTATGTACGTCCCACTGTCACATGTATGTACGTCTCAATGTCACATGTATGTACGTCTCAATGTCACATGTATGTACGTCTCAATGTCACATGTATGTACATCCCACTGTCACATGTATGTACGTCTCAATGTCACATGTATGTACATCCCACTGTCACATGTATGTACGTCTCAATGTCACATGTATGTACGTCCCACTGTCACATGTATGTACGTCTCAATGTCACATGTATGTACATCCCACTGTCACATGTATGTACGTCCCAATGTCACATGTATGTACATCCCACTGTCACATGTATGTACATCCCACTGTCACATGTATGTACGTCTCAATGTCACATGTATGTACGTCTCAATGTCACATGTATGTACATCCCACTGTCACATGTATGTACGTCTCAATGTCACATGTATGTACGTCCCACTGTCACATGTATGTACGTCTCAATGTCACATGTATGTACATCCCACTATCACATGTATGTATGTCTCAATGTCACATGTACGTACATCTCAATGTCACATGTATGTACGTCTCAATGTCCCATGTATGTACATCCCACTGTCACATGTATGTACATCCCACTGTCACATGTATGTACATCCCACTGTCACATGTATGTACGTCCCACTGTCACATGTATGTACATCCCACTGTCACATGTATGTACATCCCACTGTCACATGTATGTACGTCCCACTGTCACATGTATGTACGTCTCAATGTCACATGTATGTACATCCCACTGTCACATGTATGTACATCCCACTGTCACATGTATGTACGTCCCACTGTCACATGTATGTACGTCCCACTGTCACATGTATGTACGTCCCACTGTCACATGTATGTACGTCTCAATGTCACATGTATGTACATCCCACTGTCACATGTATGTACATCCCACTGTCACATGTATGTACGTCCCACTGTCACATGTATGTACGTCCCACTGTCAAATGTATGTACATCCCACTGTCACATGTACGTACGTCTCAATGTCACATGTATGTACATCCCACTGTCACATGTATGTACATCCCACTGTCACATGTATGTACGTCCCACTGTCACATGTATGTACGTCTCAATGTCACATGTATGTACATCCCACTGTCACATGTATGTACGTCCCACTGTCACATGTATGTACATCCCACTGTCACATGTATGTACGTCCCACTGTCACACGTATGTACGTCCCACTGTCACATGTATGTACGTCCCACTGTCACACGTATGTACATCCCACTGTCACATGTATGTACGTCCCAATGTCCCATGTATGTACGTCCCACTGTCAAATGTATGTACATCCCACTGTCACATGTATGTACGTCTCAATGTCACATGTATGTACATCCCACTGTCACATGTATGTACGTCTCAATGTCACATGTATGTACGTCCCACTGTCAAATGTATGTACATCCCACTGTCACACGTATGTACATCCCACTGTCACATGTATGTACATCCCACTGTCACATGTATGTACGTCTCAATGTCACATGTATGTACATCCCACTGTCACATGTATGTACGTCTCAATGTCACATGTATGTACGTCTCAATGTCACATGTATGTACGTCCCACTGTCACATGTATGTACATCCCACTGTCACATGTATGTACGTCTCAATGTCACATGTATGTACGTCTCAATGTCACATGTATGTACGTCTCAATGTCACATGTATGTACATCCCACTGTCACATGTATGTACGTCCCACTGTCACATGTATGTACGTACCACTGTCACATGTATGTACGTCCCACTGTCACACGTATGTACATCCCACTGTCACATGTATGTACGTCCCAATGTCCCATGTATGTACATCCCACTGTCACATGTATGTACGTCTCAATGTCACATGTATGTATGTCTCAATGTCACATGTATGTATGTCTCAATGTCACATGTATGTACGTCTCAATGTCACATGTATGTACATCCCACTGTCACATGTATGTACGTCTCAATGTCACATGTATGAATGTCTCAATGTCACATGTATGTACGTCTCAATGTCACATGTATGTACATCCCACTGTCACATGTATGTACATCCCACTGTCACATGTATGTATGTCTCAATGTCACATGTATGTACATCCCACTGTCACATGTATGTATGTCTCAATGGCACATGTATGTACGTCTCAATGTCACATGTATGTACATCCCACTGTCACATGTATGTACGTCTCAATGTCACATGTATGTACATCCCACTGTCACATGTATGTACGTCTCAATGTCACATGTATGTATGTCTCAATGTCACATGTATGTACATCTCAATGTCAATGTACGTACGTCTCAATGTCACATGTATGTACATCCCACTGTCACATGTATGTATGTCTCAATGTCACATGTATGTACGTCTCAATGTCACATGTATGTACATCCCACTGTCACATGTATGTACGTCTCAATGTCACATGTATGTACATCCCACTGTCACATGTATGTACGTCTCAATGTCACATGTATGTACATCCCACTGTCACATGTATGTACGTCTCAATGTCACATGTATGTATGTCTCAATGTCACATGTATGTACATCTCAATGTCAATGTACGTACGTCTCAATGTCACATGTATGTACATCCCACTGTCACATGTATGTATGTCTCAATGGCACATGTATGTACGTCTCAATGTCACATGTATGTACATCCCACTGTCACATGTATGTACATCCCACTGTCACATGTATGTACGTCTCAATGTCACATGTATGTACGTCTCAATGTCACATGTATGTACGTCTCAATGTCACATGTATGTATGTACGTCTCAATGTCACATGTATGTACGTCTCAATGTCACATGTATGTACATCCCACTGTCACATGTATGTACGTCTCAATGTCACATGTATGTACGTCTCAATGTCACATGTATGTACGTCTCAATGTCACATGTATGTACGTCTCAATGTCACATGTATGTACGTCTCAATGTCACGTGTATGTGCGTAGCTGTGACCCTGTGTCACTCATGTACTGATGTCACATAAAAGCAGGCAGCCGTGGATAACATTCACGTCACACGTGTCATCTGCCATACATCCACAGCGAGTATTTAGCCACTTCTGTTGCCACATCGGTAGACGGGTGTTTGGTTATCTCTGTAGACGACTACACAACTAACTCAGGATGAGACAGGTATTACAGTTTATCAGAGTATGTATAGATTTCCTTCCTCGTAGGTGTACTCCAGCGAGGGTTCGATAAACATGTCTACAAAACAAATTCCAGAAAATTACTATAAAATTAAACCTCCGGGTGATCCAACTAATTGGTAGAAGATAGGAACTGGCTCATTATTTTTGTTTACTTTTACTAAAATGGAAGGACAGACATTGGTGGAATACTGCATGTTACATGCAAAAGCTTGTATAAAACAATGTTTTCTAGTTTAAATACTTGCAAATTTAAAAAAGTGGTGTTTCTGTTTGCTACTTCAAACATGGGTACTGATGACAGTCTGTGTTCTGAACAGTAGCTAGAAGTATACATATATGTTATGTTATAAAACCATCAGGCTGGTGTCCATGGGTGAGGTGAGTTAAAAATTAACGTCGCATCAGCATTATTTCAGCGAAGAGTGGTGTCCATGCATGACATGACGTTAACTATACTGTTCAAAGAGGTATAAAAAACAGACTCACAAAATCATAAAACAGGCCCCATTAATAATTAATTTTGTTTAAAGCTTACAATGCATCCAATCAATAAAATTACACAAGCAGCATGTACCAACAGGTCTGTACATTCGGGTGGACTTCAATATAGAGCGTGCCTGATGAAGAGCAAGACAACAGTTTCACCTGTGTGTTAATGAGTGAACATTCTGCTCTCCTTGTTCTGACACTCTTGAATCGTCATGATTAGTTGCCATATGCTTGTCAGACCTTGATGTAACTATACCGGACTCCAAGGCAGAATTGTAGTCAATTTTCACATAAATAGGTGTTTGAGGCTTTTGTATTGCTGGCCTAGGGGGAGATATGGATGTTCAAGTGACCAATTTACCTGTACATGCAAAATGCCTCATAGAGTTTAGCAGTGATAATGGTGGAACAAGGTCTAACTTGACAGTGAGAAGGAGATATTTCCTCCATCGGGTGAGGACTTGACACACAACACACCATAACTAGTCACTCACACCGTGTCACTCAGACACACACACAGACACTAGCACGCATGCATGCACACAGTCACTCACCCACACACTCACAAACAGTCATTTCCTCTACGACTGACCTCTCTCACACAGTCACACAAAGCGTCACATAGATGCACTCACACACACACCACACACACACAACACATGCCAAACACACACAATCTGTCACTTCCTCTAAGACTCACTCTCACACAATCACAGTGTCACAGACACACACCACATGCCACACACCACATAATCTGTCACTTCCTCTAAGACTCACTCTCACACAATCACAGTGTCACAGACACACACCACATGCCACACACCACACAATCTGTCACTTACTGAGAGACTCACCTCGCACAATCACACAGTGTCACTTAGACACACACCACACACACACACCACAAACACACACAATCTGTCACTTCCTCCACGACTCACCTCTCTTACACAATCACACAGTGTCACACAGACACATACTCTCACACACACCAGCACCCCACATGCCACACACACACACACACACACACACACACAATCTGTCACTTCCTCTAAGACTCACCTCTCTCACAGAATCAGTGTCACACACACCCACAATCCACACACAACAGAGACACACACCACATGACACACACACAATCTGTCACTTACTGAGAGACTCACAACTTGTCACTCACACACCATGTCACTCACACAGATTCTCAACCACAGATGAACCAGGTGGTAAAGAGAGGTTGAGTCGAAGCGTCTATTGTTCAGAACATTTGATAGAGCCATCTAAGATATCTCTGACCCACTTATATACATAATTTGCATCCAGATTATTACCCCCCTCAATATCCCCACCCCACCCCACCCTAAACCAAGTCTGGTCTACAGATAAAGAGCAAATTCCCCCTCCATTCACAGTATGCATAACCCTGCTTCCAGGCTTCAAAGCATAAATTGGCTTAGGTTATGAACGATGTACATTATCTTGGAAAAATTGACATAGACATAATGTCTATCATATTTCTATTTATCATACACTGACTCAAATAGTGACGGCAACTGTCTGTGTGGAAGTCGTGCTGATCTGGCACAGTACAAAGTCAAAATATAGCATACTCTGATAGATTAATATACTCCTCAGTGTTCAAATCAAGGATGAAAGTCAAAGGGTCTATGTCACAGGCCTTCTGTTTGACTAAAGATTTAGGGGTCCTACGATTAAAAGCTTCAAGACCATAGGACAACCACTTTAATTTCTATTACTGCAATTCCTGCATTCTGCTCAAACATTTCATAGATTCCAGCAGTACAATATAAAAATGGGATGCTTGTTTCTTACAGAAGGCAGGTAAATAGGATATATTGTTTGCAGGTATCCATAAGGTTTGAGGTGAGTTCGCCAGCCAAAACTGTGTTGCCATATATTGTGATGTGCCATGAACGTGCTGTGCTGAGTACTGGAAACATGATGATGGCTTCGTGAAGGGACACAAGGTCAATTCTGCACTTTGAAATATACCTGTTCTCGTATTATACATTCAAAAGGTTAAAACATCGCAAAGATGGTCAAGTTTCATTTATTTCATGACATTAAGAAATTGTGACATATTATTTAACACTTATTTGGAATGTTCAATACTTTTCATAGATGTTTTTTAACAGCTATTAAGAGATCATATCTATTGTTAAAGAACTCATAAATATTTTTGTTTTAATTAAGAATACATAGATGCTATATTCCTGCATTGTGACAAGTGTTGGATACACTCCATACAGAAATGACTCACACTTCTCCAATTATTACATTATCGTAATAAAAACAATAACTTTTTTAAAAATATATAAAGAGATACTTAAAAAAAATAAAAAATTACTCAGAACAACTGAACAAAAATAACAAAAAACACAAACAAAACATAAATAACCGACAAAAAAAAGGTCAGACTTTACAAAACGGTAACCCAGACGACAAAACTTTGCATTTACAGTGTGGGATGTTAAAGTATTTGTATTTCACCAGACTGACAGGCAGTGAAAGTCGAACAGCCATCAGTATAAAGCTGTTTTCAATTGCCGATGGACCAAGAGAGTTTTCTCTGGTTCAACATAGTCTTTTAGCCTGTTCAGGGTATACACCTGACCCACAACCCTCCATTCACTTCAGTGGATACAGACTGCTTGACTGCCGCAGTAATTAATGTTGACTCGCAATTTGAATACTGAAGAGTAACTGGAGTAGCATTTACTGTTGAGGGGGAATCCTGTGGTTTTAATGGCTGAATCCCATCTTTTCATGTGAACGTTGGGGTTGGACAATGCATCTCAAGGGTTGCAATCAAACACTGCTCGTACTGCCACTGAATGAATCATACAGCTCCCACGATTAGCTTTTTGTGTTAACACAAGCTCACAATGAACTCAAGTGTTGGACTTCTTTACAAATCCCTGCTCCTCACAATAGCTAACAAAGAAAAAACAGACTGTGCCTATGTTAAAGATTTCAATACACCAGTAGGTGGTCAATATTGTCTGATTTACCAGTCAAATTGAGGTGGCCATTACGCCCGGTACTTGACAGGCGATGCTATCATTAGCCAGTTTCCGTCACATCTCGTTGCTCTTCGCCTCGCACTTTCACATTTTTCTTCAAGAACTTGCATTTAATTTTTTTTGTAAATTTACTGCAGTAAATCATCAATGAATCACTCTAAACCGGGGCTTTTAATGTATAAACTTTATTAAGAGCCAGCTGAAGGGCCGGATGAGTGTGGCATGTTCGCACCTCGTGAAGCCCCCTGTTAACTGATCTGGGAAGTTCTCCATCAACAACTCTATTGACAAAACCACAACAGACATGAGCACAGACTTCCAGCTTAATATCTGTATTATTGCATAGACTTTTGAAACATGACAGTATTTTCAAATTAGCTGGTCTGCCAACAAAAGAAGTTATTGACAAGAATTCTGATGTGAATGATTCTCACAATTATGTGTAAATTCTGGCATTGTCATAAACAACCTTCATCTCCAACTGCAGGCTTGACTAATACATAAGATCCAGATAGACTGATTATGGTCTCTGTGAGATTTTGTAGCAAACAAGGTTAATGTCTAAAATTATGTTATCATATTCAAACACCTTACAACCAGATAGATCTAGTTTTCCACTCAGCCCTGGCTAAGTTTCTTGTTTAACCATTTAATATGAATATATTGTTTTAATAAATTTATTGTTTAAATGTACGACGGCAATAAGCAAAGTGACTTCAATTGATTGACCATAAATAGTGTTAGTAGAAAGTCTCTTTCAGTCATCACTATACAGGACCTACCACAACTCACTCACTTCATAATCAGAGATTGCTTTTGAAAAAGCACCAAGATCATAAAGTGTCTTTATGAGACATCAGGACTTTCAATAAAGAGCCCCTAAACTTGAATATATATGCTGCTTTGAACGGCAACGTAGATATGGGCATATTTACAACATGAGTAAAATAAGCAGTGTACATAAATCTGATCGAGTCAGAGCAAAGCCTACCAGAGGCAATCCCTCTATTGCCAGTACTTAATCTGCTTTCCTACATTAGATTATCTGTAACAATATTGCACAGTGAGGCCGGAGGTCGACCTCTTTCAGTGCCACAAGGGAAGGAATGTGCGACAGGGTTACTGAATAGGAATGTGCGACAGGTTTACTGTATAGGAATGTGCGACAGGGTTACTGTATAGGAATGTGCGACAGGGTTACTGAATAGGAATGTGTGACAGGGTTACTGTATAGGAATGTGCGACAGGTTTACTGTATAGGAATGTGTGACTGGGGCTACTATATAGTAATGTGCGACATGGTTACTGTATAGGAATGCGTGACTCGGTCTACTGTATAGGACGTGAGACAGGGTTACTGTATAGGAATGTGCGACAGGGTTACTGTATAGGAATGTGTGACAGGTTACTGTATAGGAATGTATGACAAGGTGTTACTGCATAGGAATATATAACAGGGGTTACTGTATAGGAATGTGTGACAGGGTGACTGTATAGGAATGTGTGACTGGGGCTACTGCATAGGAATGTGTGACTGGGGCTACTGTATAGGAATGTGTGACAGGGTTACTGTATAGGAATGTGTGACTGGGTTACTGTATAGGAATGTGCGATAGGGTTACTGCATAGGAATGTGTGACTGGGGCTACTGTATAGGAATGTGCGACAGGGTTACTGCATAGGAATGTGTGACTGGGGCTACTGTATAGGAATGTGCGACAGGGTTACTGCATAGGAATGTGTGACTAGGGCTACTGTATAGGAATGTGTGACAGGGTTACTGTATAGGAATGTGTGACTGGGGCTATTGTATAGGAATGTGTGACAGGGTTACTGTATAGGAATGTGTGACTGGGGCTACTGTATAGGAATGTGTGACAGGGTTACTGTATAGGTATATGCGACAGGGTTACTGTATAGGAATGTGCGACAGATTTACTGTATAGGAATGTGTGGCTGGGGCTACTGTATAGGAATGTGCGGCAGGGTTACTGTATAGGAATGTGTGGCTTGGGCTACTGTATAGGAATGTGCCACAGGGTTACTGTATAAGAATGTGCGACAGATTTACTGTATAGGAAAGTGTGGCTGGGGCTACTGTATAGGAATGTGCGACAGGGTTTCTGTATAGGAATGTGCGACAGGGTTACTGTATAGGAATGTGCGACAGGTTTACTGTATAGGAATGTATGACTGGGGCTACTATATAGGAATGTGCGACATGGTTATTGTATAGGAATGTGCGACAGGGTTACTGTACAGGAATGTGCGACAGGGTTACTGTATAGGAATGTGTGACTTGGGCTACTGTATAGGAATGTGTGACTGGGGCTACTGTATAGGAATGTGCGACAGGGTTACTGTATAGGAATGTGTGACTGGGGCTACTGTATAGGAATGTGCGACAGGGTTACTGTATAGGAATGTGTGACTGGGGCTACTATATAGGAATGTGCGACAGGGTTACTGTATAGGAATGTGCGACAGGGTTACTGTATAGGAATGTGTGACAGGGTTACTGTATAGGAATGTATGACAGTGGTTACTGTATAGAAATGTATGACAGGTGTTACTGTATAGGAATGTATGACAGTGGTTACTGTATAGGAATGTATGACAGTGGTTACTGTATAGGAATGTATGACAGTGGTTACTGTATAGGAATGTATGACCGGGTTACTGTATAGGAATGTATGACAGGTGTTACTGTATAGGAATGTATGACAGTGACTACTGTATAGGAATGTATAACAGGGTTACTTCATAGGAATGTATAAAAGGGTTACTTTATAGGAATGTATGACAGGGGTTCCTGTATATTCCACAGGTATACTGCTAATAATCCACCCTCTAGTCGCTCTCCATGTTACAAATTAAACTATTGTCATGCATTACCCATTTCCACACTGTCTACCACTATTTTCCTGTCCACCCACACCTACAAGTGACACCCACCTTGTCCAGCTCGGCCCTCTCCCGGATCAGCTTCTGTTCCAGTTCCTGTTCCTGCCGATGCCGCTCGGCAATCTCCTGCTTCAACTTGATGGAGTTGATTCTCTTGGCATCCCTCAGATCATTCTGAATACGTCGCACTGACTGCTCCTGTTTCTGCCGAGCGTACTCGGCATTCCGAACCTTCTGGTATAAGTTCTGCTCTGCATCCTCTCCCTTCACAACCATTTTCTGCAAGGACATGCACACCATGTTGTAACATGCAGGTTTAACATCAGAAAAGAACATTGACTCAACCAAAGAGGGTTGTTTCAAGTGGTAAATCAATGTAAAATGCACAAGGAGCTCCTTTGCACAAGTTTGAAATAGTGCACTTAGTTCTGTGCAGTAATAATTACAAAGAAAACATGACAATATCAGACTCCACACTTCGGACTCACTTCAACTCCCTGCAAGCTTCTTTTCCTTCGGTTGGGTAAAATGCCTGTGGTGAATCCACCGCTTGGCTACACTGCCTGTGGTGAATCCATCAATGGCTACAAAGCCTATGGGGAATCCACCCCTTGGCTACACTGCCTGTGGTGAATCCATCAGGCGGCTACAATGCCTTTGGAGAATCCCCCGATTGGCTACAATGCCTGTGGTGAATCCATCGATTGGCTACAATGCCTGTGGTGAATCCACTGGTTGGCTACAATGCCTGGGGGGGGGGGGGGGGGGTAAGTATTGTGCAGGATTCCCTGAAACAAAGGCTGTTTGTGTGGTCTGTGGGTTTCTCACCTGAAAGAACTTAAGTGAGTCTTCATGTTCCCGCCGCTGCTGCTCCGCGTACCGCCTCTTGAATCGCGCCTCCCACACAGCCTGCTGCGACTCCTCCTTGTCCTTCTTCACACGCATGCTGTTGTGCAGCTGCGTCACCCTGCGAGTGTTGTGGGCCTAGCAACACAACATACAGGACATTATCAGACACTGCATGACACGACCAATTACATACAGGAGATTATTCGACAGTGACACGACCTACATCATACAGGACATTATTCGACAGTGACATGACCAATAACATACAGGACATTATTAGACAGTGATACGACCTGCTACATACAGGACATTATTAGACAGTGACATGACCTGCTACATACAGGACATTATTAGACAGTGACACGACCCGCTACATACAGGACATTATTAGACAGTGACACGACCAGCTACATACATGACATTATTAGACAGTGACACGACCCGCTACATACAGGACATTATTAGACAGTGACACGACCCGCTACATACAGGACATTATTAGACAGTGACACAACCTGCTACATACCGGACATTATTAGACAGTGACACGACCTGCTACATACAGGACATTATTAGACAGTGACATGTCCTGCTACATACAGGACATTATTAGACAGTGACACGACCTGCTACATACAGGACATTTTTAGACAGTGACACGACCTGCTACATACAGGACATTATTAGACAGTGACACGACCCGCTACATACAAGACATTATTAGACAGTGCATGACACGATCCACGACATGAACGACTCCTCAATAGAGGACAAAGTGTGCCTTCAGTGAGTGAGTGAGTGAGTGAGTGAGTGAGTGAGTGAGTGAGTGAGTGAATGTGGTTCAATGCTGCCGTAAGCATTATTTAAGCTTTTTCACCTCAGACTTAGCAATATCAAATCTTGGCCAGACAGATGAATAAATGTATGAGCACTGGGACATGATGACAATCAGCCAGGTAAAGCGTACCCACCCAATCATCAATAGTCAGCCCCCACCCCAAGTAGGGGTACTAAGGACCTGTTCAGTTCCCCCACCCCTCCCCTCTGTAACACAAGCATGGTCTAATCTCTCTGCTCCTCATCAAACTTTCATGTAGCATCATACATCTGTGAAGATCCGGGTTAGAACTGGTCTTTCGCAACTTATACTTGTCGTAAGAGGTAACTAACATTTGGGTGGTCAAGATTTCTGACTTGATTGATGTATGTTTCACAATGTATCCCAATTGCATGGAGCGATGCTCATGATGTCAATCACTGGATTGCCTGGTCCAGACTTGATTTTTTACAGACAGGCGTCATATAGCTGGAATATTGCTGAGTGAGGCGTTCAACAACAACAAACATACTCATGTAGCATCCCCCTTACATCCCCCAATGGGGCATAACACTGACAAGCAAAACAAACATCTCCACCCATAATCCCTTACTCTCCACCCATACATGCCACGCCTTACTCCTCCCCTGAAAGGATACCATTTTTCCCATTCCTGATCCTGTTTTAAATTCTGATCTTGATGAACAAAATCATTTCCTTAACTTTTAATTGTTTTACATGTCATTTTCCAGAAGAACTATACATGTTTTATTGTGTATTGGTTAATACCACACTCATCATTATTCCATATATATGACAGCAAATTATCGAGTCTGAACTAGATAAACCAGTGATGGATATTGTGAGCAGTGGTCCATGCCGTCGGGGTATGATGACACACAATCAACCAAGTAGCCTAGACTGATCACCTGTTTCACGGAGTCGCCTCTAATAACCAGCACAGATGGCTGGGGACCTATTCTCAGTTCCCCACAAGGAATCAGAGATTGTTGGTTTCAAATTCCGGATGAGACTGAGCCCAAAACAGTACAAGAATCTGAGCTTTACTAAGAAAGTGTTATCCCAAATATAACATTTCTTATTCTTAACTTTTGGTCATAGGAGACATGGCAATTTACACTTCTCAGACGGTTACACAAAGTACATGATGTAGACTACCAGTTGCTAGACTTTCACTTTTTTGGAAGCCTCGGTGGCTGAGTTGATTAGATCGCTGACTTTGTGTACTGGTGATTAGGTGCCTCACTCTTAAGAGTATGGGCTCGAATCCTGTATGGGACTCAACCCCAAAGAGTAGCAGAATTTGTACTTTACTAAGAAAGTGTTCTCCCAAAAATAACATTTGTTACAGGAATCCTGCAGGTAAACATGCCCTACAGGTAAACATGCCCTACAATTTGTACACCACATGCTGCAGATGCATGTTTCAAATCAAAGGGACTCCAGGCATCAGATGTGCTTCTCATTTGTGTTTATAATTCTTATTTATAATTTGGCTAACAAATCAAAGTAGTAACAACCCCACATTTGAAAGCAAGTTTATCTCCTGAATGAAAGATATCTGATTTAAGCTATTTAACACCATAAATGTAGTTACATGCTATTGAATTAAAAATACAAATGTTGACATGAATCAATTTAATTTCGAAAGAACAAAAAAATAATAATTTGCTTTTCCTTACAAGTCACACTACTAAGTATAACTATTGTTAGAGATAAACCATTTGATATTCTTGTGGCAGACAAATTCTATTCTTTTCAACAGTCTGAAGCATAATTTTATTTTTAAATTTCCAGGGACAAGTTATTGCTATCAATAAAATCCCAGTTAATTGCAATTTCATCTAAGTAACAATACAATGTTTCTTAATTTCGACCACTCTTGTATTACAACTGTCATGTCCAACAACTCCCTCTGAAGTGTACGCCAACTGTAATCTGGTCACCGCTGTCTTCACATGCATGTATCTAATTATATGTGGTTGTACTTGTATGTGTATACATGCTATGTTTCCTCACCCTGCCATTCCCCCAAGAAGGGGCAAGAAGTAGCCCCAAATATTGTGTGCGTATAATGAAGAGGATGTTAGCCATGATATTCCTTGTCCTGTCTATATCCAGCTTGTAAACACTCTCTCCAGGTTGTACTGTTCTAATGTGTAGAAGTGCATGACAAAAACATACATGTGATTCAACAGCATCCTAAACAAATATATATTCTGGTAGAATCAGTTAAATAGTAACACAGCGATTACTTCAGCGATAACATCATGTACAAGTCTGTCAGTGTGTGGCCAAACTGTTTCCATACATACTGCAATCAACAAAGAATATCTCAGCATATTGGCAAACATTTTCGTGAAAATATATGATTTCTAAGTGTGCCCATCACATCTGGAACATATTTTAACAGTGCCATTACAAGTTTAACATAGCCTTGCTCCAAGTCTGTACTGAATTGTAAGTCCATGGATGTATACTAATTCTATCCTTATAATAGGCAAGTCTAGATAAGCGGACTTTATATGGATGTCAGTCGTTTATAGGGACAACTTGTTCTTATTATTCATATAATCTAGAAATTATGATTAAAATATAAGTATTGCCTTCGAGACGTGTGCAAGTTTCCATTTTAACTCTGCAGTCCTAATATAAGGAATTTCAAATCCTGAAAGGTCCAGTGTTGAATCCTGCTCTACATCTCCCACAACAATGGGAGCTGAGTGATGTGGGTCTGTACTGTTTCCATCAAGACGAGACACACTTGGAGTAATTAGCAAACAGCTCTGCCATTTCCTGTCCCGTTTCCACGCCCCATTAGCCCGATAAGCCTGCCTGGTACCCTGCCCATGTACACAAGCCAGATAGCTGGGTGACGTGCAACCCATCACAGGGCCAGTAAACCCTGGCGGTACCTCCCCACTGTAAACATGCTGTCACCCACCCCACTAAACCAGGGAGGCTGTCAATCTGCATATCTCCCCACACACACAGGCTACAGATAACTGCTTTTTAATTGCACAATGGGATACTCAGGGCAGAGGGGACAGTTTATTTACTTAAACATTCAGCTTTAATGTCTATTAGATGTGTTTGTACTGTACTGTCAAAGGCCTTTCGAGGGTGAGTAGATCATTGTTGCCTACTGTACTCATGCCTGTAGGCCTATCAGTAGGGAGTAGATCATTGTTGCCTACTGTACCCTTGCTTGTAGGCCTATCAGTAGGGAGTAGATCATTGTTGCCTACTGTACTCATGCTTGTAGGCCTATCAGTAGGGAGTAGATCATTGTTGCCTACTGTACCCATGCTTGTAGGCCTATCAGTAGGGAGGGGACCATTGTTGCCTACTGTACCCATGCTTGTAGGCCTATCAGTAGGGAGGGGACCAATGTTGCCTACTGTACCCATGCTTGAAGGCCTATCAGTAGGGAGTAGATCATTGTTGCCTACTGTACCCTTGCTTGTAGGCCTATCAGTAGGGAGTGGACCATTGTTGCCTACTGTACTCATGCTTGTAGGCCTATCAGTAGGGAGTAGATCATTGTTGCCTACTGTACTCATGCGTGTAGGCCTATCAATAGGGAGTGGACCATTATTGCCTACTGTACTCATGCTTGTAGGCCTATCAGTAGGGAGTGGACCATTATTGCCTACTGTACCCATGCTTGTAGGCCTATCAATAGGGAGTGGACCAATGTTGCCTACTGTACTCTTGTAGGCCTATCAATAGGGAGTGGACCACTGTTGCCTACTGTACTCTTGTAGGCCTATCAATAGGGAGTGGATCATTACTGCCTACTGTACTCTTGTAGGCCTATCAATTGGGAGTGGACCATTGCTGCCTACTGTACTCTTGCTTGTAGGCCTATCAATAGGGAGTTGATCATTACTGCCTACTGTACTCTTGTAGGCCTATCAATAGGAAGTGGACCATTGCTGCCTACTGTACTCATGCTTGTAGGCCTATCAATAGGGAGAGGATCATTACTGCCTACTGTACTCTTGTAGGCCTATCAATAGGGAGTGGACCATTGCTGCCTACTGTAATATAAACATCACTAACTAGGTCACAACACTTGCTAAAACACCTACCAACAGTCTTTGAGGTGCTTATATGCAAGAACTGTTGCTAAAACACCTACCAACAGTCCATCAGGTGCTTATATGCAAGAACACTTGCTAAAACACCTACCAACAGTCCGTCAGGTGCTTATATGCAAGAACACTTGCTAAAACACCTACTAACAGTCCGTCAGGTGCTTATATGCAAGAACACTTGCTAAAACACCTACCAACAGTCCGTCAGGTGCTTATATGCAAGAACACTTGCTAAAACACCTACCAACAGTCCGTCAGGTGCTTATATGCAAGAACACTTGCTAAAACACCTACTAACAGTCCGTCAGGTGCTTATATGCGAGAACACTTGCTAAAACACCTACCAACAGTCCATGAGGTGCTTATATGCAAGAACACTTACTAAAACACCTACCAACAGTCCATGAGGTGCTTATATGCAAGAACACTTGCTAAAACACCTACCAACAGTCCGTGAGGTGCTTATATGCAAGAACACTTGCTAAAACACCTACCAACAGTCTGTCAGGTGCTTATATGCAAGAACACTTGCTAAAACACCTACCAACAGTCCGTGAGGTGCTTATATGCAAGAACACTTGCTAAAACACCTACCAACAGTCCGTGAGGTGCTTATATGCAAGAACACTTGCTAAAACACCTACCAACAGTCTGTCAGGTGCTTATATGCAAGAACACTTGCTAAAACACCTACCAACAGTCCGTGAGGTGCTTATATGCAAGAACACTTGCTAAAACACCTATCAATAGTCTGTGAGGGTCTTATCAGCAAAACACTTGCAAGGACACCCACCTTCAGTCCCTGATACGTTTACGTGCTGAAGGGCACTTGTTAGAACACCCACCTCCAGTCTCTGATACATTTACGTGCTAAAGGGCACTTGTTAGAACACACACCTCCAGTCCCTGATACGTTTACGTGCTAAAGGGCACTTGTTAAAACACCCACCTCCAGTCCCTGATAGGTTTACGTGCTAAAGGGCACTTGTTAGAACACCCACCTCCAGTCCCTGATACATTTACGTGCTAAAGGGCACTTGTTAGAACACACACCTCCAGTCCCTGATACGTTTACGTGCTAAAGGGCACTTGTTAGAACACCCACCTCCAGTCCCTGATACATTTACGTGCTAAAGGGCACTTGTTAGAACACCCACCTCCAGTCCCTGATACATTTACGTGCTAAAGGGCACTTGTTAGAACACCCACCTCCAGTCTCTGATCAATCTGCCGAGCCTTCAGATCCATCTCCGCGTTGACGGCAGCTGTGTTGAGAGATCTCTGCATGGTCGTGTTGTCCTCCAGTCGAATCTGTGTGTCTGTCAGATGTCTTTGTTCTGTGAAAACACATACTCATAACAGTGAACTGTGGTGTCTATCACAGACATTTGTACCATTGCCATAATACTGCAAGAGTTATCACTATTGGGATATTATTTTGATAGTTTGCCAAGTGCTCTAATCCTACCCGAAATCCGAACCTCCACACTCACAGCTAATGCTTTCAACAAGACATATAAAAGTCTTTCAACAATCAGAAAAAACATTCTTGATTAATTGAAAAATTAACAATTCTTCACTAAAGACTGCCAGACCAAGAATGTACATGGCACTGTGGTCCTATATCATGACACCCCAACATGGAACTGACCATCTCTCTTCTTGATGTCCAGGTGGCCCTTCGTGAGGGAAAGGTCAGCACTGAGCTTCCTCTTCTGCAGCTCTGCTGTCTTCCCATCCCCATCACTCCTCCTGCACACAACAAACAACTTTAACATCCCAAACTGGCTTCCTCAGGATCTATCACTTGGGTGAGACCAAGGAATATCTCCTAGGAGAAATCACTACAATGATATTGCATCACAATGATTTGCAGATCTCTGTGACATCATTACTTAGCATGGTGTCACAATCAAATAACATCACTAATCTTTGTGCCAATGAAGCTTGTGTTTTCAACTCAAGGTACAGGATATTACTGTGTTCTGTTTCAGAAATGTGCAAGAGTCATCAGAAGATGACAAATCCCCTCAGGAGCCACAATAGCAAAAGGCACCACTTCAGTCCCTGGTTAATATATGTAACAAGTTTGGATAAATATTAGTTCATGGTTTTCAAGTTATGCTCTGTATGCTGGGGGGGGGGTCAAAAATATGAAAGAAAGATTATTGATCATAAATAAAATCTCACCCTCGTGTCCTTTGATATAAAACGTATCAACATACATTGACAAAAATGTAACTCCTCAGTAGGGAGCCCCGTTGACATATTTGTTATCACACGACAGTTGAAATTCTCGGTATATCATTACATCACCCAACAGTCAAAATCTCAGCGACATCAATAGTTTGATTGATGGATTGTTATGGATTGATGGATTGATTGATTTAGACTACCAACATTGCATTAGTGTGAGGAGAGTCTGCAGTGAGGCTGGTCCAAGAGGCAAGTCAAGGGTGTGATGATGACAGACTAAGGCTGATGGACAAATGGGGACAAGTTTGACAGATTCCAACCCATAATTTGTGGATTCCGGAATTGCTAAGAGGAGCACATTATACCACCATCAGAACTATTCTTACCCGGAATCCCCACAAAGAGACAAGTATAGGATGTTGGGGACCTCTATTCTTACCCAGAGCCCCACAGACAGACAAGTATAGGATGTTGGGGACCTCTATTCTTACCCGGAATCCCCACAGACAGACAAGGATAGGTTGCTGGGGACCTCTATTCTTACCCAGAGCCCCACAGACAGACAAGTATAGGTTGCTGGAGACCTCTATTCTTACCCAGAAACCCACAGACAGACAAGTATAGGTTGCCGGGGACCTCTATTCTTACCCAGAATCCCACAGACAGACAAGTATAGGTTGCTGGGGACCTCTATTCTTACCCAGAGCCCCACAGACAGACAAGTATAGGTTGCTGGGGACATCTATTCTTACCCAGAAACCCACAGACAGACAAGTATAGGTTGCTGGGGACCTCTATTCTTACCCAGAGCCCCACAGACAGACAAGTATAGGATGTTGGGGACCTCTATTCTTACCCGGAATCCCCACAGACAGACAAGGATAGGTTGCTGGGGACCTCTATTCTTACCCAGAGCCCCACAAAGAGACAAGTATAGGTTGCTGGGGACCTCTATTCTTACCCACAGCCTCACAAAGAGACAAATATAGGTTGCTGGGGACCTCTATTCTTACCCACAGCCTCACAAAGAGACAAGTATAGGTTGCTGGGGACCTCTATTCTTACCCAGAGCCCCACAGACAGACAAGTATAGGTTGCTGGGGACCTCCATTCTTACCCAGAGCCCCACAGACAGACAAGTATAGGTTGCTGGGGACCTCTATTCTTACCCAGAGCCCCACAGACAGACAAGTATAGGTTGCTGGGGACCTCTATTCTTACCCAGAGCCCCACAGACAGACAAGTATAGGTTGCTGGGGACCTCTATTCTTACCCGGAATCCCACATGGAGACAAGTATAGGTTGCTGGGGACCTCTATTCTTACCCGGAATCCCCAGAGACAAACAAGGATAGGTTGCTGGGGACCTCTATTCTTACCCGGAATCCCACATAGAGACAAGTATAGGTTGCTGGGGACCTCTATTCTTACCCGGAATCCCCACAGACAGACAAGGATAGGTTGCTGGGGACCTCTATTCTTACCCCGAGCCCCACAGAGAGACAAGTATAGGTTGCTGGGGACCAGGGCTATCTGTTGTATATAGTATCAACTGCTTATCACTAGTAGGATCCTTAAATCATTAATTCGGACGCAAGATTAGGAAACTCACATTAGTTTTGACTCCAGCGACATGTCAGCTTTGTTATTTTCATGTATTCTCTTGGTCATGTCCATCTTCACGTCTCTGTAAGAGAAGATAAATAGGGTCAGGTTACGGACGGCAATGACTCCTGGCATCACATTCATCATTCAAGGACTATAAAGTACCAGTCACTTCTGTGAATGTCAATCAGCCACAAAATACAAGAAGCAATGACATACCTGGAAGTGTCCACCTTCTGAACCCGCCTCTTCTGAGCCTCCATGTTGAGGGAGATGGCCAGCTCGGCCAGCTCCTGCTTTAACTTGTACTGCTCCACCTGCGCACAGAGACAGAGTGAGTGAGTGTTTGCTTGTTTGTTGTTTGTTGTTTAACGCCACACTCAGCAATATTCCAGCTATATGATGGCGGTCTGTAAATAATCGGAGTCTGGACCAGTGATTGAAAAGATGAGCTAAGATCTAAGCAATTGGGATACAATGCCATGTATCAACCAAGTCAGCAAGCCCGACCACCTGATCCCATTAGTCGCCTTTTACGACAAGCATGGGTTGCTGAAGACCTATTCTACCCCGGATCTTCACAGAGTGAGTGAGTGAGTGAGTGAGTGAGTGAGTGAGTGAGTGAGAGTAAATGAGAAGTCTTTCTTGCACAAATATATTTTTGGTATATTGGTAATTGACATAACAAATCTGTGATGGCATTAAACAATACACAGCCCATTTTTAATATTCAACGAAAACTCAGCAAACTACTACACTTGGGGGCAAAACATATGAAGACAATCCTGACTTAATCTGCTATTGCTTTACCTCTTTCTCCTTCAGCTTAGTTTCAAACTCCTGACTGATGTGTGACAGTTCCACTCTCTTGAGCTCCAGCTCACTGAGTTTCGTCTGGTACTCCCGGGCGACCACATTCCTGGCAACATCAGCACATCATCAACATCGATAGCACCAACAGCAACATCAGCAATATAAAGGCAACAATATCACTCCGAGTCTATCTCTGATAAACAGAACACTTAAGACATAATGAAGACAGTAATAGCACAGCGCTAAAAGTTTTCGTTGTATAGCTTTATAATAAGGATCAACATCAACATTTTGGAAAGCGAAGTCTGGAATGGAAGTTGCCAGTTTGAAACTACTGCTGTGAAACTCCAGAGAGCTGCTTTCTGATTGGCCAATGCCGACTTCATTTTTAACTTACAGTGAACTACAGTTCAGAGCTCCAGATAAGCTTTTGGTGTTGTGGGTATTTTACCCATGCATTTTAAAATCATTGGGTATCAGTAATTCTATATGGGTATTCAAATTTCTGTTACCCACTAGTTTGTACACATGTGGGTATTTAAGTTAAATATTTAAATACACTATTCATCTAGTCCCTGCAAAGTGGTGTCGTATGGGTTTCGAGAGCTTTATAGGACGATACCACGATACTTCCACAAGAAAGTGTGATCGCAAATGATCATGATGTAACTGTCATCGTGGAGTTTGGCAAGGTTGAAGGAATGCCTGTTTAAAATTTCAAAATAAGTTGCTGATTTGCTAATCAAATACGCAGGGCTACTTCACAATATTTTGACGAAACACACAAGTATTATTTTTGTAGTGTATCTGTAATGTTCGTTGCGTATTTGATACGCTTGGATTTTATTTTACTGCGTATTTCTGCATTTCTGATGCATATTTTATGCAGATACGCAGCTTATCTGGAGCTCTGCAGTTATAACGAACTCAAAGGGACCACTAATTGTAATTCGTTATATGCGTGGTTCGTCATAAGCATATGTACAGCATATATACAGCAAATGGACAGGACCAAGAAATAGTTTGTTATATCTGTCAGTTCGTAATAAGCGTGTTCGTTATAAAGGTAGTTTACTGTATTTCACTGGTCGGTCAAAGTTTGCGAAAGATCGTTCTGATGTGACCCGTAATAGGATATCCTAAGATCTTTGCTTAGCAGTGGCAAGAACTAAGATCTGATTTTAATGAGACTGTTGTTACCGTAGGATATAAAACACCATATTGAGTGAGTAGCATGATAACTGTTCTTTTCTCAGCTCGACAAGCTAACTTCCTAAGAGCAGAGTACCAGGATGTCTTCACTCACTGTTTGACAAACACTTTTCTATCCACCTGTTTCGTGCCTTGATCTCGCGATATACTCAAACCTATTCTCCTTTTTGTTCTCTGAAAGATTAAAATTATATATGACAGATACAGTATTGTGATGGCATGGTATGATGACGAAGTCCTAAATTCTATAATTCTACAGACTACTTGAGATGTTGTAAGTGAGTACCTCTGACTAATGTCAGACAAATTCTTAGGAACATTTACTGAATGGATAGCCATGTCTGAACAGGAAGCTGTAGTTTGGATCAGAACAAATAAAAACATATGTTTATCAGTCTTTCATCATCATATTAACTCTACTGGTACTACGGATATCCTTGCATATTGTGGTTAACTGTTGATGCTCAAACTTGGACTGACTCTGAGATGGAGGTGGACTGACAGAGAGGACTGACAGAGAGAGCAGGGTGGACTGACACAGACAGGACGGACACAGAGAGGACTGACACAGAGTGGAAGGTGGACTGACACAGAGTGGACTGACAGAGAGAGGAAGGTGGACTGACAGAGAGGACTGACAGAGAGAGGAAGGTGGACTGACAGAGAGGACTGACAGAGAGAGGAAGGTGGACTGACACAGAGTGGACGGTGACTGACACAGACAGGACTGACACAGAGAGGACTGACAGAGAGGAGGGTGGACTGACACATAGTTGAGGGTGGACTGACACAGACAGGACTGACACATAGTTGAGGGTGGACTGGCACAGAGAGGACTGACGCAGAGTTGAGGGTGGACTGACACAGAGAGGAGGGTGGATTGACGCAGAGAGGACTGACACAGACAGGAGGGTGGACTGACACAGAGTTGAGAGTGGATTGACACAGACAGGACTGACACAGTGTGGAAGGTGGATTGACACAGAGAGGAGGGTGGATTGACGCAGAGAGGACTGACACAGAGTTGGGGGTGGATTGACACAGACAGGACTGACACAGAGTTGGGGGTGGATTGACACAGACAGGACTGACACAGAGTTGAGTGTGGACTGACACAGAGAGGCGGGTGGATTGTCGCAGAGGACTGACACAGTGAGGAGGAAGGATTGAGACAGACAGGACTGACACAGACAGGACTGACACAGAATGGATGGAGAGTGGATTGACACAGAGAAGACTGACACAGAGAGGAAGGTGGACTGACACATAGTGGGCTGACACAGAGTTGAGGGTGTATTGACACAAAGTGGAGTGACACAGAGCAGAGGGTGAGAGGAGGTGGACTGACACAGAGATGAGGGTGGACTGACACAGAGAGGAGGTGGACTGACACAGAGAGGAGGTGGACTGACACAGAGATGAGGGTGGACTGACACAGAGAGGAGGTGGACTGACACAGAGAGGAGGTGGAGGAGGTGGACTGACACAGAGAGGAGGTGGACTGACACAAACAGAACTGACACAGAGTGGACTGACACAGAGAGGAGGGTGGATTGATGCAGAGAGGACTGACACAGAGTGGAAGGTGGATTGACACAGACAGGACTGACACAGAGAGGAGGGTGGATTGATGCAGAGAGGACTGACACAGAGTGGAAGGTGGATTGACACAGAGAGGAGGGTGGATTGACGCAGAGAGGACTGACACAGACAGGAGGGTGGACTGACACAGAGAGGGTGGATTGACACAGACAGGACTGACACAGACAGGAGGGTGGACTGACAGAGACAGGACTGACACAGAGAGGAGGGTGGATTGACACAGACAGTACTGACACAGAGTTGAGGGTGAATTGACACAGACAGGACTGACACAGAGGAGGGTGGCTTGACACAGACAGGACTGACACAGAGAGGAGGGTGGATTGACACAGAGCGGCGGGTGGATTGTCACAGACAGGACTGACACAGAGGAGGGTGAATTGACACAGACAGGACTGACACAGAGGAGGGTGGCTTGACACAGACAGGACTGACACAGAGTTGAGGGTGGACTGACACAGACAGGACTGACACAGAGGAGGGTGGCTTGACACAGACAGGACTGACACAGAGAGGAGGGTGGATTGACACAGAGCGGCGGGTGGATTGTCACAGACAGGACTGACACAGAGGAGGGTGAATTGACACAGACAGGACTGACACAGAGGAGGGTGGCTTGACACAGAGAGGACTGACACAGAGAGGAGGGTGGACTGACACAGACAGGACTGACACAGAGTTGAGGGTGGATTGACACAGAGAGGAGGGTGGATTGACACAGACAGGAGTGACACAGATTTGAGGGTGGACTGACACAGAGTTGAGGGTGGACTGACACAGACAGGACTGACACAGAGTTGAGGGTGGACTGACACAGAGTTGAGGGTGGATTGACACAGACAGGACTGACACAGAGTTGAGGGTGGATTGACACAGACAGGACTGACACAGAGTTGAGGGTGGACTGACACAGAGTTGAGGGTGGACTGACACAGACAGGACTGACACAGAGTTGAGGGTGGACTGACACAGAGTTGAGGGTGGACTGACACAGAGTTGAGGGTGGACTGACACAGAGAGGAGGTGGACTGACACAGAGAGGAGGTGGACTGACACAGAGTTGAAGGTGTATTGACACAAAGTGGAGTGACACAGAGCGGAGGGTGGATTGACACAGAGAGAAGGGTGGAGTGACACAAAGAGGACTGACACAGAATAAAGAGTGGACTGACACAGAGAGGACTGACACAGAGAGGAGGGTGGAGTGACACAGACAGGACTGACACAATCTTGATGGTGTATTGGCACAAAGTGGAGTGACACAGAGAAGAGGGTGGATTGACACAGAGAGGGTGTGGACTGACACAGAGTGGAGGGTGCACTGACACAGAGATGAGGCTGGACTGACACAGAGAGGGGGTGGACTGACACAGAATGGAGGGTGGACTGACACAGAGATGAGGCTGGACTGACACAGAGAGGGGGTGGACTGACACAGAGAGGGGGTGGACTGACGCAGTGTGGAGGGTGGACTGACACAGAGATGAGGCTGGACTGACACAGAGAGGGGGTGGACTGACACAGAGATGAGGCTGGACTCACCTCTTCCTTCTTGTGGGTATGGTCTTGGGATATCTTGGTCAACTTCTCCAGTGCATGATTTAACTTCTTGTCCTCAGCCAGACGTTTCTTGTTGATTGCTGCAACAGATGGCATCATTGTCCAGCAGCCTGTATTTGTTTCAGTGTCCCCAACAAAGGTCATTTTACTCGGGTGGCTTATCACCTGACCACGGTATGTTCATTGCTTACTTTCAGGAACAGGAGGGGGCTCTTGTTTCATGTCAAACTTGGCCACCCAACATGAAACAAATTGATGTTGAACTGACTTTGTCTCCTGTTACATAGATGTGAAAAAAATTGACGAATCACGGCACAATTCCGGAATAATCATTAATATTTTAATAGATATCCTGTCACTATACTTGGTATGGAACTGAAGTCTCAAATTCTCCTCTGACATTGGTAACATTTCTATTTCTGTCCACAGATGTCAGCGACTAATCCGTGGATGTCACCCTTCTAACAACACAGTTCATCACTCATAAGTCATCTGCTTAATCAATTTTTTTTAAATAATTCTTTTCTATCAAAGTGTGCTAATTATGACATTGCATGAACATACCACCAATTCAGCTCTGGAGCAGCTAGTGATTTGTGGGAAATTGTCTGTATGTAATGAGGGTAGGGATGGGTATTAGATGTTTAAAGTTTACCACAATATTTTACAATGCACAAGGCCGTATTTGCAACATGTAGCAGGATATATTGTATAATTAAAAAAATTGAATTCAGAAGCAATTTTAAACATCGATGCAGGAATTCATGTTCATAAATGAAAAAAAACAAGATGCTGGACTGGACCAGCGTAATGTTTACTCATTCAAAATAAATAGGCAAGGATGAACGCTCCAGGACAGTGATGACTTGGTGTTACAACACTGCCACAGGAGAACTTCAGAATGCGAACTTGCATTTTGGAATTATGGAAACACTTCGAAGGTACATGTACCCAGTATTTGGAAAATGTGAAACATTAAACACATGATATAAATCGCTATTTGAAATCCCCCGATATACCAAACATTGAAACGTGATATTGTGAAAGGTATCATGGTGAGAATGAACCCCAATTTACCGATATACCGGTAATACTGCGCACCCTTAAACGAGGGTAAAATTCTACAGGAGTGAAGTTGTTTGAACAACTTTAGTCAAACCTAATGGGACAATGATTGTCCCAAGTTTATCCCCTCCTTACATACAAAACCATAGTGCAATATCCATGCAATAGTGGCAATGATTGTGTCAATGTGATCACCATGGAGACAGAAGTGTTTCAAACAAGATTTCTCTGGAAAGAAGCAAGGAACAGTTTCAGCCTCAGTTCTTCTCTCCATGAAAACTGCTGGGAGGCCAGGCAGACTGTCCGTCAATGTATTCCTACAATATTTATAAGGGTAAAAGCCACAAAGTCAGGCTTGCCAACAGGTTTATCAGGATCGGTGATATAAAAGTGACAGCGTGTTTGAGGACGGCGACAGCAAGTACAGCAGTAGAATGACACAAGGGGGCAGCACCCTTCTTACCTGCACTCAGGTCAACAAGGTCACATGGGTCATAACAATATTTCCAAAATCTTATCTCCTAACATTTTCATCCCTGTCATCATACAGTGGACTGTCTAAACTGGCATCATGTTGGACTAGTAAGAGATGTCTGTTTAGACAGAGTTCCAGACTGCTAGGGGCGGTCGGGTAGCCTAGTGGTTAAAGCGTTCGCTCGTCACGCCGAAGACCCGGGTTCGATTCCCGACATGGGTATAATGTGTGAAGCCCATTTCTGGTGTCCCCCGCCGTGATATTGCTGGAATATTGCTAAAAGCAGCGTAAAATCAAACTCACTCACAAACTCCAGACTTCTCAGAGTTGTCAAAGGAAAAAACATCATACATTAACACTGCTGATGAGAGATTTTGATTGACACGACTCACAAACAAATTACCTTGTTTTCCTAACAGACTTAACAGACTCACCAAGTTGCCATCTTCCTGAGGCAAGGGAGTTAACTGACTATAAAAGTCCATTTTCCATACTTGCCGAACTAAGCTGGAATTATGGAGTAATATCTTGGCTGGATTAACGAGTCTATGCATAGTCAAATCAAAATCAATATCCGGTTCTTAAACTGCCATGCAGATTTCAGTGCATTGCAGGATTTGCAAAGTTTGTGTACCAAATACTTAGCGTCAACAGATATATTCCCAATTTATTCATGTTTTTAGTCAAAGTGCTCATTTGATGCACTTTGCGAAGTAAGACACGTTTTATTACAATATAAATCTTGATCATCGACCAGATCGTCTTCACTGGGCGACGCCATTTTATTTGAAGAAAATGCAAGTGATATGAGATCTGGAATCTGATTGGTCAATAGGGGGGATATAGACGGGACATAACTCACAATAGCCACTGGTGGCGCTACAAACGAGCCCAGAAATTCCAAGGGCAGATAATTCCAGGTCTAGTACAAAACTATTCTAGAAAGTTCACCACGCTAATGTTAACTGCTGTTCACATTGGGCCACGACAGCACTGCACCTGACACTTACCACAAATATATTTACAACAGTTTCTACTGCTACTACAATTACTAACACATCAGAATGTTAACACACAAAATGTCTACAATGACTTGGAGAGTACAAAAACAATGCATTTCTTCACAGAGCTTATGGTACAATTATGACAACAGATCGAACCAATTCAATGTTTGTACTTAATGGTAATATTATTAAATGAACCACAAGTAGATCGTGGAAATGTTGTGGCTTTTCCAGGTAATTTCATAATAATAATAACAACAGTAATACAAATATGGAGATTTGAAATGTGCTCTAGCTAATCCACAGATTTATCTGGACCTACTCAGAGGCTGCCTTTCAGCCCTAAGTCTGCAGCAAATAAAAATTCCCACAATGAAATTGAAAGTTTTCCAATTTATGTTAATATATAAAACAAATAGCTAATTGTATGGCTTTGTCAGAATAGCCTGTGTTTCCCTGAAGATAGGATGAATATATAGGTAGAGGTTGTAATACCTCGTTGTTTTCTAATGCATTCTATGCAATCTCAAAAATACAATGTTAAAATGGCCTACCTCTGAATCTAATCAGTGTTCCCGCTGGCTTTTGAAACTGCCAGGCATTGTGGACAGGCAACTCTAAAAATTACCAGTCCCCCCTAACTTTTGCCAGTCCCAACTTTCAAAAAATAAAAAAATGAATGAAAATTATTTATTTTTAATTCTTTCAACATCATGTTCAGTGCAAAGATGTCATCTCTGAAGTAACTTAGTTACGTCATTCACACAAGCTTCAGTCACAATTTTCTCTTTCTTTTTTTTAATATTTTGAGACAAAGTCGCCACAAATGGATATTTAACCTAGAAAAAGACAAGGGTAACAGACAAGCTGACTTTGTTCGAAAAATGTACTTATATCAATATCCCCAATGTTTCGTTCAACAACAAAGATTTATAAGGTACTTATTTGCCGGTCCACAGGGACTGGCAGTCACATGAATTACCGGTCCAAGCCTTATTTTACCGGTAAAAAAATGGTAATTACCGGTAAACGGGAACGCTGATTTAATCCCAATTTTGCTGGATCTTTTCCCAATTAGCTTTCGAGGGACACTCAGTTTAGTATCCTGGATTAATCCCCGTCATCCGTTAACACCATTATCCCCCCAGTCATGGGTCATTTCTACTTGTATATTTTCTAAGCCCCAGGGGTTGAATAGAGAGAATACGGTAATATTGGTGTGACAATAATATAATAAAACCACTGCATGACAAGACCCTTCTTAAAGTTTTAATGACTCTGCCTTGACAGTGACAGTAAGTTGCCCTTATTCATTGAAGTGAGAGAAGTTTTTTACATCACCCTTGAAACAAGGTTGGAAACAAATTCTTATTTCTTAAGTCAGCAAAATCTACTACCGAGTTGCCTAATGGTAGAAGTGGTGTTCCACAAAGAAACGTCACCAGTCTTCTGTTCCATTTCAATACCTGGTATAGTTTTTCAGTTGTATCATGATGTTCCAGCTAATGGGACGCAGAGTGAGTGAGTGAGTGAGTATGGTTTTACGCCGCATTTAGCCTTATTCTAGCGATATCCCGGCGGGGGACACCAGAAATGGGCTTCACACATTGTACCAATGTCGGGAATCGAACCCGGGTCTTCGGCGTGACGAGCTAACGCTTTAACCACTAGGCTACCCGACCGCCCTTAATGAGACACGGAAAGTGATTCAGATCTAAGAAACATACCACTCTGGGGAAACCAACATTGATCCTGATCATGGCAAATATGGGATTTGAACCAATTATCTTTGATTCAGGTATGCCACTTTCAGTCAGGTGTGCTAAAAATGTTTATATATAATTGAATTTTAATTACAGTAATGAACACTATTCAAATTAAATTGCTACTTCACTTACAATTAGCTTGAAGTCAATTATTTTAAGGTAGTTCCAGTCTGCTGGCTAGCAATGAGCATTTCTCCAGGCGGGGGGGGGGGGGGGGGGGGGGGGGCCTCCTGCAGAGAAGGGAGTATGTGTTCTCAAGGCTGAGGGCAGCTGCTCATCACAGATGACAGGGGAAGTCTCCACACCTGTCACCGACATACTTCACAGGCTCTCACATAGATGCAAATTGTCACCAACATCTCGAAAGTATGCATTAATTGACACTGACCTAGGACCTGTGCCATTAATATCATGTTAATGTGGACTTAAGTATGAGTTTATATTTTTCACATTCACACATTAAATTCATTAAGCAAACAGTTTGCGGTCTGAAACGCTTCCTCCCACTGTCTGGGTGTGGGGTGGGGTGAACACATGTGTAGACATGCTGTGATGAAGGAGGGGACCTAGCTAGTGGTACAGTGACACGTTGTGAGGCAACCATTAAGTAATAGAAGAAGCCAAGTAAATCAATGTCTTCTCGCCTCCACTTGAGGAGAGGGGGGGTTGTTTATGTTGACAAACATCACAAGGGTTAAATTGCAGGTGTTTGTATTTTTCATGCACCTGAGAATTTGTTGCAATCCTCCCATGAATAGCAATCAGAAGCTCATGACTGGCATGGAGCTGAGGCGCCATGGGATATAGAGGAGTTATGTAAGGAAGCCCCGAGGGGGGGTGTCACTCTTGGGGGCAGGAAATGGGGCCATCATAGGGGATAGTTAATCAAGGCTGTGGGAGGGGCACAGTTTAGGGGACAGAGCATCAGGTATAATGTGGTCAGGGAAAGGACACGGAGTTGGAACAGAAAGTTGGGAATTTCAGGTTCACAGAACATGTGGCACTATGTGGGAGATAGAATAAGGTGCACTATGTGTGTGGGGAGGGGGGCACTGTGTGGCGGACAGAACATGGGGCACTGTGTGGGGGACAGAACAAGGGCCACTGTGTGGGGGACAGAACATGGGGCACTGTGTGGGGACAGGACATGGGGCACTGTGTGGGGGGGCACTGTGTGAGGGACAGAAAACGGGGCACTGTGTGGGGACAGAACATGGGGCACTGTGTGGGGACAGAACATGGGGCACTGTGTGGGGGACAGAACATGGGGCACTGTGTGGGGGACAGAACATGGGGCACTGTGTGGGGACAGAACATGGGGCACTGTGTGGGGACAGAACATGGGGCATTGTGTGGGGGACAGGACATGGGGCACTGTGTGGGGGACAGAACATGGGGCACTGTGTGGGGACAGAACATGGGGCACTGTGTGGGGGACAGAACATGGGGCATTGTGTGGGGGACAGGACATGGGGCACTGTGTGGGGGACAGAACATGGGGCACTGTGTGGGGACAGGACATGGGGCACTGTGTGGGGACAGAACATGGGGCACTGTGTGGGGGACAGGACATGGGGCACTGTGTGGGGTACAGAACATGGGGCACTGTGTGGGGGACAGGACATGGGGCACTGTGTGGGGGACAGAACATGGGGCACTGTGTGGGGACAGGACATGGGGCACTGTGTGGGGACAGAACATGGGGCACTGTGTGGGGGACAGAACATGGGGCACTGTGTGAGAGACAGAAAACGGGGCACTGTGTGGGGACAGAACATGGGGCACTGTGTGAGGGACAGAAAACGGGGCACTGTGTGGGGACAGAACATGGGGCACTTCAAGGGGGACAGAACATGGGGCACTGTGTGGGGGACAGAACATGGGGCACTGTGTGGGGGACAGAACATGGGGCACTGTGTGGGGTACAGAACATGGGGCACTGTGTGGGGACAGAACATGGGGCACTGTGTGGGGGACAGAACATGGGGCACTGTGTCGGGACAGAATAAGTGGCACTGTGTGGGGGACAGAACATGGGGCACTGTGTGGGGGACAGAACATGGGGCACTGTGTGGGGACAGAACAAGGGGCACTGTGTGGGGACAGAACATGGGGCACTGTGTGGGGGACAGAACATGGGGCACTGTGTGGGGGACAGAACATGGGGCACTGTGTCGGGACAGAATAAGTGGCACTGTGTGGGGGACAGAACATGGAGCACTGTGTGGGGGACAGAACATGGGGCACTGTGTGGGGGACAGAACATGGGGCACTGTGTCGGGACAGAATAAGTGGCACTGTGTGGGGGACAGAACATGGAGCACTGTGTGGGGGACAGAACATGGGGCACTGTGTGGCGGACAGAACACGGGGCACTGTGTGGGGACAGAACATGGGGCACTGTGTGGGGGTAAGAAAATGGGGCACTGTGTGGGGGACAGAATATCGGGCACTATGTGCGAGAAAACATGGGGCACTGTGTGGGGGACAGAACATGGGGCAGTGTGTGGGGGACAGAACATGGGGCACTGTGTGGGGGACAGAACATGGGGCACTGTGTGGGGGACAGGACATGGGGCACTGTTTGGGGACAGAACAAGGGGCACTGTGTGGGGGACAGAACAAGGGGCACTGTGTGGGGACAGGACATGGGGCACTGTGTGGGGGACAGAACAAGGGGCACTGTGTGGGGGACAGAACAAGGGGCACTGTGTGGGGACAGGACATGGGGCACTATGTGGGAGAAAACATGGGGCACTGTGTTGGGTATAGAACATGGGGCACTTCAAGGGGGACAGAACATGGGGCACTGTGTCGGGACAGAAAACGGGGCACTGTGTGGGGACAGAACAAGGGGCACTGTGTGGGGACAGGACATGGGGCACTTCAAGGGGGACAGGACATAGGGCACTGTGTGTGGGACAGAACATGGGGCACTGTGTGGGGACAGAACAAGGGGCACTGTGTGTGGGACAGAACAAGGGGCACTGTGTGGGGACAGGACATGGGGCACTGTGTGGGGGACAGAACATGGGGCACTGTGTGGGGGACAGAACATGGGGCACTGTGTGGGGACAGGACATGGGGCACTGTGTGGGGACAGGACATGGGGCACTGTGTGGGGACAGAACAAGGGGCACTGTGTGTGGGACAGAACAAGGGGCACTGTGTGGGGACAGAACATGGGGCACTGTGTGGGGGACAGAACATGGGGCACTGTGTGGGGACAGAACAAGGGGCACTGTGTGTGGGACAGAACAAGGGGCACTGTGTGGGGACAGGACATGGGGCACTGTGTGGGGGACAGAACATGGGGCACTGTGTGGGGGACAGAACATGGGGCACTGTGTGGGGACAGGACATGGGGCACTGTGTGGGGACAGGACATGGGGCACTGTGTGGGGGACAGAACAAGGGGCACTTCAAGGGGGACAGAACATGGGGCACTTCAAGGGGGACAGAACATGGGGCACTGTGTGGGGGACAGAACATGGGGCACTTCAAGGGGGACAGAACATGGAGCACTTCAAGGGGGACAGAACATGGGGCAGTGTGTGAAGCATGAATGAGAGCATTAGAGCGGGGTAGCCCATGAAAAGGGGCAAAGGGCACTTGGAATTCCACACGCAGCAAGCTGCTATGAAATAAGACTTCTTTCTCAATAACCACCACATGACCATGAACTTTGCACAAAGCGATATTTTATGAGAGCTTCACATCAATCGTTTCATCTCCATCAACTTTATAATTTATTTGCCAATCTGCTATTTTGTATGTAAGAAAACCTTTAAAAGATAAACTACAACAAGAAACTGTTATGGTTTTACACACCTAGTTATCAAACACATAGCATTGCCCCCAGCCACTGCAAACACCTGGTAGGAAACCTCTTCTGAAACTTTACTGTATGCGTAGTACTTGGAACAGTTTTAGCAATCATTTCCTTGTTAAATTGACTGACCAACATAATCAAATCATGATTATGTCAAAATAAAGAGTTTTATTTAAATACACAAATTTAGTCTTATTTCAACCCACCTAAGCTAAAATTCAGTGATTATATCTGAACAAGTGTACTCCTATATATCTTCTAAACAAGAACCCTATTTGATAAGAGAATATGTATATTTTCTCAACAACTACAATAACAATGGGACACCCTTGTCAACAATAAGCACTACAAAGGATTCTTAAGATTCTCCTTTCAGTATCATTTGTATTTCTTAATGACTAATCCAGCAGGAAGGGATATTCTGACAGAGTAGTGCGCTCCTGTTCCACGGCAACACAAACAACCCAAATGAGGTGGACTGATGTTCAGCTCACTTGTGTCAACTTACAGGTGTCCAGTAATGACTACATGACAACACTAATGACCCTCGTTAATCACCAGCTGCACACGTCTACACCAGTCGCAGCAATGGAGCGCTTGCCGCCTCTGTAGCTGTGTCAGGTGTATAATCACCAGCTACTGTATCCCGGGGATCTGATGACAACTCCACATGTCTTGTAATAACCACCTTGAGAGGCTTCAGTGTTTTGTTACATAGTTGCCTGGGGTTACGGCCATTTTGGATATGCAGGAATATTGAGAGTGTTACGGAGTGAACTGACTGAGTGAATGAATGTGGTTTGACTCCACAAGAAGAAAATACGAGAGCTTTATCACAGCCACCTGTAAATAATCAAGAGTATGGGCTAGGCAATCAAGAATTTAATAGCATGAACAAAATCCACATTGTAAGAATACAATGACACACAATCACTTTGTCCACAAGGACCACCTTGTACCAGTGTGACTTGGTGGACCGGCTTGTACTGGTGACTTAGTGGACCGGCTTGTGCCAGTGTGACTTAGTTGACCGGCTTGTACCAATGTTACTTGGTGGACCAGCTTGTTCCGTTGTGACTTGGTGGACCGGCTTGTACTGGTGTGACTTAATTAGTGGACCAGCTTATACCAGTGTGACTTAGTGGACCAGCTTGTACCAGTGTGACGTAGTGGACCAGCTTGTACCAGTGTGACTTAGTGGACCGGCTTGTACCAGTGTGACTTAGTGGACCGGCTTGTACCAATGTGACTTAGTGGACCGGCTTGTTCCGTTGTGACTTGGTGGACCGGCTTGTACTGGTGTGACTTAGTGGACCAGCTTGTACCAGTGTTACTTGGTGGACCAGCTTGTATCAGTGTGACTTGGTGGACCAACTTGTACCTGTTTGACTTGGTGGACCGGCTTGTTCCGGTGTGACTTGGTGGACCGGCTTGTATCAGTGTCACTTGGTGGACCGGCTTATACCAGTGTGACTTAGTGGACCGGCTTGTACCAGTGTGACTAAGTGGACCGGCTTGTACCAATGTGACTTAGTGGACCGGCTTGTTCCGTTGTGACTTGGTGGACCGGCTTGTACTGGTGTGACTAAGTGGACCAGCTTGTACCAGTGTTACTTGGTGGACCGGCTTGTATCAGTGTGACTTGGTGAACCGGCTTGTATCAGTGTGACTTGGTGGACCGGCTTGTATCAGTGTGACTTGGTGGACCAGCTTGTATCAGTGTGACTTGGTGAACCGGCTTGTATCCGTGTGACTTGGTGGACCGGCTTGTACTAGTGTGACTTGGTGGACCGGCTTGTACCAGTGTGACTTGGTGGACAAGCTTGTACCTGTGTGACTTGGTGGACCGGCTTGTATCAGTGTGACTTGGTGGACCGGCTTGTACTAGTGTGACTTGGTGGACCGGCTTGTACCAGTGTGACTTGGTGGACAAGCTTGTACCTGTGTGACTTGGTGGACCGGCTTGTATCAGTGTGACTTGGTGGACCGGCTTGTATCAGTGTGACTTGGTGGACCAGCTTGTATCAGTGTGACTTGGTGAACCGGCTTGTATCCGTGTGACTTGGTGGACCGGCTTGTACTAGTGTGACTTGGTGGACCGGCTTGTACCAGTGTGACTTGGTGGACAAGCTTGTACCTGTGTGACTTGGTGGACCGGCTTGTATCAGTGTGACTTGGTGGACCGGCTTGTATCAGTGTGACTTGGTGGACCGGCTTGTATCAGTGTGACTTGGTGGACCGGCTTGTATCAGTGTGACTTGGTGGACCGGCTTGTACCTGTGTGACTTGGTGGACCGGCTTGTATCAGTGTGACTTGGTGGACAAGCTTGTATCAGTGTGACTTGGTGGACCGGCTTGTATCAGTGTGACTTGGTGGACCGGCTTGTATCAGTGTGACTTGGTGGACCGGCTTGTATCAGTGTGACTTGGTGGACCTGCTTGTACTAGTGTGACTTGGTGGACCGGCTTGTATCAGTGTGACTTGGTGGACCGGCTTGTATCAGTGTGACTTGGTGGACCGGCTTGTATCAGTGTGACTTGGTGGACCGGCTTGTTTTGTTGTGACTTAGTGAACAAAAGGAGCGGCTTGTACCTGTGTGACTTAGTGAACAAAAGGATTGGCTTGTACCGGTGTGACTCAGGTGCTTGGCATGCAGAGCAGATGTTTAACCATCAGCATAACAAGTGTTCAAAACTAAGCATGAAAGTCCTCATCATACCCCTAATGTCAAGCATATTATATTGAGTGTCCCTAGATTCAAATAAATAGCAGCATATCATAAGAGTCCAAGGACTACTAAAAATGCTTTAAATTTCACCAAAATACCGTTTGTTGAAAAACTAGGAAAGTTTTGTCGATACTAACCATTTTCAAAGTCCCTGAGTGTGTGCCTGACGGAGCGCTGGTTCTTGATGATGTCCCCCTCCACCCGCTTCAGCTCCCGCTCCTCCTGCTTGTGCTGCCACATGTGGTCCTGTAGGCACACCAGGGTAGGAATTAGTTGCCAAAGTTCACTGGCCAGGATTGTGTTTGTTTGTTTGTTTGTTTGTTTGTTTGTTGTTTAATGCTGCACTCAGCAATAATTCAGCTACATAATGGCGGTCTGTAAATAATCGAGTCTGGACCAAGCAATCCAGTGACTGAATCATGAACATCGATCCACGCAATTGGGATACGATGACATGCATCAATCAGGTCAGCAAGCCTGACTAACCAAACCCATTAGTCCATTCTTACAACAAGCGTAGTTGCTTTTTACGGCAAGCCTGGGTTGCTGGAGACCTATTCTGACCGGATTTTCATGGCTGTCACTAGCCAGGAGGGCTTGTTAACAAAACACACTGCAAGCCCTCATCACATTTTAGTAACACTACTTTATGGCGGCCACCATTTGCAAAATGTATTGAAACAGTCTTGAGATTGTTACGCTAAACAATGGCAAGCTGATTGGCTGCTAGGTACATTTGTTTGACAATTGTGATGGTTCTTAGACTTTCACACACATAGCTAATAATGCATGTACGAAATGAAAACAAAATTATGCTTCAACTGAGTGTATATTTCGTAGAAAATTCTACAGATAAATATGAACTGAGTTGAATTTTCAACTAGACAGCTGGGCCAGCCTTAGGGAAATGTTACTAGCCCAATTCAAACGTCTGGCATTTGGCTAGCGGGCTATTTCACGCAGCTATGTCAAACACTGGACACACGAGGAGGAAGTGAGATGAGTTACAATGGTGGACAAGAATACGGGAAGAAGTCTAGTTCCTGGCATCAACAGACATCATCAATCCCAACTCTTTCTTCAACACCGGACCTAACAAGAAGTCCCAAACAGCAGTCATAACATCATCAGTTGTAGCGTACCCGAAGTCAGGCATGTTGGACTCACCTCGATCACCCTGATTCTTTTATCATAATCCTTCTTGTCTCGCTCGACCCTGGCGGTGAGATTGACCACACTCGGCCGTTGGGCGTTGGACTGGGCACGCTTCCTGTTGGGGTCATTCCGCAGTACGTAAGGGTGACCGTATCGGCTGGAGTCCACGAAGCCATCCGGACCAACTTTCCTCTCCTGCTCTCTGGAGGACAAAGAGAGATACTCTGACAGGGAGATCATATAGAATCATCATATTTTACATAAGCTAGAGTGTGTGAGTGAGTGAGTTTTAATCCAATTATAGAATTTTGTTTGTTTGTTGTTTAAGGTCGCACTCAGCAATATTCCAGTTATATGACAGCCATCTGTAAGTAATCAAGTCTGGACCAGACAATACAGTGATTGACAACATGAGCATCAGTCCTTGCAATTGGGATCGATGACATGCATCAACCAAGTCAACGAGCCTGACCACCCGATCCCCTTATTCGCCTCTTACAACAAGCATGGGTTGCTGAAGACCTATTCTACCCCGGATCTTCACGGGCCAATTTTAGAACTATTTCAGCAATGACTCAATGGAGGTACCCCAAAAATATGGGTTTCACACATTGTACCCATGTTGGGAATCAAACCCAGGTCTTCGGCATGATGAGCCAGTGCTTCAACCATTAGCCTACACTACTGCACAATATAATACACTTTAAAACAATAGGCTGTCATCTCATCATATTCATCTCATCAGAGATGCGACAATACAATACATAGAGTAGCCTTTTTAACTTAAATCCAGTACCTTGATATATCATTACAAGTGTGAGAAGACCACACATAGTTTATCATTTAATTTCAACTTCAACGCCTTGATATATGGAGGAAGACAATGTGGTTTGGTTTTGGTTTGGTTTGTTGTTTTACGCCGCACTCAGCAATATTCAATTTATATCACGGCTGTCTGTAAATAATCGAGTCTGGACTAGACAATCCAGTGATCTACATCATGAACATCTATCCACGCAATTGGGATCGATGACATGCATCAACTAAGTCAGCGAGTCTGACCACCCGATCCTGTTAGTCGCCTTTTACGACAAGCATAGTCGCCTTTAATGTGACTTTATGGCCCTGGCATGCTTGTTTGTTATTTAACATCACACTCAGCAATATTCCCTCACACTCAGCAATATTCCTTCACACTCAGCAATATTCCAGCTATATTATTGTGGCCTGAAACCAAACAAACCAATGATTGATATTACTGTCTGTATATGACAACTTGCCATCAACCAAGTTACCAAGTCTGACTACCCAATCCTGGTACTCACCTCTTACAACCAGCAGAGGTTGCTATAGAAGTCTAATCTAACCGGATTCCCTATGTACTACAGTTTAATACCATGGGTAACATAATTTCAACAGTGTTCAGTTTAAGTAATCTTAATTTCTCTTTTCCAAAAAGCAACTTTATTCCACAACACTACCTGTACATACAATACATCTTATCCAAATTGGAGAGTTTAAGCTAAATGCTTCGGTAGAAGCACTAGAGGAAGAGGCAATTGTAATGAGTTATTTCTACGCTAGATAGATCCGATGAACACAAACACTGACTATTGAACTAAATCTGTTGTGATGTATTGAGTCTATAGCTATGTCCATGCAAGGTTGCTTTGTGTGATGTACTAACAACTACCAACATTCATCTCTAGACACAAGTCATGATCAGCAGTCAACAACACTACACGTCCGCTGGTCCCGGAGACCACGAAGGTCTGAACCTGCCATAAACAACAAGACTGAACATGTACCAAGATTAAACAAGCTCGGGGTTTGACATTCTTTGTATTAGAGTGCCAATGTCACGGCTAATACCGTAAAGACACAGTAAAAACAAGTTCCTTGTACTTGATCATGTAATATACCTTTGTTTTTTTAAAAATACCTTGCGATAATGTATAATGATGGAAGCCTGTGATTAATACTTAGGAAAAGTAATCAGTGCAAACATTTGAAAATATAAAATGAAGAAATGAGGCCGACTTCAAGGTTACAACTTACTATCGTTAAAATGGATAGAATTAATATTAAACCGCCCACATGTTATCAAAAATGAGCGGGCCACTGTAACTTGATAATGCCCTCATATTGCTTGACGAGGGGCCATTATCATGCCCGTTGTTAGGTGACGTCATAGGATAGGGATAGGTGATGTCACGTTCAATAGTGGTGTCAACTGGTTTGTTCTATGACGTTTCCATATTTGTAAAAGAGGCTCAGTGACATTCATGTTGATTGCAGTAAATGTTTCAAAATCGATATTGTTTCAGTCTTTACATGAAATGGAAGACCTCAGACTGCTGTAAATGAAAATGCCCTGAAAAATAGCGTTACCCTTATATTATCTAGTTGGTGTTGGGTTTTTTGTGTGTTTTGTTTTCTTGTTCGTGGAATTACAACACTAATTCCAAAGGGCACGCCTACACTCTTCTGTGAATGCCCTTCTCCTGTAGTCACAAACCTAAGGCACCACAGCACGCTTCCTTACTTCTATCAGTTTAAAGTTGTATCCTGACTATATTACCCCAGCACGATTCGTATTTTCTATCAGTGTTCATAGTTTCAGATTATATTCATGCGAAAACTACCTGGACTGACCAACTGGACGATAGATGAACATGCATACAACAATCGAGCTGAGAAAGTACATGTCCATGTGTCAGAATGTTGTGGTTCCTGCAAGGGACTTACTTCTCCATGTCTGTGCTGATTATATAAAGTTCATGGTTTTTATTTATATTGCTTTTCAAAACACAGAGATTTGTTAGATGGGTTTACAGAAAATATCCAATTGAAGTCTATTTCTTGAGAACCACAACATATCATTTAAGTCTACATTTGTGTTGGAAAAGTTGCTGTACCCAAAATATCCAGGGATTCCACTGAAAACACAGATGCATATATCACACAACTTGAAAATCACAAAATGAGCATATGGCATCTCTCCTACCACAATATTTAAATTAAAATTATTAACTGACTCTAACAACATTCTTGTCCTTGCAAGTAAAGGGTTATCTCCCTTGCACTGAGTGGTGACCAAATGTACAGCTAGTTACCTAGTCAATAAGACTAATAGAGCAATTAGGATAGATTAACATCTAGTCTCTGAAATAAACATATTTCAGAGAAAAAAACAGTTGTTATATTGTAGTTATAAAATATAATAAAAAGGAGCCTAGAGACGATCTTCATTTTACAGTAATCTAGACTTACAATTACAGACTTGCATGGGCTGTTTTGAATATATTTGTTTCAAGGTCTGTATGACTACTACCAGTACAATTAGGATTAAAAAGACACATTGCATCTTCAAAAGAAATTAATTACTAAGAATTCCCTTCAAAAGAAAATAAATAAAATATCTGGAAAAAGAAATTTGAAGTTCATACTTGAGAAACGCAGCATATCTCTTGTTCTCAGTGGCAGTGTTCCCCTCATCTACGTTGCAGGGCGGGGCGCTGTCTGGTCGCCGGAGGAGGCTGTAGCGACTGTAGATGACAGGACTGCGCTCAAATGGGAGGTCGGTGAGAACCATGGTGACAGGCTATCTTCACTCCACGTATCTGAAATGTAATGTCAGGATGTTCTGAACACATGCAATACTCTCCACCATGTTGTATATCCGTCCTCAGAGGTTGAATTTTAATTCTAGCAACCAAAAGTTAGAAAGGAAAGCCAAGGGGAAACTTTTCTAAACACACGATCTGTTCAAGACGATACAAGCATCATTGGCTTGATTTTTCTACACAAAATCATCGACATTCAGAATGATGAATGGAAGTTTGTAACTCTATTGTGCTACAACAAAGTCATGCTTGAATCTCCATTAGACAGTCCCAGATGACTTCTGCGGTAAAATGAGTAACATTGTGCAGTCTAATTATTAACATTCCGCGCCTGGAATGAAAAAATTCTGCAATAAATTCTGCGGCAAATACGTAACCATCCCCCTCCAAAAAATTGTACATAGTCAGTTTTTGACAACTCGAATCCAAATCCAAAACAGATCCGTGAACATCTAGGACAGAAATGGTATTCAGAAACCCATGCTTGACGTAAAAAGCAACATGTGAATTAAAATGGTTTGGGCTGTGGTTGATGTAATTATTAGGAATGTTTAGCTCTGATTATGTGGTAACCCCATACTACATACAATTATATAATTAACAGGACAACCCGGTATTAGAGGGATAGTCATGTATTTACTCTTCATGAGTGTTTACATCATGGCGGAAGCAGCCGTCGCGAGGTTCCCAGCATTCCCTGCTAAGGGAGCAGTTATTACGGGGAGTGGCTTATTGTTTAAACTGTTACTCTATGACACTCCTCCCCCATAGTTTTGTTGCAATTTTAAACTTAACTACCATAATGAATCTACACATGTTGAAAGAACTGACAATTGCTCCAGAAGATGTCATTAAAGTGTCTCTTCACACCTCTCAATGGAACATCTTAAATGAAATTTCAACCAATATTGTTCCAGATGTTATTTAGAGTCTCTCATGTCACACAATAACTGGAACACTTTAACGGAATATGCACTTGCATTAATGATTAAAGATAACTGGATATGCATCCGCTTATGTCTGAATAAGGGAACCAAATAACAAGGTCCAAAACTATCAATCACTGATGGTTCACTTAGGTGACCAATAGCGTGAAATACATCACATTCTCATTACAGTTCAGAACTCAGCAGCAATCTTTAGATTAAGTCTATCTGGCGCTTTCCGGATTCTGGAAGAACGACGAAATTCTTGCGCACCACAAGAATCTGACTGAGTAGGAGATAGTGTCTCTGGTAAGACCTGCTGTGGCTCGGGCCTTGTAGAAGTAACTTCATCTTGCAGGTGAGGGGTACCCGGAAGTACTGGAATGTTGCCAGGTTCAGGCAACATAGGTAACTTGTCGGGTAGTTCTGGTAGAACTGACTGTTCATGTGTTGATGGAACTGTTTTATCATGTTGGCTTTCATGTGTCAGAACATGGCGCAACCGCAGGTGATCAATATGGCGCTTGACGACACCACCATTGTCAAGACGAACATGGAACGACACTGGACCGGTTCTCTCTGTTATGATTCCTGACAACCATTTGTCACCAGGACGAAAGTTTAACACATACACAAGATCTCCAACTTGCAAGTGACGGTCCTTTGCATGTGCATCATGTACTGACTTTTGCTGTTCTTGTTTGTTCATAACTTTACAGCTCATATCTGGATGAAGAAGATCGAGATGAGACTTCGGTCTTCTTCGAAGAAGTAATTCTGCTGGAGATAACCCTGTTGTAGTCTGCGGGGTAAGTCTGTATCTGAACAAAAACCGTGCAAGTTTTGTGTCCAATGTGCCCCCTGTCATACGTTTAATGCCAGATTTAAAGGTTTGTACAGCTCGTTCTGCTAACCCATTAGAGGCAGGGTGATACGGTGCCACACATGTATGAGTGATGCCATTACGTTTCATAAATACAGAGAATTCCTCACTTGTAAAACAAGTGCCATTGTCAGTGACCACTTGGTCTGGCAGTCCATGAGTTGCAAACATATGTCTGAGACAATCAATTGTAGCAGTGGATGTGGCACTGTTCACTGGAAACACTTCCAACCATTTAGAATGTGCGTCAATACACACAAGGAACATTTTACCCAGGAAAGGCCCGGCATAGTCTAAATGCAAACGACTCCATGGATGTTCAGGCCATTCCCAAAAGTGAAGCGAAGCCTCGGCTTGTACTGGACGAGACTGTTGACACACAGAACAGGTTTTCACCTTGAGTTCCAATTCATCATCCATCTTTGGCCACCATACAAATCCACGCGCTACAGACTTCATGCGCGAGATACCTGGATGAGCTTCATGCAACATGTTCACAACAATCTCTCGACCTTGTGGCAGCACAACAATACGATTGCCCCACAAAACACAGCCATCAAGGACACTCAATTCATGTTTCCTTTTCATAAAAGGAGTGAAAGACTCCTCTAGATTTATGCTTGGCCATCCAGAAAGAAGGAAATTTCTTACTCTGGAAAGGGTTGGATCTCTGTCTGTCCATTGTTTAATTTGCCATGATTTCACAGGAGAAGCATCCATTGCTTCCAGTAAGAGGATTGTGTCCCCTGGTAGAGGTGGATTTGGTGGTGTGTATGGTAAGGGAAGACGACTCATGCAGTCGGCATTCGCAAGGGAAGTACCTTTTCTGTACTCAATTGTATAGTTATATGCAGAGAGGGTTAATGCCCAACGTTGAATTCTGCTCGATGCCATCTGTGAAATGCCCTTGTCCCGACTGAAGATGCTCTCGAGGGGTTTGTGATCTGACAACAGAGTAAAGGAACGCCCATAGATATACTGATGGAACTTCTTAGTTCCAAAGATAATTGCTAGAGCTTCACGATCCAATTGAGAGTAATTCTTTTCTGCTTGCGACAGAGACCTGGATGCGAATGCTATTGGTTTCTCTACACCATCATCAGACTGATGTGAGAGGACGGCACCTACCCCATAGGGAGATGCATCACACGCCAATACAAGTTTCTTATGGGGATCATAATGCGTCAAGAGATCACAAGAAGACAAATGTCCTTTCACCATGTTGAAAGCTTTTTCCTGTTGAGCTCCCCATGACCAGGTAACTTCTTTCCTGAGAAGCCGATGCAAGGGCGCCAAGGTAGTGGCGAGATTAGGCAAGAAACGCTGATAATACTGCACGAGTCCAAGGAAGGATTTAAGTTCAGCAACATTGCGCGGAGCTGGAGCCGACACTATAGCCTTCACCTTTTCGTCAAGGGGATGCAAACCCTGCGCATCTATTTTGTGACCCAAATACTCTACTGAGCCGACCATGAATTTGCACTTCTGTGCATTTAATCTGAGACCAGCCTTGCTAAGTCTAGATAGGACTTCCTTCATGTTTTCCAAATGTTCTTGTTCAGAGGCCCCGGTGACAAGAATATCATCCAAGTAGACACAGACATGGGGAATGTCTTTGAGCAAGCACTCCATAGTTCGCTGGAATACAGCTGGAGCTGCCGATATGCCAAAGGGTAAGCGCTGGTACTGATAGAGGCCCCGATGAGTGTTTATAGTCGTGAGCTTTTGCGACTCCTCGTCCAGGGTTAACTGTTGGTAGGCTTGACTTAAATCCAGTTTCGTGAAAGTCTTTCCACCTGACAAAGATGCGAACAGATCTTCGATCCGTGGAATGGGGTAAACATTTGTACGAGCAACCTTGTTGACAGTTAATTTGTAGTCTCCGCAAATTCGTATGTTCCCATTGGATTTAACCACTGGTACGATTGGAGCAGCCCAATCAGAATATTGCACTGGCTTGATAATACCCTGTTTTTCAAGGCGTTCAAGTTCATCGTCAACTTTCTGACGAAGAGCATAAGCAACATTCCTGTGCTTATAAAATCTTGGCACATTTGAGGTGATCTCAATAGTGACCTTTTGATCCTTGAATTCCCCTATATCATCTTGGAACACATCAGAATAAGAGTTCAAAATGTCTTGTAACCCTTCATTTCTCACATTCAAAATTTTCCCCCAATCTAGTCTGATGGCCTGAAGCCAATCTCTGCCAAGCAAGTTCTCGCCATCACCTTCCACCACTGTCAGCGGGAGAGTAGCCGACTGATTTCCATAATTTACTTGAACGTCTGTAGTGCCTACTATCGGTATTCTCTCTCGGTTGTAGGACCGAAGAATAGCATTGGTCTCACTTAACTTGGGCCTGTTATCACCCTCCTTCCACACTGAATGGAAAGTACTTGAACTGATCACTGAAGTTGCTGCGCCAGTGTCTATCTCCATAGTTAGCTTTTTACCATTAACTAACACTTCAATGAGATAGGGCTCCACTCTGTGTCGCTTACCACTCATTCCATTTTGAGCATGTTGAGTTTCTACCTTAAAAAGTCCATATTCATTGTTCTCGTCTTCCTGAGATACATCGTCAATACGATTAGCATGATTAGTGGAAGATCTGTTGTCCTTGTAATGGGTACCACGACCATGACCACGGCCCCTGTCGCGACCACGACCACGGCTGTGACCACGACCTGAAGATCTATCATTCATGGCGCTTGAGAGCGACAAGCACGCTGGATATATCCAACCTTATTACAATTGTTACACACAGCGTTTTTGTAATAGCACTGACTACTGACATGATTTGAGCCCCCACAGCGATCACACTTCCTGCCTGTATTATTTCTCCTGTTATCCTCTCTAATCTTGTGCACTGGCCTTGGCATCTGATCTCCCCCTTTAATATCATGCACTTCCTTAGCAGCCATTTCCATTCCCAAACACAAGGAGTAAGCCTTAGCAAAGTCCAATGTTTTCTCAGTTAACAGTCTTTTTTGCATTGCTTCATTGTTGATACCACACACTAGACGATCCCTTAACTGAGTCTCTAAATCAGTGTATTCACATGTCGATGCCAAACGACGTAACTCAGCCACATATGCCGATACAGTTTCATTTGGCTGTCTATCACGCATATTGTACCTCCTCCTTTCCATCATAATAGTGGGTTTTGGGTGTAAATGTGACTTCATCAGGTGTACTAACGCATCATAAGAATGATCGCCAGGCTTCTGTGGCGTAGACAAGTTCCGTATTAACTTGTATGACTTCGCACCAATCACACTCAATAGAATAGCACGCTTCCTACCCTGATCTGTAATTTCGTTTGCTTCGAAATAATGTCCAAGTCTCTCGACATATTCATTCCAGTCATCAGTCTGAGAATCATATTCATCTATTTTGCCGAAGGTAGCCATGTTGTTTTGAATACCGGGCGAACGCACGTGGTCTGACCAAGATCGTTGTTACTACTCGCCGGCACGACAAACGCACTAAATTGACCTCGTCGCCAATATATGTGGTAACCCCATACTACATACAATTATATAATTAACAGGACAACCCGGTATTAGAGGGATAGTCATGTATTTACTCTTCATGAGTGTTTACATCATGGCGGAAGCAGCCGTCGCGAGGTTCCCAGCATTCCCTGCTAAGGGAGCAGTTATTACGGGGAGTGGCTTATTGTTTAAACTGTTACTCTATGACAGATTATTTATATGAATGTTGATAACTAGGTGAAGAATGTTGATGACGTTTTATTCAGATTACGACCCATGAAGATTCGGGATGAGAATAGGTCTTCAGCAGCTAGTGCTTGCCATAAGAGGAGACTATGTCTGTCGTAAGAGGCTACAACCGGGATCGGATAGTCAGCCTCGCAGACTTGGTTGATTCATGTCATTGTACCCCAATTGCGTGGATCGATGCTCATGATATTAATCACTGGATTGTCTGGTCCAGATTTCATTATTTACTCACTGCCATCATATAGCTGGAATATTGCTGAGTGTGGCGTTTAACAACAAACAAACAAAACAAACAAATCCAAAACAAAGCAATTCCATAAACTGTTGATATTAACAGTTATCATCAGATAAACATAAAATTATGCAAATAAATATGCCGAGTGTTTATGTTTGGACGTAAACATAGTTTACGTTGTCAAATCCCAATTGTCTCTCAAATAATAAGAGCGAGAATTATTTCAAATTGTGTTTTAATGCAGGATTCATATTTTGTATGTTTGACTCACATGTTTGGGCACCAATCGAGTGCAAAATTTAAAAGAAAAGCTTCAAAATAATGGAAATTAGTGTTTTGATTGATTAAAAAAAAGCCATGACAAAATTACATTTTCTGCAAATCTTTCCGCGATCACGGAATCTCAGAATTCTTCTGGGACTGATAAGGTATCTTTTCCTTGGTATATTTTGTTTGTTTTCAGTATCTTAAATGTTAGAAGTAGTAGTTTACAATGTCACCATAGTCTCCAAAGTTGGAATTAAAACTGTGTTATGGTAATATTATTACACTCATATCTAATATTATGACTTTGTACAGGTGGACTGCATTTCACTCACAACAAGATCAATAAAGAGGAAGAAACTATTTGCAAGGTTTACATTTTGAACAAACAAACAATGTTTCCCTAGTTAAAGTAGTTATTATTGCCTTGAATATAACATTAAAATACAGTATTCATATAACTCTGATATTAAGATAATGAGAACTTTAACTAATGCCGATTTTGAACAAACATACAATGTTTCCCTAGTTTGTCTGCCAAGGGCACATGTTTAGAATCCATGATACACCCTGAACTCTCTGCAGCATCAAGGAGTAGGACTAGCCATTCGTTAGATGCAAACAAAGGCCAACTCAGTGTCAGATAAATTGTATCTTATGTTTATGGCAGTCAACATCAGCTAAGTATATTATGAGTTTTAGCTTTTCCCAGAGCCTGAACAAAAATGCTACACCAATTATGGTGGCTTCAGCCGTTTCAGCAAGCTTTTGTTTCTGATATCATGAATATATTCCTGCATCGAAGCCAATTATGAATTCCTACACAGTGTAGGTACAGATATTATGTATGTCAGACTGGCTGTGACAGCAACATGATCCACCCTCCTGATTATACTGGGATCCCCACAGGACATGCAGGACTTGTGTACATACAGCCAACAGTGGAGTACACAGTGGAACCTGAAGAGTGCTTGTTTGTTTGTTTTTTGGTTAACCTGCACTCAGCAATACTCCAGCCATATGATGGCGGTCTGTAAATAATCGAGTCTGGACAAGACAGTCAAGTGATTGACATCATGAGCATCGATCTACGCAATTTAGATACGATGACATGCATCAACCAAGTCAACAAACCTGACCACATGTTACAGTTTGTTGCCTCTTACAACAAGCATAGTCGCCTCCTTGGCAAGCATAGTCGCCTCTTCGGCATGAATGGGTTGCTGAAGACCTATTCTCATCCCAAATCTTCATGGGTCGTAATCTGAATAAGACGTCATCAACACTCACCTAGTTATCAACATTCATGTAAATAATAAGAGCTAATCATTCATAATAATCACCACAAATTGACTGAAACCATTTTAATTCCCATCGTCCATGAATGAGTGGTTTTACGCCACACTTAGCAATATCATGGTTGAGGACGTCAGAAATCTACTTCATACACATATGTGGGAAATTGAACCCAGACCCTCAGCGTGACAAGCAAACACTTTAACCAATAGGCTACCCCACCATCCCCCGTTCTCCTCATGAAATAACTATATCATCAACCACAGCTGAAGTAACTGTGATTTTACATCTACTCGTATTCCAACAACTAAGGACAAAGCCAAGTTTCCTGAGGTTAAAAGAAAACTTTAGCTTGGTATGACAGATTAAATATCAATCTCATTAAAATCAGAGCTCAGTTCTCGCTACCGCTGAACAAACATCTGAGGACATCCCATTAGGGGTCACGTCAGAATGACCTTTCATCCGACCAATCAGAGCATCGCTTACCAGATTATGAAAGTGACAGTGGGAATGTGATTTCTGATCATGCAGCCTCGAACTCCGAATGATAGTTACGGGTTTAACGACTGTATCCATACAATCTAGACCATCTATTAGCCATTCCAGAATGTTCTTTTGTTCAGGTTTCAAATTTGTAATCGAGAATGTGTCAAAATATGTTTCGAAGCGGAGTCGTCAATATGAATAAAGTGCCATAAAGCACGAGAAAGTTGCCTTCTGATTGGTCATTCCATTGGTCGGTCAAAGTTCGCGCAAGGTCGGTCTGACGTGACCCGTAATGGGATGTCCTTAGATCTTTGTTTAGCGGTAGCGAGAACTAATATCTGATTTTAATGAGATTGGATTAAATATGCACCTGAAACATCACTCTTTTCTAATGACAAAAATATATTCTTACTTCTGCTGCTGGTTACGCATTTATTTACACAGAATTAGAAATATTAGAAAGTCCTTCATCCCATTAGCGTAATACAGAGGGAGACATGTAGGGGTGACTATTGGTCTGGAAATCACTATTGCGATAACTATTGATATTGCAAGCAACTATTGTGATAAATATCGATAGTTTTCAGTGTATCATTTTAGATGGATTTTAGAGATGAATTAAACCTTGGAACTGAAGTTTTCTTTGAATTTGATAACCATAACAACAAATATAAAGTAAAGTTTGAGATATGACTGATTTGTTTTTTCTTTACCCTAATAATTTAAGAAAAAGAAACTGCCACATTACCATGAGTAAATTACTACCACTCATGATCAAAAGAAAAACAAATTTGAACAGTATTGCATGTATTTTATTGATATGGTAAATACAATCAAAACTATCAATATTCCTAACTGAAATCGATAATATTGATCAGAAACTGATTTAATAATCGATTTATTGACTTTAAGTGCTTACCAATACTGCAATAGCAATATATCGACATTTCGATTTATCATGACACCCCTATAGACATGTCTCTGTAACAAGGGCCTCTCAGGGGAGACTAAGGCCACTTTTGAAAACAGATTCCCTCTATTCTGATAGATTTAATAATTCCTGAAATTACACGACCTTCATATTTTTGGTCAAGGATTTAGTACAATGAATACTACTGTGCTTCCATTGGGACCCAATATATTTTTTTCTGCGTTCTTTCGCTACATTTGTAATGGACGCACATTTTTGCATCATGTCAAATCCTGTGATAATATTGTATTCCTATATCTGATTTATCGAGCATTACACAAAACACAATTTGCCAAAACAGTGAACAGTGGAGTTAACATTTCTGATGACATTTTAAGAGATGTAGTGGTGGTCAAGCTATAGCAAGGACTCACAGCTTTCCGAAACACGTTCCTACAAAAAACTGATACACAGGTCTTAGTCTCGGTATAGTAACACTCATACACATTGCAGGGGTTATTAGCATACTCAAACTCACAATTGTAGCATCGTTACCGTCTGCATAGAATATGAACAAATCCAGGAATATCAACAGGCAGATCAAAATGTTTGCGACTGTTAGCACATGAATAAAAAAACATGACCAATGATTTCATATCAAAGGGTGATAACTCAAGTACTGTTTTTGTTGTTTGGCAAACACATTGTTGAACATACGACATGAAAGAAACAATCACAGTTGGGTTTATCTTGAGAACATGTTCCAATGTTTGTGCACTTGCATATATATATAGTAAAGAAATTTGAGTAAACAGGTTTATTTGCCCTTATACTAAGGTTTTAATTATCATTATACCTTGTCCAAAATATTTCATCTGCTACAGAGAATTCCACATGGTAGTCCACAAGGAAGTGTGACTTATCTATACCGAATTGTTCTAATCTCAAAATAGCATCCATATGTTAATTTTGAACCCTATATTCTTGAATATTTGTTGTTTGCGACACAACACTCATCACTTAGCTGTCAAGCTACCAAGCATCTGGGAGGCCTACTTGTCCCCTACCCTGGTTGTGTCGTATACACTATAAGTCCACAGAACTGGGAGGCCTACTTGTCCCCTACCCTGGTTGTGTCGTATAAACTATAAGTCCACTGTACTGGGAGGCCTACTTGTCCCCTACCCTGGTTGTGTCGTATAAACTATAAGTCCACTGTACTGGGAGGCCTACTTGTCCCCTACCCTGGTTGTGTCGTATAAACTATAAGTCCACTGTACTGGGAGGCCTACTTGTCCCCAACCCTGGTTGTGTCGTATAAACTATAAGTCCACTGTACTGGGAGGCCTACTTGTCCCCTACCCTGGTTGTGTCGTATAAACTATAAGTCCACTGTACTGGGAGGCCTTCTTGTCCCCTACCTTGGTTGTGTCGTATAAACTATAAGTCCACTGAACTGGGATGCCTACTTCTCCCCTACCCTGTTTGTGTCGTATAAACTATAAGTCCACTGTACTGGGAGGCCTACTTGTCCCCTACCCTGGCTGTGTCGTATACACTATAAGTCCACTGAACTGGGAGGCCTACTTGTCCCCTACCCTGGTTGTGTCGTATGAACTATAAGTCCACTGTACTGGGAGGCCTACTTGTCCATGTTGTCCCCTACCCTGGTTGTGTCGTATAAACTATATGTCCACTGTAGAGGATGAAACTCATGGTGTCTGCAGTAAATCTTCAGAAGAGGAAACATATCAAAACCATTATGTTTGAATTATTAAAATTTCCAGGAATCATTAAAGAAACTAGAACATGTAGAATTGCTACACAGCTATGTTTGCATAGACAATTTACAACCTGACAATGATACGGATTAGCGGTAATCACAACGAGATGCCCGTATGGTGTGGTATGTTAAGATCGGAACGTACCTGATTGATTGGGCGTAATACAACAAGCTAGAGCTCCCCGACTTGTCTACAGGTAGCGAGCAGAAGAGGGATTTGTTAATAATCCATGACACTGGTGGGCTAGGGCAACTGTCAGTGATACGGCAGCAAAAAGCAACACCTGTACAACTATAATCAATACTCTATTCCCATGGGTTTCCACCACAGTGAATAGTGCCGCTCAGTGCATCTCAAGATGTGTACTGAAACAATGTGTTGGTGGTTGTCATAGTCAATATACTCCAGCAGTATCCCAGTGGTTGATATTACGAGCAACACATCACCGACAAAGTCAGCAAGTCTGACCACTAGACGAAGTCCACACAGGGTAGTAAATAACAGAAAAAGATTCTTTTGCAGTGACAATCTGATGGCTTTTCAATTACTTAGTTCTCTACCATGACGTTTCTATAAGGTCTAGACCGCCTCTGTGGTCTAGTGGTAGAACGTCCACCTGGAGAACGGAAGGTCCGGGGTTCGATCCCCGGCCATGTCATACCAAAAGACTGTAAAAGATAGTACTTGTTGTTACCCTGCCTGGTGCTCGGCAAACAACCCTGCCTGGTGCTCGGCATTAAGGGGCTAAAACAAGAACTGGTCAGCTCGGAGTCAGTATACTGTTTCTGAGTGGGGTATTTATGTTAAACTGCAGCATGGTATCTCAGTGAGCTAGCACTATAAATCGGCATCAGTCCGGACTAGAACAAGCAGCCACACACACACGCATGTGCATGCACGTCGCTAAATATGTGCAATAATCTTGGACGCGACTTTAAACCCAATTTCACCTCACTTCACATCTATAAGGTCTAATGAGAATAGGACTCCAGCACCCTTGCTTCTTGTAAGAGAAGGCACAAATGAGGAATGGTAAGTCTATTGACTGACCAGTGTGCTGGGCTTTTTTCATATTTACACTTTATTTACATTTTCTTCCAAAACTATGATTTAGTGGTAAAAAAAAATATATTATGGTGGTTTTGTTAATGGATTTCATAGCCAAAGGCACTGTCAATCAGGGGAAATAAAATAAAAATGAAAAAGTGTTACCATGGCAAGGGAAAGGGTCTTTAAACCAGGTAATTACAAGAAGGCAAACAATACACCTGGCCATGTCCAATTACTAGTCATATTTCTTATCAGTCCGAGTGATGTGACATTAGACAACCTTGCCATGTGAATACTAACCTGTCAGGCTACAACATAAACAACTCCAACATGAGAGATTATTGATGTTGAGCAAGAGTTTATTTAATGATGACAATACTCACAGAATATTGTGTAAAAGAGTCTATGAACAGTATTTGAAGCAAGTTTTGTGTATGATAAAAGGCTGGAGTTAAAAAAGCATTTCAACAACAGAATTGTAGCTATTTGATATTGAAAGTGCCAAGAGTAATCATCTGTATATTAGTGTCATGTGCATTGAATGAAATCATAGAAAATTTACAAAATCAGGCCACAAAATCAAATATGTAACTTCTTTCTTGTACCGAGTAATTGAGGCTGATAGGGAATGTTGTTTGCTACTTTGTGGCGGGATGTGAGTATGTACATGTAGATTAGCACCCTCCTCAACGGCCATATCGACTGTCAGCTGACAATTCTTCTTTAGCAACAGAACTATCATATAGAACCTGGTCGAGGTGGCAGGTAAAATGATTTTGTTTAAAATTAGAATTTTTCACGGTTCTTAGTTTTCTTAAACTCTGAGATATTTTAACATTGCATTCAACAATTTCAACACAATAATGTAAAACTTGGCATTAAGCCTCGCCTCTTTATAGGCCTTGTTATCAATGAAACAGAGGTAACTTCTACAAAGCCTTAACATTAGTTTTAACCACAATTGGTTTGGGAATTTCAATTACAATTTGGGAATTTTTAGAACCATTTTCTATAGACTTAGGGCTGAAAATCAGCCTCTGAGCAGGTCAAGATAAATCCTTGAAAGTCAATTCCTACTTGTCCTGAGTCTGTTTTCTATTTTCAATCTGGCACCCTTATCCAGATTTCACTCTCAATGTAATATCACAGAAGGGGTATGAATGTCTAGAAAATGCCAATTTTCAACATGATTTTGAGAAGTATAGAATTCATGGGCACACCATACTACAGACTTTGTATTGTAATGCGTGTTTATTTGTTATCCCGATGGCATTTTCAGTTGCTTGGATAATCACGAAAGAGTTGTTTTGAAACATATTGTACATTTGGAATAACAATATAAAGTAGGTACTACTATCCATTATATACATAGCAAATATCTTCCAAAAAACTACAAGAAAATTCTGGACATGACTCAACTTTTCACGTCAGTTTCAGTTTGACCTTTTGCATACTTATCAACAGAGTACTGTCTAACAGTGTTTAAAGTGTGTGTTTTCAGAAGTAGTTACAGCATCATGTGCCTTTAGTGGAAAACAAATCAGCAAGTGTCGATACTTCATCTGTTGCACAGATGTATATTTTAAGAATGGAAATCCCAGTGTTATTTCACATTAAATATACATCCATGATTATTTTTAGTGATCCGAATACAACATTACAGTGACCTGAAAGAAGGTAATCTATAGTGGTCAGATAATGCTTACAACTGTAATAGGTGCCCTCTAATGTTTCTGAAAGACAACATAGATACGTGGCAAAGGTCGGATGTTGACTGTGATGCTATGGGTTGTGTTCTCTTTTCCCTGTGCAGTATTCCCTAACAACGTGTCCTGTGAATCCCTTGGCCGGGTCATCAACTCTAATTATAGATGGACACAAAACAAAAAAGAGTGAAGTTTAATTTAAAGTTTATTATTCAACAGAAAACAGGGGCAAAATTTCATGAACTTTGTGTCAAGCCGTACCTACTTTTCCCCTTCCTTACCCACATAAAACTTTCTTAAACAACTCTTGAACTTTACCTTACATCCACCCCTCTAACTCAACACCTGTAATACAATATCCCCAAACAAACCTATTCAAACCCTACACAATTTCTTTCCCACTCCTACCGGTCACTAATCTAACCATTATCCCAGACAGGAAAACAATAAGGAAGAAAATGTATGGATGTCAATGTTGTTTTCCTCATAATAAAGAAGTTGACATCCATAGATTCTCTTCTAAATGCCATTCAAAGACAAGAAAATAGTAGATAAATGAAGGTCTGAAGTAAGACACAGGAGCCAACTATACATTGCCAGATACTGGATAAAGGACAACTGACGATTCCCTTACTTCTTGAGAGATTTGGAGATTTAACATGCACTTTTATGAATATTTCGCACACGGGCCCGCCAGGCCATTTGGTGAGGTGGTCGAAAGGGGTATATCCGAAACGAGGGCAACCAGGAAGGGCTTTTAGGGATGCTTAATTACTTTCGGTGGAAATTTGGAATTTTGAAACATGCCATAACAAAGGTGGATGGACTAGAGGAGTTTGAGAGGATGTGTCGTTTTGTGTTTTTATAGATTTAGGGTTTTCGTTTTATTTGTAGATTGTTGTTTATTTTAGATGTGGCCGAGTAGACCTGTTTTGATTAGATATGTGCCTAGTGTCTAATAGGTTTATAATTTATTCAAGGGGTTTATCAAAGTTTGTAGTGTTATCTGATCCTTGTGGTTTAGTGTAGTTTTGAGTATTGTTCTAAGTTGTTGGTACTGTGTGCAGTGTAGTTTTTTTGTGGCTTTTGAAGCAGGTGTTTTAATTTGCAGTTTGATTTCAGACAGTTGTTTTGCCACTTTTGGAAGATTTTTTCCTTAGTGATATTTTTAGTTTTGTGTTTAGATATTGGTAGGTTAATGCTTATTTCTTCTCATTTTTGTGCTGATTTGGCTGCGTTGTCTGCGTGTTCATTGCCAAACATACCGACGTGGGCAGGGATCCATAGCTTTGTCTTTGCCTACTTTACAGAGATTGTTGACATTTTTTATGTTTCTGAAGTATAAGTTTTGGACGTTTTTTGGTGTTTTTATTTTTTAAAAGCCTGGAGCCCACTCAGGGAGTCTCCATAAGGATTAAGGTTTTTTGGTGTTTTTTTTAGTTTGGGTACTGTGTAGTGCTGTCACTATTCCGATTAGTTCTGCTGTGAGGATTGATTGATTACTGAGGAGCCGATAGGACTTGGTTTCTTTTGTATGTTTGTTGATGTGGGTGCCAAATCCTGTACGTTTTGAGTCCGGGTCAAAGGACCCGTCTGTGTATATGTGACACCAATTTGGCCATTTTCGTGTATGTATGCTAGTGTCATAGATTTAGCAATACTTGGGCCAGTTTCTTTACTTAGTTTGGTGGAGAGAGTTATGTCAATTTTGGGGGTTTGGAGTTTGGGTATGAAAGAGTTGATTGCTGCTGTATTAAGTTTTAAATCATTTAGGTTGTGTTGTGTCAGTAGTTTAGTATGCGCTGGGAAATGGGTACTATAATAGAGGGTTTTTCCCAGCTAGTGCTTGGAGTCTGGAGCTTATGTTATTTTTAAGGATTTTTTGATTCGTGGGTGATCTTGGTTGGAGGCCTAATAATTTATTGTTAGTTGTTCTCGGCATAGGTCCAGTGGGGTTTCGCCTGTTCGTGCCTGTAGTGTTGTACGCGATGTGCCCTGTTGTGTGCATGTGGTTAACCTTAATGCTTGGTTTAGTTTATCGTTTAATTTTGAGTTTAGGGTGTTATATATTTGGGATCCTTTGTCTATTTTGGATCTAATTAGTGAATTGTATAATTATAGTAAGGTATCTCTGGAGGCTCCCCAGTTGGAGCCTGTCAAGGTCTTTAGTGCATCTGTTCATTAGGTTTTTGATGTGAGCATCCCAGGCGAGGTTTTTATCAGAGATTAGTCCTAGAACTTAAGTCTGTTTTGGGAAATTTATGGGGTTATTGTTTAATTCTAGTTCTGTGTTTGTGCGCATATTTCTGTGTTTAAATACTATCCCTGTAGTTTTTTCGGCATTTAGAGAGAAGCCCCATTTATTTGCCCATGTCTGAGTTTTATTTAACACCTTCTGCAATAATTTTTGGGCCATGACGATTCCCTACCTAGAGTAGGCTTATATATTGTTGACACGCGGACCATGTGATTAGGAAAACAGACACAACCAACGACCACTCTCCAGACATCCCGCTTAGCCGAGCATGCAAAAAACGTGACATTGTCCCATCTTTCCAGCCACTGGGCCGTGTGGGCACAGGCTGCTACAATAAATGACTACAAAGGTAGGTACTACGTCAGCCACCCAGATCCCCTTAAACTCATCCACCCACTACGTTCTAATTATATAAATGTACCGGAAAATTCAAAGTCGACCACACAAATAATAGGAAACAGTGCTCAAACTTCTAGCTGTCTAGCCGGCGCCGTTATAATTAGCCCATGTGATCACCTGATGCCAGTTAGCATCAGCTACCCAACAAACTGGGCTTTGGAACAGCATGGGGGACAGTTGGAGGACCTTGTTGACTGCAAGGGGGAAACCCCTTGAATCCTCGCATTTGATTGGATGATGCTTACTATAACCTTTGCATGGGTAAATGTGTGCGTACAATTATGTAGGTCAGTACACAGCAAATAAGTGTACATATTATTTTGCAACAATGAAGTTCAGTTCATATACTCAAAACAGCAACGACCCTTATTTTTCGGGCAAATTGCATACAACACAACAATTACTTCCCCCTTCTCGTCATCCATGTTTCATGGAATAAACCTATACACCTATGAATTTATCGTCATGACGCTCAGGTAATGACTTCACGTATTAGTGGTAGAAGTCTCCTGACCACCAGGAAAGGACAAATCATCTCAAGTCATCTATTAATGTTGACACCTCAAGACGTACATGCGGGTTGCCATGATCTATCTCCCATCAGGCCCCTCGATATCCGCTCTGTCATTCGGAACTGTTCGTGTTATGCCATCGGAATGTATCATAACGTTTAACCATACTAAAAGTAAAACCACTCAGATTCAGATTACCTGACAAAGACTATATAAATGTAAAATAACTCAATAATGTGCACCCCTGCCTCTGAGGATGTCAAGGGTATATAGCAATCAGTGGTTCGCATTTGGCATTTCTCGTCATCTCAGGTAATTATTCAATCTTACATTGGGTTATAAATTCAGGTCTGATGTGGTATTACGTGTTATATTTTATATATGTGGCCGCTCAGTAAGCGAGAAATATGATCAGTTGAGTTACAAAAAACATTGATCTAAGGATTAACCGATAATACTTTGATTGATTAGTCACTGTTATCTTGCACAGTGGATTTGTCAAAAGTTATAGTTAATATATATAGATATACCAAAGCAGACGGAATACACCCTTATCCAGGCGGGAAGTGCCTTTGTAAAAACACACGCTGTTCAAGGGATTATCTAATAATTTGTTGATTGAATGCTCATTATTATACACCTCAATGGATTTGTTTAAAGAACAATGGTCATCATGAACACACTTGTCACGTGTGCTATCTCAGCTGACCAATGAGACCTGACACCCATGTGAAACACCTGAAACTAACTTACGTGATCAGTTTAGAGATGAACACAGCTCATATCCCAAAACGCTATAAATATTTTCAAATATCACATTGTTACCAAGATATCAAACTGGGACATTGTTCCTTTATGTGGATATTTACAGATACAGTCCTGGAACTGCCCAATATAATACATATAACTTTGGTCGGTTGCAATAATGATTTTGTTTTCATTCATTTGCTGTAGCAATAACGTAGGAGGCCTCAACTGTGATTGATCAAATTGTTCATAAAAATATCCAGCTGTAGCAATCAGTTGTTTTAAAGTGCTATGCTTATTGTTATTATTATTTCAAAATAAATAGTAAAGGTTGCTACTAAAATAACTCGATATTGGAATACATTATTTCTTATCAAATGATAGTTTCATATACAATTCATCCAATCATTGCATAAAAATGTGTGCACAGCTGGTAGCTATTTCAGGTTTAGTTTACAAGAAAATATACATGTCAATCCTATTTTTGCATATAAAACAATGCCTAGCAAAACAGAAAAATCAATTTAAGTGGTAAATCATCATGTCTAGTGATAAATATCCTCAAATTTCACATTTTTATTGATCAAATTTGTTATAATCTGTTTGTTTACCTGGATTCTCTGGAGGTTATAGGTAGACTGGTAGAAAATGTTAAAATGGGCATACTGCTGGTTGCTACTTCCAGCTCAGTTAACAAGAAAATACACATGGCAATCTTTATTTTTGCAAATAAATCAATATCCAGTATATGCCAGAAAATGGGAACATAGCATTTTACATATACACAGTCGTTGACATTAGCCAAAATTAATCTGAAGACGGGGTCTGGTAAAACTGTCTTCAGTCAAGTAAGCTCAGCCAATAATTATCCATGTAAAAACACTAGAATAAACTTAAAACAATTCTAATTTAAAAACAAAGTATGGGCCAGTAAACTCATTCGGTTTGGGCACAGACTCCATATAAACATTAAATTCTGTTTCCAGAGAATTTCTACATGCCAACACAAAACGAAATTGAAAGAAAACTCACACTCCTGTTTGACAGTAAGGCATACTGGTGATCAGTTGATATTGTAACCATGGTATTTATATAAGAACCTGTGAATTTTTAGATTTGATAAAAAAGAAACAAATATAACAAGTCATCAGAAGAAGACAGATTACACCGGCATCCACAACGGAAAAAGGCACTACTTCAGTCCCTGATCATTGCATGTACAAGTTTGAATGAAAAATCTTTCACGGTTTTCAAGTAATGCTCTGGAAACGAAAGACCGGATGATGACTAGCTATTTATATCCCCCATTATATGCCGGAGGGAAAATAAATTGAGAAAAACATGATTAATTATTATACATGTGTGGCATGAGCAAAACTTAACCTCATCCAAAGACGACGTCTTTGACTCATCGAATCTCGTAACGATTTCTGAATCATTTCACAAAACTATGATATTCCATGATCATTTCAAAAATATGTCATGAATCTCATTATCTGGCACAAACAAAATTAATAATTGAAGAAAAGGTCACAATCACGACGATACAACTAACGTACTAATACGTTGAACGGCGATCTTGTCATCATATGCAAATTTCTGAACAGTTAAATAGCAGGTGCCCTTTGTTAATAAAAGCAGGTGCCCCCTGTCAACAAACACTGAATACACGCTGTAAAGGCATGGTAGCTGAAGACATATAAATGAAAGGATACTCACATTTTACCCTCGCTGTTAAATAAGCTAATAGAAAGACCCTAAGTTGTTCCTTGCAAGTGTTGATATCTCATCGAGTTGACTACAAAACGGCAACTTTGACACTTTCCATAGCAGCCGACGTGCAGTCACGGATACAGAACAGAGGTCGTCTAGGAGATAGTCATTCACAAAATATTAATTATTCTATTACGATTTAAATGACACTATACTGGCGACATGTCAAATCAATGCTTTCGCTATTTTGACATTCAAACTTCGGCGTCACCATCCCGCCAGTTTCCATGAAAACGTGACTCCATTCAGGTTGCTATGGAAAACTATGTATCCTTACGCGAGTACCGGTACAATGTGTCTTCATTGAAACACAGCTATAAGAAGCATATACGAGCTTTGTGCGTATAACCTACAGTTTATTTTTACAGATAGTGCCAACCTTTATAACATTTTATATGTACTGCTTGTCCATCATTGTTGAGATTAACATTTAATTGTGGACTATTTTCTTACACGTCGGTATATCCGTCAGTGCATAGTTGGTGAGAGGTCTCATGTAAACAACCTTCAGCATGGAGGAGGAGGTACCGAGTGGAAGTGACAATATTGTCACAGAATTCAACACATATGAAGATTTTCTGGATTCACAGATAACGTCCCTGGATTTATATTATCTCGAGGTAGTGTTTTTGATAACTTACTAGTCAGTGATGGGTTTTTTTGTCCGATTACACAGTTCGTTTTAGAATAAGACTGTGACATGATTGTCATTATGAATATCATTTGGGGTAGGAGTGATGTTTTCATGGAGAATATACATTGTCTGTTTATCTTTTCCGGACCATATTAGAGATAAACCCTGCATATTTGATTGTAATTCCATAACTTTACTAGTCGCTGAGGAATGCAGATTCATTTTAATCTTCATAATAATTAATTTTTTAGTCGAGGTCACATGAAAGGCCCTGGCCGAACATTATTTTGCAATCCATATGAATGACAATAGGCCTAATACTGACACAAGTGTGAGATACATAAAGTATGCTTCTCAACACCCTAAGTGATATTCATTAATAGTGTTTACAACGTAACACAATCAAGATTTCTCAAGTGTCCAGCTACACATGCACATAAAAGACCATATAACCTGCAACCTTCGGGGTATTGCGGTACTTGTTATGCATGCTAAGCAGAACAATACAAACTCCCTAACCTTTATGATTATTCATGTTCAGATGTCATTTGTTTGATCTAACTATGCATATTTTACCGATAAAAATTCATTACTTCATAATTACATTAGTCGCACCGAGTGAAAGTGTGCACCGGGCATCGTTCTCGGTTTGACAAGGCAGAGACCAAGTTGTGTATGGAGGTCCGAATAAGACAAAAACAGGACATGATTCTACCGACCACTAAGTATGATGATGCCAGACTACAGTGATTTTATCCAGACAAGTGCAAACAGAGCAGAAGTAAAATTTAGTATGTGTAAATAATTTGTAGGCATTTAATGCATATTTACCGAAAAGTAAGAAACAAAATATCAAATCAATAACACAGGATCAGAAAAAAATATTTTTAGATTTTTATTTTTAAAAATGTAAGAAACTAAATTTGTCAAAAAAAGTGGGAAAAAATGTTTAAAGTTAACAATACATATATAAAAAGCACTCCTTTAAAGGCAACAGTATGTATTTATCATTAGGCTACTGGTGAAGAACATGTTGCTAAGTATGGCATTATTGCCCTTATTATCTCCAAAGAAATTGTGGCCACATAGCAGGAATAATGTGTGGACAACATCACCTCTGTTACCTTACTTGTCACCAGGAATATGCAGATGATCCAGTTCAGATCGATAGAAAAAATTCACTTAGGAAACCATGGGTTATATTGTAGTCCATTGCTAGATAGGGGTAGGGCAGTATTAAAGAGATGCCAGAACTAAGTATCAACGTGTTAATAAATCCTTACTTACAGTAGATGCAACATTCCACAGAAATTGAAATTGTTTTTAAAAAAACGAGCACTTCCTGGTTACTGATTTGCATTAGTAAAATTCCGCGAGGATGTTTTTCTCAAGTGAACTACCAGAAGTCGCAAATGCCGCGATACGATGAATGCTGCGGTACCACAGGGTCCGAATATAATATGTCAATAGACAATGACTCATTTTGGTGAAATAAAGATATGATTTTCTTATTCAATGTCCAGGCAAATAGATCCCTCACTGATAAACTTGCCAACTTGCATAAAAGTTACTTTTCCTTCAATATTGTGCTTATAAATGTCATTACCATGATGCCATTTTTACTTTTTCCATTTTGATATTTTTACATGGTTTTAGCAATATTTGCCTTTAAGCAAATTTCTGTTACCTTGGTTACTGCCATGATAATAATAATACCATGACCATTTTGATTTGAGAGAGTGCCACTTTGGTACATCAGTTTTCTTGCTATATTTCCTGAGAGTCTTTCTCATTGTGGTTAATGTCATTTATAGGATGAAGAGCTTGCACGTCAGTTGGTGGAGCTGGGCTACAGAGGCAGTGGGGAGGTTCTCAAGCGTGAGGAATTTGAGGCCAGGAAGCGGGCAGCAGAGGCTAGCAGACTTTCCAAACGCAGCCAACAGAAGTGTGTGAAATATATATGCTTAATCATTTCTAATCCTACAATGACATATTGATTGTGTTCAGTATAATTCTTTGATAGTAAACATCTGAAATATTTTGGAATCACATAGATTCATCTTCCCGAGACAAGAGAGTAAGTGACCCTTGCCAAACTAGGCTTGAATTCCTGGGCTCGATCGGAGCACCACCAGTGGCTGTTACGGATTATGTCCCTTCTATGCCTCTCCTATGGACCAATCAGATTCCACCTCTTGTATCACTTGCATTTGCTTTTAAAAAAATGGTGGCGCCCAGTAAAGACGATCTGATCAACAATCAAGATCTATATTGTGATAAAACGGGTATCACAATCACGTGAGCACCTTGATAAAAAAACTTGAAAAGATTTGGAAAATATCTGTTGACAACGAGTTGGCAGTGGACATGCTGTGCAAATCCTGCAATCGACCAAACTCTGCCTGACAGCAGAGACCATATAATAGTATATGGTCTCTGATGACAGTTTACGAACCGGATTTCGATTTCAGTGAGTGATTTTGATTGGACTATGCATAGATTCGTTAGTCCAGCCAAAATGTAACTCCATAATACCAGTCTAGTTCGGCAAGGGTGGAAACTGGACTTTTATAGTCAGTTAACTCCCTTGCCTCGGGAAGATGACAGTGCAGAAATGTCATTGTTTAATGGCGCTACTCTTTACCTTAAGCAATACCTGCCACAAAAATTATAAAATGGGAATTAATATATTTTTGTTTGATATATGACGATGTATTTGTGATGAATCGACCTTCAGTCCTGTATTCTCAGCAGCATCACTTTACATTGACGATATGTTGACTTAAATCTATTGCTAACAGACTCCCAGTACACAATGTTTGAGTTGAGTTACAAACACAAAACCATACCTGCCAACATCGTTCACATGCATTCTGTGCCTGATATTGACACTGTTACCTCATCAAAACAAGACATAAACTTGATAATACTTCAGTTGACCTTTGATGATGAATTACTCACTCTGTTGTGATGATATCACAGAACACTGGCAAGCTCTGGCAAGGACCTGAAAGATCCGTTCTCAAAAGCTCTGGCTCAGAGAGAGGAAGCCAACAGAAGTGGCAAGATGACAGTAAGTTAGCCATTCACCAACTTTCTTGATACTTGATCTGTCATGTGGGATACAAGGTTGTGTTGGGAAATGTGGACTATTACATACACTAGAAAGTGTACACTACATCTAGAAACAACAGGACAATCAGATATGAGCCCTGCATATATGGAGGGATCACCTCGCAAATAATAATACCATATTCGACGTAATAAGCGCCCAGGACACTCTCAAAATTAGAAATAGAGGGTTCTTATTAGAATATAATTTTGGTGAGATAAAAAAGATTGTAAATGTTTTGGTTTATGCTGACAGCCTGAAATGATATAACAGAAGTATTTGTGCGTATTATACACATGTACATATATTTTCGAGAATTTAATTGCCCATAATTATGGGTGCATATATCACACAAGTGCATATTATACACAAATAAATAAGTCTTGTGTACATTGATCAATCGGAAAAGGTACTAATTGGGATTGTTCACTAGCCAATATATTAGGAAATAGCGCTGTAGGTGCTTATTAGAGCGGGGCACATATTACGTCAAATACGGTATACCCATCTATGACATTGGAAGGGGGTCCCTCCCTAGGTTCCATAGAACCCTCAGAACCCCGCCTTTTTCAAAATTCTGGATCTGTCTCTGCATGAAAATATGTATCACAAGGTAAGGGACAGAAATACTGAATATACACATCTGTCTGTACAGGCAATGCTGCATAAACAAGAAAATATGCTCTTCAAAAATATGATCTGAACCTTGCCGCTTCACATGAGCAATAGCCTGCCTACCTACAATTGTTTGTTTGTATGTTGTTTAACGCTGCATTCAGAATTGCTACTCATCAGAAGCTACACAACAGTTCAACTGCGACACTGCTTAAGCTATGCAACATATCCAGTTATGTGATTGCAGTCTGTAAAAAGTCCAAATTTGGACTAGACAATCCAGTGATTGACATCATGAGCTTCGGTCTACACAGTGGGATACAAAGTCAGCGAGTCTTACCACCCGATTTGGAAGTTTCCTACCTACAGCAGTCAATGAGACTATTCTATGCTACAGTTTGTTTCAAGTTCATATTGGTTTGTCAAATTGTTGAATTTGTATTGTTGACCTGGATTGTGTCAGAAATACATCTGCTTTTGGGGAATGAATCGCTGTTTTGAATTGTTCACATTTGCATCCCTTTGCTCTGCCAGGATCTTCTGATTGTGGCTTTAAATCCCCTATTTGCCCAGTTATGATTTTTTGTGTTCACCCATATTTGTGGTTTGGTAAAGTTGGTAAAGATCTACAACCTCCATCATTCTCTCAGTTTGATTTTCCGCACACTGTGATGTAACTGAAGTACTGTTGAAAGATGCGTACAATCTAACTCCAATCTCTACTGCTTTTATATGTTGTGCGTATTTCATTGTTAAACAATTATCAACTTTCAGACAATAATATTCATCCGTGACAAGAATGCCAGAGGCCAGGAGATTTCTGGCTACATAGACTACGCTCATCGTTTGAAGACTGAGGATTTTGAGCCTTATTTTGGAGGTCGCAAGAGATTGTTACCTAGACCATCAGACTTAAGGTAAGACTTGACGGCCTGAAGTGTAAGTGACTCATATAGTTTCACATAAACTAGTTCTGTTTTACTTACCATCTAAGGACAAACTTTCTGTTTATCAGTATCTGAAACTGTTGCGATATGTTCAGCGTTTTCTTGCTGCTTAGCAATATTGTGTAGCTTCTGTGTAATAACGGATATATGTTTTTGTAACTTCTAATGTGTAACAAAGAATATATGTTGTGTGGCTTCTGTGTAACAAAGGATATATGTTGTGTATCTTCTGATGTCTGACAAAGGATATATGTTATGTAGCTTCTGATGTGTAACAAAGGATACATGTTGTGTAGCTTCTGATGTGTAACATAGGATATATGTTGTGTATCTTCTGATGTATGACAATGGATATATGCTGTGTAGCATCTATGTAACAAAGGATATATGTGATGTCTGACAAAGGATATATGTTGTATAGGTACTGATCTGTAACAAGGGATATATGTTGTGTGGCTTCTGTGTAACAAAGGATATATGTTGTGTGTCTTCTGATGTGTAACAAAGGATATATGTTATGTAGTTTCTGATGTGTAACAAAGGATATATGTTATGTAGCTTCTGATGTGTAACAAAGGATATATGTTGTGTGGCTTCTGTGTAACAAAGGATATATGTTGTGTATCTTCTGATGTCTGACAAAGGATATATGTTATGTAGCTACTGATGTGTAACAATGTGTCTGTTATGTAGCTTCTACAACTGGGAGACCCAGACCTCCACCTCCAACCCAACGCCCAACTACCAAGTGATAGCTGAAAATGCCTCAGGTCTGCTCTTTAAGAACAAAAGAGACAGGAAAATTATCAATGTTGATCCAAAGGTGAGTTGAACAGTTTTAATCCAAACCACCATTGCTCATACTATCAATCACTTGATTTGTTGATACATCACTCGATAGCTTTACCATTGCTGGTCAGGTCATGCGACACCACTCACTTACTCACTCACTCACTCAAAAACTATCTCACTCACTCAAAACCTATCTCACTCACTCTCTCACTCACTCAAGAACTCATGAACTCACTCAAGATCTCCAAAACTCACTCTCTCTGGAATTCACTCACTCACGAACTCAAATACTGTACTGAACAAAAATAAGTTTGGATGTTTGTGATGATATTTTTTAAGTGAAGACTGAGCACACAATTTCATGGAAAAATCCCCACAAATATTGTTGGTATATTACCTATAATGCTCCTCTGATTATGCAGTTTCTATCCATTCATCTAACTTTCAGTATGATAATAAGTACAATATTTTTTATTTATGTACAGAAAAAGAATACTAAAGCCAGTGTTGATAATTCACAAAAAATCTGGCAAGCCAGCCGGACTGGCAATTCACAAAAGTTACCTGCCCAGATAGAAAGTCGCTAGTCCAGTTGTTGTAAATTGAACGAAACAATTCTTTGCAAATGATAAAAAAATGACAATAAGTTAATTGGTTCAATATCAATAATCATATTGTTGACATTAATGATTGCTTCAAGAATTTTCAACATTCACAAATTTTCAACATAACAAGAATTTTCAACAAACGTGTACTTTGTTAGATTGATTAATATAAATACATCAACAAATCTAAACACAAGCATTGGCTACAGTAAGATTTCGTGCAAATGAGTTGCTGTAAATCATCATGTCAGCTGATATGAGTTTTGCAAAAGTGTTATTCATATATATTGCATACGCAGTTTAAAATATCATATTTGCTAAAAGTTACCTCCCCAAGATGAAAACAGCCTAACTCAACTGTGCAGTTATTTCTAACCCTGTCCAATAATAGAATTGGGAACTAGCATATTTCATGACTATCGGTACTTCATTGTCACCCATATGCCTCCGCAGGTAGTTGAGTGGTCAGTTATAATAAGAATGCAAGTCATATGAGATGTGTTCAACTCATGTGTTTCCATGGCGACATGTTGCAGGCCCAGACTCCGGGAGACAATTCCACACGGACAGTGGTAGAGACGCCGAGATTCATCCAAGTTGTCATCTATGATCACATTACAAGGAGAAAAACATAAGGTGTCAACGCAAGAGTCCCTTTTTACTTCCCCATATATACCTAAACATGTGAAGTCATACTATGTCTATGTGTAAATAAATGATCACCGTAACAAGACTTCTACTTTCTTTTTAACACACATGTGAACAATGTGTGAAGCAAATTTCAGGTGTCCCCATCCTTGATTGCTGAAGTATAGCTAAAAGGCGTGTTTAACCATACTTATAAACCTACTGGCTGTTTGTGTAACACGATATGGAGTTTTTGAAATTGTGGTAACACCTCGTAGGAGGTATTACAACGATTGTAACACCTCGCAGGATGTATAACAACTATTGTAACACCTTGCAGGAGCTTGATAGAACAAAAACTATGAACAGCCTACGAGACGCACGTGCAGATTTCGTGCCATTGCGAGATGCACATGCAGATTTCACACTGTTGCGAAACCCACGTGCTGAGGTCACCGGTTTTATTGAACTGAGTTCACGACTGCAGGTGATATTTCATCTCCGATACAGGTTATACATTTGAGAGTTTTTATTACAGTTATTTAATTAAAAACGTTACCTATGCGATGAGTCGGTTTATAAGTTGACCAAACCATTTCTCCTATACTTACTCATCCACTCACTCTTTTTAACCTTCCTTAGATATCATGGATTATCACATAAAGGGAGGTATATGTGTTTCCAAAACATGTCAGAGAATAGAAGTTCAATGAGAGAAAAGTAATCAGTATTGGCTGTTGTGGTTCGAAACTCATTTAAATCAATTTAAGTACTCTCTATACTGCTACACAAAGATCTGAGGACATCCCTTTACAGGTCATGTTCTGACGTGACCCTCACCGAGAAGGGTTCAGATCTTTCTTTAGCAGTAGTGAAAATTAAGATCTGGTTTTAATGAGATTGTTATGGTTATTCTGTGTGTTAATTCCTTATGATTTTTTAATTTGAAGTTTACACAATATACGGCTTTTCCATTGGACGAGAGGGCGGTCACATGACCGCGAAATTGACGTTCATAAGCGTATGAACGACACAATTTGACGTTCATACGTTTTTCAGGAGACCGTGTTCTTGAAATGACGTAAACACTGACGGACTACTTCCACATTCCTGGGGAAACCCCTGGGATTCCCTAGCACGAAAACATGCATAAACGTTCTTTCTGATTATTTAGAACCTTTATTCTTGGTCTCAGCCTTTCAGTATACATTGACAGATGTCAGAGAGCGTGACTGCATGATTGTTCACGAGTATCCTCGCTACGGCCCATCCTAATGAACAAACGAAGAAATGCACATCTAAACTATCGTAGTATCGACTCGATCCGTGCCTAGGCTGACATTGACCGTCTCCAGCAATCTATGAATTTACCTTTGTGTCTGTTTGATGCATCTTTATTCACCTTTCAACGATCAGCCATTTGATCAACGATGACTAACACATGTAACCGCCACAGGTTCATTAACAACTTCAGAAATCTCTCCCGTCGCGTTTATCGTGTCGGCCATTTTGACGTCTTGTACTTGATGTAAATGTATTACGACGTGCTCTCATTGTGACTGACTAATGGAGGTAGTTCTTTACAGACCTTTCTCATCTGATGAGGATATGATTTGAACACATCTGCTGCGTAAGATGTTTCTGAAGAGCAAGTTGTGCATCCCTACGCCCATGTCACCTCTCTTTTTGAGGAACTATTTTACGATTGAGCTGGTTGTTGTATGGCTGTCAGTGTAAACATGAAGTCACACGTACTAATTATAATTGTGTTTAGATCTTGGCCTACATCCTTTGAGGTAAGAAATTGTGATAAAAAAATTATAAGAATTGACTTTCATACCCCAATGAACTCACACAAAGTGAAGGTCACCTTAGTCAACAGGCCACTCATGACATCAGTATGCATTGATGATTATTTCCTTACCAACATGCTGCTCCTGTGGGAGAGTAGAGAATTTTCAATGAGCTTCTTAGGCAAGAGGACTAAACAGGATTGTGTTACAATGTGGGATCTGATCTACTTGTCATCTAGTCCTTACTCAATTATTTCCTGGTTGTCATAGTATAAATATATTGAACATACAATGTTGGATACCCCTGATCTATAAAGATAGATCTTCAGTGATCCTATCTTATTTTCTGAGTTCTTTTCAGAGTTCTGCCCCTTGTGTGATTCTTTGTGAGTAGGTCCATATCATTGAACGGTTTTCCAACATTTCTCAACAAGTAAAAACAAGGACATGTGTAGTTAAGTAAATATTTTATTATCATGATTATGAAATTTCCACTTTGTACAGACAGACAGACAGACACAAATAGTACAATCAGAGACCATAAAACTATTGTATGGTCTCTGGTACAATGCATCTACTTTTTACAATGACATGTGTATATGATAAATGAATTAATGTGTACACATACATTCACATCTTTTGCCCATCATAACCATGGATATTTATAATAATAAACATCTCTAGTATATTCTCTATAACACCTATCAGGGCCCTTTCATAAAGCTGTCTTAGATAACTGTCACCCCCATATGATTACATAGGCTTAGCGGGCAGACCGTGTTGTGAAACGAGGCGCAGAGCTATCTCTCATGAATTAGTAGTACTTTAGTCTAAATCAATCGCTACCTGGCCAGACCAGACCAGGTCTTGGTATTGTCATGCAGGTCCTGCTAACAGCCACTTGGCACGTCAAACACCGACTTGTCAGAAACAGGACTTGAGAATCCGCTGAAGGACAGGCTCATGTTAACATTAGCTGAAACAATATAAAGTATTGATATGCATCATGATATTTCATGGTCATCAATGAAATCTTACATTTAGATAAAGACTGTACGAGAAATGGATGACTAGCTTCATTATGATGATGTTTCATATTAATCTTACGGAGGCCCAGGTGGGCCAGTTATCAAAGACCGAGCACTTCGCAGAGGAGAGTTGCCTCCCTTAGATGATCATGTGTTACCTCCGATTTGGTAAATGCCTATATGCTTTGTCAAACTTTGGGGTTTCATCCCACAGTAAGCTGACATTCCCTCATGTCACTGAAATACTGTAACAGTGGGGAAAATAAAAGGGTAACCAATGCAAGTATATGACGGAACTTACGACCACTGATGCGCTCCAGAATGGGGATACAAGAATCTTGTGCCACGCTGATGGTTATGTTGAGCTTGTAAGGTTCAATTGAAAATCTCCAGACATTGAAGGCGACGCCAATTTTAGGGGCACCAACGTAGCTCTCACCAAGGAATGTCGCAGAATCTGTAAGGAGTAAAAGTTGGCATCCATCAGCCTCTGGTGTTCTTGCTGTGTCACCATCACCAATGACGAAAGCAACTCTTGACTGTTTGTATGCATGTGTATTTATGTACCCTCACTCACCATTGCAGTGTTACCATCACAAATAGCGGAAGCAGTTTTCAACATTTGTATGGATGGGCGGAGGAATCATCTGGTTAAAGTGTCAGCTCGTTACACAGATCTCCACATATATACGATTCCCGTTGCCACCTAACCCGGTCGTGAAATAGCTGGAATATCGCTCAAAGAGTAGACACCTACTCACTCATCACAGCAATATTTCAAACCAAATGATGGCAGTCTGTAAATAATAGGGTCTGGACCAGACATTCCTGTGATTGATATCACATGGGCATCATCAATCCACGCATCTGGGATGCATTCAACCATGTCACCCAGTCTCACAACCCTGTCAATTTAGTCACCTCTGTTTTAAACATATTTATTCCCAAGAAGTGAACTGGGTTGTGGAACACATTCTTTCAACTTGGATCTGCATTGCCGTATTACAATATGTTAGCAGAAGTAGTAGTCGCCGACAAGTACAGGTCGCCAGACACCTACATTCATCCCCAGAATCGAGTGCCTGTTCCTTGTTAATGCTCACCTGGTATACATGGGATCATAGGGACTGGGTTAGGAAAGGATGTGCACACGCCGGTAGGAGAGATCCTGTACGTCCTTCCCTGAAATTATACACATAGACATGAAGGGGATGCAGTTTTATACCTCAGTCGTGCATATGCAGAGCCCAGTGTTCCGGAATACTTGAGTCTTTCAGATGAGCCGTAGGTGTACGATGACATGCCACTGGTCTGTCAGGTTATACAATAAAATTCATACAATAGAAAAGGGCAGATGAGTAAATTCTCATGGAATGACTGATAGTTGGAACATTTGCTTACATCAACATAAATATAAGCATTTAGGTATCATTATATTATTTTAGCACTTCACCAAATCAGTGCAAGCTAAAACACCAAGTGTATTTTACCACAGTGCCAGCTTGAACACCACAACATGCGACACCCTAGAGGAGGAGTACAAATCCTTACGATATTTACCCTCAGGCAACCAGTCACAAATATTGGTCCTTGGCATAATTTGTCGTATACCTTCCATATAAATCACTGACAAAAGAATCATTTCGTTATTATTGACAATATTAATCTTGTTGTATTATCCTTTGCAATTAAAATAAATTATTCAAACACCCTGCAAGCAGTTTCCTGTTTCCCTTGCAGTGACACGCCATTGTAAGATTGTTGGTGCCATTGAGCAGCTAAAGCAGGTTGAATAGCAGGACTTACTTTGTTGTGGTCGGTGTCCAGCTAAAGCAGGTTGAATAGCAGGACTTACTTCGTTGTGGTCGGTGACCAGCTAAAGCAGGTTGAATAGCAGGACTTACTTTGTTGTGGTTGGTGACCAGCTAAAGCAGCCTGAATAGCAGGACTTACTTTGCTGTGGTAGGTGTCCAGCTAAAGCAGGTTGAATAGCAGGACTTACTTTGTTGTGGTCGGCACAGGGCCACGTATAGCCATACTGTACTGACACACTAAAAAAAGAGCCTCTTTTTTTAGTGTAACCAGTACAGTCAGTATAGTATGGCTATACGTGGCCCTGTGGTGGTCGGTGTCCAGCTAAAGCAGGTTGAATAGCAGGACTTACTTTGTTGTGGTTGGTGACCAGCTAAAGCAGCCTGAATAGCAGGACTTACTTTGTAGTGGTCGGTGTCCAGCTAAAGCAGGTTGAATAGCAGGACTTACTTTGCTGTGGTCAGTGTCCAGCTAAAGCAGGTTGAATAGCAGGACTTACTTTGCTGTGGTCAGTGACCATCCTGTAGCCTTTGACAGGGGCAGACCCTGGGGTTAACTGCAAAGCCTGCTGGGCTTCCTTCGTCAAGTTGTAGTCAAAGTAGAATTGTTTGAAGGGCTGCAAGTCGAGTACACAAATTACAGTGAAAGTAGTTTTTAGAGAATGACTGCATGTCGAGTAAACAGATGCATTATAGTGAAAGGAGTATTTAGAGAAGGGTTGCACGTCAAGTAAACAGATTTTGTAAAAGTAGTATTTAGAGAAGGGTTACAAGTCGAGTAAACAGATTATAGTGGAAGTTGTGTTCGGAGATAAGGTGCATGTTAGAGTAAATGTTTATATTATTTATATGTCTGAAACACGAGCATATTCTTAATGACGATAGACTTAATTATTTCTTGTTAATGCGGGAGGTTTTGTCGCTTTTATTCATGTATGAATCGATTTGTGTTTTCTGGTTGGTTGGTTGGTTGGTTGGTTTGTTGTTTAACGCTGCACTCAGCAATATTCCAGCTATATGACGGCGGTCTGTATATAATCGAGTATTGACCAGACAATCCAGTGATTAATATCATGAGCATCGATCCACGCAATTGGGATCGATGACATGCATCAACCAAGTCAGCGAGCCTGACCACCCGATCCTGCTAGCCGCCTTTTACGACAAGCAAAGTCACCTTTAACGGCAAGCATGGGTTGCTGAAGACCTATTCTACCCCGGAATCTTCACGGGTCTGTGTTTTCTGACAACGGTGGAGCACTATATATATGAAAATAACGCTCCTCTCTCGTAATTACACACTCAGTCCCCAATACGTCCTGATCAACATGTATAGTATGTCAAGAGGCTGTCAAGTCAAACACGGCTCTACATAAATAAATCTTCTTTCCATTCCAACACATAGATCTACTTACCATCGGGTCTAGGTTGAGCATTTCTGGTTGTACTGCGTATGCCTGCCAACTGCCGCGGAGACAACATTTGGGTGGGTCTTTTGCTAGAGCAGACGACACCACACAGATCAGGAAAATGTAGATTGCCACCATCTCGGAAACGATACAAAAGGTGCCCTGTAGCTTGAAGTGTCGCATTGGCAGGTAGCGCTGACGTATTTCACTGGAAGGAAATCTGAGTCATGTACTAGGGCTGGGACGAGTCCAAATTTACTGCCCGAGTACCCACACCCCTATTACTCGACCCTACCCGGTCACCCGTTGTTGGTGTCAAGAGATACGTACAACATGTCCAATTAGGAATAGTTTGAGATACACGTATAAAATGATGTGGTCATGCATACACTGAAGTTGACTGAAGTTTTAGCTTTGTTCAAACATATATATATGTCAGAAGGAACGTGTTCATAGTCATGAAGAAATGCGAACATTAGAGACTTAAAATTGTCATGTAACTATGTACATTGTCATGAAACAATAAATCACGTGATAACCACGGGTCCGGGTAGTCTTGTGGGTATCCGGGTCCTACTCAGTACCCACCCGACCCGAGTACCCGAGTTGCCCGTCCCAGCCCTATCATGTTCCCTCCAGCACACATACACCGTATGTGTCGTCTGCTATAAATATCTCTCGAGTCACCTTGCTATGATGTTTACACTGCAGACTTATCACATGATGACAAAATCATGTGATCAGAATAGCTTCCTCATACGTCTGCTTCCCTCCAGGGAGTGTGTTAATTGATAACCAAAGTTATTGATGAGGTTTAAACACTGATTTTGACACAGTGAATCTAATGTTAAAAGATGATATTAGTGTATGAAGCAACCTCATTAAAAACACATCTTTTATTAGGGCTTCAACGAGTAATCGAGCACTCGGGCCCGGGTCGGTTTTAGTGATAACGGACTCGAGTACTCGATAAGGGGAGATCACTCTGTTTTAATATTGTTTGAATAATGTATTCTTTGTAGAAAGTAGATGTACGCATTAGAACAATTGAGAATGTCACATAACATAGACGTAATTATTGTTTTTCCTTCCCGACTTTAAGAAATTGAATGTATCAAGGCGATTATTGCTTCTTTGCTCCGACTCAAATGCCAAGTGTATTCCCTTACACAGATTAACAACTGATTAGCTGGGATATATGTGCTATTTCAGCGCTTACAAATCAAGCGACAGGTCGACAGTTTGGTACAGTTTGGAAACGTGACCAACTCATGAAGGATTGAACTTATAGTACTACATTTCCATATTTAGCGGCCTTAGTCTTGCAGCCCAACAGCTGTGTATACGTGTATGTCACGTGATGCACATTATCGATTTTCTTCCTGCGAATTATTGTTCGTGCTTGTTGGCAGGTGTCGAATGAAACGCTGATCGTCAGAAAAAAAACTTGGTTTGTGTTCAATATATATTGTTGTATTTGTAGACGTGACGTAATGTTTTTGAAGGTCGTGATTAAGATTAGTGCAGTCACAAGCAAACACTGAACACTTCCATACACTTTGACAGATAAACAAAGTTCCGTGGACGCTTTCTATTCACATTTCAGTGCAGTTCAATTATACTTATAACATGTTTTAATACTTTTAGATGACAATTTTGATCTAATGAACCAATATTCTTAAAGGACGACCTATTTTCGGGTACTCGAGTTCGAGTCGAGTTTCACCCCTCGGGTACTCGAGTCCAAAAATTTGGACTCGTGGAAGCCCTACTTTTTACTAGATATAATACCTCTCTAAAGGCATATATATTATAGGTGGCCATTCGGTCAAAAAATACAAAGTTGAAAAAAGGACAAAAGTACACAATAAAGGTCAAATATACTACGAATAAAGAAATAAATGTTACTGATAAAGGTCAAAATACAAAACAAACAGACGCCGGTTAAACTAATACAAAGGTCGAAAGTATTATTAATAATCAAATGTTACGAAAAGACGTCATAAGAAAAGAAAAAAAAAACAATGTGTTCGAAAGAACGTCAATGAGCACGAAAGGACGTTACAATAAAGAACGTCAGTGAGCAAGAAAGGACGTTCTTTATTGTCAACTTCGTGCTCACTGACGTTCTTTAATGTAAACGTCCTTTCGTGCACACTGACGTTCTAAAATATAAATATAGAATATTAAACGAGTTCCCGTGCAATACCAATTTTATGAAACGAGTGAATAGTTCTGGGGCGCGTTGCAAGCTACGAATCGCTTAGAGAAAGCAAATTCATCGCTCAACCCGGGGTCTGCAACAGTTCGAAGCGCTTGCGCACTCTTCCAAAATGGCGGCACAACTACCGCTTGGTTGCCTTGACGTTTGTTTGTTTGTTGTTTAACGCCGCACTCAGCAATCTTCCAGCTATATGACGGCGGTTTGTTAATAATCGAGTATGGACCAGACAATCCAGTGATTGACATCATGAGCATCTATGCACGTAATTGGGATACGATGACATGCATCAACCATGTCAGCGAGCCTGACCATCCGCGTAATGAAGAACGTAATAGAAGAGGCTCGATGACGAGCTGATGAAATTTATGACTACTTTGAAGATGTGGAGCAGACTGAGGATGATGGGGTGTTAGCTACCTTTGCTCATTTTCTCGTTGATCCAGTCAAGAATTCCTTGTTCCGCTGTCAAAGTAAGCCGCCATTTTGGTTTGAGAACGAAGCGACCTCAGTTAGCGATTGTTTCGCTTGCAAGCGGCTGAAAGTTAGCGCACTGTTGTAAGGCGAATCGCTGTACATCGCTTACAAGCGATTGGCGCTTTGCAACGCACCCCTGGTATCTGACGAGCGAAAGCAATACGTCACAATACCCGATGACGTAATTTGTTGAATTTTGTTGCAAGATCCATCGGCGAAACAATGCCATGTGACGTCAGCTTAGCAACAAGGTTGCTGGGGTCATCGAGTGTGCATAAGCTCCTCCCAGTGATCTATCATCTCCACACACAATGTCGTTGAATACGCCAAGGGTTGTTGAGAGCTTTCAATATTTGTTCGTGAAACGTGTTCCGAGAGAACATAAGCACGCGTTTTGGTATTACACAATGTGTAATAAAGCTGTATGTTTATTAAACGGGCGATCTCTTCACGGGCAAGTAATAAATCTCCTTACGTGCTCACTCTTTCGTACACATTGTTCTTTCTTTTCTTATGGCGTCTTTTCGTAACATTTGACTATTAATATAGTGTACTTTTGACCTTCATTTCAACTTTTTATTTTTTAACCGGCGTCCCATTGTTTTGTATTTTGACCTTTCTTAGTAACATTTAGTTCTTTATTCGTAGTATTTGACCTTTATTGTGTACTTTTGTCCCTTTCTTTAACTTTGTATTTTTAACCGAATGGCCGCCCATAAAAGGTATCAAATCGGAGTTGGTTGGTTGGTTGTTGTTTTTTTGTTTAACGCCGCAATATTCCAGCTATATGACGGCGGTCTGTAAATAATCGAGTCTGGACCAGACTATCCAGTGATTAATATCATAAGCATCGATCCACATAATTGGGATCGATGACATGCATCAACCAATTCAGCGAGCCTGACCTATTCTACCCCGGAATCTCAAATCGGAGTAAAAGGACTACAAAGATATTTAGTCATGATGTCCTGTGAGTTAATATTTAACGTCACATGGGCAATAATTCAGTCACACAGTGATATATCCCATGACAAATTGTAGAAACTTACTGACAAGCAAAACATTCTGAATTCTTACGCTCCTTGGATGTGTAGACTCTTGTGTGCAAAAGGATATGTAGTGTAGCTTCTATGAAACAAAGGATATATGCTGTGTAGCTATTGTGTAACAAAGGATATGTGCTGTGTAGCTTCTGATGTGTAACAAAGGATATATGCCGTGTAGCTCTTGTATAACAAAGGATATGTGTTGTGTAGCTTCTGATGTGTAACAAAGGATATATACTGTGTAGCCCCTGTGTAACAAAGGATATATGCTGTGTAGCTTCTTTGAAATAAGGGATATATGTTGTGTAGCACACTTTTTGGAAATCACTGTGACTTAAAAAGACATTGTTTAGACTTAAATATGTTATTTACTACACTGCTGCTTTGATTCAGATGGTTCTATCTATTCCATGCCACATTCTCCTTGATTATCAAACTATAAGAAAACCAAAGCATGTTACACTTTGTACCCATGTAGTGAATCGAACCTGGGCCTTTGGCATGACAAGCGAACTCTTTAACCACTAGGCTACCCCACTGCTCTGATCACATTACAAGGAGAAAAAACATTAGGTCAACGCAAGAGTCACCTTTTACTTCCCTATATATACTTAAATATGTGATGCTATATCTATGTGTAAATATATTATTATTACAGTGCATATATTTCATTATTCTTCTTTTTTTTATTTTTCACAAATAAATTTAAACCAAGGAAATTCTAAAATACGAAAGTTGCTAGACCAGTATCTCGCTTTTATCGTCACTCGTCGGCCATGGCGGCTGCGCCTTGGCAAGCTCATTCACGCGAACAGTAAATTACGTAATCATAGATAAAGTCGGCGTGTACGTCCGCACCGGCCCTTCTTCTCTTCATAGATGTTTTGTTACCAACTGGCCCAGGTTTTGACCATCATCTAAAACTGTAATTAAAATCAACACTTGTTAGGCAATTCTGAAACTGTTGAATTACCACCTGTTTTGTGTAGTCAACTTTGACAGCCTATGGCAGAGAGCATAGCCGGAAATTACAACATGAAAGTAATTGTTAATGTCATACGAGTAGAGCTGTGGGGGTATATAACTCCTTGGGTGTTGGTCCTCGGCTCGGACACTCGACAAGAAGTGTCCTCCCAAGCTTGCTATCTTACTAGTCGCCATGAGAGACCTCTCCAAGTCGCTGCCGGGGGAGCTTGTCTCCATCCTGGAGCCCTTGCTGGCCTTCCGGGTTGGGGACTACTCCCTCAAGACCTCCTACAGGACTAGCACTTCCACCCTCTCCATCTCCTTTGACTGAGGTCAAAGGAAGAGGCCTCTGGGCAAAGTTCCGTCTAAGCCCAAGCCTCAGGTGGAACCTACTCCGGCCCCAACCCTACTGCACCCCGCCCGATGCAGAAGACCAGGCCACCTAGGAGGAAGAAGCCCCCTCCAGTCTCCGACATGGAGATAGAAGGGACCCTTCTTTCCACACACACACACACACACACACACACACACACACACACACACACACACACACACACACACACACACACCGCCCCCCGCCAGGAGCAGCGTTGGAACTCGCTCCCCTCGATTCCAGAGGGGAGGAGCCCTTCTGCTCGCCTGAGGGTACGGGCCACGGGAGGAAGAAGAGGAAGAGGAGAGACATCAGCAGATCCTTGCCTGACAAAGGGATGCATAGCTGCACCTTAGTCAACAGGCCACTCATGATATCAGTATGCATTGATGATTATTTCTAGATCCTAGTACACTATAATTCCTTACCAACAAAAGCATGCATTTCCATGTTGCTCTTGTGGGAGAGTAGAGAAGTTTCAATGAGCTTCTTAGGCAAGAGGACTAAACAGGATTGTGTTACAATGTGGGATCTGATCTACTTGTCGTCTAGTCCTTACTCAATTATTTCCTGGTTGTCATAGTATAAATATATTTAACATACAATGGTGGATACCTCTGATCTATACAGATAGATCTTCAGTGATCCTATCTTATTTTCTGAGTTCTGCCCCTTGTGTGATTCTTTGTGAGTAGGTCCATATTAGTGAACGTTTTTCCAACATTTCTCAACAAGTAAAAACAAGGACATGTGTAGTTAAGTAAATATTTTATTATCATGATCATGAAATTTCCACTTTGTACAGACAGACAGACACATTTTATTCAGTAATTTAGGCATCAAGGCCAATAGTACAATGAATCCACTTTTTACAATGACATGTGTATATGATAAATGAATAAATGTGTACACATACATTCACATCTTTTGCCCATCATAACCATGGATATTTATAATAATAAACATCTCTAGTATATTCTCTATAGCACCTATCAGGGCCCTTTCATAAAGCTATCTTAGATAACTGTCACTCCCATACGATTACATAGGCTTAGCGGGCAGACCGTGTTGTGAAACGAGGCGCAGAGCTATCTCTCATGAATTAGTAGTACTTTAGTCTAAATCAATCGCTACCTGGCCAGACCAGGTCTTGTCAAGCAGGTCCTGCTAACAGCCACTTGGCACGTAAAACACCGACTTGTCATAAACAGGACTTGAGAATCCGCTGAAGGACAGGCTCATATTAACATTAGCTGAAACAATATAAAGTATTGATATGCATCATGATATTTCATTGTCATCAATGAAATCTTACATTTAGATAAAGACTGTACGAGAAATGGATGACTAGCTTCATTATGATGATGTTTCATATTAATCTTACGGAGGCCCAGGTGGGCCAGTTATCAAAGACCGAGCACTTCACAGAGGAGAGTTGCCTCCCTTAGATGATCATGTGTTACCTCCGATTTGGTAAATGCCTATATGCTTTGTCAAACTTTGGGGTTTCATCCCACAGTAAGCTGACATTCCCTCATGTCACTGAAATACTGTAACAGTGGGGAAAATAAAAGGGTAACCAATGCAAGTATATGACGGAACTTACGACCACTGATGCGCTCCAGAATGGGGATACAAGAATCTTGTGCCACGCTGATGGTAATGTTGAGCTTGTAAGGTTCAATTGAAAATCTCCAGACATTGAAGGCGACGCCAATTTTAGGGGCACCAACGTAGCTTTCACCAAGGAATGTCGCAGAATCTGTAAGGAGTAAAAGTTGGCATCCATAAGCCTCTGGTGTTCTTGCTGTGTCACCATCACCAATGACGAAAGCAACTCTTGACTGTTTGTATTGGCGATGGCCAGTAGAGTAGCGTAGTGGTTAAAATGGTTGCGCGTCACTCTGCAAGTCAGGGTTTGATTCCCCATATGCATGTGTATTTATGTACCCTCACTCACCATTGCAGTGTTACGATCACAAATAGAGGAAGCAGTTTTTCAACATTTGTATGGATGGGTGGAGGTAGTCATCTGGTTAAAGTGTTGGCTCGTTACACAGATCTCCACATATATACGATTCCCGTTGCCACCTAACCCGGTCGTGAAATAGCTGGAATATCGCTCAAAGTGTAGAAACTTACACACTCATCACAGCAATATTTAAAACCGAATGACGACAGTCTGTAAATAATAGGGTCTGGACCAGACATTCCTGTGATTGACATCACATGGGCATCATCAATCCACGCATCTGGGATGCATTCAACCATGTCACCCAGTCTCACAACCCTGTGAATTTAGTCACCTCTGTTTTAAACATATTTATTCCCAAGAAGTGAACCGGGTTGTGGAACACATTCTTTCAACTTGGATCTGCATTGCCGTATTACAATATGTTAGCTGTAGTAGTAGTCGCCGACAAGTACAGGTCGCCAGACACCTACATTCATCCCCAGAATCGAGTGCCTGTTCCTTGTTAATGCTCACCTGGTATACATGGGATCATAGGGACTGGGTTAGGAAAGGATGTGCACACGCCGGTAGGAGAGATCCTGTACGTCCTTCCCTGAAATTATACACATAGACATGAAGGGGATGCAGTTTTAGACCTCAGTCGTGCATATGCAGAGCACAGTTTTCTGGAATACTTGAGTCTTTCAGATGAGCCATCGTCGTACGATGACATGTCAGTGGTCTGTCAGGTTATACAATATAACCATCTAGGCTGGTGTCAGGTGCACCTATCGGTAATATCAGGGGTCTGTTCCACAGTGCTATGAAAACATAAACTCTAAGATTTACCTTGATAGTAGCACGATGATCGAAAAGGGCACATGAGTTAATTCTCATGGAATGACTGATAGTTGGAAGAAAGAAAGCGAATATTTGCTTACATCAACATAAATATGCGCATTTAGGTATCATTATATTATTTTAGCAATTTACACCTTATAATGCAGTTTACTGTTAATGACACTTCACCAAATCAGTGCAAGCTAAAACACCAAGTGTATTTTACCACAGTACCAGCCTGAACACCACAACATGCGACACCCTAGAGGAGTAGTACAAATCCTTACGATATTTACCCTCAGGCAACCAGTCACAAATAGCGGTCCTTGGCATAATTTGTCGTATACCTTACATATCAATCACTGACAAAAGAATCGTTTCGTAATTATTGACAATATTAATCTTGTTGTATTATCCTTTGCAATTAAAATAAATTATTCAAACACCCTGCAAGCAGTTTCCTGTTTCCCCTGCAGTGACACGCCATTGTAAGATTGTTGGTGTCATTGAGCAGCTAAAGTAGGTTGAATAGCAGGACTTACTTTGCTGTGGTCGGTGACCAGCTAAAGCAGGTTGAATAGCAGGACTTGCTTTGCTGTGGTCGGTGTCCAGCTAAAGCAGGTTGAATAGCAGGACTTACTTTGTTGTGGTCGGTGTCCAGCTAAAGCAGGTTGAATAGCAGGACTTACTTTGTTGTGGTCGGTGTCCAGCTAAAGCAGGTTGAATAGCAGGACTGCTGTGGTCGGTGTCCAGCTAAAGCAGGTTGAATAGCAGGACTTAATTTGCTGTGGTCGGTGTCCAACTAAAGCCTGTTGAACAGCAGGACTTACTTTGCTGTGGTCGGTGACCAGATAAAGCAGGTTGAAAAGCAGGACTTACTTTGCTGTGGTCGGTGTCCAGCTAAAGTAGGTTGAATAGCAGGACTTACTCTGCTGTGGTCGGTGACCAGATAAAGCAGGTTGAACAGCAGGACTTACTTTGTTGTGATCGGTGACCAGATAAAGCAGGTTGAATAGCAGGACTCACTTTGCTGTGGTCGGTGACCATCCTGTAGCTTTTGACAGGGGCAGACCCTGGGGTTAACTGAAAAGTCTGCTGGGCTTCCTTCTTCAGGATCAAGTCGGAGTAGAATTGCAGGAAGGGCTGCAAGTCGAGTACACAAATTACAGTGAAAGTAGTTTTTATAGAATGACTGCAAGTCGAGTAATCAGTTGCAGTATAGTGAAAGGAGTATTTAGGGAAGGGTTACACGTCTAGTAAACAGATTATAGTGGAAGTTGTATTTAGAGAAGGGTTACAAGTCGAGTAAACAGATTATGGTGGAAGTTGTATTTAGAGTAGGGTTACAAGTCGAGTAAACAGATTATAGTGGAAGTTGTATTTAGAGAAGGGTTACAAGTCGAGTAAACAGATTATAGTGGAAGTAGTATTAAGAGAAGGGTTACAAGTCGAGTAAACAGATTATAGTGGAAGTTGTATTTAGAGAAGGGTTACAAGTCGAGTAAACAGATTATAGTGGAAGTAGTATTAAGAGAAGGGTTACAAGTCGAGTAAACAGATTATAGTGGAAGTTGTATTTAGAGAAGGGTTACAAGACGAGTAAACAGATTATAGTGGAAGTAGTATTTAGAGAAGGGTTACAAGTCGAGTAAACAGATTATAGTGGAAGTTGTATTTAGAGAAGGGTTACAAGTCGAGTAAACAGATTATAGTGGAAGTTGTATTTAGAGAAGGGTTACAAGTCGAGTAAACAGATTATGGTGGAAGTTGTATTTAGAGTAGGGTTACAAGTCGAGTAAACAGATTATAGTGGAAGTTGTATTTAGAGAAGGGTTACAAGTCGAGTAAACAGATTATAGTGGAAGTAGTATTTAGAGAAGGGTTACAAGTCGAGTAAACAGATTATAGTGGAAGTTGTATTTAGAGAAGGGTTACAAGTCGAGTAAACAGATTATAGTGGAAGTTGTATTTAGAGAAGGGTTACAAGTCGAGTAAACAGATTATAGTGGAAGTTGTATTTAGAGAAGGGTTACAAGTCGAGTAAACAGATTATAGTGGAAGTTGTATTTAGAGAAGGGTTACAAGTCGAGTAAACAGATTATAGTGGAAGTAGTATTTAGAGAAGGGTTACAAGTCGAGTAAACAGATTATAGTGGAAGTTGTATTTAGAGAAGTGTTACAAGTCGAGTAAACAGATTATAGTGGAAGTTGTATATAGAGAAGGGTTACAAGTCGAGTAAACAGATTATAGTGGAAGTTGTATTTAGAGAAGGTTTACAAGTCGAGTAAACAGATTATAGTGGAAGTTGTATTTAGAGAAGGGTTACAAGTCGAGTAAACAGATTATAGTGGAAGTTGTATTTAGAGAAGGGTTACAAGTCGAGTAAACAGATTATAGTGGAAGTTGTATTTAGAGAAGGGTTACAAGTCGAGTAAACAGATTATAGTGGAAGTTGTATTTAGAGAAGGGTTACAAGTCGAGTAAACAGATTATAGTGGAAGTAGTATTTAGAGAAGTGTTACAAGTCGAGTAAACAGATTATGGTGGAAGTTGTATTTAGAGTAGGGTTACAAGTCGAGTAAACAGATTATAGTGAAAGTAGTATTTAGAGAAGGGTTACAAGTCGAGTAAACAGATTATAGTGGAAGTTGTATTTAGAGAAGGGTTACAAGTCGAGTAAACAGATTATAGTGGAAGTTGTATTTAGAGAAGGGTTACAAGTCGAGTAAACAGATTATAGTTGAAGTTGTATTTAGAGAAGGGTTACAAGTCGAGTAAACAGATTATAGTGGAAGTTGTATTTAGAGAAGGGTTACAAGTCGAGTAAACAGATTATAGTGGAAGTTGTATTTAGAGTAGGGTTACAAGTCGAGTAAACAGATTATAGTGGAAGTTGTATTTAGAGAAGGGTTACACGTCGAGTAAACAGATTATGGTGGAAGTTGTATTTAGAGTAGGGTTACAAGTCGAGTAAACAGATTATAGTGGAAGTTGTATTTAGAGAAGGGTTACAAGTCGAGTAAACAGATTATAGTGGAAGTAGTATTTAGAGAAGGGTTACAAGTCGAGTAAACAGATTATAGTGGAAGTTGTATTTAGAGAAGGGTTACAAGTCGAGTAAACAGATTATAGTGGAAGTTGTATTTAGAGAAGGGTTACAAGTCGAGTAAACAGATTATAGTGGAAGTTGTATTTAGAGAAGGGTTACAAGTCGAGTAAACAGATTATAGTGGAAGTTGTATTTAGAGAAGGGTTACAAGTCGAGTAAACAGATTATAGTGGAAGTAGTATTTAGAGAAGGGTTACAAGTCGAGTAAACAGATTATAGTGGAAGTTGTATTTAGAGAAGGGTTACAAGTCGAGTAAACAGATTATAGTGGAAGTTGTATATAGAGAAGGGTTACAAGTCGAGTAAACAGATTATAGTGGAAGTTGTATTTAGAGAAGGTTTACAAGTCGAGTAAACAGATTATAGTGGAAGTTGTATTTAGAGAAGGGTTACAAGTCGAGTAAACAGATTATAGTGGAAGTTGTATTTAGAGAAGGGTTACAAGTCGAGTAAACAGATTATAGTGGAAGTTGTATTTAGAGAAGGGTTACAAGTCGAGTAAACAGATTATAGTGGAAGTTGTATTTAGAGAAGGGTTACAAGTCGAGTAAACAGATTATAGTGGAAGTAGTATTTAGAGAAGTGTTACAAGTCGAGTAAACAGATTATGGTGGAAGTTGTATTTAGAGTAGGGTTACAAGTCGAGTAAACAGATTATAGTGAAAGTAGTATTTAGAGAAGGGTTACAAGTCGAGTAAACAGATTATAGTGGAAGTTGTATTTAGAGAAGGGTTACAAGTCGAGTAAACAGATTATAGTGGAAGTTGTATTTAGAGAAGGGTTACAAGTCGAGTAAACAGATTATAGTGGAAGTTGTATTTAGAGAAGGGTTACAAGTCGAGTAAACAGATTATAGTGGAAGTTGTATTTAGAGAAGGGTTACAAGTCGAGTAAACAGATTATAGTGGAAGTTGTATTTAGAGTAGGGTTACAAGTCGAGTAAACAGATTATAGTGGAAGTTGTATTTAGAGAAGGGTTACACGTCGAGTAAACAGATTATAGTGGAAGTAGTATTTAGAGAAGTGTTACAAGTCGAGTAAACAGATTATGGTGGAAGTTGTATTTAGAGTAGGGTTACAAGTCGAGTAAACAGATTATAGTGAAAGTAGTATTTAGAGAAGGGTTACAAGTCGAGTAAACAGATTATGGTGGAAGTTGTGTTCGGAGATAAGGTGCACGTTAGAGTAAACAGCCTGTAGCTGACATAGTTACACATGCTAGAGTAACAGTTTGAATGCTTGTCATTCTGATTTGTTATAAATACGCCTGCTTTTCACCAGAGGCCATAAAACGTGGTCTCCGTTTTCACATATTTTGTCTGTGATGTCTAAGGAAGCTCTCGGCCTACACTGATGATACTACATTCTCCTAAACCACCGTCAAAGTTTGAATGCAAGCCTGCCATCTCCCAACAGTTGGGTTATGTTTGTAAATATGTCTGAAACACGAGCATATTCTTAATGACGATCGACCCTGTTCATTTCTAAGTGTTATGCTTCCCAGAGAATCAGCTCTACATCCCTGTCTCTCCGAACACCTATAGCACTATTTGATAGTGATTCCTAAGCATATGCTCATGATATAGACAGAATCACACAATCGACTCTGCTTTTGGCAGAGATTTCTTGTTAATGCGGGAGGTTTTGTCGCTTTTATTCATGTATGAATCGATTTGTATTTTCTGACAAAGGTGGAGCACTATATATGAAAATAACGCTCCTCTCTCGTACTTACACTCACTAGGTCACCGATATGTCCTTATCAACATTTACAGTATGTCAAGAGGCATCGCAACTGTCAGTAGTAAGACGGAGAAGTGTTTGGTATAAGACCCATATGTCTGTCAAGTCAAACACGGCTCTACATTAATAAATCTTCTTTCCATTCCAACACAAGCTGTCTACTTACCATCGGGTCTAGGTTGAGCATTTCTGGTTGTACTGCGTAAGCCTGCCAACTGTCGCGGACACAACATTTGGGTGGGTCTTTTGCCAGAGCAAACGACACCACACAGATCAGGAAAATGTAGATTGCCGCCATCTCGGAAACGATACAATAGAGGTCCTGTAGCTTGAAGTGTCGCATTTGCAGGTTGCGCTGTCGTATTTGTACTTGTAGGAAAATCTAGGTCATGTACCCTCCAGCACACATACACTGTATGTGTCGTCTGCTATAAATATCTATTAAGTCACCTTGCTATGATGTTTACACTGCAGACCTATCACATGATGACAAAATCATGTGATCAGAACAGCTTCCCCATACGTCTGCTTCCCTCCAGGGTGTGTGTTAATTGATAACCAAAGTTATTGATGAGGTTTAAACACTGATTTTGACACAGTGAATCTAATGTTAAAAGATGATATTAGTGTATGAAGCAACCTCATTAAAAAACACATCTTTTTACCAGATATAATACCTCTCTAAAGGTATCAAATCGGAGTAAAAGGACTACAAAGATATTTGGTCATGATGTCCTGTGTGTTAATATTTAAAGTCACATGGACAATAATTCAGTCATACAGCGATATATCCCATGACAAATTGTAGAAACTTACTGTTAAACAACAGTGTCCTTGCATGTGTATGCTCTTGTGTGCAAAAGGATATGAAGTGTAGCTTCTATGAAACAAAGGATATATGCAGTGTAGCTCTTGTGTAACAAAGGATATATGTTGTGTAGCTTCTGATGTGTAACAAAGGATATATGCCGTGTAGCTCTTGTATAACAAAGGATATATGCTGTGTAGCTTCTGATGTGTAACAAAGGATATATGCTGTGTAGCTTCTATGAAATAAGGGATATATGTTGTGTAGCGTACTTTTTAGAAATCACTGTGACTTAAAATGACATTGTTTAGACTTAAATATGTTATTTACTACACTGTTGCTTTGATTCAGATGGTTCTATTCGATGCCACATTCTCCTTGGTTATCAAACTATAAGAAATACCAAAGCATGTTACACTTTGTATCCATGTAGTGAATTGAACCTGGGCCTTTGGCATGACAAGCGAACTCTTTAACCACTAGGCTACCCCACTGCTCTGATCACATTACAAGGAGAAAAAACATCAGGTCAACGCAAGAGTCACCTTGTCACTTGCATGAATATACCATAAGGACCTCACAGCTCTCTCTCTTGTTTCAAGGCTAGCTCCCAATGGGTAATTCCCCTTATCGAGTCCTGACAGGTATTTGACCACCCCCAGCAAGATGCATTCAACCATGTCACCCCAAGCAAGGCTGTGTTATTATCATCATCACAACGTTTTTCCCCCCTTTTCTTCCAACCGACCTTGTATCAGTTAGATATCATGGATTATCTCCCTTAGCACATCAAGGGTGGTAAATTCGTTTACAAAATGTTGTGCCAGAGAATAAAAATTAAATCTAGAAAAGTGATCAGTACTGGTTGTTATTGTTCTGCCATGTGTTAATTCCTTATATTTACCATCACAATATTCAAGTCTAGAGGAGTAAGAGTGAGACAGTGAAGCAGGTTTTTGGCTGCCTTAAACATCATTTTGTTTGGTATGGCAAGAAGAAGTGGTGCACATCACAGAAACCAACAATCACAGCAATGGTGCAGACTTAGGATTATAATTTGGGTGAATCTTGGATTCAGACACATGATCAGCAGATCCTTGCCTGACAAAGGGATGCACAGCTGCACCTTAGTCAACAGGCCACTCATGATATCAGTATGCATTGATGATTATTTCTAGATCCTAGTACACTATAATTCCTCACCAACAAAAGCATGCATTTCCATGTTGCTCTTGTGGGAGAGTAGAGCAGTTTCAATGCGCTTGTCAGGCAATGTCCTAACATCGTTTTCTGGCAGTCATGGTATGCATATATTTAATATACAATGTTTGATATCTCCGACATATATAAATAGATCTGCTGTGGTCCAATGAGATTTGCTGTGCAGGATTTCGCCCCTTGTGATTCTTACCATACCAACCGTAGTACGTTTTTTTAAAAAGTAAAAACAAGTACATATCAAGTAAAGTAAATATTTTATTATCATGATCATGACAATACTTCTTTTTACAATGACATGTGTATACGATAAATTATTTAATTTGTACGCATACATTGAAATCATGTGTCTATCACAACCACTGCTAATTATTACAATAAACATCTCCAGCATATTCTCTATTATACCTATCAGGGCCCTTTCCACAAAACTATCTTTAGATAGATGATTGTAACTTCCTTTCTCTAACAAAGGCATTATATAATCATAGCGCTAAGACCATGTCGTGGAACGGGGTCCAGATTTGTCTCTTACGAATTAGCAGTACTTAAGTCTAAATCAGTCGATATCAGACCAGACCAGGTCTTGTCATGCAGGTCCTGCTAACAGCCACTTGGCACATCAAACACCGACTTGTCAGAAACAGGACTTGAGAAATAGTTGAAGAGCAGGCTCGTGTTAACATTAGCTGAAACAATATAAAGCATTGATATACATCATGATATTTCATGGTCATCACTGACATTTTTCATTTAGATAAAGACTGTATGAGAAATGGATGACTAGCTTCATTATGATGATGTTTCATAATAATCTTACAGAGGCCCAGGTGGGCCAGTTATCAAAGACCTAGCACTTCACAGAGGAGAGTTGCCTCCCTTAGATGATCATGTGTTACCTCCAATTTGGTAAATGCCTACGGTTTGTCAAACATTGGGGTTTCATTCCATGGTAAACTGATTTGCCATTATATTACTGAAACATTGTTCAAAGCAGTATTTAACAAAATCCAATCACTTAATTATTTAACAAGAATGAGGAGATTAAGAGAATCAATGCACCAGACGTCAACTTACGACCATTGATACCCTCTAGAATCGGGGTACAAGAATCTTGTGTAACAGCTATGGTAACGTTGGCCTTGGTATTTGGTTCTTTAAATTTCCAGACATTGAAGGCAACGCCATAATTGGGCAAGCCAATGTAGCTTTCACCAAGATAAGTCGCAGAATCTGTAAGGAGGAAAAATACGCATCCATCAGTCTCTGGTGGCCTTGCTGTGTCACCATCTCCAATAATGAAAGAAGCTCTTTAACGTTTGTACTGGAAAAGGACGGTAGCGTAGTGTAGTGGTTAAAGCGGTCATCACTGTGCAAGGCCTGGGTTTGATGCCATATGTATGGGTGCAATGTGTGAAGCCCAGTTTTTACATCGCAGGACGTGATATGGAGGTAATATTGCTCAATGTTCACTATTGCAGTCACCACCACCATTAAGGAAGAAGTTCTTTCACATTTGTATTGGAGATGGGCAGACTAATGGTTGAAGCGTTGTCCCATTATGTAGACCCATGTTCGACTACCCAAATGGATACAATTCCTGGTGCCCCCTACCCCTGTCCTGATATAGTTGGGATTTTGCTAAATGTGTAAAACCCTACTCACTAAACACACAACAATATTCCATCTATATGACGACAGTCTGTAAATAATCGGATGTGGACTAGACAACCCTGTGATTGAAGTCATGATCATCGATCAACGCAAATGAGATGATTACATGCATTCAAAATCCATGAAGATTCCGGGTTAGAATAGGTCTTCAGCAACCCATACTTGCTGTAAAAGGCGACTATGCTTGTCATAAAAGGCAACTAACGGGATCGAGTGGTCAGGCTCGCTGACTTGGTTGATACATGTCATCGATCCCAATTGTCTGGATCGATGCTCATGATGTCAATCACTGGATTGTCTGATCCAGACTCGATTATTTTACAAACCGCCGTCATATAGCTGGAATATTGCCGAGTACGGCGTTAAACAACAAACAAACAAACATGCATTCAACTAAGTAACCAAGTCACACCACCGGATCTATGTAGTCCCCTCTTACAACATGGATAGGATGCTTGGAATCTATAGTCTTTCCCGGAATCTCCATGGGTTTGCTGGTGCGTTATGAATGCTCACCTGGGATACAAGGGGAGACCATAGGTATCGGGTAAGAAAAGGATGTGCACACGCCCGCCGGAGAGATGAAGTATCTCATACCCTGAAAATATACAGATAGACATCAAGGGGATGCAGTGTTTATACCTCAGTCATTATATGCTGAGCATGGTGCCCTGGAAATACTTGAGTCTTTTCCACGAGCCGTCGGTGTACGATGACATGCCACTGGTCTGTCAGTACGCAATATAACCATCCAGGCTGGTGTTAGGTGCACCTCTCTGTTATATCAGGAGGGGCGGTCGGGTAGCTTGGTGGTTAAAGCGTTTGCTCTTCACGCCGAAGACCCGGGTTCGATTTCCCGACATGGGTACAATGTGTGAAGCCCCTTTCTGGTGTACCCGCCGTGAAATTGCTGGAATATTGCTAAAAGAGGCGAAAAACCATACATATATATTTTACGCCGCTTTTAGCAATATTCCAGCACTGACAAAAGAAACATTGTGTGATCACTGACAATATTAACCTTCCGGTAACCTTTGGCGACCTTTACCTTTGCGATTGCAATAAATTATTCAAACACTCTGCAATCTATTACCTGTTTCCCTTTCACTGACATGTAATTGGTAATATCTATCTAAGAATTGGAAGCCCGGTTATTCTAGAAATGTAATCATGCAAAAAAAGTCTATCTGTGTCAGTGTCAGTCCTGAGCAGGTTGAATAGCAGGACCTACTTTGTTGTGGTCGGTGACGGTCCTGTTGCCGGCAACAGGGGCAGACCCTGGGGCTAACTTTATGAACCGCTGGGCTTCCTTCTTCAGGGTGTAGTCAAAGAAGAATTCAAAGAAGGGCTGCAAGTCGAGAAAACAGATAATGGTGTAGGCAGTATTCAGAGATGGGCTGCATGTCGAGAAAACAGATAATGGTGTAGGCACTATTCAAAGATGGGCTGCATGTCGAGAAAACAGATAATGGTGTATGCAGTATTCAGAAATGGGCTGCATGTCGAGAAAACAGATAATGGTGTAGGCAGTATTCAGAGATGGGCTGCAAGTCAAGTTAGGTGAGGTGAAATGTGGTTTAACGTCATGTTCAAAATGATTGCACTTATATAGTGAAGTGCTTGCACATGTGTTTGTGGCTAGTCTGGACTTATTCCGATTTTATAGTCCTATCTCACTGAGATACTCTGTCGCAGTTTAACATGGATACCACATTCAGACACAGTATTCATAATGTTGTTGACACAGTATTCGGGGATAAGATACATGTTAGAGTAATCAGAATGAATGTTGACACAGTATTCGGGAATAGAATACATGCTGGAGTAAACATATTTTTGTTGACACAGTATTCAGGGGTAGGATACATGCTGGAGAAGCAGATTGAATTGATTACACTCCTCCGTCATTGTTGACTCTTTGGGACCAACCATTCGATATTCTTAGGATTTTACCCAAAATAATAAATTGTCCCAGAAATTGCTTGAAATAAAAACGAATGCTTCAAACTGTTGAAAAAAAAGAAATTGTCTGCCACAGAAACCACATTGTTGCAAAACAATTATAATTTTTAAACCCATCCTATCTCACTCTATTCATTTCATCCTTTTTCTTCCAATCCCTTGTGTGGAAACTTCCTTGAACAAAGTTTCCAGCTTCTAAGCTTCATTTGCCCAAACATTCCAGCATCGCCATGGTCATGCACCATTGCGGCAAGCTGACCTCGATCTGGCAACTTGACCCCTGTCTCATCATTCTCTTTCTCTTCGCCTTCCTGTGAAGACGTGCCTATGTTTTAGAGAATATTGAGGCCTTTATATAGAAAGGAGATTTGCCACCTCTACCACCACCCAGATGTCGATCTGTTCGCCACTAGGTTCAACACACAACGCCTCAGATTCGTCTCTCCGATTCCGGATCTGGGGACGTGGAGTATGAAGCTCTGGTAATCCAGAAGATCGTATCCACAAAACAATTATGACTGATCGCACCTTAATGGCCAGTTCGCAGCTGGTTCACCGTGATAGTAGACCTCGCTAAGGGAAGCCATTATCTACTCCCCTTGCAAAAAGATCTTCTCCTTCAACCTCACTCCAGTTTTCTACATCCATCGCTGGACACCCTACATCCATGCGCCTGGCTCATTTACAGAAATCCTTAGTCGCTAAAGGGTAAGGCAAGGCAAGTAGCAAAGACCATTACGGAGACCCATCGTGCTTCCACCAAAGCACTGAACGATATTAAATGGAAAGCCTTCGAGGGATATTGCTGCAGTAGATCTATCACCTCACCGACTAGGTCCTCCCCTCAACAGGTTGTAGAATAACTTAAGCACATACGCTCCGCTTGGAAGTTGAAGGGCTCTTCTTTATCTACATATTTAGCAGCTATTAATTCGGTTATTGCTTCCACAACGGGCGTGAAAATTGCTGTAGTTCCCGAACTTCTATGCTCTTTTAAATTCGCCGACCAGTCGTCCAAATTTCGTCAACCAAAATGGGACTTGAATGACACTTGACGCCATCAGATTATGAGACCTTGGAAGAAAAAGACTTTGAGCAAGTCACACTGAAGACAGTTTTTCTTCTAGCCTTGGCCACTGCAGCGAGGGTCAGCAAGATACACGCCTTGGATGTTAACAGGTTTCAATTCGAGAGGCACTGCCATGGCAAGGTACATCTGGGTCTGCGATGGGATTTCACCAACTCCCTGGTCATCCCAACAGGCTGTTTACCATCCCGACACTGGCCTCTATTCTTCATCCGGAGGATCGAGAGGACATGTCACTATGTCCTGTTTGATCATTATGATTATATCTAAAAGCATCATCGACACTTTGACGATCCCAGAAGAGATTGTTTATGTCCATCTAACAGATAGTTACCTCAGAGGTTTCCTGTACAGCGGTCTCCTTCTGTTTATGATCTACAATACTCTGTGCCTACAATCTTAAGGAATTGCCTCCACCCCAGACATCAAATCCTCACGACACGAGAGGTGTCGCATCTGCCATGGCTCTACATATCAACTTTTCCCTCAGTGCTATCATGGAAGGATGTTTCTGGAAGTCTGACACAGTCTTCGGCTCCCACTACTTATGAGATATCTCCGTAACTGATGTCAAAGGGCTACACCACTTCGGTCCGCTAGTCCTGGCTCAAGAATTAAGACAGCCCGTCAACGCAGATAAATTGCGAGTACACTCAGAGAGGTTGCGCAGTCATATCGTGTACAGCATGAATAAATAATTGAGAGCCACTCCCTTTTGTTTATTATTATCAATTATTCCCAGAATGAGGCTTCAATCGTGAAGCAAAAAACTCATCTGTAGAGACCTTAAAGAAGTCTTATCATTACGCAGTTCGACGGTGTCCCAATTCCATTATCAGCCCACCGCTGCCATGAACATGTGATGCAGTAATGGTTTGAAGATCCTCTTATGGATATTGGCGAGCGTTTCCTCTTCTTGTCTTAGCTATTCGATCCTTCAGTAGGATCGATAAAACAGCTTCGACAAAGCGTTAAATGGGAAGCCAACAAATATACCTGCGTCAATAGAGCGTACGTGGTTGAACAGCTCGCCTAATTCAAAACTGTGCGGTCGTCATAGTATGATGTCTTATGCGAAAACACAGAAGCGCATGATATACCCTATGACATGACGCTGTGTCCGAGTGGCGTACAAGCGTTTTCAAGATCACTCAACAGCAGTGGGGGCGGTCGGGTAGCCTTGTGGTTAAAGCGCTCGCTCGTCACGCCGAAGACCCGAGTTCGATTCCCGACATGGGTACAATGTGTGAAGCTCATTACTGGTGTCCCCCACCGTGATATTGCTGAAATATTGCTAAAAGCGGCGTAAAATCATCTTCACTCACTCACTCAACAGCAGTGATTCAATCATAATATCACGAGAAAATATCTCCAGACGAGGAAGTGTAACAGTCCTAGGATTGAAGCATGTTGACTTCCTTGTGTACATCTCATGGTTACAGTCTAGGGTAATCTGCGACCCACCATCCAACTGTAGGATAATTGCATAGAGTAAGTTAGAGTAAGTTGAAAAATGTGTAAATTTTACAATAAATTGTATATCAATGATACTTATCCTATGTCACACGATCTATGCCTGCCCAACCAATCCCGCATCACAGTTAATCTTGCCTATCAGCTCCAAGAAAGAGAATGATGAGACAGCGGTCAAGTGGCCAGATCGAGGTCAGCATACTGCACGAGATTCGGGTGCTTAACCTTACTGCAGGGACGGTTGCCATGGTGATGCTGGGGTTTTTTGGCAAATGAAGCTTAGAAGCTGGAAACTTTGTTCAAGGACGTTTCCACACAAGGGATTGGAAGAAGAAGGATGAAATGCATTAAGTGAGATAGGATTATAATTATAATTATATAAGTATTATAAATATACAATTTATTGTAAAATTTATAATTTAAATCACAGTTTTAATTTGAAAAAAATATCTGGGGGGTTTCAGCTGTAGTTGTAGCTGAAAAATTATCTAGTTTCCTAACAAAATCCCAGGCCCCCTCCCCACAGAATATAGAATATGGTCGGTCACTCAGTCAGTTTGAAACATCTCTATCAACGTGTATCAAGAGGTGTTAAAACTATCAATAGTAAGATAGATAAGTGATATGATCTTACAGTCGACTTTTTATGATTGTGGAAAGGGTTTTGTCACTTTTATTGTTATAAAACCCTTAAGTCAGTTGAGACAAAAAAGGGTCTATATGAATAAAGCTTCTTCCATTCCGACACAAGCTTTCTACATACCTGTGGATCAAGGTTGAGCTTCTCCGTTTGTAATACATAAGCCTGCCAACTGTTAGGAACACAACATGTGGGTGGGTCTTTTGCCAGAGCAGATGCAAAACAGATCAGGAAAATGTAGATTGCAACCATCTTGGAAACAATGCAATAGGTTCCCTGCAGGTTGAAGTGTCGCATTTTCAGGTAGAGGCGCTGTATTTGTACTGGTGGGATAATCTAGGTCAAATACCCTTTTGCATGTGTATGAGTCGCCTGCTGTTAATATCTCTTGAGTCATCTCTCCATGATGTGTACTGTATATTCACCCATCACGCAAAGACAAAATCATGTGATCAGAATTTGTCCTCATACCTCTGCGTCTCTCTACACTAGTATTACACACAGGGCGTGCATTTCAATTTCTATAAAGGAAGCTGTCTGAATTCTGGTGCTCCTTGCATGTGTCAACTCTGTGTAAAAGGATATATTGGATATATTATCGAAAAATCTTTAGCTTAATAGACATTTGAAGCAAGTTTATTGTCTACTGCCCGATCTCTAGACCCATCTCACCTGTGACAATGTATTTGTCTATATAATTGCATGTTCATTGACTTCTCTGAGTCAATTTGTTGTGCAGAATTTTCATAAAGTGAAGTAGAGGTTCATTTACTTTTAGATGAGTCATGTGTGTTATGTTATTGCCTGCTTGTTTGCTATCCTCTGTAAACCAGGATTAGAAATTAACAACCCCGGGGCTAGTACAAATTCCTACATGCTAGAACAAATTTCCAAAATTTCCCCATTGTTTTAACATAATAAGGCCATTTTATCTTTACCCAGGCTAGAAAGCTTTTCAGTTTAGTTAAAACATCCAACAGTAGTTATCATTGTTAATAGTTCTAAGAATACTACCTCTATTACATCATAGCCATAAATCCTGTATTTTGGTATATTTACTTCAACAGAAGTCCTCTTCACTGTCAACTACACACAACTAGTTGTTCCCCTAATAGTATATGTTGTTCTTCAGCTCTTCTGTGCAAAAAGACGGGAAAAACTTCACTTCTTTCCAAAACATCTAACCACTTGGGGCAGATGAATTGTGGAAGTGGGTGGGAGTACTTCCTGATGTAATAGAGGTAGTATTCTTAGAATTATTAACAATGATAACTATTGTTTGATAATTCCTGCAAATCTTCTACCTCTATTACATCATAGCCAGAATATACCAGAGGGATAAGGCGGGATCTGCCTCTAGTAACTCCCTGTGTAGTTGACAGCAATCCAATACTGTTGTATTAGTTCATGTACATTACCGGATCCAAACCCTATCAGGAGGTAATTATTCTAGAATTTCTCTTAGAGGAATTGAAATCGGGTTTTATGATAATCATGAAATGATGTCCTTAGTTCTATTCTAACTCATAATTTATCTCAGATTATGAGAGTGACGTCACTTCCGGGGTGTACTCACCTTCTGTAGCTGCTGATGTCAGAATCGATTCCCGACATTGGTACAATGTGTGAAGCCCATTTCTGGTGTCCCCCGCCATGATATTGCTGGAATATTGCTAAAAGCAGTGTAAAACCATACTCACTCATTCACTGTATTGTTCAATGAACACGGATGACCAGCACATCAGACTTATTGCCAAAGCTCTGATTTCGTGGGCAGAGCTAGAACCCATTGTGTCTGTCGATAATTTGTTGCTATGGTAGTCTTTAGCCATCTAGCAACCGTTGCTTTAGTGATGTCTTTGTCCAGAGGGATCTTGTGTTATAGCGACTGATTTACGACAACCATTGTCTGAAAAACATTTGATTTAAAAGGCTAATTACCCTGTAGCCATGTCTCAATAACTTAATTGTCATTACGTTTTAGGCGCTAATCCCCATTGTTAATCCTCACGAACATTTCAGTGTATATTGACTCACAGCCAATCTGGGCTACTATATCACTCCCTTTAATTACTGTTATTTATAGTATGACATTTATTGCCTTAATTGTTCATCCCCTGAGCAATGTCGGTTCATCACCCCCAGAAGTCCCATGTCCAGAGCAACGTCATTGTCTTTCCATTGTTGTATGTGCTACCATTACACAGTTACTATGGTGTTAGTGAAGCTTGGTATTCCGAGTGCTGGTGTAGGGACGACCTCGAGCAGGATGTGACGCTCGTAGGAAACGTCCTGAGGTTGAGCTGGAGCTCCGCTCACCTCGTGTATGCCTGAGCTGGAAGGTCCGCTCATCGCTTTGTTTGTGTTGTCAGAGCAGGTATTCTGCTCATTGTGCAATTGTTGTTTATTGTTAACATGTTGTGCATAAAGCGTTCAGGGACAGTGATGTCGATTTTGTCCTTTATTCCACCAAGAGCTAGTTCCCCATCAACATGAGCGTTGACACTTGCATGAGATGAAGAGACATCTTTGATGTCGGCGATGTGGATCAGTGGCTGTCAGATAGAACTTGAGAGCTCATATAGGACAAAGGAGGCAACCAGACTAACCCTCTGTAGATACCAAGGCGGGAAGAGTTTAATATGTGTGACCCAGTGGACCAGTAGCTATAAAGTCCGGTAAGGACCGCAAGGTTATAGAGGTCTAGTTGGGAGTGGGAGTGAGTCTGGAATAGTGGAGAGCTCGGAGTTCAGATACTCTACCTGCGGTAGCCATGGCTAGTAAAAATGATGCTTTACAGGGTTTTTGGAGGTTTCCAAGAGGTTCGTATGGAACGGCTAGAAGAGCAGACAGGACGACTGATAAATTCCATTTTGGATCCAGGGAATGTGAATATCCTCTAGGCTGAATGCTCGCATGAGTCTGTTATGCACCAGATATGTTCCAATCATCAATCCATCGAGCTGGAGAACGGAATGGAGGGCGGATCTATATCCTTTAATAGTTCCATGTTGGAAGTTATTATCCTGTCCTAGGTGTAAAAGGAAATTTCCAACCATGGGAATGTCCACTGGGACATTTGTTAGACCATATCTGTGTCTCCACTGGATGAACTTGTCCCATCTGTTGTCATAAAGTTGGGTGGATGACGATCTCCATGATCTTGCGACAGCAGTAGAGGCAGCTTGAGAGTGAGTGAGTGAGTTGGGTTTAATGCCGCTTTTAACAGTATTCCAGTTATATTGCGGCATGCCAGCTTAATGTGGGAGGAAAGTCCGAAGTGATTCAGGTCTCAGACGTTTACCACTTCGGTGAAACCCACAAGCACGGGTATGGTGCTGACAAACCTAGAAACATAATCGGGGCGAACCGGGATTCGAACCCACTATCATAGGTTTCTGGCGTGCCCAAGGGACGCAACTCTGTGTAGCGAATCGCGGCGCCTTAGACAACTGTGCCACCTGTGCCCCCTGGCAGCTTGAGAGAACCCAAAGGCCTGCATTCTCTGTTAGATACTTTCCAGGCGGTGATATGGAGGCTTAGAATATTGGAGTAAAATGGGCTCGACCTGGGCTGACCCAGGGGATCTTTGCGAAGTGGAAGAGGGAGTGACTCATCCATCAGGAGCGAGAGTAGTCTGGGATACTATGTTATGCTTGGCCAAGTTGGAGCGATGAGGATGACCTTGTCTAGGAGAGACCATAGTGGGAACGTGCAAATAGCTGAGTAGTTTCTGTCATCAGCAAAAGGGACTTGCTTCTGCCCTGCTTCTGAATGTAGGCTACTACTGTCGTGTTGCCCGTGGCAATCAGGACGGATGATTTGATGAGACGATCTTTCCAAGTCTGGAGAGCATAATAGATTCCTTTCATCTCTCTGCAGTTTATGTGTAGAGCTGTTTCCATCTCGGTCCATAAACCCTGAACTTGGAGGTCGTCCATGTGAGCTTCCAAACCTGAATCCGAAGCGTCTGTGAACAGGTGGTGTTCAGGAGCTGGTAGGGTGAGAGGAATCCCCGACATGACATGATCTCGTTGAGTCCACCAGATTAGATCTTTATGTAGGTGGGGAGGTATAAGTACCTGTGTATCCAGGGTCCGAGATCATAGGGAATTGATCCAGTTCTGCAGGGGGCGTAATTGTAATTGGCCTCTGTGAGTCATGTCTTGTAGAGAAGACAGCGTTCCCATGAGAGACATCCACCATCTCATCAATCTAGTAGGATGGTCTTTGGCTGAGTTGATGACTGGAGCCTCTATTCTGGTGAATAGCCAAGCGGCTATTGATATGCCGAATGCTAAAACCTGTAATTCGTAACGACGGTCGTTTACTGCAAAATGGAGGTACGTGATGTGGGGTGGATTGGCAGATGGAGATATGCACCCTGAAGGTCGATGCTAATGACAAAATCTCCTGTTCCGAGTTATGAATGTAGTTTCCTGACTGATTCCATCTGAAATCTTCGAGACAGGACCAAGTACTTCTTGTTGAGTGTTTTGAGATTGATGATCATTCTCATCTCTGTGGAGTTCTTTTTCGGTACTAAAAACACCGGGGAGCAGAACCCCGAGTTTCGTTGGTATCCTGCAATCTCCGAATGGCCCATTTGGTGAGAAGGGTCTTGATGACAAGGTCGTCTGTGTCCAATTTGGCACCCTTCAGGTGAAACCTGCGTCCCACTGGGCGGGTGAGGGTTGAGGGTGCTTGAGAAAATGTAGCTTGTACCCGTGATGGATAACATCTGAAATCCAGTGGTCGGTTGTATCAATTTCGGCGTATGACAAAAGATGCCCTCCCACTGGACCCTAAGATGGCGTCATGTTGAATGGCAGAAGTCGCGTATCCTAATCCGTAGACAAAGCCAGTTTGATAGGATCTGCGGAGGGGGGAGAAACAAGTCATCTGCTGTCCCCGTGACCTCTGGACTTGAATCCAGAATCTCTGGCCAGTTCCTGTGCTCGTTTAGGAGGGAACTGTGATCCGTGTGCCTTGACTGCCAAGTTGATCATAGATACTTGGAATCTCTGTCGTGTCCTGTCTGACTTTATCCAAGATCATGCCCAGCTTGTTGTTAAAGAGCGTCAATGATGTGACTAGCTGTTACATCTGTCTGCTTGGCATGCTTGGAGACAGCCCTTAATCTGACTTGAGACAAGAGTTGTTGTCGCTGATGCCATAGAAGCTGGGAGGCAGTCCAGACCTGTGGAGATAACATGTCCTACTGCATACAGATGATCGCAGACTTTAGATGAGTCCCATTTGATCTTTTCGGATGGACATCAGAGTTTCTGCCGGGACATCATCAAAGGTCGTTAGTAGAGGTGGCGTCACGTGTCGAATTCCGGCGATGAACCAATTCAAATAGGTGCCAATGTCCATGGAATACTTGTTGACAGTCGATAATTCCTTGACTCGGGTGATCCGTCAAATTCTAAGTAATGCCTATAAAACAATCCATCTAGCTTCATGAAGGACTTGGAGAGGAGTTGCATCTTGACTCTTCCATGCATGAGGATTCTCTGCACTTCCAGCAGTAGTTGTGTGGATCGCCAGAACCATAAACTGACCACACTTCTGACACATCGATGACGCCATAATAAGTGAAAACACATATAAAAAAAACACACCAGTATACTTACGTATCCAGCTAGATCATTACCAAATAATATAGTATTTCTGAAGAACATAACTAAACAGTGTGACTACCTATACCAAGTGCTAACAAAATTCAGGTGTTGACTCTAGCACACATAGGAAAGAAGTGAGATTTTTACCGCCTTTTTGCACAGAAGAGCTACATGTGCTATTAGGGGAACAACCAGTTTTGTGTAGTTGTCAGTGAAGAGGACTTCTGTTAAAAATCTGAAGATTTAGTTACATTGTGTCTGCAGCCAAAATACAGGATTTATGGCTATGGCTATGATGTAATAGAGGTAGAGGATTCGCAGGAATTCCTGGTTTTAAACATCTCAGGAACCAGTCCTAATGTAGCTGAAAATTGCATATTTTTTCCTACCAATGGTGAAATCTAAATTCATTTAGGAGATGTAAATCTGATTATAGATATGGTCACCACGGTAGCCATTAAAAAGAAGCCATATATTGCCATTTTTTGCTATTACTTGTTTTTAAAAAATATATTTTGTATATATAAACTGTATGTAATTTTGTAAGGGGGTTCAACATAACTAGACAGTTTGAATATCCTGGTATTGACCTTTGCATCCCGGCCATGGCTTAAAATTGTCTCACCTTGATGATTGTTTCCACCTTCTTGGCAATATGTCTTTTGGAAAGAGGTTTATTCATACAAAGAGATTATGTGTGACAAACTGATTTTACAAAAAGAGTGTCACAATACATGAAGTTTAAGTTTCTTAAAATCAGTATGACAGCCATGCAAGTGAAATCATTTCTTTTTTATCCATTATTTTGAACTCCCCTTTAGAAAAATGTCAAATTGTTGACATCTTTCCCACCTTATGTCACAATAAGATTTGAATGATGTCAAAAATGCTGTCTGGATAACATAAACAATACACTGGTAAACATAAAGTGATATTTGTACCTGTGCACATACAATGTTAATGAACTCGGTTATTTCTAACCCGATGGGCAATAAAAAAGTTTCTGATCATCTTCTGTGGCACAGAAATTGAATGTCAAGCATTAGGGCAGTGTATTAACTTTAATGTTTAATATATAAACGTAAAAATATAACATAATATGAAACGTAATATATTGCATTACAGGTGTATTGATATACGGATTGAGACATATGGAAGCTCAAGTGTTTGACACTGATTGACACTGATTGTACATGTAGATCCAATTTTCTACATATTGAGTAAACAATAGATCTACTCAGTCAGTCAGCCACTGCCATCTTGTAGTCATGCATACAGGTGGTTATGATCCGGCTCGGGCCATTGGAAAACACAGACACAGGCAGATGATGATAATGTGTTTATTACAATGGGGGTGGCTGCTGTTGAAGAACTATCCTGTATCCTGTGAAAATGTCCTTCCTCCTCAACAGCAGCACATGAAGTCATAAATTTGCAAGTTCACAGGTATTATTTATCTTAAATATATAAGTACAAAAAGCCATTTTATAACTATGATAAAACTAACTTTAATGTTTAATTACTGTTATAAGTTCACTATAGGACACTTGAAAAGCACATGGGCCAAAATGGACCATGTGGTTAATTATTTTACAAACAAGTTTTATAATATCAGTATTCCATTTACTAATTTAATATTACTTTAAATGATATTATATATATTATTCAATTTAATTCAGCACCTTAATATAGATATTAATTTCTGACAGAAGCAGATGAAAACAGATTGAAGAAAAGAAAATGTCCTTCCTCCTCAACAGCAGCACATGAAGTGAGGAGGAAGTCAGGTATGGAAGGAAGCTACCTGTAGAGGACCAGGGTGGCCAATTAGAAGACAGATTGCATTAAGCATCAAAGGAAGTGTTTAATGCAAGATATAAATAGACTGAGGGAAACCCTACAGGTGTGAAAAATGTCTAAAGATAGACAGAAGGTTTAAGGGGAAGATCTGGTGAGAGCTTCCCAGAGACTGAAAATAAGGGTGTTGAGTTGTTTAAAGAGTTATATACTGACATTCAACTGTAGACAAGACAAACATTGAACATACAGATGATTATGATGATGGTGTATGAATAATGATATAACTAGGAAGAATATGATAAAGGTACCCTGCTACAGAAACATCAACATTGAATGAATTTCTTTGTAGGTATTAGGTTAAACAATACAAATAACGAAATATACCTTTAAAGTAGTTCATTACCAGGAAAATGTCTCCTCAGTATCATGCTGTAATTCTCTTGGCCTTGCTTCAACTGCCAAATGTGATGGGTTGGAGCTTTGACAAGCACAGAAATGTGTGACACGCACCTCAAAATCACCCAAACTTGTCTGCCCATGACCTGCTCATCTTGTTCCCTATTTTTACCTACCTGGTAATATTCAAGCAGAATGATACTAAAACGCATGTGAATCATTCCATAATTGAGTCTGGCTAGACAACCCAGTAATTGACATCATGACCATCGCTCCACACAAGTGGAATACGATGACATTCATCAACCAAGTCAGTGAGCTTAACCACACAGTCGCGTTAGTCGCCTTTTACGGCAAGCATGGGATGCTGAAGACCTATTCTACCCCGGATCTAGAAAACGTACTGTTTACTATTGCTGCACAATGTGCCCAAGTAATTCAGTGAAATGTGTTGGGGGTCTAGTGGCCAGTTGGTTTTATGATCTGCCCTTTCTGTTTTGCCCCTCCTTAGTCTTTATTGTCTTTCACAACATTTTGTCTTTTGTGAGGGAGATTAATGTGCAATGAAATGTGAAACCTTGAAAAGAAATGCCTCAATTATTAAATCCAATATGGCCACCATCAAAGGACCTAAATCTGCTATGAAGTTTTACATGTATTAGCTGTCGAGACATCCTTTGGAATTTATGTATGTTTTATGTTCAGAAGAGAAGATTCAAGAAGACATGTGCTACCTGAAAATGCACTCCAGAAGAATTGAAACTATTATGGCTGCCAAATCATTAGTCTCTCATACAGATCCTGAAACAAATAAATTCAATATAGCCCATGCAAGTCTATAATATTTAGCAAGTCTAGATTACTGTAGTATCAGTTTGAAAATGAAGATAGTCTCTGGGCTCCTTTAGATAATGTTTCATAACTAAAATTTAACAACTGTTTTTATCCATAAAATATGTACATGTCAGAGACTAGATGTTAGTGCACCAAACCATGTGACCAATGACCAAAGTTAAAAAGCCAAATATTGAAAACATTGAAAGTTATCTAGAACTCAAAGTCATCATGTACATCAAACATTTAAACACATTAGGATCTGTGGCCATTGTGTTATGCTTGAGCCGATCAGGATGGGAGATCTATGTTGTAATTCAAAATAAAAGAAACACCAGAATATCTTCAGAATGAATTTATTCAAAATAAAATAGTAACATGAAGTATCTTTAAAAGCAAAAATAATACTATATCATGCTGGACGGAACAGCCTTCACTGTTTTGGCAACAACTGTTATACATGTACATTGATATGTGGAGATAATGGAGCTAAAAGGAATTACTGTGGCTCCAATTATTGAAAATGAAACAAGATTAACAAGAGCCTGGTAATCAAAACCACATTCACTTTGTCCTCATACTTGTAATCACCAGAGACCAGGGGTGTTAACAAGTATGGCAACAGTCTTCCTTCAAGTCTCCTTGATATTTAAATTTTAATTAAAAAGGCGACAACAACAACAATAGCAACTTCAATACTTCAATACATGTATATGTATAAAATACTTTTCCTTTCAAGATGTAGCGCGATGCACAGACATTAGGCATAACAGTGTTAGAAATTGGCACAAGTCCTAGAGTTGCCCAATAGTTGAGGTATCACGAGGACTAGTAGAAATTAGTCACTTTTAAGGGGTGATCTGTATGTTATCATTATAAGGACTAGTGGACTGAAACTGTCTAATCCTGCATAAGAAGAGACATGCTGAAAATGCTCCAATGACACATTCCCTTCAAGTGCCAGGTGAATCGGAGGACAATTCTTCTGCTTGTGAGATTCAGTATGATTAAAGCAATATGAACACAACCACCATAACACAACGGTGACAACCCACTTGGCAACTACCTGTGTGCAGAACAGGTTCACTATACTTACTAAGGCTAGAACAAGCTATCGGTGTAACAACACAAATAAATGATATGCTTCTTTCAGTACTCAGTACAATACCGAAAATTATCATGTTTTAGTTTTGCCTTGAATTTCATACACATCGAAACAAGATAACTTGTAATTGCATTATTTCATCCCCATCCAAGACTATTTGATGCTAAAGGTTACCGTTAAAAATCTAGAAACTTCTTAACATTACATCAACATGACCACACTTGATGTCATTGAATTTTGTATGTTAGTTGAACTATTTCTTCCCTATCCAATACAATTTGTTGTAATAGGTTACCATTGGACAGTCTTTGGCACATTACGTAAACTTAACTACACTTGAATTCATTGGAATTGTGGTTTTATTTTAAACATGCTCTAATCAAACACTATGCCAAGTTCAATACAATCAACAGCCAATGTAAGTCAAATATAAAGATTAGAAGAGCAATGTTCTGCTGTGAACAAGACATACAGCATATACTGCAACAAATACAGAAATCATCTGAAGAATGATGATAACATAATGTTTGGATCAGCAAACAGGAAATCCACAAGTTTCTCCATGGTAAAATATACTACTCAAAAGAAATTAAGGACCATCCGTTAACTTCTTCTGAGTAGTATAGGAATCAAACATACAATCCATGTACTATGCAGGTTTGTTGAATTGAACAGCTGGTTAAAGGGTCAAGCAGATAAACATATTTTACATGACAATACATATGACTTCATAACTTTATCATAACAACAGAACATTCAGTGCAAATTGTGAAATGAGCATGTAACACTGACAATTCATTCTCTCTATCTGAAACCATTTCGATGACAGGGTCACTTTTAGTGTGTGGTTTATAAATTCTGTGATCACAGTCACACTAAAAGGAAAATATATCCATTTTTGGAGGGCTACAGGCAGTTTCCTGGTATGGTATTTCCCTAGCTTGTTATTGTAGGGAATACACTGCCAGGCCTTGATCTGATGGAAGAACTTCGTCCAGGTCATATCACATATGAGAAGATTCCAAGTGCATGTTGATATTGGTGACAACCTCTATACATGGTAGTACCATGGATGAGCGCTGGGCACATCCTCATGACATGGCACACAGCTTGATACAGTCATCAGCTCCAGCCACAGCAAACAGCCTCCCTCCCATGCTGGAGTCAAGGGCCTGCACAGGCTTGTTCATCTTCACCTCACCAATCACCTGCCACAAAGACATATATCACATATAATATAACATAGCATTGTAAAGAGTAGAATAACATTATAGTCAGTGAAATGTTTTCTTTCGAAAAAACAATTTTTCTAGTGTGTAATTTAGAGGCAGAGTGATATGGCCAGGGGTTACAATATGATATGTATCCCGATACTATAGGTATTATATGATTCGTATCACGATAGAGTACTTTTGTTTAACAAGTAAATATTCTTTCTTTTAGCAAATGAATCACAACCCTGAATCATTTGTAATTAAATTTCAGAGATCATAGATGGGATAGTGTACATATTGGTAAAGGGCACTGTGAACGTTATGCTATTCATGTCATTCCATGAAATACTAGAGAATCTGCATAAACTGGTGGTTTTACAGTCCCTGTTATTATTCACATTTTACACCAATATAACTTGTAATCATATGTATCGTGATACAGGGGTTGTAAATCAATATACTATATTGTAGGCCTCGTATACAATACTGTATTGCCATATCGTTTCACCACTAGTGGAATTCAGAGAACTAGACTTGTTTTATTCAAAATCCAGCTTGGTGTTGATTAAATTAATTGAAGATATTTCACGGTGCTTGTGATGGCATGCAAATGAAAACCCAACTTTTTTATAGCCCAACAAGTGATGTTGCATGTGCATGTCATGTTGGTGTGTGTTGGTGCCAGGCTTTTACATGGTTGTGTTTTTGCGATTTTTTCATTCAGTACATCATTCTTTCTACACAACTAGATCCCAATCCATGCAGAAATGACCAATTCATTTTTGGTATTAATTTTGTATCAATGTCGGCAACACTCGTCAGATATCTATGATTTTACTACTATTGCATTTCTATTTTTGCGGAGTATAGTTAAGGACCACCTGATTCTTTAATCATGATAGATTAATATAATAATATGGTCCTTAACTTCATTTGAGTAATATTTTTCTAATATATGTATGTAGCATTTCTCACACAAAAATACACTTGGCTAATAAACTCTAGCTAGCAGTTAGGTGTATTACATAAAAACGATGTCTCTTTTTCTGTAATTACTGTAACAACATATTGACTGAACTGGAATTAGGCAACAAAGCAGGGAGCAAGGTTCCTCCAAGCACCCATCACTTTAGTCACTAGAGTGCATTGTAAACTGTAAGGTTCATATCAGAAGACTTCTTGTGACTATTTCTCCCATCATTTCTTCTGACCTGTTTCTTTACGCATATGAATCAGAATTTCTACTCCGATGGCAAAATCAAAACAATACACAAGGGAATTTGGCCAAGAAGTTTAACTTACGCTTCAGATGATATCAATGATCTGATATCATTCAATAATGGTCAAATGGCCAGTTCCCTTCCATCTGAGACCTATGAAACGGACTCATCCGTTTCATATTTGGATCTATCCACAAGACTGTATGGCAAGAGAGATGACTTCAACTTTCCAATAGTCAACTTTCCCTTTATGTTGAGTATTATTCAAGCACCTCCACCCTTTGGAGACTACATTTCAAAACTTTGGAGTTACAATCAAGCCTGATCTTTCTATGGTGATTTTAAAGAATGTCATATGACTCTTGGTCAAAAGTTGTTTGATCATTTGTTTGTTACAACACTCAAGGCCTCAGTAAAGCTTTCAAAACGTTTTAGGGTAGACAAGAGGAGGACATTGCAACATATGACGCATCAGTGAAAAAAAATATTTCCTATGCAGTTACCTAGTTTGACTTGTACTAAATGTTTACATGTTCTCTCAGGTAAACAATTGACTTGCCTTTGCATGTGTTTGTGACTGTGCCACGATGTAGCAGAATATGTTCAGTTTTATGCGAACACCTGGTATCATCACTACTTGATAGTGATTCCTAAACACACGCTAATGATATAGTCAGAGTCATACAATGGACAATGGATTTCTTATGTTTATGGAAATGGTTTTGTCGCTTTTATTCTATACAGAATGTAGGTGCTTAGATCATGATCCTTCAGTTCTAGATTTGGTGAAATAAGATTTAATTGCAAGAAATAGTGACCTTGATAGTGGCTGGTCTAAGTCGGGGCGCCATTCCACAAAGCGATCATGGCACTACCACTGTTAAAAGTCCATGTTAAAGTATAGGAGTTACAATCATCTTAGTGCTAAGATCACTTAGGTGGAACCATGCCTGGCCAACATCAACCATTGGTTGACCTTGTGAGCAGTGCACCATGGTATTTGGGTATGATGACACTCAGTCAGTTACTGTCAGTCAGGTCACAGCTGAGGGTTGGTGTTCCCAGGTGCTCACCCATCCAGTTTCTATTCTATGTCCATTTGCATTTGTCAAATACATTGGGTAGTGGGGACCTGGTCTGGAATCCCTATTTGGGATTCTTAGGTTGTCATCCATAGTCACCCATAGGGATTCCAGATTAGAGTAGGTCCCCAGCAACCCATGCTATTGTCCGTAGCAACTAGAGGTACTTTGGTGACTTGGTTGATTGCGTGTCACGGTAGTCTGACGATATGGGACATTGCTAAAAATATCAATCACTGGTTTGTCTGGTCCAATGTTGAATATTTATAGGCTGCCATCATACAGCTGGAATACTGCTGAGTTGGGATTGAGGAAAAAACAAAACAAAGAGGAGCTATTTATTAAAGGAAACAATAACTTGAACTACCGACTGTACAGTTAATCCCATCTGGCTAAGACAGCAGTGTCCGAAATAAAAGGGAGTCTAGGTGCCCTTTGGGTTTACTGCTATACTATTGAATCTAGGGACTCCCTTAATATTTAACTTTTACACTGGGGTTATGGCAAGGACACTGATCTGGCGACATTGATCTGGCGACATGTTGATTTCATGATTGACACTATTACCGGTACATATGTAAATTGTAATGTTATGTAAGAAATATTTATGTCCAATGTGCATCTTTCAGGAGAGGAAAATTATAGATATTATAGATATGAAGTCATGCTTAATTTTGGCCAGCACAAACTCAAGGGGAAACACTGTTGTTTAGATACAGATTATATAATACAATAAGACATGTTCCTAGATTTAGAATACTCCTGTTGCTTCAATGTATGTTTGTTGTACACACAACAGTTCTAACCTTGTTGGTATCCATGTTGATGGCCTTAGCACTGTTAGTCCCACTTCCCCCTGCCAGCACCACATCATTGTCACAGAACTGAGCACAATACAGGTAGGCGCCATTAGGGCCCGGGAAGTTTACAGACTTCTTGGCTTTGCCATCTGTGTAGTTCCACACCTTCAATGCATCTTCTGCTACCCAAGATCCAGTCAGAATGTCGTATCCCTGAAACAGTAGTGAGCTTTATTGTTTAGATGAGTACAGTGTGTACTCCGATATGGGAGTGAAAGATCTGATTTTAATGAGACTAACTTTTGTTACCATATGGACTATTATAAGCTGAGCCTCTTAGGACGAAATGAACCTAACAAGACTTGGGCTAAAGTCGCAGATTGGTGCTGTGGGAAATGTAATAACTGGTAGAATATTCAGGGTTAGAAATTAACACTAGCCCATTAGGCTGGGACAAGTGAGAAAGTCAGTGAGTTTTGTTTTACCAGGCTTTTAACAATATTCAAGCAATATTGTGGCAGGGGACACCAGAAATGGGCTTCATACATTGTACCCATGTGGGGAATCAAACCTGGGTCTTCAGTGTGACAAGCAAATGCTTTAGCCACAAGGCTACACCACCCTCACCCCCAACCACACCCCACCCCCCCCCCCCCCCCCCCCCCCCCCCCCCCCCCCCCGACTGGTACAAATTCCTGTGGGCTAGCACAAATTTCTCAATATCCCCACTGTTTTAACATTACAAGGGCATTACATTTACCCCGGCTAGTAAAGCTTTTCAGTTTAGTTCTAGCCCGGTTCAAAATTATGCATAATATTTTCCTTGGAAGAGGTAAGACCTTGAGATGATTACATCAACAACATCAACCTGCAGTAAATATGGATGTAACAAACTTATTTGTGACCACAATTATTCGTTAAATCTGTCAACCATTTTGAAGAATCCACACATCACTCAAAATGTTTCAATGGAAACAGAACATAACAAGCAAACTCTTAACCTGCCACTCTGTGTGCTTTTAAAGAACTCAATGTTTTGGTGTGCCACATGTATTTGGGTAACATTTCAACATTAAAATAAAGAGAGAAAAATATTCATTGAAACATGTGAACTTTTTGGGTATGACAAAGCCATCATAAAGTCCAAGAATTCGGTTTAAGACAATTGTTCTGAATGCTCCTAACACAGGGATAGTACTACCGGGTATATCAATAAATATTACCCTCAGATCCAAACTGTCCCCACAAATGTGAGGTCCCCATATCTGTCGTTTGATTCCATCTGTTGATCTAGAATCCCAGATCTGAAACAAGACGTAAAGGTTTATATTAACTTGGACATCTTTATCTATCATACACTTCTAAGCTTGAAGCAAGGATTTCAAGGGTAAGGCTGTCAGCTTATACACCAGGTGGGCTATACAGTTATATTTTGCAAACTCTGTAATTTCGGAGCCACAACTGCAAACTAGCAAACGTATGGTGAATGTGCTCTATGCAATGTCGTCTTTGAAAACAAAAACTTGTGAAATCTATCGTTACTTACAGTACACATACAACTTTTTGTTTAGCTTGTTACAGCAGTATTTCATTGTTCAACTTCTCTGAAGAGAGCATAATATATGGCAATAAATAACAGTATCTTTAAAGAGGTGACTGGTTAGCAAGATGGAGCTTAGTTTTAAGTCTGCTGTTTGTCATTAGGGATATAGGTCAAGGTTTTAAGATCAAAATCCAAGGGGAAAGAAGAGTTGGTCTGCCAATATCGTAAATCCAATATTGTAAATCAATGATTTTTCACAGATACACCAGTCTTCAGCATGTAACCAATAGAATTCTGCCAGTATTAATGGATATTCAAAGTTCACCCATAAACTAAAACAAATGTGTCAACCATGACCTTATGGGTGATAAATCACATTTTGACTTCTTATAATATTTAAAACTACAGTACCTTAGGACCACAAAAATACAATTCATATTTATTACAGAGATACATGACATCAAACATTTGGACTTTTTCTGAAGTCCCAGTTTCAGACATAAAACTATTTAGGTAACGATTGCAGTTTCTAGATATCTCTGATCAATTGAAAGTAGACATGTATGCTGAAACGTTTTGAAATAATGTTTTTATTTCATTACGACCTAACAAGAGAAAAATAAGACATTTTTTGACAATTTGCACACATGGTGAATTGTTCGGATGTATGTTGACATCCAACGTCTTTCTTATGATGTCACAGCACAACTGTATCCTAGCACCTTTAATCAAACTTACACCTCATTTTGTGAAATATATGTCAGTCTGTACCAAAACAATTTTAGGATACAAGCCAGAACTTGGCTATAAGTATCATTTTCTGTAGATTTATATGTAATACTAATAATTAGACAATCTTTAGCTGAGCTTACTAGACTCGAGCTAAAGTGGCTAAAATCCCCAAACCTGTGTCAATGATTCAAAACGTCAATACTAGCACTAATCCATGCTTGTTTGGGAGTATTACTGAATGATCAGATTAAAGTCATGTTAGAAACAACATACATATATTCACCTACGAAGAAAAAGAAAGGAGCATAGATATCACTCTTTTTTCTAAATGTTCATGGGTTTGTGCCGCCAACCTTCACGTGGTTGTCCCATCCACCAGTCAGAAATATGTCGTTGTACTCAGGGTGGTATTTCAAAGCAAAGACTCGCTGTGTGTTTCCCAGACACTTCATGTCCGAAGGATCCTTGGAGTTGTCATAGCCATCGTACTCATTCACCAGCTGCAATGTGAAATATTCATCTTTATCTGCATTGTGGTACAGAGAAAATATAACTCTATATTGATAATGCAGCTGATTCATAATGCAAAACACACATGCATTAATGATACAGAATCTGTACTACACATATTTGAGTGTATCGGTAAAGTGATAAATCTTTCAAGAAATTTCCATTTTTATTACACATCACAGACATAGCATTACACAACCTAGGATATTTCACACATTTTTCAAGCAGATGCCATTTTCTCATATCATAACACAGAGAAAGTAATAGAATCTGGAATTTGTCCCTAAACCATTATTGCAATCTGGACATGTTCTAAGTGAATTATCTATTGTTAAGTATCTACCTTTGCTGTTTTTCACTTTTAAACAACCACTACTAAATCTTACAATAACATTTCTAAACTTTCTATCAATTCAAATTGGAAGATAATTCTCAGGTTGTAATAGACATATCTCAAATCATTTTTCTCCACTACTGTGCCGTTTATGCCCGATGGAATCGGTTTTGGCGGATAAGCGAGACTGGTTGTTCTCTGGCATAATATTCATGGTACCTACTTTCAAGTAGTTTTGGAAGAACATATTAATACATGTATTTCTTAAATCAACATAGATTCAAAACCCAAGCAATTCAAAACAATACCAATGTCTGGAGCCCTGTGGAGTCAACACAGTCACACATTACCTGACAAGTTTTTGTATCATATATTCTGACTGCAAGGTCTTTGCCTGATGTAGCAAAGTTGTACCCATCTTCACAGAAATCAAGACAGTTTATTTCATTGTTTTTTTCTGAAAAAGAAATAGATATAACAAAATAAATGAAAATGTTTCAACTAGAAACAAACTCTAACAAACTTTAATATAACCTTTAGAAGAAAACGTAGTGCCAATGACCTACATATAACTTTGTAATATTCATGACTGTCCCAATATTTTATTGACGCAACAACAGACATTGAATCGTTGTTAGTGACATGTTGATCTTATCAGCTGGTTGAAAAAGAATAAGTCAGAGTGTAATGATAGTGGTGAAGTCAACAGTATGAGAGTGCATGGACACACACGTGGGCATACATCCTGTGCATCAGCCCGCGAATTCACCTGTACTGTCACATTGACATTGTTGATTATCATAGCTTGTGTTATCAAGTTGTTGTCTGTCATTCTTCATCTGACTGACTATCAAATAATGGGTAAAAATGAAATATTTGAGAACAATTAACATATTTGAGAATAATTAAATTAATGACATATATGAGAATAATTAAGTCTCTCCCTTTCAAATGTTAATCCCATTGAAGCAAGAGAATGATTTTGAAGGATTCTGTTGTAAAGCCTCTAGCTGTTGTTCGAAATACCCTGAGTTAAATTGTCTAAGGTTTCATGATTAGAAAAAACACATTCCCAATGTCATTTTCCTGATCTGGTAAGCGACGCTCTGATTGCTTGGATGAAAGGTTGTTTCCATGTGACCTGTCATGGAATGTCCACAGAACTTTGTTTGCGGTAGCCAGAACTAAGATCCGATTTTAATGAGATTGTAAATATCTGAGACCTGCATTACTTAAGGCTTTCCACCTACATTAAGTCGACATGCTGTGATATAACTTGAAAACTATTAACAGTAGAGTTAAACACTACTCACTCACAATGACATTGGCCCTTTTGAATGGGTAGTATTGAAGGGTTTTTATTTATTACCTGTCATTGTACAAAAACGAGGCATGAAAGTCAATGTGTCCTTGTCATTACCCTAATGTTACAATCTAAAGATTTAGGGGTCCCAAGATATAAATCCTATAAGAGCCAATGTCAAGGACCCCAGGATCCCCTTATTTCAACCACCACCTGTAATGATATATGTATTCCTCTGTGCTGCGTGTCTGAAGGTTCAACAAGACAAAATCAAGATACTAAATGGTACAAGTATCCACTTCACTGACAAGTAGGTTAATGGCTGTGTAAACAAATATGTAGGATGTATCACAGTGAGAAAAAAACTTTTACTGCCGTTTCAATATTTTCCAGAAAGAATATAACAATAAAGACATGCTTTTGTAATGCCATCCTTGCTCAAATAAAATTACTGTGTTCATCGTATTAACCCCTGACCAAACTCTGTAAGTAATCTTTATTTGAGAATTACATTTTATTTCATTTAAAATTGTGTGGAAACTGATCTGTATATTGCACCCACTCATATTATTCTCTTTCCAATAGTCTGTTTATGAATACAGAACATCTCCAATCAAAGAAATAATTTGTTCCTTATTAATTTTTTTATTAAATTAATAAAATACCCCAAAAACATGTTATGACAAGATCTAAGTTAGGAGAAAATGAAAGATGAAAAATGTTTTACATGAAGTAATATTTTTATCAAATGCTTGCTCCACCATTTTAGGGTGCTGACATTAACAATTTCACTGATAATACAATGTATGTAAAACATCAGGGGGAATATTTCAGTTAAAAGAGTCCTCTGTTTTTCAGAATGTTAAAAACATTTGTTCCTCTAAAATCTCACCACTATATAGACAGTATGTCCAAGTCTAGACTATCAGTCTGTATCTGCTAGACATTGGCCAAGAGACCAACATTAATTCAACGACTGAGTACCATTTTTACCTTGTATTTCTATACTGATATAGTAAGTTGTTGTTAATGTTAATTCTAGTTGTCTTATGAAGGACAAAAGTATAGAAAATATCCTTTCAGGCACATATAGCCTACCACTGGCATAGCCCTTTTGTCTATCAAACAAATTCAGATTCTTCTTTATTTCTCTTTTAACCACCATCAGTGCGACATGAGCAAAAGTATAAGATATGATATATAAAATGTGTACAGTGAATCAATGAATCAAGATGATAGGGAGTATACATTAATATATAACCATGGATATAATGCAACTTCAGATTGTATTCTCTATATATGACTACTTACTTAATTTTATATCAATAAGTGCTAGGAATCTGCCAAAATGCTTTAAGTCTTTACGTTTAGGAGTACATAAGAGGCGTTTCAGATTTGAAATGTTTGGGCAGTTTAGGTATTTATTATCGATATATTTTATTCTTTGTTTTCTAAAAGCCTCACAAGAAATAAATGGTGAAATTCATCTGCAATGCCTGGTGAGTTACTGTCAGTTACATAAGCGATCTTCTCTAGGAGTATTGTTCTATCTTCCGGTCTCAGTGGGATGATGATGGTTTGATGCTCAAAATTTTAGTAGTGGGTATGATATTGATTTGGGTAGCAAAAGGTACTTTTCAAAACTAGGTATATGTTTAAAATATTTGCAGTAAAATCCTTTAGAGCTTGTTGCGACTGTACTATGCCAAGTTTGATAAAATTGATCGTTCATTGTTCTCTCCACAGCTGCTAAAATCCAGTCAAGTCGGAAGGAGGAAAAATGTTTCACATGAAGTAAAATAATACATGTATCAGTTTTTACACTTTTATCAAATTCTTGCTCCACCTTTTGAGAGTGTTGCCATTGACAATACATAAAATATCAGGGGAAGATTTCAGTTAAAAGACTCCTCTGTTCCTAAGAGTGTTAAAAATAATTGTTCCTCTAAACTCTCACTACCATAGAGACAGTATGTGTGAGTTTAGACTATCAGTTTGTATCTGCTAGACATTGGCCAAGGGACCACCTCTAAATCAACCACTCAGTACCACTTTTACCTTCTATACTGATATAGTAAGTTGCCGTTCTTTAAGAATGTTATTTCTAGTTGTCTTATAGTTTTGTGACAAAAGTATAGAAAATTCCTTTCGGGCTCATGTGGCCTGCCACTGGCATAACCCTTTTGTCTATCAAACAAATAAATGGTATTTTGATGGATACAATCCTCTTTGTGCATGCTTGTAGGCTTAATCTGTGGGTATTAGCCTAAGAGCAGGCTTACTTTCAAAGGCTAGGGGTTCCTGACACATAGGGCAGAGCATTCCACCAGTCTGTACATATACAGCATTTATGGCTAAAGCTCAAGACTAACCAGTCATTTGTCAAATATGTATTGTAAACATCTGTACAAATATCTTGATAAATATTTTTGACTAAATATCTTCACGCCATTTCTACACATTCCAAAAGAAAATATATCAGTTCACAGTATGCCATTTAGAAAGTGGTCAAATGTAACAAATGTTATATTTGGGATAGCACTTTCTTAGTAAAGAACAGATTCTCATACTTTTTTGGGTTGAGTCCCGTCCGGGATTCGAACCCACACTTGCCAGAGTGAGGCACCTAATCGCCAGCACACAAAGACAGCGCTCTAACCCACTCAGCCACCGAGGCTTCCACAAAATGAAAGTCCGACAACTGGTAGTCTAGATCACGTACTTTGAGAACCCCTCTGACAAGTGTAAATTGGCACGGCTCCCATGGCCGAAAGCTACGAATACACAATGCCATTTAGAAAGTGGTCAAATGTAACAAATGTTATATTTGGGATAACTCTTTCTTAGTAAAGTACAGATTCTCGTACTTTTTTGGGTTGAGTGCCGTCCGGGATTAGTTCGTTACAACCTTATATTAGCCACTATGAGGCTAATATGATTTGTATCCCAAATATAGGGTAACGAATACAAATTTTAATTCACAAATACAAAAACTAGTCAGCATCTTGGGTATTATTTGTCATATTCAGTGAAACATTAACAACATTAATCATTTGGCATGGTTTGTTAATTCTTAATATTTTATACATATATATACTATACTTATCCAGGTACTAGTATCTGCTCAAATGCGACAATGACCAGTGACCACAATACTGTCAAATTAAATATCATAAGAGTGTTGTCTTTGAAGAAATCTATGCATATATGTTCTTTTTAGGTACAGGGTATGTAAATGCACATGCTTGCATATTCATAAATATTTTATTCTAGTGGCCACGAATAACAAATTCAATTCATGAATGGATACGATTCGATTCACCGAGTACGTGAGTGTATCGTAGCAACCCTAATGGTCACTATAGGAACTGTCATGACATATGAGCAAGCACAATATATATGTGTATATGTTTGAGCACTGAACAGGGACCATTCCCCTGATACCTAATTATCATACAGTAAAATATGTTTATCACAAACACGCATATAACAAACTGACGGATATTACAACCTTAATTATTCATCCCGGCCATTTGCTGTATAGATGTTGTATATATGCTTATAACAAACTACGGTTCTAACAAACTAAATTTAGTGGTCCATTTGAGTTCATTATAACCGTAGTTTACTGTAATATGACAAAAGTATTTCAAAGCTGATGGCTACACTCATTTAACATCACAATAGGAACTGCTACAAATGACATACATGTAATGTGTAGGTAGCAATCTGCCAACCAAATGATATTTAAAGATAAAATTAAATCTGCACCAAAATACCACACTTTCCTGCTTCTGTGATTTGTAAGCAAAAGCAATAAAAGTGTCAATCGAACACATACATCCCTAATGAAGGTTCTGATGCCTGGATAGCGTGGTGAAGTTGATCAATGTCAATGTGTTTGCACTCACATTTGCCCAAGTTAATGCTCTGGCTTGATCAATATTTCAACAAAGAATTATATTCCAACAATGTAACTGAATTCACTCGATTTACTATGCAATGATCAACAACCAAGAACTATGTTGAACAATTCTTATTCTTAGTAATTTAGATTGCATGACCACCAAACATCGACAATCAATCATTAGGATTGCTAAAGAGAGAATGAAATATTTATATAAGATTAACCCCTTAACAGTTGTGTATGCTTCTCAATACAGGGTAAGGGAGGAGCAGGAAGATCACAACTCCATACTGTTATATTTGGTGTAGTTTCAGTATGATCAAAATATTTGGGGACTATTAACCCAAATAAAGATCTTAGCATCATTTTCAGTTACATTTAGTGTTATTATATGGACAATTATTAGAGGAGTTAATTGGACAGAACATAATTTCTTTTTTTGACTCAGGCTTCAGACAGTTAGATAAAGTTAGAATTAGATAATGCCTCAGACTGTAGTTTGTTTTTCATTTTTGAAAAAGTAATGCATAATGTGTGCTCTGTATCAGTACTACACCCTCCATGTGGCCAAGTCAGTGATCCAGATTGTTAGGTGGCATTGTCCCATGACAAACACACATGACCCTCCCATGCTGGGCCATTTACATGTATACATAGAGAGAGAGGTTGTTTACATTTGTTCCACTCTCTGCACACAGTACAGTATGAAATACATTTTCCCTATTCATGTCAAAACCACCTTTAGCATGCTTAGGGTTATGAGACATGCAAACAACAAAGCAAGAGTTTAAGATTTGGACATAAAAACAAACCTAAAGTAAATAAGATTATATGTCATATACACTCATCCAGTTCATCATTCATTCATTAATCTTTTAAAACAGTGAAATCATTCAAACTTGTCAATTTGTTCCAATCAGTTGGGGTAATCAGTGCCCTGGCTCTATAGTTTTGAAACCTTGTTTTCCCAGGTGAGGAGATGAGCTTGACTCTTATGCATCAATGTCAAACTGAAACTTTGCGATTTTATCTTAAATATCAATTCTGAAACCTGGATAACAATTTACCAAACATAAAAACGACTATTTGCCACACTCTTTCTTAAAAGCTGCCCAAGAATCAGTTGTTTTTATCATTTCAGTCCTAAATTAGTGCTGCCCTTGTTGAAGCATCAATAGTATTATGAGCTATTCTACCCATTGGATTTCTTGCTTGTACCATAAATAGTAGTTGTTGATTTCAGAAAGGTATTACTTGGGAATAATAATTTCTAATCACTGCTTTGCATTGAACAGTTTGGTAACAGACCAATACGGTTTTCTTGATCATGCCAACCGATGTTCAGGTTAAGATTGAGTGAGTGAGCACGAACACGGGTATGGTGCTGACAAACCTAGAAACATAATCAGGGCAAACTGGGATTCGAACCCACAATCATAAGTTTCTGGCGTACCCAAGGGACGCAACTCTGCACAGCGAATCGCGGCGCCTTAGACGACTGGGCCACCCGTGCCCCCAGGTTAAGATTGAAGACAAGCTTGTCTGATGTTAGTTACATCACAAAGGTGCCAGTGTCCCTTATGGACTAGTTCTTTCAGCACAACAACAATCACATTGAAATTATTTTCTTTTTCAGACAAGACAGTTTATAGGTTAGAAGGTCTTCACTTCATCAATCATGATAAAAAAACCTAAATGCATGACTTGATGAATATGTTATATTTGATTTGATCTTCCAAAAGTTAGTAGAGCGCTCTATTACCTATTTAAAGACGTGACCAGTTTGGAACTTTTACCACTTCAACAAAATCCTTGTCTAGTCAAATTTGTTCTGGTCTAGTTATCAGTCTAATAACAGTCTATTTTTTCACCTGTATCTACCGTCAAGTGACAAGTCTGGGCTAGCAAACACAGATTGTGAAACCTTTGTGAATTTACATATAGACATACTAATAATATGGTCAGCATGGCATACCTGTGAGCACCTGCTTGAGGGTGCCATCATCTGTGTTACATGCATACACATGCCCCTCAGACGTGCTCGCTAGCAAGATGTGGTGCTCTTTGGTGTGAAACTGCATGCACATTATAGCATAGCCTCCATGTCTTGTTTTTCGTATCTCCTTGATCATTTTCCCCGTGCGTGCAGAAAACAACTAGCAACGAGCAGTAAACATCATGCAACACATACAGCAGACAGGACACATTAATCAGTCATGTTTTCACACTGGACAATACATTGTACACAGATATGTGCAACAAAGGCACAAAGAAATTCATCAGCTAAAGAGTAGTCTTTAGTTTTTTGTGTTTATCTATAATAATTATGTTTAATTGTAACATATGGATTGTGCTATTTTGGTGATTAAAACAATGATAAATGACGACGATGAAATGTTCACTTTGACTATCTGTCATGCCCAAAACTCACGTTAAATTTTAACATTCAATGTTATATCAATTAATACATGTCACTGCACATTGTATCATAACTCATGTTATTTTCACCTCCTACCTGAATTGCACCATTTCTGAATCCGACCGCCAGCATTTCTCCATCATAAGAGTATCTCATAGCAAAGACACCACCTAATGTTGCATCCAGTTTCACTTCCTTCAGGACTTCCACTTTTGTGAATTCTCCTTGAATAATAAACACTTCAATCTAAATTGCATCAATGGTGAGTGAGATAAAGTTTAAGTCACGTTGGCAATATTTCAGCCACAAGTGACTTGATTTAATTATATTATATATTAAAAACTGTCATTGAAGGACAGTATAACCAATTCCCGCTAATCGCCTCTAAGACAAGCATTGGCTGCTGAAGACTTATTCTACATGAAATATAGATACATACATACAACATATGTATCAGAAAATAGGGGTAGCGGGGTTCTGCTAGTGCATTTATCTAATGTAAATATTTGATTATTAACATGAGGGTTATGACAAGGAGTCCTTTGGACACCCAACACTGCATACATTTTGTTCATAATATTTTCATAAATATCAACTGTGTGGGGCATTAAACAACAAACAATATAAATATCTAAAAGGTAGCACATGAAATTATACATCTTCAGAATTCAGTTCCAAATTAAATTAAAATGCACTACATTAATTGATAACGGACAACATTTTAAAGCTCAAGCAAACATGTTCAATGGTAAAGGTATACATAGGACTCGTAGGAAATACTTAAAGTTTTAAGGTTTTGATATACCTACACATCATCATGAAGACCAGTAAATTAAAACAGATGGTATCTAAATTATAAGTTTATTCATCTAGGAAATAATTATGTTGAACCAAATCAATAAATAAATGATATATGTTAAATATTATTGAGAAAGAGTGAAAAATACTGAAGCTTACCTTTATCTATGGCCTTTCCTGCCTCCAGAGCATCTTCCAGTCTCTTCTTGTACACACTCTCTATCTGTCTGCGGGCCATTGTTACCCTGCTGCCACTGTCACCGACTCGAAGCGACCAACACACGGAAGTGAACTGACAGGTGAGATAATATCTCCTGGCAATGTGATCAGAGCAAAGCTGTCAGGAAGCTGGATCAGAAAAAAACCTGGCTTGCTATAGCAACATGACAATCCATATCGGAGCCTCACTGGAGGCAGGAGGGTGGAGATGGTGGGAGCATCACAGAGCTGGACTCAAACATTCACACATTTGGTATCTATGCCTCAATGTCTGTAGGAACCACATTGCTCAATAATGTTCACATAAATAAGCAAGAACCACAATACTCAATAGATGTAACCTTGGAAGGTATGGTTCCAATGATTATTGAATCAGAAAAACACGATGCCATCGTGTTGAAACTGGATGTCACAATAAGTTTTATTACATGGTAGCTTATCACACATTACTAGACTAACTACACAACAAATAATTATGAATAGTTTGAGGTGCAAACTTTCAGATGAGTTCAATGTTTTGTGCAAATTTGCAAAGTCCAACATTGTCTATGGACTTTCAAAAACAGTCTTTTTCTGAAGTTGCTATCAAATATGCATAAGAAAACATACCAGAACAACTGACAACCTAGCGGAATGTGTAAAACACATATGCCAAAAATGACTTTTCATAGACAATTGCAGATTAAATTAGAAATGTGAGCAGTCCAAAGCCCAAGTCTTGTAGCATTATGTTTGGTCTGGTAAGCTCAGCTAATAATAGTACATATAATAACACTAAATTCCACTGAACATCGTGCTAAGAATCATGTTCGGGCACAATGTCTCAAAGGTTTTTGGCACAGACTGAGTGAGTTCAATACCAGAATACTGACTGGCCAAGACCCACCTCCAGGTTCCCAGGTAGTGTTTAACAAGTAATAATACCTAAAGCAGAAAATGTGTATTGATTGTGTGTTGATTGCGAACCTGCACCTTGTGTTATTGACTGTATTAGCTACACTGTGGACAGAAATACCTCATCTTCTTGACCATGTCATTGTAATTAGTAGTGCATAGGCCCACTTGATCAGTAATGTGTCTCCCATTGCTCTCAGTGGGTTTAGTATGATACTTTTGGTTCACAATTGGGGGTTCTCTGGAGGGTCTTAAATAGCACTGGAAGATTCAGAGGGTGTGTGCAAGGGGTGGGTATCAACCTTGTTTTCAGAAACCATAAGTGAGTGAGTGAGTGAGTGTGTTTGGTTTAATGCTGCTTTTAACAGTATTTCAGTTATATCACAGCGTGTGAGATTAATGTGGTAGGAAAGCCCGAAGTGTTGCAGGTCGCAGACGTTTACCACTTCGATGAAACCCACGAGAACGGGTATGGTGCTGACAAACCTAGAAACATAATCTTGGCGAACCGGGATTCGAACCCACAATCATAGGTTTCTGGTGTGCCCATGTGACGCAACTCTGCACTGCAAATAGAAACCATATGTGTCAGGGATGGAAATTAATGCTTGCCCATTGGCCTGAGGCTAGTAGAAATAACCTCAGGCTAATAGCCTGTAGGGCCTGTAAGTTTTTTTACACATGCTGTAAATTATCTATCATCTATCAAAGTTTTCTTATTTTATAAGGACTAGTAACCTTTTGCAAGGCTAGCAGAAAATAATTACACTAGCCCTGTGGGCTTGTTTGGTTTTGAGTTAATTTCCATGAGTGTCAAACCATTTCAGTCTTACTACTGCCTAACCGGTATGTGTTTTTTCTTAAGTTTGGGACCATGTGACCTAGGTGTGCAACCTTAGATCAACCCAAGATCAACCTTAGAATAGTTCCATGTTGGAGTCATTTCATATACAGCTGACAGTTCTGAATCAACTAATACATGTATGTCAAATTCAGTTTATTCATGAAGCAATACACGACTGGCACAACTTGCACAAACTTGTAACAAAACAATCAATGGCAGACTATTCCAGCTAGTGTTCACTCAAACTTTGATACAAGATTTTACCTTTAATCTACTATGCCTCAACTACTTAGAATAGATCTCAACTACTTTGTATAGAATTACAGGTGTAGATTTATCAACTGGCAATAACACCCTCCTCATACAGCACTCCAACCTTGAAAGGAACCTGACAGCCCCATTCACGGTAACATGTTGATGTGTGTTCCTGTGACCTCCCAAAGTGCTGAACACTTCTTTTAAAGACTGGTATTAAAGTGTAATTAAACAAGAACTAGGTAATAATACATTTCACTTTGTCTAATACTTGAAACATGCCCATTTGTATCACATGCTGGTACTTGTTGCAGTGAATTTGTTTTTTATAGGGGTATTTCAAGAAACCTATGCTAAAATATATTGGTATTTCAAATAAAACAAAGAAATGATCTATTTTGTACTTCTTAATTATTAATTGATACTCCTAATACATGCACATATTCCAGAACAGTTAACTTCTGCACTGTACAATACTGAATATTATATACTGATAATGCATGCAATGTACATATTATATTTAGCTTATTAGTTAACACTGGATTTTATAAAGTAATTATTAACAAGTACAGATAAGTTCTGACAGCATTGAAATATTATTAATTTCATAACATGAATTAATATCCTAATGAATTTTAAACATTGTAACAGGAAAACGATCATAATTAACAAATGTAGGCCCTTTCTTGTGTGAATTTTAATCTATTATGATTTTGACTAAAACATTTTCCTATTGCATCACAACATCAAGATATGATACACCATTATTCCACATTTTGTTTTCATTATCTAGATCTATAGGTCTCATCAATGACATGAAAATGTGACATAACGAAGGGATTTTTTAGAACAAAAATCCAGCTTTAATTATTATTGTTACATCAAAATTGTGCAATGTCAACAAATAATGTATAATGAAGAAAGTTGTATCATGTATAAAATTAGATGATGCCATTGTTTGAAAAATCTTGAACCAGTCACTCGTCTTACTGAACCGTTTTGTATCAGATTAACTGTTTTCTTATCAAAATATTCATAACATCTACAGTTGAAGGTACAACTATCAAAACAGATCAACTCAATCCACAATATTTCCTGACTGCATTATTTCCTGTTTTGCATGGCCTGATCTTGAATCAGATTGAAGCATATGAAAGACTTGTGCGAATAATTAATACATCAGATTGTGACAATATTATTATTGATAGTTTTATAAATGTAAATGTGAATAAACTGCAAATGATCATTAATCATATTAAACTGGGATAACAAATACTAGTTTGTACCTGTTCAAACCAGTTAGGAATTTCAATCAAACTGTATCCAAACAATCATGCGGTCCTAACAAAATATAATATCGTGATACATTAATCAATCTTTAAACCATGACATGTTCATAGTCAGTATGTTGTGTCATATTAATTTATAATCATATCATATCATATCTATAATACAGCAACACTGAACCTGTGAATATAAAATATTTCTTCAACAATTTTCCAAACAGTATTCCTCAACATGTGCTGGAGGGCTGACTGGATGTGGCTTTTAGTCAGCATGTCAGTCTGTTCCCTCTCGTACAAGCTCCCAAATGCAAGTATGGTAAGGTCAGCAGAATTACTGTACTGACAGTAGATCTATTCAGTTCCGTTAAAGAGCATAAAATTCCCATACATAACTCCATTAGTGTTTCCTTCAAGGCCAATACATTACATGGCATATCATTTCACCCAGTTGTCAAAGCTTTACTATGCGTATTATTGCCGCTTGTGTGGCCTGACCTATGTTGCTTCAATATGCACTGGGCTAGTTTAGCTGATCTATTCAACCAGACAAAATGTCAGATTATCTGTTGATGTATACAGCTACGACGCTTGTGTTAACACTGTAATATCAATGGTAAACGGCATTCAGTGATTAGCAATCTTGATTTCCAATAAGATATAATCATATCATTTCAGATGGTATTTATTGTAATCCAAAACTATCATGATACTTGTGTTAACACTGTAATATCTTTGGATAAAGGGCATCCAGTGATTACCAAGATCAATCTTCATTTCCAATAAGATATGATAGTGTCATTTCAGAAGGTATTTATTGTAATCTAGAACTATAAGATAACTAGATCACTGGGGTTTCACCGGATGCAAAATAGTGCACTGGGTGACCCATTACACATAGATATTGAGAATGGATGCAACTAATATGCACTGGAACCCTGTGGGTCGCAAAATTATCTGTTTGAATCATTGGAACTTGTTCACATGTAGTGTGCCTCTTTCTGTTGTCATTAGAAACACAATTAAAAGATCAGACAGTCCATTTCTGATGTTTCTCACTCAGTCACTGAGTCTTGTTTGAAACAAAGAAACCACTCTCTATGATTAATGCAAGGACCTGCAAAATTTATGGAATATCTTGCACACAAAAACAGACAGTCCAGTGCAAATCCTTGATCACTTTAATTAATAATTTACTAACTATTAGTTTGAATAAAATAATATTACCAGACAAACTGTTGACATTCTTGTGTGTTCAAGAGGTGAAAGGAACTGTTATGTTTTAGCATATTTGTTTCATTTAAACTATACAATAACACTTAATACCAGTAATGTTTTATCCATTTACATTGACTTCATCGTCGTGAGGAAGGTAGTGCATATACCAGCCTGTGAAGTATTCATGATGTCTGGCTAATAACATAGATGAAAGACAAACTAGTACAAAGATGTGTCATAAATGAAAACCCCATTCTGGACCACATTGTATATTCTTTTACACCACAAACGATAATCCAGCAATATGACATATAACCAAATCTGGGTCAGACAAAAAGGTGGTTGATAGTATGAGCAAGGTCCCATGCAGTTTGGGTATGTCACACAATGCAGCTGAGTTAAGCATGTGTTACTGGGAGCACAATCTCACATGGTGCTTTAGGGTGAGTGAGTGAGTTGGGTTTAACGCTGCTTTTAACATTATTCCATTTATATCACGGCGTGTCAGCTTAATATGGGAGGAAAGCCCGAAGTAATGCAGGTCTCAGACATTTACCACTTCAGTGAAACCCACGAGCAAGGGTATGGTGCTGACAAACCTAGAAACATAATTGGGGCAAACCAGGATTCGAACCAATCATAAGTTTCTGGCGTGTCCAAGGGACACAACTCTTCCCATGAATCGCGGTGCTTTAGTCGACTGGGCCACCCGTGCCCCCTTGGTGCTTTAGGTCATACAGCTAGTTCAGGGTGACCAACACAGGAATACTTCCAGCAAATATGAACAGTAGGCAAAGGGAAGTTAGTAATGAGTTATATGGGAGGGATTTACTTTACAATCTATTTAAATGTTCGTTAGTTTCTTCTCCTACTTCAGTTTGCAACATGTATTCCCACTAAGAAATGTACAATGAATACATTGTTGCAAGGTATTTTTCTCAAAACAATATTTAGGCTCCTAGTTTAAAGAAATATCTGGTTTTGCAGCTGGAGGTGAAAAGATAGCTAGACTCCCCCTGAATATCAAATGCTTCCTCCCTTAACTAACTTGACGGCAACTGTGATTGTTAATCAAGTAAACTAAGCTATTTTAATTGAACATTGTGTGGGTGAGGCTTTATGAAGATTTTCATTGTTTGACTTTCACATATATACACTGGTGTTATACATTGTTCTTTAGAGCAAACACTTGCACAGTAATATCGCCATCATTGACCCCTCAACATACTGCCAATCTCTGTCCTTGACAGTCTGTTGCATAAGCATTCTACTCGTCTTTACCAACGTTTTCTTTCAGTATGATTTCAGTACATATTTAAGTCTTGAATAGCCACATAGTGCGATGATACACTAAACAATACTTAAAAACCCGACACTTGCAATGTTAGGAAACATTTTTCAATTATCAAAGAGAATGAATAGAAACAATCCGATTCATGACACTGTGGCTTGAGACCTCTTATACATACTGCTACAAAATATAATTCTCAAATGAATCCTTTTACAAATTTACATGTCACACTAATCTAGATACAGCTATTCTAAATAAGGTTGGTCCTGGGATTCACTGGATTTGACCATAGTATTTGAATCAGGGGCCCCTCTAACATCAGAGTTATGACAAGGACCACTTGACTTTCATTCTTAATTTCGAATACTGTCATACATGCATTTTTTGGCTTTGATGCATGGTCTCATTAAACAGGGTATGTCGATGCACCAAATGTTCAGCGACTCATTACATCTTTACTGATGGTGGTTAAACATATGACTGTCATTGAATTAGCAAATACTGTATTCGATGTAATAAGCGCCCCGTCCTAATAAGCGCCCACGGCGATATTTGCTAATATATTGGATAGAGAACAATCCCAATTAGCACCCCTTCCAGTTGATCAATGTACACACGACATATTTATTCGTGTATAATACGCACTCGTGTATTATGTGCACCCTTAATTTTTGGCAATTAAATTCTGGAAAAAATATCTGTCATGTAATACGACTTTTCTTCTGTATCATCTCAGGCGGTCAGCATAAACCACGAAACTTACGATCTTTCAACTCTTTTTTTTCTCACCAAAATTATATTCTAATAAGAGCCCCCTATTTCTAATTTTGAGAGCTCCCTGGGCACTTATTACGTCGAATACGGTAACTGCAAATACTGTGATTACTGATGTACCAACTTAAGACAAATGATCATCATATCCCATCTCATTCACTGGTAGTTTCATAAATTGTCCAAAAAACGTTTTCACCAAGTGCAGCATTTTCACAGACTACTACAAAACAATTACTGAACTGTATCAAAACAATAAATGTTTCATTGGACACACAGCAAAAGAAAACATGTTCTCCTACAGGTTAGTAAGCAGTCAACACCATGACAGACTCTAATGACTCAGTACGTTTTACCAAACAGATTGTTTTACATTTCAGAGTTTTACCTAAAAACTGAAATGACCACTATTGTTCACCATACCTGAGTATACAAAATATCACTGATTATTTAGAAGTTACTCCTAGCTGACTCACCTGCTTGTTTACTGGACACGTACCATAACTGAATCTACCATCTATATACATGTATTAAACATGCTGGAGACATAAAATATTCATGTTAATATTTTGTCATTATTACACTTTCGCAGATATGGTTTTGTAAAGTTACACACAAGGAGCACTTATGATATTGCGAAGTTACAGGGAGTGTCTGTCTACAGTAGCACGTGTCCCTTTATCAACTTCTCCAGATATCGTTTGTGATCATACATACCTAAGGAATGAGCCTCTCACCGTTAAACTCCCTCAACACTCAATAAGTTCAATCCACTGTGCGGCCTCAGGGTTTTGTTTACTTGTGCACATTAGCAGCTGAATGTACGGTCACCAGGAATTCACTTAAAGTAAACAGTGCCGATAAACAAGTTTAGGCCATTAATCTACCTGGTCACAATGCGCACATGCCCTACACCCAAGTGGATCAGTGTCTTCATACCATATAGAGATAGATGTAATTCGAGGAACAAATCAACTTGCTTCACATTACACAAACCTTCCTTGCTTGATGCCTTGCATAAAATCTTTGGAAGGGTTTGACAGTCACATATTCATAATCACATTTATATTCACGGTCCAAAACACACAGTGTTTACCAGCTGAGCCTGAAGACAGAGAGAATCAACTCGCCTGGACTTGAATCTGCTCAGCTGGGGATTACTTTGTGTCCATGAGGTCAGGGGTTATTAGCTGCATTCAGTCCTACACAGTGCTTTACAATGTACGTCAGTAATACCCATTTTAACATTAGCAATATAGCAATATGATTGTACATTGATTATTTGTGTTCGTCTCATGCTATTTTCAAGTGAATGACATTTATATATTTTCTGTTGCTATAAATCTCTGGCTCCTTCTGTCATATGAAATCTTATGGCACTTATTTCATAGGTAGCCGAAAATGTTAATACCATAATGCTGATGGGTCCCTATAAAAACATCAATTGCAACATGAAGAGCACCAATTCTATAGTATATCTTTTATAACTTGACACTAATAAAAGGCAATTTAGGTGCATTTCAAGATAATGCTAAAGCATGATGAAAAACAAATGAACATTTTCTGAATGAAATTTCCACCCATGTTTATTTTAATAAGTTCTCTTTAACATGTTAAAAATATATTTTTCCATAGAATTGTATTTTGCTGTCATTTATAACTTTAATCTATAAGTGCATTTCAATTACATGAAAAAGTGTAAACTTATTTGTTTTTTAATTGGATCTGATCAGTTAACTAATAAATAAAAATATTTTCTATAAGGTTTCCATTGTTGCCCTTACTGAAATCTTTTAAATGAGCAATGATGTGTTAAAGCAGATTGGAACTGTGGGAGAGCTGCAATCAGTATCAATTGCAATTGAATTATCCACACAATGTTTTTTCAGCCTTCAACTCTAATGGGGCAAAATAAAATATAACTAAATTAATTGTGTAAATTAAGTCAGTTCGTAAAATGGAGCCTGACAATCCAAGAATGGTAATGGCAGGAATGTGAATGTTTTTAAATTTAGTCAAGGATCATATGTATCTCCACACAGAGAGCTCTACAAAACACAGAACATCAACTGAACACCTTATAAAATTAAATATTGCATGAACAAACTAAAATTTTATACAGGCAGGTGATTAATAGCCATTCATTTCCTCAAATATTCTGACCATGCCACTGAAAAACTAAACATGACATTAATTGTGCCTCGTTGAAATAACATGTTGGTTTTCAATCTGTGGAAATAATTTTAAAAAGTAGACACAATTTTATGGATAACAACTTCTTTAATACTGTAAAAAGCGACGTTTCGGTATAGATCCTTATACCGTTGTCAAGCAGGACTGCTATTGTAAAAGCTGTTGTTATCCATAAAATTGTGTCTACCTTGTCACCTATCAACTTCTAAGTAATGCCTATCAAACAAGAAATAATTTTAGTGGATGCAGATGTACCTTTATTACATTGATAATATTTTATTTCAGGTCTGTTTGCACCTTTGGACTAGTTTATAATATTTATTAAAATATTTCAGCAATGATTCAAATTGTAATTATGCCATAGATCTATATATATTCACACTAGCTATATTTTAATGCACACACTTATATCGGGGATGCATATATTAATTTGTGCACCAATCACATGACCATAAAGAAAAGCACTTAATTATTTTTCACGACTTGCAAGCTCAGGATATATATATATATTTTTAATGAAAGCCTTAATTTAGAATTGATGATGATATTTTAAAATTGCGAAGTGCAGCTTTAAACAACAGACACACACAATTATGTAGAAATTGTAGTTTCAGTACCCAACATTTCACTCAAACAATTTCCAAAGTAATGAATTTGTAGAATATCGATTTTCATGACCTATGTATCCTTTGGCCCCTAAGAATACAATGATTATGAATAACTATGAACTCCTGTCAGTGCCTGTGCCTGTGAGCCCTATTTCGTAATAAGTTATGTCCAGAGTCTACCTAAGTTTGAAACAAGGGCAGCGACAAACACATAAGTCATAAAACCACTTATTATTATTATTCCAATTTATAGGCCTTTTGACATGGGTTTTTACAGCATCATATGTCGTTTCCAATTCGGTGTCATACCTGTCTGACCTCTTTTGTCTCTCTAGAGAGTTTACTCTCGTATTTTAAACGTAAAAGGGTAATAAAACTTTGAAGACTCACATATCAAGTCTTTTGCTTTGAAGATGCTTACAATCTAAAATAGCTTACAATAAAAGCTCAACTGAAAGTAAAATAACAAACAGGTGCTTGTCGCCAAGATCCACCACTTCTATCGTTAGCAGACGAAAAGTTTCTGCTGGATCGACGCCGACGAGTTGTTGTAAAACTAAATATGATTGGTCAAAATCTGATTGGCATGCGTACATTATCCGGAAGTTCCTAAAGAAAATGGCGATGGTTTTCGGAAATCATGTGAAGTAGATAAAAACCTTAGGTTACAAGGATAAATGAAAAAGATGAAGAAAATATAGTTGCAGGATTGCATGTTTTCGCGTAGTAGAATATACAATCTAATTTGATTCTGAATGGACCGAGGGTTTTAGGCGTTATCCCTATTCATCAAAATGTGACATCGTAAATTCACTTTGCCCTTGAAAAGTTGTAGATTATATTTATTGTTATTATCAAACGCTCTTCATCATTCATCATGGGATCAAGAAGAGACGTGAGAATATTACTCGTTGGAGATGGTAAGTTGCCAAGTTCACGCACACCTGACAACTTACCCCAGAATCTTCAAATGGAATAGAAAAGTTCGTTTAAATTTCCAGCCCAATTGAAGAGTCGCATGTCAAGAGAGATCTTTATAATACTAGATGTAAGAGATTGTTGTCTTGAACATGGTCAAATTTGACTCACCCAGTCTTAGTTAGACTCTTACTCTGAAAGAATTTTGTTTCATAAACATGATAAGGTAGGTATAATGATGTTGCATCAGCAAGTCAAAGATAATATTGCATGTGATTACCAAGCTCACAATATCACGTTACCACGTTGTGGTAACATTATGTTTACATTGTCACAATGTTGTGATGTTACGTCCATACAATGATATTCTGTGGACTCCCATGTATGTTGACAACTTTGTGGGATAATGTTTTAATACGTCATTTTCACATCAACAATATTTGGGAATGTTGTATTCAACATTGTGGGAATGTTATAATTTTAGGTTGTGGGAACATACTTTATGTTGTGATAATGTTGTGATAATACATCCATACATCATTATTCTGTGGACTACCATGGACGTCATAAAGACGTGAAATAACGTTGTGTTAGAAGGAAGAAATATGTTGTGACAACGCTATCTCATGACCATACCAGCGAAAATGTTTTGGAATATGTTTTTGTCATGTGAATGCGTATGGTTCAAGATACGTTTTACCAATGTTTTGCATAAGAACCAGGGTGTCGTAGAGCCCAGTTAACAGTTAGGTTGTGTTTTGGTGACAATGTTCAAAACGTAAAACACCAGCTACCTGTTAACAAAATACATATGACTATGTCCAACAACCTCGCAGTACAATGACACACAATCAACCTTCATTTTTTTTTCCCTAAGGCAGTTGTTAGTACAAACATGGATTATTGGGGACTTACTCTAAACCAGAATCCAAACGTGAATAGATGTATTAAACAGGCATTGTTACTAGGTACAATTCACATCACATCACTGTGTAGTTTATAGCTCTGTAACCAGACTCGTACAGTATTTAATCACTTTTTTTTGTGAAAATCTTTCAGTGAACCAATTATATGAAATTTATCTATATGACTATCATGAAGCAGACTGTATAACGTTGCACCAAAGTATCAGAAACGTAGTTACAAAAACATGAGATGTCCGATGCACAACGTTTTCACACCATAAAAGTGCATCGTTGTTGGAAAACTTTATATCACAACGTTACCAATCCACAACATTACAACAACGATCTGAAAACGTTGTTACACTGTTTATATTGATTTTCTTGGCATGGGTACCAAATAGGAAGCCTACCTCCAATTCCAATATATGTACCTTGTGCATTCAATGCTGTGTCACTGTTGTCTGTGAAAAACACCCCTTTACCATCCTTAGAGTTTGTTGTGAGTCAAGATAAATAAATCTATATTTTAGTGACTTTCACCTCAATAAAATGTGTAAATCATGTGATGATACGATACACGATACGTTTTTCTCTGTATCGATAAAGACAAACACCTGCTGAAATAAATTACTTACAACTCGTTTAATGATCCCTGGCGTTTTTTATCAGTCAGATATAGGAAAATGTGTTGTAATAAGCATTTCAAATTCACTAAAATTGCCATCACACATCAATCATGACCACTGTCCACATGATCATTGATTCAGTCCACATGATCATTGATTCAATCCACATGATCATTGATTCAGTCCACATGATCATTGATTCATTCCAGGCTCAAAGGTAATTACCTAAACATGCAGTACACTACACAACACCATTTCATTAATTTACTGTTGCAGGACCCTCATTCTGCCTACAAGGACCCTTAAAATTAATTATTGGGGGTCCCCTGAACCCCCACTTTTGTAAGTCAAGGTAAAGCCCTGTTTTTGTGGATGGGACTGGGGTATGGATTTTACCCTATAGCATACAAATTAGGGATCCCCAGAATCGGAATATTGTACTTAAGCTTATTTCGAACACTGAACATATTAAATGACCATGAACTGAGATAACAACTGACCATGCTCATCCATAATGTAGGAGATAGCTAAGGTTAATTACAGATTGTCTTAAAAAATTGAAGGAGAAACATTGTGGCATATTGTATACCACAGTAACATTGTTAAAGATTTAAGGCAATAAGACAGGTTCATGTCTTTTTGTTGACTTGTTGGTAGAATATTCTTCAATATCATTACAATTGTGGCAAAAAAACTTTAGGATATTCTGAATAACAATTAGTCCGTGTCCTAGAATTGCAATTGATCTAACCCCATGATACCCAATTTTCCTTATTTCCAGCTGGGGTTGGCAAAACATCCTTGATATTGTCACTTGTAAGTGAAGAGTTCGCCGAAGATGTGAGTATTTTATGAGTATTGATCAACATAGCCCATTTTCAGTAGTTTTGTGATTATTTTAATCAAATATGTAAGAGCTGTCAAATTCAGAGAGATTCCTTGAATTGAAATCTTGTTAGGAAAGTTAGGTAACGCTTTGTAAGATCTTGTACTTTTATCTGAAATCTGCATCTTGTTATTATTCTTATGTGGTATAGTATTAAAAATAATTCAGTTTTACTGGACACACTGTTTTCTAGTCCATTGATGAAGTACACAACATTTTGCAAGGTACCATCCCGGGCAGAGGAGATCACCATCCCAGCTGATGTAACACCAGAACACGTACCAACGCACATCGTAGACTACTCAGGTAGGTTCTCACCTAACACAATGAGCAGAATAATGATCATGTATCATGTACATTGGATCACGGTGCTACCTAAAGAGAATTTGAAGAATGACTTTAAACATTAATCAGTATCACCACCACCCCACAACCTTTCAAGAAACCTTATTTGCATTTATATATATATACTATTAAATATCATTGCACTCACTTGTTTTGGATATTTATCATTAATCTCAGTTTAAGCATGTTTATTCTGCTTCAATGGAAATATCAACTGGATATCTTTATAGAATTATATCCTTTACCCAAGCCATTCATACAAATATTGTCATTTGCAGCTCAAGAACAAGATGAAAATGTGCTTCAAGAAGAAATTCTTAAGGTTTGTTCACAAATTGTACATTTATGTATTGTTACACATGTTGTTAAGAAAACTGATTAGGTCAATGACAGCAAGGATATTGTGCAACGTTTTATCTGTCACAGTGCTTCTTTCAGTTGGCTGCCCTGATCAAGGATTTTAATGGCACTTCATATAATAATGTATGCAATTGGTGATCATGTCTGGACAATCTCGACAGAGAATTCCATTTTCTGTTAAAAGCTGTTATAGTGTTAGTCTTTTGAACTTTTTAGTTGTTTCTTTGATTGTTTGTTGTTTAATGCTGCACGCAGCAATATTCCCGCTTTATGATGGCGGTCTGTAAATTGTTAGTCAGGACCAGACAATCCAGTGATTGACATCATGAGCATCGATCCATTGGGATACAATGACAGGCATCAACCAAGTCAATGAGCCTGACCACCCATTCCCGTTAGTCACCTTTTATGGGAAGTATGGGTTGCTGAAGATCTATCCTACCCAGGATCTCCATGAGTCAAACATTTCAGTTCTCTGAATACCATTGAAGTATGGATATACATTAAGTATTAGCATCAGATGGTTAATCAGTGGACAATAGAACTGGCTATCCAAACAACATTACTTTTTCATAAAAAATATGGTTCTCAGTAAGTATATGTATTTTCCAAATTTGGATAGATGCATACTATTTGATATTTGTATTTGATAGTTTCAACATGCTCACGACTAACATACCGTATTCGACGTAATAAGCGCCCCGCTCTAAAAAGCGCCCACAGCGACATTTGCTAATATAGTGGCTAGTGAACAAGCCCAATTAGCACCCCTTCCAACCGATCAATGTATACAAGATTTATTTATTCGCGTATAATACGCACTCGTGTGTTATATGCACCCTTAATAATGGGCAATTAAATTCTGGAAAAATTTCGTACATAAACACTTCAGGCTGTCAGCATAAACCACGAAATTTATCTTTCAACTCTGTTTTTTTCACTAAAATAATATTCTAATAAGAGCCACCTTTTTCTAATTTCGAGAGCGCCCTGGGCGCTTATTACGTCGAATACGGTAACTAAAATGTGATTCCAGGTAACTAAGTTAGTCATGTGTTAGTGAAGGCTGTGTTGTTAGCATGGTTAGCATATGACATAAGCCCAGGACAATATGTTCTTGGTGTAAATCAACATAGATTATTTCTGAATGATTTCACTAGGCTCAGAAAACCATGGCCATCGTGTGTTTAAGGGTGTGAAGGAAGACCAGTTCTATTATGTTGTGTAACAAACACCTTTGTGATATTACACTTGTAATTTCCCCCTAATATCTGTGTTTGTTCCAGGCGAGTGTCATCTGTGTGGTATATTCTGTCACAGACGAGGATTCCATTCAGAGGGTAGGTGCTACTATGGGTCTTTGAAAGGCATTTAGAATTGATTCACATAAGGAAGAGAATATATGGATGTCAACTTCTTTATTATGAGGATCACGGCATTTCGGAGAAAATGCTTACCCCTTCATCTGGTTAATGAATGCCATGACTGACTGATTTAGAAGATTTAACGTGCGCTTTCCGACTGCAGCGTATTTCGCACACGGGCCTGGCTGGACCATTTAGTGTAGTGAATGCCATGAGGCAGAGAGCATATATATGTACGGGTAAGGACAACAAAATTAATAAGATAACAAAAGGTGGAAACGAACAAAGGGTACAAGCTATCAAAGGAAGCCAACAGATGATTGGCGCTGATAGGTGATTAGCAATAGACAATGGAAGCCAACACTTAAATAATCAGAGCTAGGTAATTGGTAATGAACACGGGGCAAATGGGGGTGGGGGTGGGGGGGGTAATTAGCACTGATAGGTGTAAGAATGGACATAGCAAGAGGCAAATTTAAGCCAGCTCAGCAATTTGCCCCGACAACGATCAAAGCAATATGTCCAAGCAATGGTGCTGAGAATCCAGTTCACTATGGAGACCGACCATATATTCTCTTCCTTAGGTGCTACTGTGACATCTTTGTATGAATACATATCAAGATGTAGAATAAACATCAATTTCCTCAATAATTTGTTGTACAAGTACAAGCATTAAAACAGTAACACAAAAATAACTGATACCAGTCCTTTTGTCAAAACCACAGTTCCCCATGATAAAGGTATTCATGCAACTACTAGAAATTATGAAGGAATAAACTCTGGAAAATTTTGTTTCCAAGGCTTTAACATATCAGAGGATATTTGGTTCTGTTGTTTGCAAGAATCATGTTATAAGTGTAATAATATATGCATTACAGTTATCTAAAGCCTATTCAAACATATGTTTCCCTTCCATTTTAGTTGACCATGTACTGGCTGCCATTACTGCGTGCAAGTCTGGGGGATGAGCACCGAACCCCAGTCATTCTTGTGGGGAACAAAGTTGACCTAGCAGACTTTCCTTCTCTAGAGGTAATACATTAACCAAGAGTTATCTCCCATTTGTGAACCTGAAACAAAAAAAACATGGCAGCTGACAAGCTGTACTCTGAAGCATGTTATGGAACGGGATATTTCATAAAAGTTGGCACACCTTTCTAATTCTGAATATGACAGAGACTAACCTGTAAGATAAGTTTGCTGTATTTCTGAGACAATATCCATGTTACCATGAAGGGTGATGAATGTTGCTGGGGAATTATTGTGTTTGTTGAAGCCGATTATTCATTATAATGGAGTTTGTTATTTTAGGAGTTAACTTTATCAAATAACAATGGTTAAATATCATCATAATTCATTTTTTTCTTTTGTCAGACATCAATTTAATTACTTTTGGTGTTTCTAGGGTAACAACATTATAGTCCTTCATTTTGACAATACTTTCTTCTTGTCAGACAATTCTTCCCATCATGAACGACTTTGCAGAAGTGGAAACATGTGTTGAAGTAAGTATCTAAACACTTTGATTGAACAGATAAGCCTCAAGATGACACCCTGGATGTATCAGCAGGAAGGAACAGAATCAACCATGTTAACAGTTGAAGTATTTAGAAATACATTCACCATTATCTTCTGATTTGATTCATATCATCATATAATATTTGAAACAGAATTTTAACATTTGTATAAAGATGTTGCAAGTGCATATACAGATTCAAAGCATACCAATCATGTTGACGTATAAAAAACATGAAACCAAAGCATTGGGTGACGTGATATCACTAAAAGTAATAATTAATTATTTTTTGGCTGACAAACATAAATTGTTTCCCAAATTATGTGCTAGCATTTTGTATTTTAAGGCCCCTCCCCTCATAAAGAGAGCTGTGCCCCCCCCCCCCCCCCCCCCCCCATCCCACTTTACTAAGGTGTACCATGCTTGAAATGTGTTTCACTTTGACTTTTGATAGTGTTCTGCACGGACTTTGAAAAACATCAGCGAAGTGTTCTACTACGCCCAGAAGGCGGTCCTCCACCCCACAGCCCCTGTATATAACCCTGAAGAGAAAGAGGTAGGTGCTGCATTACTGTCACAGGGACTGAAGGGCTATGTCCATCTGTACTTACAGAGTTGCGTCCCTTGGACACACCAGAAACCTATGAATGGGTTCGAAAACCTGGTTCACCTCATTTGTGTTTCTAGGTTTGTCAACACTATACACATGCTCATGGGTTTTACTGAAGTGTTTATTTGTTTTTTGTTTAATGCCAGATTCAGCAATATTCCAACTATATGATGTGTTCTGTATAAAATCAGGTCTGTACCTGACAATCCAGTGATTGATATCATTAGCATTGATCCACGGAATTGGGATATGATCTCATGCATAAACCAAGTCAGCAAGTCTTACCACCTGATCCCTTTTGTCGCCTCCTGCGACAAGGATACGGTAGTCGCCTTTTATGGCAAGCATGGGTTGCTGAAGACCCCAGATCTACCCCAGATCTGTCCATTGAAGTGTTAACCCTCCCACATTAAGATGTCATGCTGTGATATACTGTTCTCAACGCTGTTAAACTCAACTCACTCACTACAATGTGAGGCCTTTTACATCTCTTAGAGATGTCCCTTTCTGATTAAAGACTGAGTTATGAGATACCACATTGTTGGTCAAATGTTTAAGTCAGTGGCAATATGAGGTCCTAAAACCTACTTCACAATCCGGACAGTCACTTATTAGGAGCTCTTCATTCTCTCTAGTTAAACAGGTGTTGAAAAAAGTGTTTATTTTTCAGTTGACGCCTGGTTGCAGAAAGGCTTTAACAAGAATTTTCAGAGTAAGTGTGCTTTTGACATTATGTTGTGAGTATCATTATTGATGTGGATGTTTTCAAACCTGGTTTTCATTCTTACTGACAGGTTTCACCACGTCAACTCTCTATCTTATACTAATCAATCACCAAGTTTACAAATTGATATTATTTACAATTTATATTTCAGATTTGTGATTTGGACAATGATAACAACCTGAATGATCAAGAAGTGAACGCCTTTCAGGTAGGAATGAACAGACTCAAGTAGCTGTTGACAAACATGAGATGAAAGGTTTATAAATATTCTCCATTATATCTCGAAGCAGACCTGTCATCCTCATCACTTACAGACTGCCTCAGTGTTGTAGTGGATAGAGGTCTGCCTGGAGAGAGGAAGTTCTGTAGTTCACATCTCGAAGCAGACCTGTCATCCTCATCACTTACAGACTGCCGCAGTGTTGTAGTGGATAGAGGTCTGCCTGGAGTGAGGAAGTTCTGTAGTTCACATCTCGAAGCAGACCTGCCATCCTCATCACTTACAGACTGCCGCAGTGTTGTAGTGGATAAAGGTCTGCCTGGAGAGAGGAAGTTCTGTAGTTCATATCTCGAAGCAGACCTGTCATCCTCATCACTTACAGACGGCTTCAGTGTTGTAGTGGATAGAGGTCTGCCTGGAGAGAGGAAGTTCTATAGTTCATATCTCGAAGCAGACCTGTCATCCTCATCACTTACAGACTGCTTCAGTGTTGTAGTGGATAGAGGTCTGCCTGGAGTGAGGAGGTTCTGTAGTTCATTCACCTGGCTGCGTCACAATATAAGTCATTAAAAGATGGTACTTGTTATTAGCCTTATTGCTCGACTTTAAGGGGATCTTACAAGCACTGGTCGGCTTGGAGTATACTGTGTCTGTGTGGAGTTTCCATGTTTAACTGTGGCATGGTAGCTATGGGGCTAAAACAGGCATATATCCAGACTAAGTACAAGCAGCTATGTAAATGCATCATGTTAAACCAATGGTTATACTTTAAGAATGAATCAATTTCATTTCATAGCGTATTGGTGCAAGTAACTTATAAAAATAGAGACTTTGCTAATTAACTCATTATGAGTCTTGTTAAGCACATACTTGTTGTTTTCCAGCAAAAATGTTTCAATGCACCTTTACATCCGCAAGCATTAGAGGATGTGAAGGCTATCGTCAGTCGGCACACCAGCGAGGGCATTTGTGATGATGGCATTTCACTCAAAGGTAACCAACTGAACACCACATTGTTCTTGAAAAACTACGCATGGAGTTATTTTCTGTTATTTTTACTTTTATTGGTGGATAAAATATAAGTATAGTTAAACAGTTAGTAAAATTAATAATGTAGTTATGATGACATGATATATTGTGTTGTCATCAGAGGTACGTCTGCCATGTATAGGCTGCACGTCTGCTGTACCTCTACTGACTAGTGGCCATGTCTCACCAAGATATGTTGTACTTCTGCTGTACCTCTACAGACTAGTGGCCATGTCTCAACAAGATATGTTGTACTTCTGCTGTACCTCTACAGACTAGTGGCCGTGTCTCCCACTTATATGTTGCACGTCTGCTGTACCTCTACAGACTAGTGGCAGTGTCTCAACAAGATATGTTTGTACATCTGATGTACCTCTACAGACTAGTCGCCGTGTCTGACCAAGATATGTTGCACATCTGCTGTACCTCTACAGACTAGTGGCTGTGTCTCAACAAGATATGTTTGTACATCTGATGTACCTCTACAGACTAGTCGCCGTGTCTGACCAAGATATGTTGCACATCTGCTGTACCTCTACAGACTAGTGGCAGTGTCTCACCAAGATATGTTGCACGTCTGCTGTACCTCTACAGACTAGTGGCCGTGTCTGACCCAGATATGCTGCACATCTGCTGTACCTCTACAGACTAGTGGCAGTGTCTCAACAAGATATGCTGCACATCTGCTGTACCTCTACAGACTAGTGGCCGTGTCTGACCAAGATATGCTGCACATCTGCTGTACCTCTACAGACTAGTGGCCGTGTCTGACCAAGATATGTTGCACATCTGCTGTACCTCTACAGACTAGTGGCCATGTCTGCTGTACTTCTACAGACTCATGGCAGTGTCTGACCCAGATATGCTGGACATCTGCTGTACCTCTACAGACTAGTGGCCGTGTCTCACCAAGATGTGTTGCACGTCTGCTGTACCTCTACAGACTAGTGGCAATGTCTCACCAAGATATGTTGCACATCTGCTGTACCTCTACAGACTAGTGGCTGTGTCTCAACAAGATATGTTTGTACATCTGATGTACCTCTACAGACTAGTCGCCGTGTCTGACCAAGATATGTTGCACGTCTGCTGTACCTCTACAGACTAGTGGCTGTGTCTCACCAAGATATGTTGCACGTCTGCTGTACCTCTACAGACTAGTGGCCGTGTCTGACCCAGATATGCTGCACATCTGCTGTACCTCTACAGACTAGTGGCAGTGTCTCAACAAGATATGCTGCACATCTGCTGTACCTCTACAGACTAGTGGCCGTGTCTGACCAAGATATGCTGCACATCTGCTGTACCTCTACAGACTAGTGGCCGTGTCTGACCAAGATATGTTGCACGTCTGCTGTACCTCTACAGACTAGTGGCCACGTCTGCTGTACTTCTACAGACTCATGGCAGTGTCTGACCCAGATATGCTGGACATCTGCTGTACCTCTACAGACTAGTGGCCGTGTCTCACCAAGATGTGTTGCACGTCTGCTGTACCTCTACAGACTAGTGGCAATGTCTCAACAAGATGTGTTGCTCGTCTGCTGTACCTCTACAGACTAGTGGCAATGTCTCACCAAGATGTGTTGCACGTCTGCTGTACCTCTACAGACTAGTGGCAATGTCTCACCAAGATGTGTTGCTCGTCTGCTGTACCTCTACAGACTAGTGGCAATGTCTCACCAAGATGTGTTGCACGTCTGCAATACCTCTACAGACTAGTGGCAGTGTCTCACCAAGATGTGTTGCACGTCTGCTGTACCTCTACAGACTAGTGGCAGTGTCTCACCAAGATGTGTTGCTCGTCTGCTGTACCTCTACAGACTAGTGGCCGTGTCTCAACAAGATATGTTTGTACATCTGATGTACCTCTACAGACTAGTAGCTCTGTTTCCTTGAGATATATTGCACATCTGCTGTACTTCTGCTGAATATATGTTGTATATATGCTGCATGTCTGTTCCAGTTTTCTTTATCTTTGCTGTAAATTTCCTGTATATCTACTTTACTTCTGATATATATAGTTCAACCCGATTGTGTTTCTAGGTATACTCATGCTTGTGGGTTTCACCAAAGTGGTAAACATCTGAGACCTGCATCACTTCAGGCTTTTCTCCCATATGTAATTGTAAGCCGTGATATTACTGGAATACTGTTCAGAGCAGCAATAAACCCAACTCACTCACTCACTCTACTGTGTATGTTCTAATGTGTTACCTCTGCTGTATCGATGTAGTATATCTGATGTATACAATGGTATATGTTCCAGTCCTTTTACCTCTGCTGTACCGATGTAGTATATCTGATGTATACAATGGTATACGTTCCTGCCCTTTTACCTCTGCTGTATCTATGTAGTATATCTGATGTATACAATGGTATACGTTCCAGTCCTTTTACCTCTGCTGTATCGATGTAGTATATCTGATGTATACAATGCTATACGTTCCAGTCCTTTTACCCCCGCTGTATCGATGTAGTATATCTGATGTATACAATGGTATACGTTCCAGTCCTTTTACCTCTGCTGTACCGATGTAGTATATCTGATGTATACAATGGTATACGTTCCAGTCCTTTTACCTCTGCTGTATCGATGTAGTATATCTGCTGTATACAATGGTATACGTTCCAGTCCTTTTACCTCTGCTGTTTATCTGTTGCAGGGTTTTTGTTTCTGCATACACTATTCATACAGAAGGGAAGACATGAAACGACATGGACGGTGCTACGCAAGTTTGGATATGACGACAACCTGCAGTTAACGAAAGACTTCATTGCGCCTAGGTCAGGCCATTACCCAAGTACTACAGATCTAAGCCTCAAAATAAAGCCAAAGTCTTATAAGATAAGGCCTGATACCTTTTAAATGAACTTGTAGTTAAAGTGTTTGCTTGTTTGCTTGTCATGCTGAAGACCCCGTTTCGATTCCCCACATAGGGGCAATGTGTGAAGCCCATTTCTGGTGTCCCCTGCCGTGATATTGCTGGAATATTGCTAAAAGCGGCATAAAACAATACCCACTCACTTTAAGTTGAGGTGCCTTCACAGGGGACTGACCTAAGTAACAGGATTTTAACTGTACTAATTCCACCCATATTGAATGTGAGTGATATTGTGATTATTTGCAATCTGTGGGTCATTTTCCAGGTTGCAAGTGGGACCAGGAAGTACAACTGAGCTGACACACCAAGGGTATTCCTTCCTCACGAACCTCTTTGACAAGTATGATGAGGTAAGCCATCACATGTACAATCACATGTCTTTTTAAGTGTTTGCAGCGTTCTTATGCTTACGTCCATGGGAATCATCACGTGTGGCAATTGTGCCTCTTGTAGGCACATTCCGTTCCCTTATTCCAGTGAGGTGAGATCTGTAGGATGAAAATCATTTGGACTTTAGAACCTCCCCATATGTATTGCGGGGCAGAAAAGGTCCCAAGATTCCCAAACTTGTGTGTCAGAAAAGCTGACGTTCGAGGATTGGGGGAGACAATGTGTGGCCTTCTGGTTTGTGTCAAGAAGCTCAGGCACACACGCACCTCACTCACACAGGCACACACGCACCTCACTCACACAGGCACACACGCACCTCACTCACACAGGCACGCACGCACCTCACTCACACAGGCACACACGCACCTCACTCACACAGGCACACACGCACCTCACTCACACAGGCACACACGCACCTCACACATGCACACACGCACCTCACTCACATAGGCACACACGCACCTCACTCACTCAGGCACACACGCACCTCACTCACACAGGCACACACGCACCTCACTCACACAGGCACACACGCACCTCACTCACACAGGCACACACTCACCTCACTCACACAGGCACACACGCACCTCACTCACTCAGGCACACACGCACCTCACTCACACATGCACACACACACCTCACTCACACAGGCACACACACAGGCACACACACACCTCACTCACACAGGCACACACACACAGGCACACACGCACCTCACTCACACATGCACACACATACCTCACTCACACAGGCACACACACCTCACTCACACAGGCACACACGCACCTCACTCACACAGGCACACACGCACATGACTCACACAGACACACACGCACCTCACTCACACAGGCACACACGCACCTCACTCACACAGGCACACACGCACATCACTCACTCACTTGACATGTGATTTGGAAGACCTTAAATCATCCACATGTGTTTTATTTATCAAAAGCATGTTGATAGTTTTAACTTTCATTTCCATGGGAGCAGTGGGCTCGCCTGGTGGGGAAATCTTTCACAAGTCATGCCAAAGACTTGAGTTTTATCACTCCTCAATGTGTGAAATCTAGTGTCCCCACCGGGATATTGCTGGAATAGTGGCTTAAACCTATACTCCCTGAATCATGATCACAGCTCTTGTCATATTTTCATCATAGCGGTCGTGTTGATGGATGATTCCCGTCCTCTGTGTTGCAGGATTGTGATGGCTGCTTGAACCCAACCGAGCTGCAGAATCTGTTCAGCACCTGCCCCATCATGCCGTGGGGGCCCGACGTCAACAACACCGTGTGCACCAACAGTGAGGGCTGGATCTCCCTACAGGGATACCTCGCACAGTGGACGTGAGTCGCTACAATATTTTCAGTAGTTTGTTATCAACTGTCTCTCAGATTTTTAGGATTGTGTTTGGCATTATCTGGCTTAGAACTAGATAGCATCATAAATGTTTTGGTGTGTGGTGACCGGTGTCCAGCGTACAGGTCACAAATCAGGCAAAGTGAAGCAACGCTGGTCACAGAGAGTAGTTGGATTGGTGACAGTACAGCAGGTTGACCCCTGAGATTTTTTAGGGCTTAGGGCCTGCCCCAAACTGAAGCACATGTAGTTTGTTTGTTTGTTGTTTAACACCGCAGCTATATGACTGCGGTCTGTAATAATCATGGCTAGACCAGACAATCCAGTGACTGATATCAAGAGCATCAGTCAAGCAATTGGGATATGATGACATGTATCAACCAAGACAGAGAGCCTGACCAAGCGATCCCATTTGTTGCCACTTACAACAAGCATAGTCGCCTCTTACAGGCACATTAGGCAAGTAACAATATTCAAAATATGCTTCTGTTCACCAAGCAGTGAATGGGTACCCGGTGGAATGAGATTGTAATGTGACTTCTAGCACCTGATATGGCAGCTTGAGTTGTATGCTCCCAAGGGAGCTCAGAATGAAAATCGTGTGCACACTGATCCCAGTGTGGTTGGTTGGTTGGTTGGTTGGTTTTTTACGCCACACTCAGCAATATTGCAGCTATATGACAGTGGTCTGTAAATAATTGGGTCTGGACCAGACAGTCCAGTGATTGACATCATGAACATCGTCATAGGAGTTCTGCTATACTTTACAGGTGTACTTGACTTTTCACTATAACTTGACTGTATCTGATGTATTTATTTCAGATTAACAACATTACTAGATGTTCCAAGGACTTTAGAATATCTTGGACACCTTGGCTACCATTACCACCATGAAACTCAGCTATCAGCTATACAAGGTAAACAAACAACCACTGTCATACTGTTCTCGGCTGGTCAGAGTACTGTCAAAATAGCACGGTACTGGCAACACATGTCAAAACAAAATGATAGAAGGATATGTAAGGATAACATGTAAGATGATATGATGGTAAATTGAAAATTATACTTTTTAGCTGTTATGTTCAAAAGCCACCATATCACTAGTGGGCTCTATTAATTGTCTATCTTATGGCAAGCTTACTGTTGTGATAAGTATCATAAGCATCGTATTACAACAAAGTACATCATACAGCCTTGTTGATCTTACCTCCCTCCCAAGGGGATTCTGGGGGAGAACTATGTGCAGATTCTGGGTTAGAATAGGTCCTCAACAATCTCTGCTGATCGTTGGAGGCAACCAAATGAACCGGGTGGTCAAGCTCTGTGACCTTGTTAACAGCACGTCGTCATACCCCAACAGTGTAGATCTTTGCTCACAATTTGAAGTTTGTCTGGTCCAGATTTGATTATTTAAAGGATGTTGTCAAGTAACTGAAATATTCACACATTCTCACACACTCATGATGAAGATGTGGTTAGGTTGACTGACTGTGTCACCGTGCTCTGATGGCGTGGATCTTCCCTCATGCTGTCTGTCACAGGTTTGTCTGGTCCAGACTTGCCGCGAGATGATAAAGATGGAATATGGTTTAATTGCATCCTTAAACAGCATTCACTCATGATCAAATCTTGTCATTGTTCATCTCATCTTTGCAGTGACACGAGACAAGAAGATCGACCTAGAAAAGAGACAAACAACCAGAAATGTATTTCGATGTCATGTATTGGGCTCCAAGAATGTTGGAAAGGTAGGCACAACTGTATTTCGATGTCATGTATTGGGCTCCAAGAATGTTGGAAAGGTAGGCACAACTTGGGAAATATAGTTTTTTTCCTGTTTTTCATCAACATGATCAAATAATCCTGTATTTGACCGCAAAACAAGAATGTGTAACAAATGTACTGTGATAGATCTCACATTTTTCAAACAAGATGTAAGTGTAATAATTAAAAAGACAAATGTGTTTTAGACTTATCCTATCTTACACTATGCACTTCTACTTCTTCTTTCAAACCCATATGGAAACGTGCTTGACGACGTTTCCATCTTCTAAAAGTCAAATCACCTGAACACACGGGTAGAAACTAACATTTTTAGTCCACTTGTCCTTATAACCTCTTCGGTGCTACCAGAAGAGGCTCTTCATCCCACTTTCTACAGTGGCCACAACCATGACAACAGAAGTTTCCTGCACTAAGATCTCCTTTGGCCTTAATCGACCATCCGTCAGATACAGTCTTCGCTTCCCACTGTCTATTACAGACGTCCAGGGTGTTTACTAGTTTGGTCCCTTGATCCTGGCATATCAGCTGTCAACTGCACACCAGTGCAGATAGTTGATGCGTGTACATACAGAATATATGTTCCCAGACAGAGGGTAGATTATTTCGTCTGTAGAGACTTCGGTCTTCAACATCGACTGGGATATCTACGCCTCACGGTCCAACCAAGGGATTAATGCATAGTGTGAGATAGGATAAGGAAATTTTGCAAGAAATTGTATGTTTATATACTTATCCAATCTCACAAGCTACATGGGATATCAGTAAATGAACCATTTGATAGGACGGTGACCATGATGATGCTTGAATCTGTTCGGGTGATTTGTTTTTGAGAAGGTTGAAAGTTTGTTCAAGCAAGTTTCCATATATGAAGAAGTGCGTAGTGGGAGATAGGGTAAGGATAAGTATATAAATACTGTAACAGTATACAATTTATTGTAAAATTTCCAATATCTGTAAGTTGGATGGTGTTAAGCATCCTTCTGATACAAGGCTGCTTTCAGTATTGGCTTAATTGACCCTGTTATGTTTGTGATGTTTGTAGACGTCATTACTGCAAGGGCTGTTGAGTCGGAACCTGAGGTATGTGGCCACTCTGAACAAACACTTGCTGTCCAGCTTCACCATGAACACAGTGCAGGTGTACGGACAAGAGAAGTACCTCATGGTGAGCGGCCTCTGTACTATCTCCCCTTTCTCTCATGTACCATCTCCCCTTTCCCTCATGTACCATCTCCCCTTTCTCTCATGTACCATCTCCCCTTTCCCTCATGTACCATCTCCCCTTTCCCTCATGTACCATCTCCCCTTTCTCTCATGTACCATCTCCCCTTTCTCTCATGTACCATCTCCCCTTTCCCTCATGTACCATCTCCCCTTTCTCTCATGTACCATCTCCCCTTTCTCTCATGTACCATCTCCCCTTTCCCTCATGTACCATCTCCCCTTTCCCTCATGTACCATACCCCCTTTCCCTCATGTACCATCTCCCCTTTCTCTCATGTACCATCTCCCCTTTCCCTCATGTACCATCTCCCCTTTCTCTCATGTACCATCTCCCCTTTCTCTCATGTACCATCTCCCCTTTCCCTCATGTACCATCTCCCCTTTCCCTCATGTACCATCTCCCCTTTCTCTCATGTACCATCTCCCCTTTCCCTCATGTACCATCTCCCCTTTCCCTCATGTACCATCTCCCCTTTCCCTCATGTACCATCTCCCCTTTCTCTCATGTACCATCTCCCCTTTCTCTCATGTACCATCTCCCCTTTCCCTCATGTACCATCTCCCCTTTCTCTCATGTACCATCTCCCCTTTCTCTCATGTACCATCTCCCCTTTCCCTCATGTACCATCTCCCCTTTCCCTCATACCATACCCCCTTTCCCTCATGTACCATCTCCCCTTTCTCTCATGTACCATCTCCCCTTTCCCTCATGTACCATCTCCTCTTTCCCTCATGTACCATCTCCCCTTTCTCTCATGTACCATCTCCCCTTTCTCTCATGTACCATCTCCTCTTTCCCTCATGTACCATCTCCCCTTTCCCTCATGTACCATCTCCCCTTTCTCTCATGTACCATCTCCCCTTTCTCTCATGTACCATCTCCCCTTTCCCTCATGTACCATCTCCCCTTTCTCTCATGTACCATCTCCCCTTTCCCTCATGTACAATCTCCCCTTTCTCTCATGTACCATCTCCCCTTTCCCTCTTGTACCATCTCCCCTTTCTCTCATGTACCATCTCCCCTTTCCCTCTTGTACCATCTCCCCTTTCTCTCATGTACCATCTCCCCTTTCCCTCATGTACCATCTCCCCTTTCTCTCATGTACCATCTCCCCTTTCCCTCTTGTACCATCTCCCCTTTCCCTCATGTACCATCTCCCCTTTCCCTCATGTACCATCTCCCCTTTCCTTTCCCTTATGTACCATCTCCCCTTTCCCTCATGTACCATCTCCCCTTTCTCTCATGTACCATCTCCCCTTTCTCTCATGTACCATCTCCCCTTTCCCTCTTGTACCATCTCCCCTTTCTCTCATGTACCATCTCCCCTTTCCCTCTTGTACCATCTCCCCTTTCCCTCTTGTACCATCTCCCCTTTCTCTCATGTACCATCTCCCCTTTCCCTCTTGTACCATCTCCCCTTTCTCTCATGTACCATCTCCCCTTTCCCTCATGTACCATCTCCCCTTTCTCTCATGTACCATCTCCCCTTTCCCTCTTGTACATCTCCCCTTTCCCTCATGTACCATCTCCCCTTTCCCTCATGTACCATCTCCCCTTTCTCTCATGTACCATCTCCCCTTTCCCTCTTGTACCATCTCCCCTTTCCCTCATGTACCATCTCCCCTTTCCCTCATGTACAATCTCCCCTTTCTCTCATGTACCATCTCCCCTTTCCCTCTTGTACCATCTCCCCTTTCTCTCATGTACCATCTCCCCTTTCCCTCTTGTACCATCTCCCCTTTCTCTCATGTACCATCTCCCCTTTCCCTCATGTACCATCTCCCCTTTCTCTCATGTACCATCTCCCCTTTCCCTCTTGTACCATCTCCCCTTTCCCTCATGTACCATCTCCCCTTTCCCTCATGTACCATCTCCCCTTTCCTTTCCCTTATGTACCATCTCCCCTTTCCCTCATGTACCATCTCCCCTTTCTCTCATGTACCATCTCCCCTTTCTCTCATGTACCATCTCCCCTTTCCCTCTTGTACCATCTCCCCTTTCTCTCATGTACCATCTCCCCTTTCCCTCTTGTACCATCTCCCCTTTCTCTCATGTACCATCTCCCCTTTCCCTCTTGTACCATCTCCCCTTTCCCTCATGTACCATCTCCCCTTTCCCTCATGTACCATCTCCCCTTTCTCTCATGTACCATCTCCCCTTTCCCTCTTGTACCATCTCCCCTTTCCCTCATGTACCATCTCCCCTTTCTCTCATGTACCATCTCCCCTTTCCTTTCCCTTATGTACCATCTCCCCTTTCCCTCATGTACCATCTCCCCTTTCTCTCATGTACCATCTCCCCTTTCCCTCATGTATTATCTCCTCTTTCCCTCATGTACCATCTCCCCTTTCTCTCATGTACCATCTCCCCTTTCCCTCATGTACCATCTCCCCTTTCCCTCATGTACCATCTCCCCTTTCCCTCATGTACCATCTCCCCTTTCTCTCATGTACCATCTCCCCTTTCCCTCATGTACCATCTCCCCTTTCTCTCATGTACCATCTCCCCTTTCTCTCATGTACCATCTCCCCTTTCCCTCATGTACCATCTCCCCTTTCTCTCATGTACCATCTCCCCTTTCCCTCATGTACCATCTCCTCTTTCCCTCATGTACCATCTCCCCTTTCCCTCATGTACCATCTCCCCTTTCTCTCATGTACCATCTCCCCTTTCCCTCATGTACCATCTCCCCTTTCCCTCATGTACCATCTCCCTTTTCTCTCATGTACCATCACCCCTTTCTCTCATGTACCATCTCCCTTTTCTCTCATGTACCATACCCCCTTTCTCTCATGTACCATCTCCCCTTTCTCTCATGTACCATCTCCCCTTTCCTTTCTCTCATGTACCATCTCCCCTTTCCTTTCTCTCATGTACCATCTCCTCTTTCCCTCATGTACCATCCCCTTTCTCTCATGTACCATCTCCCCTTTCCCTCATGTACCATCTCCCCTTTCTCTCATGTACCATCTCCCCTTTCCCTCATGTACCATCTCCTCTTTCCCTCATGTACCATCTCCCCTTTCCCTCATGTACCATCTCCCCTTTCTCTCATGTACCATCTCCCCTTTCCCTCTTGTACCATCTCCCCTTTCCCTCTTGTACCATCTCCCCTTTCTCTCATGTACCATCTCCCCTTTCCCTCTTGTACCATCTCCCCTTTCTCTCATGTACCATCTCCCCTTTCCCTCATGTACCATCTCCCCTTTCTCTCATGTACCATCTCCCCTTTCCCTCTTGTACATCTCCCCTTTCCCTCATGTACCATCTCCCCTTTCCCTCATGTACCATCTCCCCTTTCTCTCATGTACCATCTCCCCTTTCCCTCTTGTACCATCTCCCCTTTCCCTCATGTACCATCTCCCCTTTCCCTCATGTACAATCTCCCCTTTCTCTCATGTACCATCTCCCCTTTCCCTCTTGTACCATCTCCCCTTTCTCTCATGTACCATCTCCCCTTTCCCTCTTGTACCATCTCCCCTTTCTCTCATGTACCATCTCCCCTTTCCCTCATGTACCATCTCCCCTTTCTCTCATGTACCATCTCCCCTTTCCCTCTTGTACCATCTCCCCTTTCCCTCATGTTCCATCTCCCCTTTCCCTCATGTACCATCTCCCCTTTCCTTTCCCTTATGTACCATCTCCCCTTTCCCTCATGTACCATCTCCCCTTTCTCTCATGTACCATCTCCCCTTTCTCTCATGTACCATCTCCCCTTTCCCTCTTGTACCATCTCCCCTTTCTCTCATGTACCATCTCCCCTTTCCCTCTTGTACCATCTCCCCTTTCTCTCATGTACCATCTCCCCTTTCCCTCTTGTACCATCTCCCCTTTCCCTCATGTACCATCTCCCCTTTCCCTCATGTACCATCTCCCCTTTCTCTCATGTACCATCTCCCCTTTCCCTCTTGTACCATCTCCCCTTTCCCTCATGTACCATCTCCCCTTTCTCTCATGTACCATCTCCCCTTTCCTTTCCCTTATGTACCATCTCCCCTTTCCCTCATGTACCATCTCCCCTTTCTCTCATGTACCATCTCCCCTTTCCCTCATGTATTATCTCCTCTTTCCCTCATGTACCATCTCCCCTTTCTCTCATGTACCATCTCCCCTTTCCCTCATGTACCATCTCCCCTTTCCCTCATGTACCATCTCCCCTTTCCCTCATGTACCATCTCCCCTTTCTCTCATGTACCATCTCCCCTTTCCCTCATGTACCATCTCCCCTTTCTCTCATGTACCATCTCCCCTTTCTCTCATGTACCATCTCCCCTTTCCCTCATGTACCATCTCCCCTTTCTCTCATGTACCATCTCCCCTTTCCCTCATGTACCATCTCCTCTTTCCCTCATGTACCATCTCCCCTTTCCCTCATGTACCATCTCCCCTTTCTCTCATGTACCATCTCCCCTTTCCCTCATGTACCATCTCCCCTTTCCCTCATGTACCATCTCCCTTTTTTCTCATGTACCATCACCCCTTTCTCTCATGTACCATCTCCCTTTTCTCTCATGTACCATACCCCCTTTCTCTCATGTACCATCTCCCCTTTCTCTCATGTACCATCTCCCCTTTCCTTTCTCTCATGTACCATCTCCCCTTTCCTTTCTCTCATGTACCATCTCCTCTTTCCCTCATGTACCATCCCCTTTCTCTCATGTACCATCTCCCCTTTCTCTCATGTACCATCTCCCCTTTCCTTTCTCTCATGTACCATCTCCCCTTTCTCTTATGTACCATCTCCCCTTTCTCTCATGTACCATCTCCCCTTTCCCTCAACTTCCATCTCCCCTTTCTCTCATGTACCATCTCCCCTTTCCCTCATGTACTATCTCTCCTTTTTCTCATGTACCATCTCCCCTTTCCTCTCTTGCACAAACTAGGGAGCAGAGCAAAGCCTGCTACATATAATCTTTACTCTTTGAATGACTTCACTTCCTTTGTCCCAAAATCAAATGCTGGCTATCTTGAGTCTTCATCAGTAGTCTAATATTAGATCAGCTGCAGTCTTTGTCCTTCAGATCTTACTCCATGGTTAAAAATATTATTTAAATTATAAAGAAATTAATTTCCCAGGTTATAAATTAAGGCATGGATTTGTGTGGTTCATAGACAGTCTCTTCCTACCATGTAGTATGGGATTGATTAGAAAAAAACATCAGCTGAGACAAACATTTGATGTACACTTTGCTTTGCAGCTCCATGAAGTAGATGTTGCCATGTGTGAGATGTTGACGCCGACGGAGCTAGACTGTGATGTGGCATGTCTTGTGTATGATGTCACCAATCCACGGTCGTTTGAATTCTGTGCTAGAATGTACTTGGTAAGATGCAGGTTTTTGACTTATAACTGTTTTCGACACTATCCACCAAGGAGATTGTTATAACACTTGTCAATTCCCTGAACCGGGACCTGAAAATGTGCAGACTTAGTTTGGTTTATACAGAGTTTCACAAAGATGACAAACTTCTACTTTACTATCAGAAGTGAATGTATTTCTGGAACATAGCTAAATGTCAGTGTTAATATTATTGCCTCCTTACTGAAGGAAACAATTACTGTCACCATCATTTGTTTTCTGGAAAAAAAATCTTCAAAACACATAGTATAATCCTTAGTGTGTCCAGTATATGGACGAGAATAATGTAGAGTTAACTTGTCTGAACCTATTGAGCAGCAGTAGTAATAGCACAGTGAGGTGCACCTGAATCTTCAACTCGTGGGGATTCCAGGGTAGATTGGGTTGGCAGGCTTGGGTACTTGTTGTAAGAGACGATCCTATATAGATTGGGTTGGCAGACTTGGGTACTTGTTGTAAGAGACGATCCTATATAGATTGGGTTGGCAGACTTGGGTACTTGTTGTAAGAGACGATCCTATATAGATTGGGTTGGCAGACTTGGGTACTTGTTGTAAGAGGCGATCCTATATAGACTGGGTTGGCAGACTTGGGTACTTGTTGCAAATTTAAACAACAAACTTTTTTACCTTCGACAGTTCCTCTTAAGAAGTCATGTGACAATATTTAGCTGATATACAGTGAAAATGTTAGATCATTCCCTTGTTAGTCACCTTTTGTGTTGATGTCTCTTTTCCAGAAACATTTCATCGACAGTAAGATCCCCACCCTGATAGTGGCGTGTAAGGCTGAGCATCCTGAAGTTCGCCAGGACTATGAGTTCACCCCAGCCCAGTTCTGTAGCCGCTACAAGTTACCTCCACCTCAATATTTCACCTGCATCGACAAAGTCAACTGGGATGTTTATGTCAAACTTGCAACTATGGCTGCATATCCGTAGGTCACACATTCTCTTAACATTGTAACTTTTGACATTTTTTCTCAAACGTCTCATCCTTTGTTCTAGGAGCTACTAATGTCACAAGCGCATGTTCCTGTTGGTCAAACCTCATCACGTCTACACTTGCCTCATTCGTGGCCAACTCGTGTTATTCCGGGACAAGCTAAATAGCGACTCGTGCCCCTCTCGTGGCCATTTTTTGCAACTGGGTTCCGTCAAAGCGCAAACGGGCATATGTAAAAGAATTGTCAACTTGTTGGTTAATGATTCACGTGACTTTCTCCATATATATATTTTCCAGACGCTATTTGAAACACATCAGGACTTACGGTATTATACAGCATGATGGAACATATTTAACTGTTTGTTGGGGATATCTGTAGGTGCAAGATATATGTAAAGTCAAACATTATTCCTGAGGGATTCTTTGACCAAAGTATTTGAAGTCATACGCGTAGTCTGATTGGTTTGTCGTATTTTCACACATAACACTCATCGATAGGAGGTCGAGTCTTCTTGCAGGTTACAGAAAGGGGCGAGTGGTGACGAATGCACTTGCCTCTCAAGCTTTCTTCCGTTGGTTAACTCTACTGTTTACAACAGTGACATGCTCGAGGGCAACACAGTAGATGAATACACATCATCCTTAAACTTACTTGATGATCTAGAACAACCAGCGTCTGATCCTAATGTCCAGATAGTCATGCTTCGTATGTGTCAGATACTGAAGTTAATAACGCAGTTGTAGCCTTTCTTCAGTGTTTCACTCTTCGATTAATCATTTCTGTATTAATGTGGTTTTGAACACTTCATTTGCATCAATACTTTGTGTGGGTAATATGTTTCCCTTTTCATAAGATGCAATGTTTTTTTCATTTCATTAATATTAACCTTTATTTCAGCAAAGGCACACGTTGTGTTGTACATGTAACCACGATCTCGATCCCTTGAATGAATTTGGTTATGGGAGCCTACAGATGGATGGCTTAGATTGATGGCGTAGATGAATGAATAATGATCCAGTGCTTCTGGGTGGGGTTTGCTTAGCTAGATGAGCATGTACAGGTGTATCGGACTCCTTTCAGGGGTTTGGGGAAATCTAATGGTTACAGCTAAGTCCCAGGCCCATTCCCCAGATTCAGATGGCGTCATATTGTTCAAATATTTCTCAAAGTGCTAAAACCCTGCTCACATACTCTACATATCATTATTGATGAGGTCCAGTAGGGTAGCCAAGTGGTTATATTGTTCTATTGTCCTGCCGAAGTCCAAGGTTCATTTCCCTACAAGGGTACATAGAGTGAACCGGGAAAATGCTGGAATATTGCTAACAGCGTTAAACCAATTCCCTCAGTCAGTCACTCACTCACTATCATTAATGGATACGAATACATATAGAATCCTGTTTCTCAAGAAGACATTGTATTCATACCAACTGAATCCTCAAACCAACTCCATTGTCCTATCTATATCACATTAAGCCATTTCAGCACTTTGTTCCTTTTTCACAAAACAAGATGACTTCTAGTCTGGATGCCCTTCATCACATGAGCGTACATGCATTTCATGTAATGTGACATCTGTCCCACATTGTATATGATACTCAGCAGCTGTATCGAATGTCCTCATGTCCTTCTGTACCTGATCTTCCAGCCCTCTCTCTGTTTGAGTGCAGCATAGTTTGAGTGCAGCATTGTCCTGGTTGTGTTTTTCAGCAATCTGAAACGTCTAGTACACATGCTGTTGGTCCATCAGAAGTCTCTCTGGCTGGAGGAGAAGATCAGGTTCTTCCCCTTTCCAAGCTTCTCCTAACATGTCACCTCTCTAATACCGACCCACCTCATGGACATGCTATCTCCTTACAACAAACTACTTATACCTTGACACTGCTCTCTCAGAACCTGTTATGTGACATACTAAACATGCTTAAGCTTTCATATTCACATTCGTATTATAACTTTATAGGTACTTTTACTTATGATATTCACATTAGCATTGTGACTTTTATAACTACCTTTAGGTATATCATACTAAACCACCATTTCTTTTTGGACAACATTACTGAAGTTGACGATGTATGTGAAAGCATCTCCATGACCTGCGTGTCTCTATACTCTTCATCTTCTAACAGCATGGGGCTCCTCATTGCATCTGTATTTCACTCTGTGGTGTATATATTTGTTTGATTTTATTTCTTTTTTTTCCTTTGTAGATTTTATACTCATAGTGAATTTGTCATTTGGTGTTTCGGCCTCTCTTTTCAGGGCTTGAAATTATACAACTGAAACAAAAACCCTGTTTGTTCAGATTTTTGGTTGGGGAACAAAGTTGGACTTAAACAGTTCTTGTATCACTTTGAGACAGTAAATAATCAATGCTTGTATGATTTCTGTGTCTCCACACGTTTAATTTGTTACTGTCATGACTTGCATCGTGGGTACCGATTGGTAGGTGCACAACCTTGTTTACTCTGTCACTCACTGGGGTGTTAACACATGATAGAGAATGGTTCCCAACCTAATATAACACTTATACAAGGTCAACACTGAAAAGGTTTGCAAACTAGATGACCTTTGTTTACACTAGTAGATGGCATGACAACTTAAAGTCCACTGTGACCAGCGTTAGAAATTAGCACCAGTCCTGTTGTCCTTTCCAAAATGCCCAATACATGTAGTAAGGTATCATAAGGACCAGTAGAAATTTGTCATTTTTAAGGGTTTTGCTATATGTTATCATTGTAAGGAGTGGACTAGAAATGTTAGTTTCTACTGCTGGTGACTCCAGCATAGGTAGAGAGAATTAGACTTGTGTCCCCATGTATTGTAGATGCATGTACAGACAGTCCCAGGAGAATACAGAGAGGCTGTAGAAACTAAACCCTACTCAACTAGTCCAAGGCCTTATTCCACAAAGCAACGACCTTTGTAAATTTGTGCTACAATGTGGCAATTACTTCTTGGATCACTTTGTGGAACACGGCCCAGGAACATAACATGCTGTTGTGGCACACTTCTCTGTAGTTGTAAATCATGGCTATTTACTGCTCTGTCATCACTGTCCTACGTCAACTGGTCGTGGATACTTAGCTGTGATTCACGCCATTATGACATTCTTGTAAAATCTGATACTGATTGCTTTGGCATTGCAGGATCTGTCATGTGCAAATGACAGAATATCATGGACAAACGTCCCACCTGCTCCCTTCCTTGTTTGACTCTATTCAGAGGTTAACTTACCGGGAACCAGGGGTATCAACATGTGCAGGATATTCTGTAATTTGCACTCTGACAATTAGCATGTTAGGTAGAATGTTATGAAGGCGTGAATCATAGCTCTCAGTGGATGTCAGATTGGAAAACCAGAGCTGTACCTAGCTACCATTTCACAGCTAACTTCTCTGCATTGCCATTGTTGCTAACATGATGCATGTGACTATACTGGTTAACCCTTTCTGTTCTATGTGGAAATGATGTTGTCATGTGGAAACATTTTGTTGGGTTTTCTCTCCTTCACCCTCCTGCACCATGAGTATGAAGCTACTGTTCATTAGTGTTACTGAACAGATAAACATCCTTTCTGATGGGAACAGTGTGGATATGCTTAGTCGGATAATGATTCTGCAGAAACAGATAGTCCTTGATTAACAGAACTGCAGGAAAGTGATGTTTACCCGTTAGTAGGAATACTTAAAGCAGTTCTTGGCATTACATCATGAGGAAAGAATGGCCTATCAGTTATCAACACCGATGCGTTCCTGTGTCTGTCTGGCATAGTCTGATTATACTAGTTCCGATCTCATCAATTTCACCTCAAGGAAACAAGTGGGCTTGCAGTAAACAGGGTCCTACAGCAGAGAGTTCACAGAAGTTTCAAGAGTAGTATCGGTAGTTAATTTGTTACATTTCAATTACAAGTGCATTTTTGTTAGGTTAAGTGGTAAGAAAGCTGTTAGAAGATTAACCCATTGACAACCATTTAGTGTTATTGAATTCGAAGAAAATGGTACTCTAAAGCTGTGTGTTATCTGTATTCCAATAATCACTGCTTTCACCTTATATGCTTATACTGGCGGGGGAGGGGGGGCTCTATCAGTTCATAATAGAGCAGGTCCCTGCAAATTTTTAACATCTTAATAAGATGAAGATACACTGTGCCAGCAAATGTTTAAGTCCCCATTTTTAGAAGCAAAGTCCTGTGCTAGCCATCCTATAGTTGTTAAGGTCTGTGTATTTCCCCCCAAGTCAGGAAGTTTGAGTTTTCATTCTTTTCACATCAGGATGCCAATTTTTCTGCTTGTACATTTTGTTTTTTTCATTTCAGTATTTGCCTGCATTTTGTTATTTTTCATGTTTTTCTGCAGAATGACTTGCATTTGGTTGATGTTTTTGTTTATGTTTTCAGTGGAAATTTGTTGGCTGTCCTGCTATAAGCAGAGGCTACAGTGCTCTTTCCTGTAACATGTTTATTAGTCAATGATAAAACTATTAATACAAAAAAACCTTCTCAAAATATAATGTAAATAAAATTCCTAATGATATAAAAGTGTTGGCCTTTTTAATGAAGATGCTTTAGTTTTAACTTCTTTTTCACATATAAATCCTGACCACTGATAAATAGTTAAGTAGAGAGACTTGTGTTTGAACACTGTAGAGAATCTGTTGTATAACCTGTTGGCCACCTGTGTGGTGGGCGTGTCTGCCATGTGTAACCACCTTCTCTCTGTTTGCAGACACCTGAAGGGCCTGTACACTGACGAGAACAAGGTGTACATCAGGCTAGGGATTGGCCTTGTAGCACTCACTGGTATGGGATTTGCCATGTATAAAATACTCAGAGCATTAAGATGAGGACTCTTGTTACTAGGATTTTAGCACAAATATACCGTGTGATCAAGAGAAAATGGACTCTCAAGCATCGTTGAAGTGAAGACCTGCCGTATCAAAGATTACCTGCACAACCCTCCAAGTTTTCTTGTTTAGGTTTCAAGCTTTTCTTCTCGGTACAGAAACTGTTGATGACTTCACAGTATTTGTTTGATTTCGTGTCAAGTATTTATCATCTAGCAAGGAAGAGCGAGGAGAGTCTTTGTTAACCTTATGTGATGTCGTTCTGTGTTATCTTGACAAGATGTGATGTCGTTGCTAATATCAGGGTTTGTGAGAAGTACTACCAATACCGACGTCACGGTCATGTCGAGGGTATACCTGTATACATGTAACCTGCCGCCGGTGACAGGCAGGCGTCAATGGGATCATGTGTTGAAGAGGCTGAGTGTGGCAGCTGGGACGACTCAAGCCTGACAGCAGAGGTATCGACTCACCACCCTCACCATGAACCTATAGGAACTCATCAGCAATCAGTGTTTTTGTTGTAACTTACCAACAACTATTGGGTAGGTTACGGTATATCCAGGCTCCTCTGTTACAGGGTGTACCCACACATGAAGCTTGTACGTTCTGTGTTCTTGTGTTTGTTCCCAACAACGGCTACACATGCCCAAACTTTTCTGAACAATCACACAGCTTGTTGAATCTACAACATACCTTTTGTGTAGTTTTATAATTATTGCAACTATTGTTGACTTGTCTTATGTTTGCTACATGAATAAGTTTGTATTTTGGTGTGTTTAGTACTTGCTTGTATAAATGTCTTCAAGCAATAATCAGTCCCAGGCAAGCTTCCACAAGTCTGTCCACTGGGGCAGATCTATTACTTATAGAAGCTCCATGTGTTTGACGAGGCCACCACCACCAAAGGCCGCTCTGCGGTCAGATTACATACCTTGTGTAACATTCCTTAAAAGTACCTGATACAACATACAAACTTGCTAAGCTACATTCTTCTATAAATGGTTATGACTAGACACTAAATAATATCTTAAGTTGCTGCTTCCAAGGGACTGACCCGATTGATGATTGGGGATGGGGAAGCGGATTTAAAAAAGAAAATGTTCCCAAATATACTGGGAAAAAATAATTTGGCTAAAAAAAATTATTGTTCACCGGACATGTGTTTTGGACCCAAATCATAGAATCTTAGCTCCTCTTTTGAAAGAGAAAAACAGTATAAAATTAGACCCAACCAAAAGAAAACAAAAGTTTTCCATTCATTTTCCTACAATGAAAAACTGTTTTGTGTGTACAACTATGTTTTTTGTATCAATATCTGACCTCACATGGTATCACATTGATGGAATTGTTTCAGCCCTCTTTGTTTGTCAATAGTCGAACATCTTCAGGTTTTCTTCAGTGTATGCAATATGTCAGGTTTTTACCTGACTTGTATGGTGCTTACTCCATGAACAAGATTTAAAGAACAGGTAATGAGACATGTAGTCACATGTTTTGTGATAATTGTATCAGTTGGGTCATTGTCATCACAGGTACCACAGTAATGTACCCCAGGTAACTTTCTGTATGTCAACTGTACCCAAGGTATCTTACTGTATGTTCAAATGTAACCTAGGCAATATTTATGGCGCTAAAGTTTGGGTGAAAAGGTAAATTGCACACTTGCGGTATTTTGCACACGTGATGTGACAGCCAACCTGGACCAGTGTCATGCGTTGTAGTAATACAGAGCTGTCCATGGATAGCCATGCTGGATAACATTTGTGTACACAGGAAAGTACCTAGGGTGCATTTGTTTATGCAGGAAGTAGGGCTGGGACGATACACCAACTGTGCGATTCGATACATATCACGAGACCTTGCTCACGATCCAATATGTATCGCGATACTTGCATGTGCACTTATCTGTGGTGCGTAAGCCATCTTTTTCATAGACAGGATTGCCAAATACCTGGCACACTAATGATTAACAGTTGGGAGTGTCAGGTATGGCGCAGTGGATGAAAACATTTACGTTTTCACTACTTATTTTTCACAAGTAATTACCAGTAGTGTTTGGTGTAACACATATTCAAGAAAACATTTAAGGTAAGAATCGATACCTTTTACTTAGTGTGCGACTGTGAACGGTACTTGTATCGTGTAAGAAATTGCGATCCACCAATGGTGCCTAGGGACATTTGTACCTTCAGTACGTATCTGTAGTACCTGTTCCGACAACAAGCCCAACATCTTATGTAACCTGCATTGCTTTGCTGTTTGATTCTTTTGCACCAATGAATGCATGGTTATTTCCCATGAACAAGCGTAGTTCGATCACATTCTGTTGCAATAGTTCCCGTGGAAAGTTTACTCTCAGATATTTCGCAGTCATTCTGATGCAGAATGGCTAGTTCTGAAGGTGTAGTTTCGAGGTAGAGTAACTCCTGAGTCATGGGTCCATGGTCATCGAGGTGGCTCAGTAAGTCTTCACTGTCATGTTGTCATCATCACTGTCTGGCATTGTCTTAGGTTCAGTTATCTGCAACCCACTAGTAGGGAAGCATTAGCTTGCTAGTCAAGGAAATATTCTGCCACTGACATTCATTGAATAAAAAGTCATTATTTTAACATTATCTGATAGGCTCTTTGTCAGATTATACTGATGTTCTGAATGGCATATTGAAGTTTTATAATGGGAAATACCTAAGGATCATTCACCTCGTTGACTGAAAGTGAAAATCTAGAGAGAATTTGTCTAACTGGTTCATTTTCTGATGATAAGTAAAAAAGGAAATGTAGGGGATTGACATGGTGATTTTCTTCAGGTAGCTGTTACTGTATAGTTACTTTTCATGTACAAATGTGTATATATTTCCACTGAGGTGTTGTGTGTACTGTTTTCTCTACACAAAGTGCAATGCTTTATTTAATCTCTTGTGATGGCAAAGGCTCTGTCTTAGTGTCAGACTAGTCTCGTGTTTCCTATCATATATCTGCTCTTTAAGTATAGGTGAGGTGACATGCGTGGCAGATCAAGGGTATTTATTTGGCAACAAACTACATTTGAACTAGACACAGGGTGTTGTAAGAATGGTTGCTGTGGAGCACGGGAGCCTCATTTATTTAAGTTGGCGCATTTTGCTGTGCAGAGTTGTGTCGCTGATCCTCTGATGATACTGTGCAAATCCAAGAGATCTGGTATGTGCCAGTAATCTTGTTGGTTTTACCAAATAGGATAACATGATCGACCTGCATTACTGTTGGCATTTCTTTTCTCATTAAACATAAAGGAAGGGCATTAGAGGAACATTGTCCATGGTGGATTTAATTCCAACTCACTCACTAGTTTAGCTATGATGTTACCTTTGCCCCATTCCACAAAGTAATGTTAGCACGAGGATGATTGTAACTCCCATACCTTGACATTGGCTTACACTGGTCATAGCGCTAAGATGATTGTTGTAACTCCCATACCTTGACATGGCTTACACTAGTCATAGCGCTAAGATGATTGTAACTCCCATACCTTGACATTGGCTTACACTAGTCATAGCGCTAAGATGATTGTAACTCCCATACCTTGACATGGCTTACACTGGTCATAGCGCTAAGATGATTGTTGTAACTCCCATACCTTGACATTGGCTTACACTGGCCATAGCGCTAAGGTGATTGTAACTCCCATACCTTGACATTGGCTTACACTAGTCCTTGCGCTAAGATGATTGTAACTCCCATACCTTGACATGGCTTACACTAGTCATAGCGCTAAGATGATTGTAACTCCCATACCTTGACATTGGCTTACACTGGTCATAGCGCTAAGATGATTGTAACTCCCATACCTTGACATGGCTTACACTAGTCCTTGCACTAAGATGATTGTAACTCCCATACCTTGACATGGCTTACACTAGTCATAGCGCTAAGAGGATTGTAACTCCCATACCTTGACATGGCTTATACTGGTCATAGCGCTAAGATTGCTCTGTGGAATGTGGTGCAGTCCCAACTTTTGTGATGGTCATGGAATAAACATGATGCAGAATTCTAAAGCTATGCAGAACTACCGGTAGTAGGGATACTTAGAAAGCATCCTTTAGATGCCAGGTTCCATAGGTCATGGATTTCAGATTTGCCCCTATTTTGATCATATGGAGCATATTAGGAATCATGGATTTGATTAAATTCCCAAATGTCTATGGCCTGCCTCACTTACTCCTATTGCAAACTTGTGAGGTATTACTGAAATACTGTTCGGACAGAATCAATCCCAAACACTGTTATTGCCTGCATGTAAACTGCTAAAATGGGCAGATGTCCCAAAGGCATGTCTGAAGTCTACGACTGTTAGTTGAAGTCCCAGATTCGCCCTGATTACAATTCTTGGTTTGTCAGCACCAAACCTGTTGGTTGTACCAACACCTTCATCAGTTCAGGCATTCTTCCCACATTAAGTTGATATGCTGTGATTAAAGTGAAATACCTTTCAAAGAAGTGTTGTAGTTAACTCACTGACACTAAGGTGAAACATCTGGCTCTCCGATTGTGAAATTAGCTTCCCTCATTAAGTTGATATGCTGTGATTAAAGTGAAATACCTTTCAAAGAAGTGTTGTAGTTTACTCACTGACACTAAGGTGAAACATCTGGCTCTCCGATTGTGAAATTAGCTTGACCATGTTGGACAGATACTGCTGTCCTTGTGTGTGCATAGAGAGGTCTTGTACCTGCTGCCACTCAGTCCTGTGTGAGAGATGTGTTGTGACAATGCATTGTATTGTAGATTTTATTCCAGAAATGCAAGAAAATCTTGAAAGAGTGCATTAAATATCATGACAACTATCTTGTTTTATTGTTGTTTTGTGTTAATAATCAATTACCTTCATCTAAAACATTTAGATCTGCAGATTTGAAGCATAGTTCTGCCACAGCTATTTTCAAACACCCTGAGGTCGCCCAGATGATCCTTTCAGGCATATAATTCACTGTGCAAACTTGCATCCCTCGGTCATGCCAGCATCTGATGATTGCAGGCAAGCTCCTCCTTTCTGCTGCGAATGACTTTCTGCCTCACTACCCTTACTAATGCACAAGCCATGATACCAGGAGCTTGGATCACTGGTTTGAAGACCGATTCCTGCAAATTATGATGCTTGGTTTGTTGGTACCTTGCACTGCCCTGGGTTTCTCTGAAGTGGTAAATACTGCATAACTTAGCTTATGGTAAACACATTTTGTCTGAGGGCTTTGACAGTCCTGGTGAAGATCAGACATCTCAAGAATCTTTTGATGGCAAGGTTCAGGGAAAGGTGAATGTCTTGTCCATTCCTTGAGCAGAAATTGGTAGGTTGTGCGGACATCACTTGTTAACTTTCCAAGTAGAACTCTCTGACAGGAAACACCAGACTCAAGTGCTGGAAAGTGTTTGACCTTCAGTGCCTGGATACAATACTGGATGTGGCAGCAGAGAGGTACAGATCCCAGTGAATCTCTGGTGACATATCTCGCCACTGTGATGCTTTTGGTCCCAAGTCAACCTTAAAGAATGTTTGTAACGCTAAGATCTCTCTGTGCATGTGGACCCAGATGTTGGAGAACATTCAGACCTCCATGGACAGTCCTAAGGCAGTGACATCCTTTCTTTGTCATGTGTTTCAGAAGGCTGTAGTGCAGACAGCTGTGCCAAAAGTAGACATTTTGGAAAGGGCTTTAGCGAGTTGGTGTGCTGGCAATAAGGGCCCCATTTTCTGCTGGCAGCCCCAAACTGGTGAAAACAATAAAACAGAGGGCATTGACCATTATGTGTTTGACACTGTAACTCTTTATTTCAATCATTTAAAAAGTAGCATTAAAGAAAAACATCATATGTCACAAACACTACATTTATATATGTACATATCTTAATTATCTCCAATATTTCACAAAGACTTTTACATGCATAAGAAACCTATGAATTTGCACTTTATATACATCACCAACCATTGACCAGGAATGCGAAGTAAGAAGGAACTGCACAGTTCAACTGTAGTGATTTGGCGGGACTCGTACACAAATGTATGATAACCCGTACCCACTCGCACCTAATCAACTGGATTTCTCGTACACAATCACTCATCAGATACCAAAACTATTCCCTCGTTTCATAAATTGGTATTACATGGGAGCTCGTTTAATTAGTATTCTACATGTAATCGAGCTCTCTAAGGGACGCAACTCTGCACTGCCAATTGCGACGCCTTAGACGACTGGGCCTCCCGTGCACTCGTTGAGGAATGTAATCGAGTTGTTTACCCCGCATTCAGTAATATTCAAGTTACGTGACGGCGGTCAGTAAATAATCGAATCTGGACTAGACAATCCAGTGACTGACATCATGAGCATCGATCTACGCAATTGGGATACCATGACATGCATCAACCAAGTCAGCGAGCTTGACCAACCGATCTTGTTGGTTTAAAAGGACGACAACTATAGGCTGCTGAAGACCAGTTGTAAGTTGGAATCAACACGGGACATGCTACAAGTAGATGTGCTTGTGTTATTCTTAGCTTGACAGAATATATAGCTGTTGGGTTTTTTTAGTCCCGGAGTCGCCACGATACCCCCCGTGAATACTGAAACAAGTAAAGGTGGAAATTAATGCTTTCTAACGTCATGATTTAGTAGGCCCTATTTGCATTAAAGATTTTGGTTCAAGAAGTGTTTAACAATGAACGCTTGTAACATCTATTTATCTTGTCCCCTCCCTCTTCGCATATGGACCACAAAAATCTGCCAAAGAACGTAAGCCGAAAGTATTCCCTGGCATCGCGATGAATACCTTTTAACAAAGTTTTTTTCAACAAACCACATTGCCAAATCACCATTATATTTTATTCATATTTTTGAGTAAGTATGTGTATACGCCACTTTCAGCAATATTCCAGCAATATCACGACGGGGTGCACCAGAAATGGGCTTCACACATTGTACCTATGTGGGGAATCAAACCCGGGTCGTCATTTTAGTGGACTTAATATTTCTGAATATAAACAACATTGTTCCTCTGAATTATAAGTTAACTGAAAAAAAAAGATAATTTATCGGTATTGGGAAGAAATCATACACATTCCCAGTTAAGTCCAATAAATTTGATATATTTTATCACAAAGTAGAGAAAAAGCTCCTGGAAATTTCAGCGTGTAGTAAGCTAGGTGACCGTCTTGACGCAACGGTGTGAGGGTACCAGTTCACCAATGCACCGGCTGCAGAGTTACCTTCCCTGCTACATAGGCGGCGCTGGAGGATTAGCCACGCAAGTCTAGAGAAGAAGATGTTGATCTGTCAAAAGTCATGACGATAGATCTCACACACGGTGATGGGGTAATTATACTGTTTTGCGCTGTTGATGTGTCTGATATTTTGAGAAAAAGAACGATGACATGACCATTCAGTAACTTCCAATTCAAAACAAGCTAGTAGAGCTCATGGCGAAAACAGACAAGTTCACAACTTTCTACTGCGCTTATGTCTCTGAACATGTACTGGTCCTTTTCATAATAACAAAATCACAGCCGATTTATATGGTTATGTAGATAATTTTGTATTTCAAAATAAGGGCCATATCTTGAAAAAAATTGTTTGTTGACGTTTGTAGATTCGCGAGAGATGTTTGGTGTTTGTTGTGGTTGCTGATGAATTCGTATGTTAGTCGCATAGCTACTGTTGGGAAAAAAAGAGCAATTCGTACACAAAAACATTTGTACATTTGTGCTCAGATATTTTCTATGAATGACTAATATAACCTGTTTCGATTGTCTAAATTTGGAATTACTTTGTTAACATCTGATGTGTTCTTCGAGTAGAAAAACAAACTAGTTGTATTTATTTTGCTGTTAAAAATTGTTTTTTCAAACTGTAAGAAGTTACAGTTTGGAAAGACAAAGTAAACATAATGGCTTGAAACCAGTTACATTTTGTTCTGTACTAAATTCCGAAACTGAGTTCAAGATCGTGCTGTTTGTTTTCTTCATATATATGCAGCAAAAGGTTGATGAACCGATTTTGTGTTGTGATTACAACCCGTACGTTTATTAACATGCTAGAAGCCAACTAGTTGTATAATTAGTTGTGATGACATGAACAACTTTTGCTTTTCTTTCAGACTGTCAGGGGATAAACTTATTATGATTAAGTGCACTTGGGTTAAGGATATAATGAGAGAGCACCATTTTTAGTCCACTTTGATTGATATAAATTTTCTATTTCAGCATTTATGATAACTACCATTGGTGATGTAAGAGTGTTTCCAAATCTCACCATCCTCCAGGAACACCTGACCAATCAAAATGTCCAGCAACAACAAGGTCGTTATTGAGATAAAGGGGGAGCCCATCACCAGCATGTCAACAACAGTCAAGGGGACAATGGCAGCAGTGTTTTATGGAGTCTGCTCTGTAGCCACAGCATTTATCAGCAAGGCGCTCATGACATCGATGAAGTTTGACTACCCAGTGTTCATCATGGTTGTGCAGATGATGTTCACAATCCTCCTTCTGGAGACCCTCAGTTTTCTGGGTGTCCTTGACCTACCCAGATATAGTTTGGCCCGAGCCAAGAAGTTTGTGTGGCCGGCATTATTCTATGGGGCAAATGCAGTGCTTGCTCTTACAGCACTGGCCCACATGAACATTGCCATGTATGGCGTACTGAAACGATGTGTACCTATCTCCACCATGTTACTTGCCATAGTAATCCTGAAGAAAGGCTTTCCATCACGTCTAACCCTTGTGGCAGTTGTTATGCTGTCCATGGGCTGTGTTGTTGCAGGTGAGTATTAGCCTATAATTTAGGACTGGGACAATACACCAACTGTGCGATCCGATACGTAACACAATACCTTGTTCACAATCAGATACATATCACGATACTTGTATGTGCTTTTATCTGTGATTCTTTGAGAGGCAAGAGAGTTAACTGAATATAAAAGTCCAGTTTCCACCCTTGACGAAGTAGGCTGGTATTATGAACATTCTGGCTGGACTAACAAGTCTATGCATAGTCCAATCAGAATTGTGCAACGAAATCAAAATACGGTTTGTAAACTGTCAGGCAGATTTCGGTCAATTGCAGGATTTGCAAAGCATGTGCGCCACCAACTTGTTGTCAACAGATATTTTCCAAGTCTTTTCATGTTTTTGATCAAGGTGCTCACATGATTTGATTCACTTCGCGATGTAAGACCAGTTTTATCACAATATAGATTTTGATTATCGATCAGATCGTCTTGACTGGGCATCACCATTTCTTTTGAAACAAATGCAAGTGATACGAGAAGTGGAATCTGATTGATCCATAGGAGAGGCTTAGAAGGGACGTAACTCGTAATAACCTCTGGTGGTGCTACGATCAAGCCCATGAATTCCAGACTAGTTCGGCAAGGGTGGAAACTGGACTTAGAAAGTCAGTTAACTCTTGTCTCGGGAAGATGTTATCTATGATGCATGAGCCATCTTTTTCATAGACAGAATAGTTTTTACCTGCCAACTGACAATTTACTTAACGATTTACAATTTACTTTTGGCCAAGTATGGCACAATTGATGAAAAAAACAACTTTTTCTCGACTAGTTTTCACTACTAATTAGTGTTTGGTGTAACAGCTACTAAAGTAAACATTTAAGGTAAGAATCGATATTTTTTACTTAGTGTGCAACTGTGGTCGATACTTGTATCGGGAATTAAGATATCGTGATGCATCGGTGTATCGTCCCAGCACTAGTGAGTATCATTGATGTTAGCTTGTGAATCTGAACTGGGAGCTTCAGAGCAGTTTTTGTAAAATCTGCCAAGTTGTCACTATGGAATATGCAGCACCCATCTCACATTCCTTGGCCATGGATGATGACTGACTGAAAGAACTCATTAGTCCCTATACAGTATTGTATCCAGATACGAGGCCCACAGTGAAATACATCAATTGACAAACCGTGCATTGCGATACATTACATTACAACTATATAAATTGTTTGTTAAATATATGTGAATAATAGCAAACTGTTCAACAACCAGCTTACACATATTCTCTTATATTTCCTAGTTGGCTGTAAATAGCAAACATGCACACTGCCCACTATCCTACAAATTCAAAACAAATGATTCAGGGTTGTAGTTCACAACTTATACCAACTTATGGAATAAAAGCACTGTATTGGGTACAAATCTTTACATCTAAAGTACTCACGTAAATGAAAAGAAACTGTTTTTTCGATATCAGATCTTAAATAAATGCAGTTAATATACAAAATATGTAAATATTCAAACAACTAAATTAGTACTAATTGGGCTGTGGCACAAATACAGCGTATCAAATGTTTTTATGCCTTTTTAAAAGTAAAAGTGTGTAAAAATGTGAATAAAACAGACTATTGGGAAACAGGGCATAACCAGGTGTAAGTAGATCAAGGTGACCTATGCAAGGATCAGTCTAACATGCTAACATGTCAGTGAGAACTTGTAAACTATCAGGACTGTGAGAGGCTGTTTGTCCAGTACAGCTCATGTTCATGTGTCAGCCTTATTGGCCAATACTACAGCCACTGGCAAATTCACTGTATTAACAGGTGACACTTCACCTGTGCATCATGATACTTGGTGCAGATCAATCAATTGCCTATTCACTATGTTCATCATTTATCCATGTGTGAAGTATGGTAACAGCTGTTGGAGATAGGATCACTTGTTTATTTAGACATGCTGCATGGGGTGTATTTAGACAGGACAGATGATACTGTATATCTCAGAATCACCGCTAGGGACTGGTAATATGTTATAGGGAGTAAGATGGAGGGGGTTGTCATGAAAGAGTGACACAGCTGATAAGTTTGTACATTATTTAGGGACTGGGCATTTTATTATGGAAGGGGGGTGATGAGCATGATAAAATGCTACGTAAAATTGGTGAGTCAGTAAATATGATAGTCCTAAGATCAATCCCACCGCAACATTCCCACCCCATGCCACCAACCCCTCATACTGTATGACCAATCCCACAGCAACATTCCCCACCCATGCCACCAACCCCTCATACTGTATGACCAATCCCACAGCAACATTCCCCACCCATGCCACCAACCCCTCATACTGTATGACCTATCCCACAGCAACATTCCCCACCCATGCCACCAACCCCTCATACTGTATGACCAATCCCACAGCAACATTTCCTCTCTCTATCCCCCCCCCCCCCCCCATGCCACCAAACACACACACACACACACACACACACACACACACACACACACACACACACCCATGCTGTATGACCAATCCCACAGCAACATTCCCACCCCATGCCACCAACCCCCTATACTGTATGACCTATCCCACAGCAACATTCCCACCCCATGCCACCAACCCCCTATACTGTATGACCTATCCCACAGCAACATTCCCACCCCATGCCACCAACCCCCTATACTGTATGACCTATCCCACAGCAACATTCCCACCCCGTGCCACCAACCCCCCTATACTGTATGACCAATCCCACAGCAACATTCCCACCCCGTGCCACCAACCCCCCCATGCTGTATGACCTATCCCACAGCAACATTCCCCCCCCCACCCCCCCATGCTGTATGACCTATCCCACAGCAACATTCCCACCCCGTGCCACCAGTCCCCCATATTGTAAGACCAATCCCTCACGATTGAGCATGTTGGGTTGGTGGGTGCTTATTTTTTATTAATGCTCATGTTGTGGAGAGACCCCGTACAACCACAATCTCATTAAAATTAAATCTCAGTGCTTGCTGCCTCTACAAAAAGAACTGAGGACATCCCATTACAGCATGTGTACAGGTCAGGTCAAAACGACCTTTTGTAACGTTTGACCAATGAAATGAACAACGTGAAGTCGACAGTGGCCAGAAAGCATTTTTTTCTACACTAGTCCAGACTATGCTTTGAAAAATAATCAAAATTTGAAAAACAAACAAATATTCTGCAATGTCTCGTAGTTCATGTTGATGGTCGGGATTGTATGGCAGTTCTTCTCTTATGTTTCCAATATTTATCCCATTGAGGTGAGAGATAGGGGATGATGTTGCAGAATCAGACATACAGTTGAAAGGTTGTTCTGACGTTATCAGTAATGGGATGTCCTCAGATGTGTAGATGTGTAGCGGTAGCAAGCTCTAAGATCTAAATTTAATGACATAAGAACAAGCACAGCCACTATGTCCAAAGCCATGTATATTTGTTTAATGCAACTCAGCAATATTCCAGCTATATGGCGGTGGTCTGTAGTACATGTAGTACAAGACAAGTCAGTGATAAGAGCAATGTTCCACATCATCTGGGTAGGTAGGGGCGGTCGGGTAGCCTAGTGGTTAAAGTGTTGGCTCGTCACGCCGAAGACCCGGGTTCGATTCCCGACATGGGTACAATGTGTGAAGTCCATTTCTGGTGTCCCCCGCTGTGATATTGCTGGAATATTGCTAAAGGCGGCGTAAAACCATACTCACTCACTCATCATCTGGGTAGGATGAATGCTATCACCTAAGCCCCCAAGCTTCATTAAAACCTTCCTTAATCTGTTGGGTGTTGCTCCTGTTATGGAGGTGTCTAAAGATCTTCATGCAAAGAACCGAGATTGAGATTGATCTGCTAGTCTGTACATTAAACATTAAAGGCATCCTGATGATTAGTAGATTTTTTTGGGTTGACCTTGTGTATGTTATCACTGTTGCCAGGGTTATTGAATGTTTCATGTTAATTTGCATCTGTGATGTGGCTTCTTTCCTGCAGGTTATGGGGACCTGTTCTTCCACCTGAATGGCTACCTGTGTGGCATCTCCAGCAACTTCACCCAAGCCATGTACCTGTTGCTGGTACAGAAGTATTCCGAGAAAGAGCAGTCCACGGTGGAGACACTGCAGCTCAACAGCTTCAACACCCTTCCTCTCCTCGTCCTGGCCTGCATTGTCAACGGGGAGCTGGCCACCCTGACCCAGTACGACCAGTACCACCAGCCGCTGTTCTATGTGGTGTTTCTGGTGGCTGTGGCTTCTGGCTGCCTTCTCAACTATTCGCTGTTCCTGTGTACGAGCCTCACATCGGCTCTCACCACCAGTGTGGTCGGAGGTCTCAAGGCCATGGTTCAAACCACCCTCGGTCTCTTCACCTTCGGAGGCGTCAGTCACAACATAGCAACATACACCGGCATCGCGATGAACCTGTCGGGAGGAATACTTTACATTTATGCCAAGTACACAGAGAACAAGCAGAGAATATCAGGCGACTTGAAAAAAGTGATGAGCTTTTCATCGTCAAAAGATTTACAAGAGCTGGCCAGTGTCAAATCAGGTCACAGACATACTGCTAATGGAAATGTTGGTTATTTCCAGAGTACAGTGGATGACAAGCATGACTCCCGTACAGTGTCTTGATGACAGATGATGCCCTTTGTACACCTGACACTATTGAGATGATAATGCCAACATTCATCCAGTATAAGCTGAACTGACAAAGTCTGGACACATAAGTGGTGGTCTCTTAGTTAATATGTAAATCAAAGCAAGTAGCAAAAATACAACTTTAAAATCTGAATGGGATTTACAAACACCTAAATACATATAATGCTTAATGATTTAAAACTGGACATGAAAGAGGAGGTCTCTAATTTACATGTAAGTCAAAGCAAGTAGAAAGTCTACTTTGGCATATGCTTGTATCATGATAATTGATATTAGCAAATAGCAAAAAGTTTGTTATTTGAGGAAAATCATGTAATCATAGCAACATGGATTACCATTGACAGATTTGGAGTTTCCCACTACATGGATGAAAATCTTTCGAAAAGGAATATGAATTTATATTTTGTTCAACTCGATTTGGGGACATTTTCCTATAAAACATGTTGAAAAAATAAAGGCATTAGTGATTTTATAATTGCAGGCCGTTGAAACAAGTGACTCTGATTTCAAACAATAATACAGTATTAATGGTTTCATTTTCTATACAAAGATGAAATGTAAAATATCATGTGCTTGTGTTGAAGAATTAATCATCTGAAGTCCATGTTTTCTGCTGATCTGTAATGGTATGTTGTGCAACAAGTAGTTTGTGAGCCAAGTATCCAGACCCTATACATTACTGGCTCTGGAACTGTGTCATCCGTTGTTGATGTGGATAAGGCAAGACTTTTGTGTCCTTGAGTTGTGGGTTCCGTTGGATTACTAGAAGGGTTGGCAGTGATATTTTGAATGAATAGTTTCTTTAGAAATATGCCCAAAATAAATAGTTTGTTGGCAGTGGTTAAAAAAATGAATAGTTTGTTTTGTGGAAAATGTCAAATCGCCAAATTTTTGTACCAATACATGTTATGAAAATGAATGGATTTGATGGTGCTCAGAAAATAAGTAGCTTGTTGGATATAGCTGGGGGAAAATATATATTGTTTCAAGATGTGTTATGTTTATTTCCAACAAGGCTATTTCCCGAGGAAAGTCTATAATTCAAGATCTACAAACACAACCTTGCCTAATTTAAATTATGTCTTTGATCAAACAAGTCAAATATGTGTGATGGTTTACACATAACAATTGTACATAGGGATATATATTTTAAGACAAATATTTGTGGTATGTGTACATGATGTAAACTTGTGTGATTATATTTTGCCTCCTGTAGAATGTGCTTGCAGGGACTAACTTGGGTCAGGAGTTCTCAGGGCGAAATTTGAATGTCCCTGGCTTGATCATGGCAGTCCCTCGGTTGATCACTAAGGCCGAGATTATGTTTACAGGCAACGCATGACTTCCAAGAATTTGGTTGACATTTCATAAATATGACAAGTCATAAGGCCACACTTTTTTTCTTGCTTTACAGATTTTTCACATCAAAATACATGTTGGTAGATCTAGGTGGGGAATAGAGAAGAAAAACACGATTCAGTTTTTTTTTTTAGTTTTCTCCTCCACTAAAGGTCAGCTGATATAAAAAATATAAATGGTTTAATGTGGGAGAAGAGCCTGCACACAATGCAAACCTGATGAATCACATGGAGCAACTGTTGTGTTTCGATGCATCCTATCAATTTCAGGAACAGCGGCAAACTCCCATAATTTTTGACTCAGTGGGCCCATCTTTTGAAATTATTTTTAGGTGCAATAAATATGCTTTCAGCTTAGCGGGATGGGAAAACAGGAGCAAATTCTTATTTTTTCCATTTCAAAATATTTACTTTTGGCAGATCTGTAAAGCATGCTGGAAAAAATGTGGCCTGACAATGTGCATGCTCTGGAACCCTGTGGTAATTATTGGTATGGCAGACGTCGATATTCTTGTGAAGAATGTGATCAGCATGATTAGTGATTGTTCATTTCTGATTTTCTATATTCAATCTGAATCATTTGATTGTTTTCTCATGCTACAGATGAATTAGTTTTTTACAATTCAAGCTGCAAAATGTGCATATTATTTGTGTCTATTCTGAATTTTTATGTCTAAAAGTGTACGATTTAGTGTCTAGAGAATCTGTGCTTGTTGTCGTGCAGCTCTGTGATAAATCCTTCTGAGACAACATATGGCTGGAGCAGCAGCCGTGATGAAATCCATTGCCTTGTGATAGTCATGATCTGTTGGTTTTATATTACCTGATCAAATCTCTATTTTGTTTTATTGAACGATATGTTGCAACTGTCACGGCTCACTGAACACTAAACTGTGTCTTCAAGCATTAGCATCAGGTGGTAAATGGTTCGTACAGTAATTCGTGATGATCCTTCCACATTATCATCAAGACAAGATGGTGAATCTTTCAAATTGCCATTGTGTTTTTGTCTATTACTTTGTCACAGCTACAACACAAGCATGTATGTTAGGTGATTGTTGGACGATTATGAGGGGCTGTTAGTTTTCATGTAATATGTACGGTATATGTTTGAGTTTCAATGAGGAGACATGCCTATTGTATTTAATACTTTTAGAGGTATGCTATTATATATTTAATGGGAATCAAAATGTGGTGTATAAGGTGTGGGAAGTCTGTGACAACTCTAATATTGGTATAGTCTGTTTATTACCTTTCCTTCGGGTGGGACAAAGGTTAACGTCTTGATCCATAGGAAATCCCCAGAACACAAGCATTCCAGCCTTGGTGACATCACATGACAACCTCCACATCACATGACAACCTCCACACAAAGGACAACCTCAACATCACATGACAACCTACCCATCACGACGACAACTCACATCACAACCTCCACATCTCATGACAACCTTACATATCACATCACAACCTCCACATCACATGACAACCTCACATATCACATCACAACCTCCCCATCACATCACAACCTCCACATCACATCACAACCTCACACGTCACATCACAACCTCCCCATCACATGACAACCTCCACATCACATCACAACCTCACATATCACATCACAACCTCCCCATCACATCACAACCTCCCCATCACATCACAACCTCCCCATCACATGACAACCTCCACATCATGTGACAACCTCACACGTCACATCACAACCTCCCCATCACATGACAACCTCACACATCACATCACAACCTCACACGTCACATCACAACCTCCCCATCACATGACAACCTCCACATCATGTGACAACCTCACATATCACATCACAACCTCCATCACATCACAACCTCCCCATCACATCACAACCTCCCCATCACATCACAACCTCACACATCACATCACAACCTCCCCATCACATCACAACCTCCCCATCACATCACAACCTCCACATCACATCACAACCTCCCCATCACATCACAACCTCACACATTACATCACAACCTCCCCATCACATCACAACCTCCCAATCACATCACAACCTCCCCATCACATCACAACCTCCCCATCACATCACAACCTCCCATCACATGACAACCTCCACATCACATGACAACCTCACATATCACATCACAACCTCACACGTCACATCACAACCTCCACATCACATCACAACCTCACACATCACATCACAACCTCACACGTCACATCACAACCTCCACATCACATGACAACCTCACACATCACATCACAACCTCCCCATCACATGACAACCTCAGATATCACATCACAACCTCCCCATCACATGACAACTTCCACATCACATCACAACCTCACATATCACATCACAACCTCCACATCACATCACAACCTCACATATCACATCACAACCTCCACATCATGTGACAACCTCACATATCACATCACAACCTCCACATCACATGACAACCTCACATATCACATCACAACCTCCCCATCACATCACAACCTCCCCATCACATGACAACCTCACACGTCACATCACAACCTCACATATCACATCACAACCTCCCCATCACATGACAACTTCCACATCACATCACAACCTCACATATCACATCACAACCTCCACATCACATCACAACCTCACATATCACATCACAACCTCCCCATCACATGACAACCTCCACATCATGTGACAACCTCAGATATCACATCACAACCTCCCTATCACATCACAACCTCACACATCACATCACAACCTCACAAATCATATCACACACCTCATGACTACTGATATGACAACCTCCCTATCTCATCACACCATTATCTCACACAACACAGTCCATTTTTCTTTGTTTGTCCTGTAAGCATGGTAAGTGTCCCTTTTGCAAGACTAAAAGTTGACTCACATTTGCTGTAGACCTGGGTCGAATATTTGCCTCTGAGAAACGTCATGTCAACTCCTTAAAACGTGTACCTCATATTTGGAAAGGTTTACTGAACCTCCTCCTAATGATGAATTGAAACAAAGCAACATGAACGACAGAAGAAAATGTCAATGGAATCATATCATGCCTCACATAGCATTGCTTAAAAGACCATTTCGACCAATAATCTACTAAAAATGTCATTTGACTAATTATTAGTCACAAATGTAGGCTGAATAATCAATATGAATTACAGACTGGTAATTCAATATAACAATGTTTTTCAACAGATCCAATGTGCTGCACTATAATTGGTTTGTCATGGTGCTATTGGTGGTGTTGCACTTAATGGTACTTGTAAGCATTTTTGGTATGTTATGTTGTCAAGGTTATGCAATGTCAGTTGATGATTTGGGGCTTAAACCTGATTTATAGAGGAGAATTTTCAGGGGTGGCAATCGGGGGTCATGTTTGTCCACTGATGTGAGAGTTGTCATGGTAATAGGTTCTGTTAAATGTCTTGACATGTACATAATATAATGTATGACTGTTCTGCGAGCAGAGGAAGGATCTCATGTTGATTTGTGTTGGTATAGCAAGAAGCTTTGTGATGGTAGATGTTTCTTGTAAAAATGTATCTATTACAGTTTATATTTTTGTAAGGTCTATAGACAATGTTCAGTTTATTATTTGTTACTATTTTCTGGTGCAAACTTCCCTTTGCATTTATTACAGGGGTGGATGCACTAATATACTGAAAATAATGACCCTCCCCTAATGCTTGTCATATTATTAGATCACCCTTCCCAAGTCTTTTTTGAGTGGCATTAGAAGTTGAAGTACTAAGTAAGGATGAGATATATGGATGATCAGCTTCTTTATTACTTGCTTGATGACAGTGTTAGAACCAACAGCGAAACATCACTCCTAATTGTAATAAAGAAGTTGATCTTCCATATATCTTATCCTTACCTTCCCAAGCCCTTGTACATTTTGTTCACAACCCTCCCTGAAAAAACAAATTGCAAAAACACTTTATATTTTGTCATATAATGTCCATTTTTTCATGATCCTCCCCAAGTTTGTGTATTATTTTTTTATGACCCTCCCCTGGTTCCCTCCCCACCCACCCCCTTATGATAAATGGCAAGTCCCTCATATAACAAAATTAAATATATTCTTATAAACTTGACATAATTGCTGATTAGTTTTCACAGTTCTAGACCTAAGATGTGGAGCAGTCTTGTGACCTAAAACAGTAGTGTTCTGAATGAACTGGAGACCTTCTATTCATGTTTTGGCATGGGACTGATGAGTCTGTTGCTGGCCACAGGTTGTGGGTCTGTATCACAGATTCATCCAAATCATGATCCAATGGATTGACCATGTCCTACTCATACTAGCGGCTTTCAAAATGTGTGCAAAATATGTCACAGTGGCCTTTCCTTCCACACAGAGCAGACACAGGGTCCTGGAACTGATGCCGTCTGGATGCAGCTGTTGGCTTCACACTTCTGAAACGAAACAGATTGCAGTTTTGATGGGAACTGAATCAATTGAAATATATTTCATTTATACAGATCTAAGATACATATATTAATATCATTCATAGTTTCGTCGGGGGCACAGGTGTTCCAATCTAAGGTGTTGCAGTTCTCTGTGCAGTGTTGTGTCCCATCTAAGACCTGCATCACTTCAGTAATTCCTCCCAGCTGACACACCGTGATATAACTGGAATGCTGTTCTAAGCGGTGTTGAACCCAAGTCACTCACTCTCATCCATACCATCATTATGTGCTAATTCCTCTTGACCTTCAAAGTGAGCCAAAAGGCATGGTTCCGTTCCCCACATAGGTGCAATGTGTGAATCCCAGTACCGGTAGCACCATGTTCTTTATTACAAGATTACTGCTAAGAGTGGCATAAGACCAAACTCACTCACTCCAGCTCATAATTTGCATCTTGAATAAGAATGTTCCATTGTCATCAGTTTTTAATGTATTGTTTTTGTTGAAATGTTTTTAAGAGTATTGAAGTTTTGTTGATATGGATGGATCAAGGATTTGGGAAATGTTTGATGTGAAATCTCACTGTAGATACAGATGTTGGATTCAGATCTTTGGCAGGTTTCCAACATAGCCGTTGTTTCATTCATGGAAGCAATGTAAATAGACCCTTTCCATATTCAACAGAAATCTCTGCATAAAGCAGAGCCGATAGTAGGATTCCAACTATATCATGAGCATGTGTTTATAAATCACTATCAAATAGTGATGATACCAGGTGTTTGCGAAAAGTCATGCCTAAGTGACTTCATTAAGGCTGTGATGTCATGCAGGTACTGTACTATTTTTGTGGAAGTTTCACATGAAGGTATATGGTTAATTTAGATAGGATATATGCCAAAAGGTGTAAGAACCTGCCAGTGATCTTAGTCCTACCATGGATTTGTGTGAGGATCCCATATATATCCCATGCTATGGGTTTTCAGACGCTTAAGATAAATTTGTAATTTTGTCTTTAACCACAAGAAAACTGTGAAACATCTCACTCACTCACTCAAACAGGTCATTGTCTGAGTATTTACAATGTGACTTTATGTCTGTGTTACGCCACACCCCTTGTTATAGCGCGAGTAATCACGATAACCATGACTGTCCGTAAACATTTTATGTCCGAAAACCTGTGATCAAGCAATAGATGTCAGGTATCTCCAAATGTGATATTTCTTGATATTTCTTGCTAAAGATGCATAAAACCTCTCTCGTGAACCTACTCCTTCAGTACATCCATGTTTAGTGTACAGAGAGAGAACCAAATAACATTGTATCATATCTTGTACTCAGCATAGCACAGTGGGATACTGCTAGCAGTTCATTCAGCTTTGCCTACACTTGTACACAGGCATTGGTCACTATAAGCTGAGCATTATAGTGTGCAGGGAGACGACCATGGTTACAGCACAATGGTTATGTAACTTATTGAAATATAAAACTGTGGAATATATTCATCGAGGGTTAAAATATTTTTTAATAAAAAAATTTATCCGTGTGTTCTGATTATATGATTATTACTGGATTGTAGAGAAGTATTACTGCTGGACATTTAAAGGTGGAACAATATACAGGTAGCACCGTGTGGAAGTCAGGTGCAATACATGTAGCACAAGGTGGAAGTCAGAAGGACAATACATGTAGCACAAGGTGGAAGTCAGAAGGACAATACATGTAGCACAAGGTGGAAGTCAGATGTGCAATACATGTAGCACAAGGTGGAAGTCAGATGTGCAATACATGTAGCACAAGGTGGAAGTCAGATGTGCAATACATGTAGCACAAGGTGGAAGTCAGATGTGCAATACATGTAGCACAAGGTGGAAGTCAGAGGTACAATACATTTAGCACAAGGTGGAAGTCAGATGTGCAATACATTTAGCACAAGGTGGAAGTCCGATGTGCAATACATGTAGCACAAGGTGGAAGTCAGATGTGCAATACATGTAGCACAAGGTGGAAGTCAGATGTGCAATACATGTAGCACAAGGTGGAAGTCAGATGTGCAATACATGTAGCACAAGGTGGAAGTCAGAGGTACAATACATGTAGCACAAGGTGGAAGTCAGATGTGCAATACATTTAGCACAAGGTGGAAGTCAGATGTGCAATACATGTAGCACAAGGTGGAAGTCAGATGTGCAATACATTTAGCACAAGGTAGAAGTCAGAGGTACAATACACATAGCACAAGGTGGAAGTCAGAGGTACAATACACGTAGCACAAGGTGGAAGTCAGAGGTACAATACACGTAGCACAAGGTGGAAGTCAGATGTGCAATACATGTAGCACAAGGTGGAAGTCAGATGTGCAATACATGTAGCACAAGGTGGAAGTCAGATGTACAATACATGTAGCACAAGGTGGAAGTCAGAAGGACAATACATGTAGCACAAGGTGGAAGTCAGAGGTACGATACATGTAGCACAAGGTGGAAGTCAGAGGTGCAATACATGTAGCGCAAGGTGGAAGTCAGATGTGCAATACATTTAGCACAAGGTGGAAGTCAAGAGAATGGTAGGCGTGGCAACCCTGGAGCTGAAGGTGACAACACACGGAAACACTGAATTCAGGAGTTGGAATTCCGTGGCTCTCAGTCAAGGTCTCTGTGGTTGAAATGCCCTGACATACAACCAGGAACCTTGTTTCAGTTACCAAGAAGATAAGGTATACAAGAAATCAAATTCGTATGGGGTCATATCACAAATAGGTTAGCATTTAGTGACTGTGAGGGGCATACCAAGTTTCAGCTTCATTTATCAAACGACCGCCTCCGTGGTCTAGTGGTAGAGCATCCGCCCGGAGAGCGGAAGGTCGGGGGTTCCATCCCCGGCCGCATCATACCCAAAGACGTTAAAAGATGTAACTAGTTGTTACCCTGCCTGGCGCTCGGCATTAAGGGGCTAAAACAAGGACTGGTCAGCTCGGAGTCCGTATACTTTATCTGAGTGGGGTATTCATGTTAAATTGCGGCATGTTATCTCAATGGGCTAGCACTAGTTCAAGCATACACACAGACACACGTGCATGCACGTCGCTATATAAGTTTAATAATCTTGGACGCGACGTTAAACCCCATGTCCCTTATGGGCTACCGTAGTGACCAGATGAACTGTTCAAATATTTTCAAATTCATGACGGGCGTTGACGATAAATCAAGCCCGTTTAAAGTGTCGAGCATTCGTGTTTATCTGAAGTTATCAAGCAGATGTAACATCCGGCTATAAATTACAATTTAACTGCCACTGATAAGCACATCAGCTCGAACCGTTGCCCTGTGGTAATGACAGGACGTGCGGTAGTCTAAAATATTATAGGTAGGTCATTACAAACCCATACCTATGATATGATGTCAATATCATGGGAAGCTGCAGCCATTGCCAACGACGACACGAGCGCATGTGCTACAGAACGCAGACAGATTAGTAATGATAGTCACACCTCACACGGACAATCTCATGCAGTTAGAGACGAAACAAGACGCCACTTTACATATAACTAACTATACGATGCACTCGGTTTGGGTTAGGGGACTTTACAGAATAAGAAACATAATATAGTTACTGCAAAATACATATTTGTACATAAAACATTTCTAGAAGGTACAAGCTATTAATTAATTAAAACTCTGTATATACAACACATGCTACAATACAAGCATAAAAGCAGCGACTATTATATAAGATCTTTTTTCAAATGTTAAGTTGCAGGTTTAGGCAGTTATTGCATATGGTTATTATATAAGTTAAAGATCTAAACGAGGGAAGTCACCGGAACAAGATTTAAAGGGGCACTGATCTAACGCAATTCCCCGGACTGGTTGTTGCCTTTGTTATTGTTTTTTCCCCCTTGAGTACCCGGATGATACGCAACGCAACTGAGCGTGACCAGAGACTGGGCTACCGTCTGCAAAGACAGCTAAATAAACTTGGAGGCTGGAGGCAATATTTGCTTTACGAATTTTTGCATAAACACTGATTGGTTAACTGTGATCTATAAAGATTTCGACAAAGGGCGCATGTTGATTAATTTCTTCAGCCTAAACAAACAGACAAAAAGAAGGGCGGAGCTCATCGGAAGTCGTCATTTGGAAATACCCCAGATGGTCATAGTTTAATACTAAAAAAAGTATCTATGCAGTGAAAGCAATTTCGGATTGCGTCGATAATACGATTACTACTCCCTTGTTGTCATCCACGTTTTCTCGTATAACCCTATACTTGTGTATTTGTCGTCATTCACTTGATGCTCAGTTAATGAATTTATTACAGGTACAATTAGTGGTAGTACCACTTAGATTACCTGACAAAGGTTCCCATTTTGCATTTATTGTGTCTGGGGTAATTATTCAATCTAAATCCAGTTTTGAAGTGAGGTGAAATGTGTCTTATGTAATATGCACGTGGCAGACCAGCAAGAGGTGAATGATCACTTGATTTACTTTTTTTGTAAATAAACGGATCGTTCCTAGTCATCAAAGGATTAACAGAAGATATGTTGATTGATTAATCACTGTTATCTTGCACAGTGGATATGTCAAAAGTGAGTGTTTACATGTCTAGGTTTACTAAAACAAAGGGAATACACTCATGTCATGGCGTGAAGTGCCGATGTAAAAACAACATACTTTGTTCAAAGGGTTAACTGATAATACGTTGATTGATTGATCATTGTTATCTATCACTCAATGGATTTTTTAGGAACCGTGGACGTTATGAAAATAGTTGTCACGTGGGCTTTCTCAGCCGACCCTTGAGACTTGACACCTATGTGAAACACCTGAAACAATCCAAGTGATCAGTTGAGAAACGAACACGGGTTATAATATCCCGAAACGATATAGATCTTTTAAAATATTTGATTGTTACAGAGACACGCGACATCGAATAAGTTTCTTTGTACAGCTGCAGACGAGTGGGATATTGTTCCTTTGTGTGGGTATTCACGGATACATTCTTCGAACAAGGAAGCTCCTAAAATTTATACACAGAAATTTGGTAGGTTGCAATTATGGTATTTGCATTTTGATTTCCTTCATTTTAACCGATTCGTTCTTGTTTCTCTACGTCTTGGTTGAGAAATTCTTCAATGCGCGATAGACGTTGTTTTCACAGGTCTTTTCCTTTGTAAGCATGTATATAATACCGTCAATTTGTAAAATGTGATTCTCTCAGGCAATTTATAAAATGTGTAAATATTTCAGTCATATTGACTAAAAAATCTGTCCAGATTGATTAAGGTGATCAAAAGGGCCTACAAACATCACAACAGATTATTATGTAGGATTAGAAGCCTAACAACATAGACATGTACTTTTCAACGTAACATTTTCAGTCTCTTGGTGATGACATTAAACATCAAAATGTTTGGAATTCGTTATCATAATAATACAGATGGAAATGTTTTTCAGTCACTTTGTAAAATAACTGAATATTTAGACTTTTAATAAATTTGAAAAAGTTACACATTTTGACAGTAAACAAATATACACACTTTAAAAAAAAGCAGTGCTCAGGTGAAATATTTACTTTGTGTTTCAAGTCAAAATAGTGTAAACGAAAATCGCAAAATTACCAAGCAAGTGACATATCAAAACTTCGTCACCAGTACCGGTGCTACCCACAAAGATACCTACATTTCCTTATTATCTCGAAAACTGTATTTCATTTTGTTGATCAATGTGACCATACACCCTTATTACTACCAATAAAAGTGACTGATGCGCTTACAAATTGCGCAGCAGAGGTCGCGAACTAGTTTAGATTTCTGCTATACATCCGGGTACTCACTGGGATAAAACAATAACAAAGGCAACAACCAGTCCCGGGGAATTGCGTTAGATCAGTGCCCCTTTAATACCCGCTGAAGGTTTGAAAAACGCCAAATGTATAGAAATTTTACATAAACTTTTCAACTTCTGCTTGGAAACTTAGCATTATTCATCCTATTAAGAAAACTGACAGAGACCCGAGGGACCCGTTAGGATACCGAGGAATATCGTTGCTGTCAGTCCCGGGTAAAATATACTCCGATGTACTAAACTGTAGACTTTCAACTTGGCTAGAAGATAATGAAATACTTGTTGATGAACAAAATGGTTTCAGAAGAAAACGGGAAACGCTTGAATATTTGTAATCTCTTTATTCTATTTTAGGAACTCGGAAGTTTAATAAACAATCAACGTTCGTGTGCTACATCGATATAAAGAAAGCCTTCGATAAAGTCAACCGTAAATGTTTATGGTATAAGCTACAACAAGTTGGTGTCACGGGAAAATTCTATGAAGCAGTGAGGTCCATGTACGAAAATACATCTAGTCGGGTTCGAATAAATGGTCAATTAACAGATATGTTTCCGGTATCTGTCGGGGTTAGACAGGGATGCGTACTCTCGCCAACACTATTTTCAATATTCATCAACGATTTAGCTAATGATATTAATTCTTTAAAATGTGGTATTAACGTAGATTGATCAATCTTGAGCACGTAACTCTATGCCGACGATATTGCACTTATAGCGCCCAATGAATCATGCCTTCAATCGATGCTGGACGTTTTAGAAGAAGGGTGTAAGAAATGGCGGTTATCGGTAAACGGAGATAAAACTAAAGTCGTTCATTACAGATCAGCAACCTGTATTAAATCTAATGTGTTGTTCAATATCGGAGAAAAAGTGATCGAATATTCCAAAGCCTATAAATACCTTGGATTGTGGCTACATGAGAATCTTGACCTTAACTTTGCTGCCAAGGAGTTAGCTAAGTCGGCTAACAGAGCTCTTCGTGTTATTATCAGTAAATTTAAAACTATGGGCGGAATGGCATTTGAAGTTTATAATACTTTATACAGTAATTTAGTACAACCAATTTTGTCTTACGGGTCCGGAATCTGGGGACTAAGAGAGTTTAAATGTTTAAATAACGTCCAGCATGCCGTTTTTTCTTGGGTGTCAGCTTTAAAACCCCTAACTTGGCTGTGAGGGGAGAGATGGGTTTGGCTGTCTTTGAAGTCATTAGGTTATGTAAGAAGTTGTCGATCGTTGAACAAGACAGAATAGTTAATAAAATCGCTATGTGGTCCAAAAGAAGATGTAAATCCTGGATAAATAACGTTCAGTCAGTCTTTGCTAAGTTAGGCATCGATATCCCAAATATACTGCAGGTGTCAAATCAAGATTTTAAGACCATTAAATAACATTTAATCTATATGGACTCTGTTACGTGGTTTAACGACCTGTGGAATGACCGGGGACTAGCCAACGGTAATAAGCTTCGTACCTATAGGAAATTTAAAGTTAATCCCTGCACAGAACCATACGTTAAATTAATCGGAAGCAGACAACATAGAAGTAATCTTGCTAAATTGAGATGTGGCAAAATATCGTAGAAGACGAATTTTATTTCCTAATGAACTGCAGACTATACTCAGATATCCGTTGTAACTTACCGATGGATGCTCACACCACCGACAATAATTTTCTCAGTTTAGCCAAAAATAATCAGTTTGTTTACCTTATGCAAAACGAGGAGATACAACATTGCCCAGCTGCAACAGTGTCCCTGATGTTTCGACGACGTATGGATGTAAATATATCATCATAATATAATATTAATTCATTACTTGTACAAAGCACTGTTTCCAGCGGTCTGTATCCGAATATTACACTGCGGGTTGTCTTTCAGCATTGTATTGCAGGTTATATTTAGATATTATATCGTGGGCAATATCTGATATTATAGTGCAGGTTGCTCGTGTGACCCAATACTTATATGTTTTAAATATGTGATTTAATTTATAATTTGTTTATATGTTAAATGTCTCTCATAACCCTGAATGGGTGGCCACGTTTTATCTTGTGGTGTTATGTATTTTGTGACCATGGGTGAGACAAAAATAAACAATTTTCTTCTTCTTCTTCTTCTTCTTCTTCTGCTGCTGCTATATACATCAGGGCTGGGTAAGATGTTGTACGATTTCTGTTTATGGTTATCGCTAGAAGTATATGATAATTCACAATTTATTTACATTTGTCAGTAAAGCTATTTTCTCTTCTTCATGTTGGGTCAAGGTAGCAAGCAATACGCATGTTGTCCCCGTGATAAGGTAGACACCGGACTCGAGTTAGACAGCACGACCGGTTTGTTAATCTAACGAAACGCACCAAGCGAAACCCTATGCATGATCAGTGTGCCTTGGAATGCATACACGTGTCTAGTCTGCGCGTCATGCAGACCCTGAAATAAATATACTCACACGCAAAAGAAACGCAATTCGAGTATGCAGTATACATGTTATTTATTTTCAACAGTAAAGACAAGAAATACTAATAGGGCAAGATTGACAAAATTTCGACCGAAGACGGTTTAATGGATTAAAAGCCAGATGACATAATTGTTTTTTTTCAAATGTTAAGGGCTTACACAGTTTCGGGTCAATACCCATAATGACAGTCAATGCCTGGTGTGACCACCATTAGCATTGATCACTGCCACATATCTCCTGTACATTGAGTGGATCAGACGATTTGTGAAGGCTCTAGGGATCCTCCTGCACACATCCCGAGCAGCTGTGCGTAGTTCATCGGCAGTTGTAGGGGCTGGGCGCACATTGTGCAGACGCCTTTGAACCTCATCCCACAAGTGTTCGATGGGGTTCAGATCAGGGCTGAGGGCTGGCCACGGTTGAACACGGATGTTGTGTTGTTGCAGAAAGGCCATGGTAGCTCTGGCAACATGGGGACGAGCGTTGTGCTGCTGGAAAATGTGTTGTTGATGTTGTGCAAAAAATGGAACAACGTGGGGTCTGATCACTTGGTCGATATACCGCTGAGCAGTGACGCCGTGTCCCCGACCTTGACCAACATTCAGAAAGCACATGGGTCCAAGTCTCGCATTAAGTCCAATCCGTGCCCATATCATGACGCTAGGTCCACCCCATGGATCCCTTTCCACAACGTTTCTGTCAGCGAAACGATCACCTCGACGCCGCCAAATTCTGACTTCCGTCTGCACGGGAGACACAAAAGCGACTTTCATAAGAGAAGATCACACACCTCCACTCGCGATGACGCCAATTGCGATGACCCTGTGCCCACTGAAGTCGTGCTTGTTGATGCCGTGGTTGGAGAACAGGACGACGTGCTGGTCGGCGACATCTGAGGTTGTTGGAACGGAGACTTCGGATCACAGTGTCCCGGCTAATGTGTCGATTATGAATTCCTATGGTCTGTCGAGCACTTTCACTTGCAGTTACGAACGGATGTCGCTGGTGTTGACGGGTAATCTGCCGATCTTGTCGAGGTGTGGTGACCCTAGGACGACCGCTCCAAGGAAGGTCATCTGTGGTCTGTGTAGCATTGTATCGATGCAGGAGACGGTAAATTGTGGTTATGTTAACGTTGAAATGACGGGCAACACCTTGGACAGACTCTCCAGCTTCCAAACGTCTGAATTTGAGTTAGGCGTGGCATTGTTGACCAAGGAGTGGTAGGTCCAAGAATCGGCCACAGTTTTATACCCACTACAGTTCATGACAGTTCGTGCATTTTCGATTTCGCGTGAAATGGGTGCATGAAACCCACATATTCATTGAAATGGTGCGTTTTGGCGATTCGTTTTTTATGTTGCGTTTTTACTCGAGGCTTCCAAAATGCAACCTAAAATTTTGATAACACCATCAGGCTTCACTACATGCTAAAACTCGTATCAATTTAATGTTCCGTGTTTGTTACCTATTTGCTTAAAACCACTTGCGTTTCTTTTGTGTGTGAGTATATATTCAATACAGCCCATGCAAGTTTATAATGTTTGGCAAGTCTAGATTACTGCAGTATCTGAAAATGAAGAAAGTCTCTGGGATCCTTTTTTTTGTATTTTATAACTATAATTCAACAACTGTTTTTTTCTGTAAAATATGTTCATTTGAGCGACCAGACTTGAATGATATGTCGGATAGAGACGGGGCTTGTGACTGTTGTACGGTGTTCACAACGGGAGATGACACATCAAGCAGGTTTGGGCTAGCGCAGAAGCCCGGGTCATTGACCGAACAAATATAAGTAGTTCTGTATCACGTGACCAGGCCGCGACTTGCAGGTGAACAACCCCGATAGATTATAGACATTTCAAGAGATGAGGGGGGTGGTTGGGGGTTGGGGGCGGCTGTACATACAAACCCCCTACATGACTGAAATGTTCACGAAGGAACATCAAACCATTCACATTGGTGATATTCAAAAGTGAAGATCACATCATATCGTACGAATGAAAGTGAGGTGTTTTCGTTGGCCGAAGCACAATGGTCTTATTTGGTCCTACAAAAAAAACATGACGGATTTTCATTATTACACAGCAAGGAACGTTTTATTGTTCGATATGATCACGTGGGTTGCTGAATATCTCCGGAAAGTTCATTGGACGCTAGATCAAAAATGTCTTCAGGTTGAGTGCAAGGTAGGTGTGTATTTTATGAGGGTTGTTAAGATATTATTGATTAAGACTCCGTGTCGTGTATTCATTCCATGAAGACATGTACATGCTTATTGCTGAACCTGTTTGTTGTGTAATTCAATTTCTTCATAAGCATGTAATTTGAGTCAAAAATATAGACTGAGCGTTATATACACACATGGAACAGGGTTAAGCACTTCATGTTTTCACCACTACCAACACACTCTTCTACTGGTGTCATTTTATTGTTTAAACACTCCATAAAACCGCAAATAAGCAGATACTAGTACCTGGATACCTGCGGTATGTAAATCAAATGGATGAAACCCTAATTGTTTCTTAAAGCGAGTGGGAGAGTATGGTATAACGACTTTGGACTCCTGATATATACTGAACAACAAAAGTTCCTGATATTGAATATTATTTAATGTAAAGTTCTGTTTTTTACCAAATCTGAAACAATTTCGGTTTGCAACAGATAAAAGATTCCGGTAAGTGTTCAACTGGTTTAATTTACCATGCTGACTTCAGAAAATGCGTGATTTCATTAAAAAAACATGAACATGCCAAAATGTCAATTTACAGATCAATAGCGAGTGTGTCCACCTCAGGTTGCTATGCAAGCAACACATCTTCGTCTCATGGAATGAGGGCGGTCGGGTAGCCTAGTGGTTAAAGCGTTCGCTCGTCACGCCGAAGACCCGGGTTCGATTCCCGATATTGGTACAATGTGTGAAGCCCATTTCTGGTGCCCCCCGCCGTGATATTGCTGGAATATTGCTAAAAGCGGCGTAAAACCAAAGTCAATCAATCAATCAATCTCATGGAATGGACCAGGCGTCGCACAAAGTCCTGTGGGATATTTGTCCATATCTGCTGGAGCATGTTTCGAAGTTCCTGGAGTGTCTGTGGTTGACGTCGAAGGCGCCGATCCATCTCATCCCACATGTGCCCGATTGGTGAGAGATCAGGGGAGCGAGCCTGCCAGGGGATGACATTCACGTTGTTTTGTTGAAGAGATTCCTGAACAAGTCGAGCAATATGAAGCCAGGCGTTGTCATGTTGAAAGGTAATGCCTGGGCCATGACGACGCAAAAACGGTAGAACAACAGGGCCGATAATCTTGTCGCGGTAGCGCTGTCCATTGGGATTTCCCTCTACCACTATCAAACGTGTCCTCTGTCTTGCTGAAATCCCACCCCAAACCAAAATGCTGCCGCCCCTGAACCGATCTTCTTCCATGGCACAGTGATTGATGTAACGTTCACCTCGACGTCGGTACACTCGAATCCGTCCATCGCTGTGGCTGAGGTGAAAACGAGACTCGTCAGTGAATAGAACTTGTCCCCACTGCATGGCCGTCCAGCGTAGACGCTGAACGCACCACTGTAGACATGCTTGACGGTGTTTTCCTGTCAAAATGGGACGTCTATCGGGTCTTCTGGCGACAATCCCTGCACATCTGAGGCGACGAAGTACGGTTTGTGAAGATATTCGTCGAAGGCCAGGGATGCTTGTTGCAGTCACTGTTGCTGGCTGGAATCGACTTCGTAGGTGTGTTGTTCGAATCCAGTTGTCTTGTCGATTATTGGTTACGCGTGGCCTGCCACTCCGAGGATAGTCTCTGACTGCATTCGTCTGTTGCCAACGTTGCCATAAACACCAAATGGTGTTTCTGTGGACGTTAAATTGTCTTGCAACATCACGTTGACTCGATCCTGCTTCAAGCATACCAATGGCTCGCAGACGCTCATTTTCGGACAGGCGTGGCATTTCGTAATAATTTTGTTGTTTTTCTGAGTGTTTGTTCTCAGCACGATGCTAAACAATGTATATATGGAATCCGTTAACGCACATGCTTTTATAGCCATTCTTGGGTAGTGAAATGCATGGGGCTTGCATAAAAGTCAACTTTTGCGTAGAATGCATGCTTTTCTGTAGCAGTTGCGTTTTTGTGACTTGATTCCATACATGTACTACAATATTGAAAACCAAACTTTACTTGTTTGAAAAATACACTAAATTATTGGTGTCGTATAAATATAAAGATAAAGATATCGTAGAAATGGTGAAAAAAAGTCGCTGCTTGAAAATTACAAAGAACAAGTAAAAGTATATTATGAATGTGAAGACAAAGTACAACCGTTGGAGAACCGAACTTCGATTTGATGTATACTTAGTTCGGGAAAAGGTCGAGTTGCCACATTCTCGATTATCCAGGACGAAGAAGTTATCCAGGGCATTGTGATTTAATTCCGTAATGAAAATAGCCCGGAGGCCCCGGACCTATCATCTTCCCGAGGCAAGAGAGTTAACTGCCTATAAAAGTCCAACTTCCACCCTTGCCGAACTTGGCTGGAATTATTGAGTTATATTTTGTCTGGACTAACGAGTTCATGCATTGTCCAATCGAAATCGCGTAACGAAATCGACATCCGGTTCGCAGATTTCGGTCGATTGCAGGATTTGCAAAGCAAGTGAACCGCCAATTCGGCGTCAACATATATTTTCCAAATCTTTTCATGTCTTTAATCAAGGTGCTCACGTGATTTGATGCACTTCGCGATGTAAGATCCGTTTTTTCACAATATAGCTTCTGATTATCAATCAGATTGTCTTGACTGGGCGCCGCCATTTTGTTTGAAGCAAATGTAAGTGATATGAGAGGTGGAATCTGAGGTGGGTCACACGCGGTATTCACTATGCATTGGGGGAACGGGGGCTCAGTCGTCTTAGGCGTCGAAATTCGTTGTGCAGAGTTGCGTCCCTTAGTCACACCAGAAACCTATGATCATGGGTTCGGATCACGGTAAGCCCCGATTCTGTTTCAAGGTTTGTCAGCACCATACCTGTGGTTCCGAGTTTTACCAAAGTGGTAAACGTCTCAGATCAACATCACTTCAGGCTTTTCTCTCACATTAAGCTGACTTGCCGTGATATAACTGGAATACTGTTCAAAGCGGCGTCAAACCCAACTTACTCACTCATTATGTTTAGGTCAGAGAAATGGGAGCCGACGTCCAATCTTTGAAATGGTCAGTTAAGAGTCTCTAATTCAAGGACTCTAACGATTTTTACGGTTAGACACCTGCACAAAGCGGTCTTAGTGCTACGACTCTTGAAAGCCTATGTCAAAGTATGGGAGTTACAATCTCTTAGCGCTAAGATCGCTTTGTGCAAGTGGGCCCAGGGTCCCAGTAACTGTAACCTATGTAGATATTCAAGAACTCTATGGTTTTCTTTAAAAAAACGCTGCGTGTGTCGGCCCTGCGTGATGCACGTGAGATGCACGTGAGATATAACCCCTGAGCTGTCGGCACGTACATCTCTTTCTTTGGAGAATCGGGTTATGAAATGCACGTCCCGGGGCAAATATACAATTCCTTTTGGACCAACTTGAGCACATTTATAAATTATGTAAATGTTATTTGCCCATGTTGATGGGCCTAATACGAGCAATCATAGCCCTGATCAAGGAAAGAGTAACGTTAACGAACATCTACCAAACCACACGTTCGTTTAACGCACAGCACAACATACTGAATAAATGACAGTAGCATATATTGTAGAGGTCCAGCGCCCTATGAATATTCATGAGACTATGCTAATAAACATGCATGACGTCACAATGAGAACGAAGTCATTATGCATGAATGCGGCCTTTGTTAAAAATGTCTTAGTTGAGGAATTCTTTAGGAATGCCAGCTATTTGGAATGTAGTCGGGGTAGATACCTTCAGATACATTCTAGAATGAACGTCAGCAAATGGAATGTCACCCTATCGTGAAAGAATGAAACAATCCTCGATCTCTTGATATAGCTACTCAATGAAGTAGCTAGAATGTCGTCATCGAGACGAAGAGGAGAATGTCCTCATTCACCATTTGATCATCACAGTCGACTGCAAGGAAATATATATATATTTTGTTTTTGCTTACAAAATACAGAAGGACCTTTTTTATTTTTGGATGGAAAAATATCTGAATCAAGCAATACCATCAATCATTTTCACTAAAATTAATGAGTAAAAAAGAGTATAGTTTAAAAAATATATATTTCTCTACTTTATTCACGCCGTGATACATTTCGTTGTAAAAAGTCAGTCTTATTCTTATTTTCAATCTTAATTTCCAACTCTGAAAGATTTCCTGTGTTTATATCGTGCCCTAAGTTTCCCATCTAAACCCTAAATCCGACCATACACATTCTTCTTAACTTATATCTAGTTCACATCACATATTATTCACCGACCATATGATAAATGAATGTAAGTATGTTGTAAAGCTGGGTTGAAATGAAGCATCCCAAGTTCTTATTTCCAATATGTATAGTTAAGAATAAAACATGAACAAAAGAGTGAAACATAAAAAGAGAATTTTTTATGCTTGAATGCATTGATTTTTCCATCAGAAGGGATAAGTATTTCAAAATTACATCCATCAAGGATCTTTTTAGTCAAATAAGTGCTCATTTAATTATCAGTTTTTTAAAAGAAATTGGGGCGGTCGGGTAGCCTAGTGGTTAAAGCATTCGCCGAAGCCCCAAGGTTCGATTCCCGACATGGGTACAATGTGTGAAGCCCATTTCTGGTGTCCCCCGCCGTGATGTTGCTGGAATATTGCTAAAAGCAGCGTAAAGCTATACTCACTCACTCAAAAAAAAGAAATTGAATTAATAGATAAATTTTGATAATATTATATATAGTATAAAGTAAGTGATTTTTAATTTGGTAGAATGAATTCATAACTGAGATGGAGTGGCTGTATCTTCACAGGGCGTTGAAGTATGTAAAACAATTGTCCCCCTGAGAGGGTACGTAAGTCCGGTAAAAAAAACAACTAAAAAAACTGTCGGACCAACCCATGCTTGTCGTTAAAGGCGGCTAAACGGTATCTGGTGGTCAAGCTCCCAATTGCGTAGATCGAGATCCATCAGGATTTCCAGGTCCAGACTTTATTATTTACACACAGCCGGTATGTAGCTGGAATATTGCTGAAGGCGATATTAACCCACTGGATGCAGAGTTATTTTTCTGACGTACATTTTCAAAAAAATCTGAAAAGTTAACGTTGTGTGAGAATTGCGCTCGTGCGACACTGGATCTACCTCCGACTATAAAATTACGCAGAGAACAGAGAATATTAAATTTCCGGGTGGTAAATTTAACTGCAACTATGAAAGCGGTTAGAGAAAAAACACACTGCTCAGTGTTGTCCGAGATTTTGTTATTCGTTAAAACAAATTCGACCACTTTTTATCTCACAAGTACTGTGCGAGAAATGTTATTATATAACAGATTTATGGAAACTGAGCGAACAAAATACTGCCTGATATCTGAACGACATAGATAATTATCAAATGGATTTGTATGCTTATGCATAACGCCATACATTAATTATGTAAAATAGCTTGCCATAATGGTTTTCCTCTATGACGTCAAAATGCGACAGTGAGATTATTCGCGTACAAACTAAGCCAACAAAACACCACAATACACATTTTTCTGATCGATTGAGTGTATGCATATATATCAGGACTATCTTTAACTAACAGACTGATCGCAAAAAGGATTGAAACATGTGACAGATGCGGACAAAGGGATTAAATCGTTTCATCCAAAAATGTCTTACAATATAGTAACTATTTAGAAAGAATCGAAGCGACAGACACCCGGCAGGTGTTGAGTAACATTAATCATTTTCGAAAGAAACAAATACATTTCAATGTGAACAGAAATGGACACAGCTGTGATATCCTTGACATTTGTTGGAGATATCTCGAGTTAATATTCCAACACACGTGTTTCGAGTTTGATTGTCTACTTCACGGTGGTTTGTCAGAATAACTTTGTTAGGTTTAAATGAAACTGAAGCAAACACCAATAATGATCAAATTTGAAAAATCGAAATGTCAAACCACACGACTGGACCCCATCTTTAAAAGTGAACACGTCATTATCATGTCATGAACGGTTACGAGTAAGTATGGTTTTACGCCGCTTTTATTTCTATTCAATTCCACAGGTTTTACCAAGTTTTGCGAAATAGCCATCAATCTAACAATGTAACGTGGAATGATCCCCGTTTCACTACGGCTCAGTGAAACGACCTGCTCACCCAAGTCTTCATACACAGTTTAATCACGGTCTCGTGAAATGAGCACAATTTAACCATAGATTCGCAACGCTAATGTTTTTTTTGGTGTTTTCAGTAATTTCAATGACTAGTTTGTTTGTTTGTTGTTTAACGCCGCAATATTCCAGCAATATGACAGCGGTCTGAAAAATAATCGAGTCCTGACCGAACAATCCAATGATTGACATCATGAGCATCGATCAACGCAGTTGGGATATGATGACATGCATCAACCAAGTCAGCGAGCCTGACCACCCGATCCCGTTAGTCGCCTCATACGACAAGCATAGTCGCCTTTTACGACAAGCATGGGTTGCTGAAGACTTGTTCTAACCCGGATCGTCACAGGTTTCAATGACTAGTTTCACAACATGATACCATCGATTACGCCAGGTGATTAATCATACCAGGGTGTGTCTATACTCATCTTAAAGCTGACCTTGAGGCTATATTGATCGTTTAAGCTGGAGACCCCTTCCTCCAGGAGACCAACACATGTTGCCCCTGATCGATTCCCACGTAATAAGAAAAGATAAATTTCATCTCACAATGGTAAATCTGCCACTTTCAATAACACACATTCAGCCATTTAAACAGTAAGGAAGGAGCAGGAAGATCACAACTCCATACTGTTATATTTGGTGTAGTTTCAGTATGATCACAACTCCATACTGTTATATTTGGTGTAGTTTCAGTATGATCACAACTCCATACTGTTATATTTGGTGTAGTTTCAGTATGATCACAACTCCATACTGTTATATTTGGTGTAGTTTCAGTATGATCACAACTCCATACTGTTATATTTGTAGTTTCAGTATGATCAAAATATTTGGGGACTATTAACCCAAATACAGCTCTTAGCATCATTTTCAGTAACATTTAGTGTTATGATATGGACAATTATTAGAGGAGTTTATTGGACAGAACATAATATTTTTTTTCGACTCAGGCTTCAGACAGTTAGATAAAGTTAGAATTAGATAATGCCTCAGACTGTAGTTTGTTTAATCAGAATAGCTTCAAAATAACAAACTTAACTACTTTTTAGACCGAGAATGGGGCTTCGAACTAAAGATAAATAAAGTTAGATAAAGTGGCATTACGGTTTCACAGTTTTGCTGTATTTCATTTTTGAAAAAGTAATGCATAATGTGTGCTCTGTATCAGTACTACACCTCCATGTGGCCGAGTCAGTGATCCAGATTGTTAGGTGGCATTGTCCCATGACAAACACACATGACCCTCCCATGCTGGGCCATTTACATGTATACAGAGAGAGAGAGGTTGTTTACATTTGTTCCACTTTCTGCACACAGTGCAGTATGAAATACATTTTCCCTATTCATGTCAAAACCACCTTTAGCATGCTTAGGGTTATGAGACATGCAAACAACAAAGCAAGAGTTTAAGATTTGGACATTAAAACAAACCTAAAGTAAATAAGATTATATGTCATATACACTCATCCAGTTCATCATTTATTCATCAATCTTTTAAAACAGGGAAATCATTCAAACTTGTCAATTTGTTCAAATCAGATGGGGTAATCAGTGCCCTGGCTCTATAGTTCTGAAACCTGTTTTCCCAGGTGAGGAGATGCTTGACTCGTATGCATCAATGTCAAACTGAAACTTTGTGATTTTATCTTAAATATCAATTCTGAAACCTGGATAACAATTTATCAGACATAAAAACGACTATTTGCCACACTCTTTCTCAAAAGCTGCCCAAGAATCAATTGTTTTTATCATTTCAGTCCTAAATTAGTGCTGCCCTTGTTGAAGCATCAATAGTATTATGAGCTATTCTACCCATTGGATTTCGTGCTTGTACCATAAATAGTAGTTGTTGATTTCAGAAAGGTATTACTTGGGAATAAGACCAATAAGGTTTTCTTGGTTATATTATGCCAACCGATGTGAGTGAGCACGAACACGGGTATGGTGCTGACAAACCTAGAAACATAATCGGGGCGAACCGGGATTCGAACCCACAATCATAGGTTTCTGGCGTACCCAAGGGACGCAACTCTGCACAGCGAATCGCGGCGCCTTAGACGACTGGGCCACCCATGCCCCCAGGTTAAGATTGAAGTCAAGCTTGTCTGATGTTAGTTACATCACAAAGGTGCCAGTGTCCCTTATGCACTAGTTCTTTCAGCACAACAACAATCACATTAAAATTATCTTCTTTTTCAGACAAGACAGTTTATACGAGGGGTGTTCATTAAAGATTTCCCCTAAAACACTCAGTTATCATATTTGGTTGAAATTTCACATGTGTAATGATGTATCTATGGGTTATGTCTGAATTTGCAGCACCGAACTATTAATCTTACCACTTTTACAGGTGTTATGATCGAGTAGGGTGTGACAATGGAGCCAGTAGAATACCGAGCAGTGATTACGTTTTTATACTTGAAAGGTCGCACACCAAAAGAAACTTTCGATGAAATGAAAGCAACTTATGGGGAAGATGCCCCAAGACGTTGTTAAACACTGGCATCGCCATTTCAAGTGTGGTCGGACATCTGTGGAAACAGCTGCCATTCCTGGTCGCCCCCATTCACTATTTTGACAGACTTATCACACAGGATGAAACATGGGTCCATCACTTTGATCCTGAGACTAAAGTTCAGTCGATGCAATGGAAGCATGTGGAGTCACCACCCCCAAAGAAGGCAGGTGTCCAACCGTCTGCATGCAAGGTCATGCTCACGGTGTTTTTGGACCAGCACGGAGTAGTGATGATGGATTTCTTGGCAAAGGGTACCACAATTACAGGAGCTTATTATGCTTCACTGCTGCGGAAATTGTGGGACGCTATCAAGCTTAAGAGGCGTGGCATGCTGACCAAGGGTGTCCGTCTCCTGCAAGACAATGCTCCAGTACACAACTCTCATGTTGCCCAGACAGAAGCGCGGTCCTGTGGCTATGAAATCCTTCCACATCCTCCTTACTCTCCTGACCTTGCACCATCTGACTTCCACCTCTTTCAAACCATGAAGTCATTTTTGAAGGGAAAACGTTTCACAGATGATGAAACACTGATTTCTGAAGTCAAGTCCTTGTTTGAGACGCAAAATGAGGGCTTTTACAGGCGAGGTCTCCATAGTTGCATAAAACGATGGGAGAAGTGTGTAACTCTTGATGGTTCCTATGTGGAGAAAGACTAATACCTATGCCAAGTTTCATTCCACTAGGTCCATCGGAAGTGGGTCAGGGGAAATCTTTAATGAACACTCCTCGTAGGTTCAGCAAACAGGTTCAACTTGAACTGACATGTGCAGGGTTTGGTTTGTTTGTTTGTTGTTTAACGCCGCCCTCAGCAATATTCCAGCTATATGACAGCTGTCTGTAGTGAGTGAGTGAGTTAGTTGGGTTTAACGCCGCTTTTAACATTATTCCAGTTATATCATGGCGTGTCAGCTTAATGTGGGAGGAAAGCCCCAAGTGATGCAGGTCTTAGAAGTTTACCACTTCGGTGAAACCCACAAGCACGGGTATGGTGCTGACAAACCTAGAAACATCGGGGTGAACCGGGATTCGAACCCACAATCATAGGTTTCTGGCGTGTCAAGGAGACGCAACTCTGCACAGCGAATCGCGGCGCCTTAGACGACTGGGCCACCCGTAACCCGACGGCGGTCTGTAAATAATCGAGTCTGGACCAGACAATCCAGTGATTGACCTCATGAGCATCACTCAACGCAATTGAGATACGATGACATGCATCAACCATGTCAGCGAGCCTGATCACCCGACCCCGTTAGTCGCCTTTTACGATAAGCATAGTCGCCTTTTACGGTAAGCATGGGTTGCTGAAGACCTCTTCTACCCCGGTGGAAATGTGCAGGGAGTGAGAACAGTATTCTAGTTATATCATGGCGTGTTAGCTTGATGTGGGAAGAATGCCTGAAGAGAAGCAGGTCTGAGATGTTTACAACTTTGGTTAAGCCCACAAGCTCCGGTATGGTGTTGACCAACCTAGAAACAAACAGAGCGAACCCACAATCATAGATTTCTGGCGTGCCCAAGGGACGCAACCCTGGACAACGCATTGCAGCAATTCATACTACTGGGCGTTTTTTGAAGACATGACACGTAAGGATAGCAGATTTTTTTATTGTTTGTAACAACGTCTTGCCCTGTCATCAAGTGAATACTGAGTGAGAGTAAGAGTTATGATGTATAAATCCTGATCTGCTAACTAAAGGTTGGATTATGGTACACAGATAACAATATAAGGTGGAAGCCATGGGATCAAAGGGGGAGAAGCCAACTGGATAAACAAAGATTGAATATGTTTGTTACTTCAAATTACATGTCTACAAAATATATAGAATGTCAATGTAGACTATCTGGCATCAGCTCTGTGACCATCTTCCTGAGGTAAGGGTATTTACTGACTAAAAGTCCAGTTTCCACCCTTGCCGTATCAGGCTGGTATTATGGAGTTATCTTGACTGGACTAACGAGTCTATGCACCATCCAATAAGAATCTTGCAACGAAATCAACACCCGGTTCATAAACAACATGGATTTGAACGTGTAGATTTTGGTCGACTGCAGGATTTGCTAAGGATCTGTACTGTCAATTGGGCATCGACATATATTTTTCAAATCTTCTCATGGCGTTAATCAAGGTGCTCACGTGATTTGATGCACTTCGCAAAGAAAGTCCTGTTATATTACAATATAGATCTAAATCATCTATCATATCGTCTTGACTGGGCTCTGCCATATTGTTTAAAGCAGATGCAAGTGATGTGAGAGGTTGAATCTCATTAGTCAATAGGAGGGGCATAGAAAGGACATAACTCGCAATATCCACTGGTGGCCCTACAATCGATACCAGAAATTCCGGCCTAGTGCAGCAGGGGTATAAACTGGACTTTTACAGTCAGTTAACTCCCTTGCCTCAGGAAGATGCTCTGTGACATGGGTAACAACACATCACCACTGACACAAATTGTGCTCCACAAGATGTGGCACCCTCAGTGGCAGCCCGGACCGTGCAATCTTGTCAATGGCACCCTGGACTATATGCCCTTGTCAGTGGCACCCTGGACCATATGCTCTTGTCAGTGGCACCCTGGACCATATGCCTTTGTCAGTGGCACCCTGGACCATGCACCCTTGTCAGTGGCACCCCGGACCATACACCCTTGTCAGTGGCACCCTGGACCATACACCCTTGTCAGTGGCACCCTGGACCATATGCTCTTGTCAGTGGCACACCTGGACCATATTCCTTTGTCAGTGGCACCCCGGACCATGCATCCTTGTCAGTGGCACCCCGGACCATGCACCCTTGTCACTGGCACCCCGGACCATGCACCCTTGTCAGTGGCACCCTGGACCATGCACCCTTGTCAGTGGCACCCCGGACCATGCACCCTTGTCAGTGGCACCCCGACCATACACCCTTGTCAGTGGCACCCTGGACCATACACCCTTGTCAGTGGCACCCTGGACCATACACCCTTGTCAGTGGCACCCCGGACCATACACCCTTGTCAGTGGCACCCTGGACAATGCACCCTTGTCAGTGGCACCCTGGACCATACACCCTTGTCAGTGGCACCCTGGACCATACACCCTTGTCAGTGGCACCCTGGACAATGCACCCTTGTCAGTGGCACCCTGGACCATACACCCTTGTCAGTGGTACCCTGGACCATACACCCTTGTCAGTGGTACCCTGGACCATGCACCCTTGTCAGTGGCACCCTGGACCATACACCCTTGTCAGTGGCACCCTGGACCATACACCCTTGTCAGTGGCACCCTGGACAATGCACCCTTGTCAGTGGCACCCTGGACCATACACCCTTGTCAGTGGCACCCTGGACCATACACCCTTGTCAGTGGCACCCCGGACCATGCACCCTTGTCAGTGGTACCCCGGACCATACACCCTTGTCAGTGGCACCTTGGACCATATGCCCTTGTCAGTGGCACCCTGGACCATACACCCTTGTCAGTGGCACCCTGGACAATGCACCCTTGTCACTGGCAACCCCGACCATACACCCTTGTCAGTGGCACCCTGGACCATGCACCCTTGTCAGTGGCACCCCGGACCATATGCCCTTGTCAGTGGCACCCCGGACCATGCACCCTTGTCTGTGGCACCCCAGACATACACCCTTGTCACTGGCACCCTGGACCATATGCCTTTGTCAGTGGCATCCCGGACCATACACCCTTGTCAGTGGCACCCTGGACCATACACCCTTGTCAGTGGCATCCTGGACCATACACCCTTGTCAGTGGCACCCCGGACCATACACCCTTGTCAGTGGCACCCTGGACAATGCACCCTTGTCAGTGGCACCCTGGACCATACACCCTTGTCAGTGGCACCCTGGACCATACACCCTTGTCAGTGGCACCCTGGACAATGCACCCTTGTCAGTGGCACCCTGGACCATACACCCTTGTCAGTGGTACCCTGGACCATACACCCTTGTCAGTGGTACCCTGGACCATGCACCCTTGTCAGTGGCACCCTGGACCATACACCCTTGTCAGTGGCACCCTGGACCATACACCCTTGTCAGTGGCACCCTGGACAATGCACCCTTGTCAGTGGCACCCTGGACCATACACCCTTGTCAGTGGTACCCTGGACCATACACCCTTGTCAGTGGCACCCTGGACCATGCACCCTTGTCAGTGGTACCCCGGACCATGCACCCTTGTCAGTGGTACCCTGGACCATATGCCCTTGTCAGTGGTACCCTGGACCATATTCCCTTGTCAGTGGAACCCCGGACCATACACCCTTGTCAGTGGTACCCTGGACCATGCACCCTTGTCAGTGGTACCCTGGACCATGCACCCTTGTCAGTGGTACCCCGGACTATATGCCCTTGTCAGTGGTACCCCATGACTCATTGAGCATATTTTTTAATAAATAGAGGTCTGAAAGATTTTCTGTCAATGGATTTCAACTTGATATGCATGAATAGTTATCAGAGGGATATTGTCAATGGATTTCAACTTGATTTGTATAAATAGAGGTATCTGAAGGATTTCCCTTAAATGGATTTCAATGTATAAATAATGCAAAAATAGCAACAAGAACAAAGAACACATGATAAGAACTCTAGAATAGATATCACAGAAACCAGTAATGCATAGTTTACAATGACACTGTCAGGAATCTTAAAGCGATGCATAGCAGTGAGGACCTGTAATCCTGTTCTTTACCGATATGTATCTAGGCTTATGGATATCTTAGCTACTTAGAAAAGTGCTCTTGGTCTTCTAGGTTCCAGGGTAACTAGTTACAGCCTGGTGGTGTCCCCATTCAACTCGTCCTGTCTGTGGCCCTGGAACTTGGCCTCTTGTCCAGATACATCTTCTATCTGAGTTGCCCTAGTGTCGGCAGTTCCTGACTCGTCCTCTGCACAGAACACAGGATTGATTTGTCCCTGTATAGCATGTGACTCTCTGTCCGCGACAACGTCCGGACTCTCAACGTTTTGTGTCTTTTTCAGCAGCCGAGGCCCAAAGATGGTGACCAGAGCAGAGCCGATGGGAGCAGTGATCAAGATGGCCAACACGGCAATGGTCAGGATCTGTCAAGGACAGGGGAAGTATGTACTAGTGTAGGTCCTGTCAAGTGCAACCTCATTAATCTGGACATGACTGGTCAAAGAAATTGTCTGGAATAACAAAACATGGGTATGGAGAGATTTCCCTTTGTATGTACCATCACAAAAAGTGGGGTTTTGGATTAACAGGGTCCAGGCTAACAAGGTTTCACTCTATTCAATATAACGATCAGTACTAAAGTACTCACGGAAATGAAAAAAACTGTTTTTCTCAATTTAAAAATCGACACAAAGTGTTACGTAGTTGTAAATACGAAATAACAAAACAACTCGAAAAGTACTAGTCTGGATTTGCTAGTTTGATCTCAGTGAACAATACAAAATGTACTTTACAGGAGGTTATTTGTCAGCACTTTCAACATTCAAAAATAAAACTCAGTCCAAATTGACATAGCAGAAACAGACTATAGGCATTACCACTTGTTCTCACCTGTCGTCAAGGTGTCATAGGTCACCTTGATCTACTTACACCTGGTTATGCCCTGTTTCACAATAGTCTGTCTAATTCACATTTTTACACACTTTTACGTGTAAAAAGGCATAAAAACATTTCATACGCTGTATTTGTGCCACGGCCCAATTAGTACTAATTTAGTTGTTTGAATATTTACATATTTTGTATATTAACTGCAATAATTTAAGATCTGAGGTCGAAAAAAAAGTTTTTTTCCATTTCCGTGAGTACTTTAAGGAAGGAGGGCTGTAACAATACATTTGTTGTCATAAGATTGCAATACAGCACAAAATAAAGTTGAAAAGTCGAGTCTATGTAATCTAGTCTCTATAACTCATGTACTTACTGTCAGAAAATAGTATGTTACAAATTTTACCAACATTATTGATAAATACAATATGACCTGCTTAAACATACACATGTGTGAATACACAGCCGCACGTATACTACCCAAATCATGGTGTTAGGGACCCATCATTTAACATTCTGGAGTGAGGTAGAGAAGGCATTTATTGTTTCGGTCATTGCTTAAAAACAAACCCTTTCTCCGAAGTGAGTGAGTAAATGAATTGGGTTCAATGCCGCTTTGAACAGTATTCCAGTTAATTCACGGCGTGTCAGCTTGATGTGAGAGGAAAACCCAAAGTGATGAAGGCCTCAGACATTTACCACTTCAGTGAAACCCACCATCACGAGTACGGTGACGACAAACCTAGCAGCATAATTGGGGCGAACCTGGGATCCGTTCCACAAAGCGATCTAAGCGCTACGACTGTCGTAAGTCAGTGTTAAAGAATAGGAGTTACGACCGACTAAGAGCTAAGATTGCTTTGTGGAACGGGGCCCAGGTGAATTGCGGCGCCTCACACGACTGGGCCTCGTACGTCACCCTTTTGTCTGAATGGAACACAAGAAGGAGCCAAACGTGTTATTTTCAGGACATCCAACAAACCAGTAAATATCTTTTGTAAAACTTTTTATGGAATTGGTGCCAAAATAGAAAGATATTCGGTATCATCTGGAACATATTATTAAAAGACAACAAACCCAGCCCCCCCACAAGAATATCAATGGAGGGTCCCGAAGTATGCAGATGCATAGATGCACAGTAACATGAATCGTTGCAGCTCTGTGTGCTGGAAGGCAACAAGATGTCACAGAGTGTGAAAACAGGACAATCGTGGCCCCAAGGTCACCTGCATCTGTTGGCGCCGAGGACTGGATGCAGATCACAGATCATGAAAGTCAGATGAAGGATTGGTCTGCTGAGAAATATTGTTCAGGTCAATACAACATATTTTGTGCTTTTGGATTTGGGGTTCAAGATGCAGGAGCAAAATAAAAGACATGAATAAAAGTGTTATTGGAGATCATTTGGGTTAAGCATAAATGTCTGAAAATTCAATTGAAAAAGAAATAGCAAAACTACAAAGAAAAATATTCATGTTATAATAGCAATTATTCTAAATTACCGTATTCAACGTAATAAGCGCCCTGCTCTTATAAGAGCCCGTGGTGATATTGGCTAGTGAACAATCCCAATTAGAACCCCTTCTGATTGATCAATGTACACAAGACTTATTTATTCGTGTATAATACACACTAGTGTGTTACATGCACCCTTAATTATGGGCAATTAAATTCTGGAAAAATATATCCATCATATATAAACATTTCAGGCTGTCAGCAAAAACCACGAAATTTACGATCTTTCAACTCTGTTTTCAACTCTAATAAGAGCCCCTTATTTCTAATTTTGAGAGGGCCTGGGCACTTATTACATCAAATACGGTATTATTTTATTCATCAATTATTTCATCTGTAAAGCAGGAAAACAACTGGTTTGGCCTCCTCTGCGGTGTTGAATGTCATGTGACAAGTGGGACCAACAAGCACAACACATACCAGCGGGCAGCAAACATGGGCAGCCAATGAAGACTCTGCATACAACTTGTCTGGGTGCCGTTGTACAAAGTGATCTTAGCACTAAGATGATTGTAACTCATATACCTTAACACACACTTACTACAGTTGCAGCGCTGGGCAGTATGGGAAAAGAGGGAAGATGTTACACAGTCTGTGATTCACAACACTGTTACGTACCAACCATACCAATTATCAGGGGAAAATACTGGGCAGCTTTTTCAAACGCTGTTGACAAAAACAAAGATGCAAGTGAGTGCATAAGCGCAAGTCAAAAGCAAACAAGCTTGAAATACTCATATCCCCCGCCAATATGACATGTCCGGTTGTGTGCAAGGCAAGAAGTATTGTACTGTTTTCAAGATCTGCTCCCGAAACGAGCTCTACCGCCATTTTCAGTTTAAGTTAAAGCCGTTGCCATGGAAACTCGAACAATATTTTTTTCAAGAAACCCAAACTATTTTAAGGCACCAGTTCACCACTAGACCTTTCTATGTACCAAGTTTGGTTAAGATATTTCCATGATTTTTTAGTTCTGCTCCGGAACAAAACATGACGGACAGATGGACAGGAGGACAGACGGACGAACAGCACCCATTCCTATCTACCCCTTCCACTGTATGGTGGGGGATAATAACAGCAGCTTTGTGGACCAGATGGATGAACAGCCTGTGACACTCAGATAGCAACTGTGACACCACTGTACTGTGGTGTGAACACTTTACACAAGCAGAACCAAACCTGGAGTCGAACCTGGACTGATGTCCGGGTTGCTATCAGCACAAGTACTACACAATATGTAGCCCAGGTACCTTTCTGTTTTCACATATGTAGCATGGCTTGGTAACACATATGACACTGGAATCTGGTGCCTGTTGAGAATAGACTCCCAAACTTTAGTGCCCTTAATATTTCCATACCAGGGTAAATTTCTGGACTATTTTGGCTAGGGTACATCTGTGTATACAGAAATGTGTTTGGGTTTGTCTGTAATACCTGTTCCAGCTATGACCAACATGCATTAAAAGTAATTGAACAATATTCTGTTTACAGGTATCTGTGACTCATAAAGATTCTACCAAGTTGACTTTGGAGCATGTGTGGCAACAAAGGGATCCATATGTCATATGCCTTTCAATCTGTATTAACAGACACGCTCTTTAGAGTAAAAAGGTGTACAATTCTCAGAAATCCGAATTTGTACAAGGTACAAGGGTGGGTGTGGCTTGAATTGTGCACATGGATGGTTGGGACACACCTCTGGGTACAAGGGTGGGTGTGACTTGAATTGTGCACATGGATGGTTGGGACATACGTCTGGGACAAGGATGGGTGTGGCTTGAAACGGGTGCACAAGGATAGTTGGGACACACCTCTGGGTATAAGTGTGGATGTGGCTTGAAAAGGGAGCACATGGATGGTTGGGACATACCTCTGGGTACAAGGAGTGGTGTTCCTTGAATTGTGCACATGGATGGTTGGGACACTGCTATAGGTACAAGGGTGGGTGTGACTTGATTTGTGCACATGGATGGTTGGGACACACCTCTGGGTACAAGTTTGGGTGTTCCTTGAATTGTGCACATGGATGGTTGGGACACCGCTATAGGTACAAGGGTGGGTGTGACTTGAATTGTGCACATGGATGGTTGGGACACACCTCTAGGACAAGGATGGATGTGGCTAAAATTGTGCATATGGATGGTTGGGAGATACGTCTGGGACAAGGATGGGTGTGGCTTGAAACGGGTGCACATGGACGGTTGGGACATACCTCTGGGTACAAGGAGTGGTGTTCCTTGAATTGTGCACATAGATGGTTGGGACACTGCTATAGGTACAAGGGTGGGTGTGGCTTGAATTGTACATGGATGGTTGGGACACCCCTATAGGTACAACGGTGGGTGTATCTCAGCTTGATCTATAATGGGTACCGGTACAACTCACAACAGAGCCAAGCATGTATCTCAGCTGGATGTATAATGGGTACAACTCAACAACAGAGCCAAGCATGTATCTCAGCTGGATGTATAATGGGTACACCTCAACAACAGAGCCAAGCATGTATCTCAGCTGGATGTATAATGGGTTCAACTCAACAACAGAGCCAAGCATGTATCTCAGCTTGATGTATATTGGGTACAACTCAACAAGAGAGCCAAGCATGTATCTCAGCTTGATCTATAATGGGTACCGGTACAACTCAACAACAGAGCCAAGCATGTATCTCAGCTGGATGTATAATGGGTACAACTCAACAAGAGAGCCAAGCATGTATCTCAGCTTGATCTATAATGGGTACCGGTACAACTCAACAACAGAGCCAAGCATGTATCTCAGCTGGATGTATATTGGGTACAACTCAACAACAGAGCCAAGCATGTATCTCAGCTGGATGTATAATGGGTTCAACTCAACAACAGAGCCAAGCATGTATCTCAGCTTGATGTATATTGGGTACAACTCAACAAGAGAGCCAAGCATGTATCTCAGCTTGATCTATAATGGGTACCGGTACAACTCAACAACAGAGCCAAGCATGTATCTCAGCTGGATGTATAATGGATACAACTCAACAACAGAGCCAAGCATGTATCTCAGCTTGATGTATAATGGGTACACCTCAACAACAGAGCCAAGCATGTATCTCAGCTGGATGTATATTGGGTACAACTCAACAACAGAGCCAAGCATGTATCTCAGCTGGATGTATAATGGGTACAACTCAACGACAGAGCCAAGCATGTATCTCAGCTGGATGTATAATGGGTACAACTCAACAACAGAGCCAAGCATGTATCTCAGCTGGATGTATAATGGGTTCAACTCAACAACAGAGCCAAGCATGTATCTCAGCTGGATGTATAATGGGTTCAACTCAACAACAGAGCCAAGCATGTATCTCAGCTGGATGTATATTGGGTACAACTCAACAACAGAGCCAAGCATATATCTCAGCTGGATGTATATTGGGTACAATTCAACAACAGAGCCAAGCATGTATCTCAGCTGGATGTATAATGGGTACCGGTACAACTCAACAACAGAGCCAAGCATGTATCTCAGCTTGATGTATAATGGGTACAACTCAACAACAGAGCCAAGCATGTATCTCAGCTGGATGTATATTGGGTACAACTCAACAACAGAGCCAAGCATGTATCTCAGCTTGATGTATAATGGGTTCAACTCAACAACAGAGCCAAGCATGTATCTCAGCTGGATGTATAATGGGTTCAACTCAACAACAGAGCCAAGCATGTATCTCAGCTGGATGTATAATGGGTTCAACTCAACAACAGAGCCAAGCATGTATCTCAACTTGATCTATAATGGGTACAACTCAACAACAGAGCCAAGCATGTATCTCAACTTGATGTATAATGGGTTCAACTCAACAACAGAGCCAAGCATGTATCTCAGCTTGATGTATAATGGGTTCAACTCAACAACAGAGCCAAGCATGTATCTCAGCTGGATGTATAATGGGTTCAACTCAACAACAGAGCCAAGCATGTATCTCAGCTGGATGTATAATGGGTACAACTCAACAACAGAGCCAAGCATGTATCTCAGCTTGATCTATAATGGGTTCAACTCAACAACAGAGCCAAGCATGTATCTCAACTTGATGTATAATGGGTTCAACTCAACAACAGAGCCAAGCATGTTTCTCAGCTTGATGTATAATGGGTACCGGTACAACTCACAACAGAGCCAAGCATGTATCTCAGCTTGATGTATAATGGGTACAGGTACAACTCAACAACGGAGCCAAGCATGTATCTCAGCTTGATGTATAATGGGTACACCTCAACAACAGAGCCAAGCATGTATCTCAGCTGGATGTATAATGGGTTCAACTCAACAACAGAGCCAAGCATGTATCTCAGCTTGATGTATAATGGGTACAACTCAACAACAGAGCCAAGCATGTATCTCAGCTGGATGTATAATGGGTACAACTCAACAACAGAGCCAAGCATGTATCTCAGCTTGATGTATAATGGGTACAACTCAACAACAGAGCCAAGCATGTATCTCAACTTGATGTATAATGGGTTCAACTCAACAACAGAGCCAAGCATGTATCTCAGCTTGATGTATAATGGGTACAACTCAACAACAGAGCCAAGCATGTATCTCAGCTTGATGTATAATGGGTACACCTCAACAACAGAGCCAAGCATGTATCTCAGCTTGATGTATATAATGGGTACACCTCAACAACAGAGCCAAGCATGTATCTCAACTTGATGTATAATGGGTTCAACTCAACAACAGAGCCAAGCATGTATCTCAACTTGATGTATAATGGGTACCGGTACAACTCAACAACAGAGCCAAGCATGTATCTCAACTTGATGTATAATGGGTACACCTCAACAACAGAGCCAAGCATGTATCTCAGCTTGATGTATAATGGGTTCAACTCAACAACAGAGCCAAGCATGTATCTCAGCTGGATGTATAATGGGTTCAACTCAACAACAGAGCCAAGCATGTATCTCAGCTGGATGTATAATGGGTACACCTCAACAACAGAGCCAAGCATGTATCTCAACTTGATGTATAATGGGTTCAACTCAACAACAGAGCCAAGCATGTATCTCAGCTGGATGTATAATGGGTTCAACTCAACAACAGAGCCAAGCATGTATCTCAGCTTGATGTATAATGGGTACACCTCAACAACAGAGCCAAGCATGTATCTCAGCTTGATCTATAATGAGTACCGGTACAACTCAACAACAGAGCCAAGCATGTATCTCAGCTGGATGTATAATGGGTACACCTCAACAACAGAGCCAAGCATGTATCTCAGCTGGATGTATAATGGGTACAACTCAACAACAGAGCCAAGCATATATCTCAGCTGGATGTATAATGGGTTCAACTCAACAACAGAGCCAAGCATGTATCTCAGCTTGATGTATAATGGGTACCGGTACAACTCACAACAGAGCCAAGCATGTATCTCAACTTGATGTATAATGGGTACAACTCAACAACAGAGCCAAGCATGTATCTCAGCTGGATGTATAATGGGTACAACTCAACGACAGAGCCAAGCATGTATCTCAGCTTGATGTATAATGGGTACACCTCAACAACAGAGCCAAGCATGTATCTCAGCTTGATGTATAATGGGTACAACTCAACAACAGAGCCAAGCATGTATCTCAGCTTGATCTATAATGGGTACCGGTACAACTCAACAACAGAGCCAAGCATGTATCTCAGCTGGATGTATAATGGGTACAACTCAACAACAGAGCCAAGCATGTATCTCAGCTTGATCTATAATGGGTACCGGTACAACTCAACAACAGAGCCAAGCATGTATCTCAGCTGGATGTATAATGGGTACAACTCAACAACAGAGCCAAGCATGTATCTCAGCTTGATCTATAATGGGTACCGGTACAACTCAACAACAGAGCCAAGCATGTATCTCAGCTGGATGTATAATGGGTACAACTCACAACATTGGGGTCAACTATGGCTGTCTATTTCACAAAAGATTTTTCTAATCTTGAAAATGTTTGTACATTTCTATCATCAGATCTTTTTAATTCCAGGCCAACACTTGTTTGTTGTTATTTGCTGCAGTGAGTCAGATTGCATCTAGATTTAAATCAGGGCATCAAGAGTCTGTACCACACACTTTATTGATTGATATTGATCCTGAAGACTTCTGATCAGCTGTTACCACCAGCACAGGTTGTTGTGGACATTGTCACTGTGGTTTCCACAAAGGGTCCATATGTTTCCGTATATTCATAGATGTTTCCATTGAGGCACTGCAGGCAATTATCAACAATATATGAATGAGCTGAAAAAAGAAACAAATGATACACATTAATGAAAGCCACCCTCAGTTACTTCCCCTTGTCGCATGGTTGCCTGGGGAAAGTGCAGCTTCAATATGTCTGTGATAATGAATCATCAGGAATACAGGACAAGTAAATACTGTTTAAAGTCATCATTAGAGTTGCAAAATGAAGTCAAAAACATGAATTATACACACAAAACATAGAGTTGGTGAGTGAGTCAGTTTGATTTTATGCCGCTTTTAACAATATTTCAGCAATATCACGGCGGCGGACACCAGAAATGGGCTTCACACATTGTACCCATGTACATTCTACCCGACCGCCCCTACGAAAAAAAGAGAATATTATACATGTACAAGCATGTGAGTCATACTGATTTTACGAGTGTCAGAATTCTTGTTTGTCCTGAGTGAAAGCGAGGGTAATACATGAATTCTTACATGAGTTTCGTAAAATCAGTGTAACACATATGCGAGTGACATAATTTCTTTAATACCCATTATTTATTAGTCCTTTTGAGCTACCCTTTTGAAAAATGTACTGATCACCACAGCTGTCAAAGAAAACCCCAATTTGTCACATGATGTTAACAATTTTCAGCTATGACATCATTTCATAAGATTTGAACAATGACAACAGTGCTGTTTGGATGACTGAAACATACATTGGTGCACCAGTTTATTTCTAACCCTATGGGTAATAAACAGCGTTATCACTATCTCCTGCCATGGGCACATTAGAATTATGTTTGTTCATATAGCAGTGAATATAAACTATAAAAAAGAGTCCCATAAAGCCTTAAGAAGAGATAGCCACTTGGGCTGCTTTATGTCATCACAAACAATGATTACATGTGAAATTATTACACACAAAAGGCTCATTCTCTGGAAAAAATAAATTAGTCTTGATGAGTATCTCTTAGATAAGCTAACATCATAGTTTCTGAGAAAAATAGTCCCCACTGCAGACCCTATGCACATTGTAAAACATCATGGATCAAGGGCCGTAACTGTGTATGCTCAAAACCTAAAAACATATAGCCAGGGAGGTAACTCCAGAAAAAAATACATGTAATTTATGGGACTAATTTTGAACACAGTCTTGACCAGTATCTCTTCAATAAGCATGCAAAGTTTCATTCATGTAGCTTCAGTAGTTTCTGAGAAAACATGTCCCCATTGCAGACACCATCCACTAAGTTGAAAAGCATGGAACAAGGGCCAGAACTCTGCAAAACAATAATTGACGGGACCTGGTTTCAAACTCGATCTTGACAAGTATCTCTTAGATAAGCATGCAATTTGCACTCTAATGAAAAGCGCAAAGCAAGGGCCATAACTCTGTAAAAAATGAATTTAAGACACCAATTTTCAAACCCATTTGAGATCATGACCAGTAACATCAGTGTGTAAATTTCATTTCTCTGACTTAAATAGTTTTTGAGATAATTTCTCCCCTTTGAGAAGCAGACGAAAGGACCGACGTATGAATGAACCTATTTCCCCCGCCCAACTTTGTGGCTGGGGATGATAATAATAACTCATCAACTTTGATATCCAAGATCAAACATCAGACACACTGTTTTACAGAAGAGGTTATGTCACTGTAAACAATATAGCTGAAAAACTGCATGACCATAATACACACTTCCTTATTAAAGGATTCTTTAAATTGATACATAATTCATATTTCATTACTAATATCATCACAGATATCATGATGCTAGACATTCTCCTAAGTTTGGGTCGAGATATCATGATGCTAGACATTCTCCTAAGTTTGGGTCCAGATATCATGATGCTAGACATTCTCCTAAGTTTGGGTCGAGATATCATGATGCTAGACATTCTCCTAAGTTTGGGTTCAGATATCATGATGCTAGACATTCTCCTAAGTTTGGGTTCAGATATCATGATGCTAGACATTCTCCTAAGTTTGGGTTCAGATATCATGATGCTATACATTCTCCTAAGTTTGGGTTCAGATATCATGATGCTAGACATTCTCCTAAGTTTGGGTCCAGATATCATGATGCTAGACATTCTCCTAAGTTTGGGTCCAGATATCATGATGCTAGACATTCTCCTAAGTTTGGGTTCAGATATCATGATGCTAGACATTCTCCTAAGTTTGGGTCCAGATATCATGATGCTAGACATTCTCCTAAGTTTGGGTCCAGATATCATGATGCTAGACATTCTCCTAAGCTTAGGTCCAGATATCATGATGCTAGACATTCTCCTAAGTTTGGGTTCAGATATCATGATGCTAGACATTCTCCTAAGTTTGGGTTCAGATATCATGATGCTAGACATTCTCCTAAGTTTGGGTCCAGATATCATGATGCTAGACATTCTCCTAAGTTTGGGTCCAGATATCATGATGCTAGACATTCTCCTAAGCTTAGGTCCAGATATCATGATGCTAGACATTCTCTTAAGTTTGGGTTCAGATATCATGATGCTAGACATTCTCCTAAGTTTGGGTTCAGATATCATGATGCTAGACATTCTCCTAAGTTTGGGTCCAGATATCATGATGCTAGACATTCTCCTATGTTTGGGTTCAGATATCATGATGCTAGACATTCTCCTGAGATTGGGTCGAGATATCATGATGCTAGACATTCTCTTAAGTTTGGGTTCAGATATTATGATGCTAGACATTCTCCTAAGTTTGGGTTCAGATATTATGATGCTAGACATTCTCCTAAGTTTGGGTCCAGATATCATGATGCTAGACATTCTCCTATGTTTGGGTTCAGATATCATGATGCTAGACATTCTCCTAAGTTTGGGTCCAGATATCATGATGCTAGACATTCTCCTGAGATTGGGTCGAGATATCATGATGCTAGACATTTTCCTAAGTTTGGGTTCAGATATTATGATGCTAGACATTCTCCTAAGTTTGGGTTCAGATATTATGATGCTAGACATTCTCCTAAGTTTGGGTCCAGATATCGTGATGCTAGACATTCTCCTAAGTTTAGGTCCAGATATCATAATGCTAGACATTCTCTTAAGTTTGGGTTCAGATATCATGATGCTAGACATTCTCCTAAGTTTGGGTCCAGATATCATGATGCTAGACATTCTCCTAAGTTTGGGTTCAGATATCATGATGCTAGACATTCTCCTAAGTTTGGGTCCAGATATCATGATGCTAGACATTCTCCTAAGTTTGGGTTCAGATATCATGATGCTAGACATTCTCTTAAGTTTGGGTTCAGATATCATGATGCTAGACATTCTCCTAAGTTTGGGTTCAGATATCATGATGCTAGACATTCTCCTAAGTTTGGGTCCAGATATCATGATGCTAGACATTCTCCTAAGTTTGGGTTCAGATATCATGATGCTAGACATTCTCCTAAGTTTGGGTTCAGATATCATGATGCTAGACATTCTCCTGAGATTGGGTCCAGATATCGTGATGCTAGACATTCTCCTAAGTTTAGGTCCAGATATCATGATGCTAGACATTCTCCTAAGTTTGGGTTCAGATATCATGATGCTAGACATTCTCCTAAGTTTGGGTTCAGATATCATGATGCTAGACATTCTCTTAAGTTTGGAGCTCATACCTACAGACAATGGTGAAGCAGTTATGTTGACTGATGGATGAAGACAATGAAGGAGAAGACAATATACATAACAATGAATTGAGCAACAAGGCCCTGTAGCTCACCTTAAGTTTGAATTAATAATGTTATTATAAGGGTAACGCTATTTTTCAGGGCATTATCATTTGCAGAAGCATGAGGTCTTCCATTAACTGCCCGACAAAGGAGTGCAGTTGAAAAGACCGAGGGCTTCTGCAAATGAAAATGCCCTGAAAAATAGTGTTACCGTCATTATGGCTAAAATGGATGGAATTTGTTATCAAATAAAAAGAAACAACAATATCGATTTTGAAACATTGACAGCAATCAACACGAATGTCTCTGACCAACTGTTACAAATATGGAAACATCATAGAACAAACCAAATGACATCACTATTGAACGTGACGTCACCTATCCCATCTTATGACGTCACCTAACAACGGGCGTGATAATGGCCCGCCGTCAAGCAATATGAGGGCATTATCAAGTTACAGTGGACAGCTCATTTTTGATAACATGCGGGCGGTTTAATAATAATTCTATCCATTTTAGCTATATGCTACAAACTTATTATGGTGACAAAGATCAATAGCAAGTGAGGAAAACTGGTCCAAAAAATTTCTTTGAACCATCATTTGTCAATTTAGATATGTAAAAAAATTTAAACACAAACTAATTAAAACAAAATCACAATGAATCGCACAAAACAAGATGCCTTCATTTGATGGACCATGTCAAACGGAACAAGTTCATTAGTCAGACAGTATCAGACGAATTGACATGTAAGAGAAAAATGATCTTTCTACTGCACAGGTCAGCGTCGGAATCACTGCGAGTCAATTACAATAAACATAAAATGTCAATGCCAGTCTCATCCGACAAAAGAGATTCCATAGGGCCCAAAAGTCAAAATAGGGGTGAAAACTATAGGAATGGATCACTGAAAGTCAGTGATGACGCAAGGTGTTTATTGAAAGGGTAAGCACGTCCTGCTCTACCAGTAGCACTCGCCACTCTCACAATTTGCATAAAAATAAAAAATGTCAGAAACCTCTCTTAAGACATCAAAACAAATTTTATCAAATTAATAAAAGAAACATGCACCAAAAAACAATATGAAACACACAATATTCAATATATTTATTTCATTTATTCACACATGTATCTTGAAATACTTAAAAAATCATTCTAAAATTACATTTTTCTTGGTTTTTTTTAGAGAAATAACCTCTATCTAAATCTACTGGCAAAAGACTACTTCAAATTATTGGCACTTGAGACAAGCTGAGTGGCCATTTTAAGGTAGTACCGATGATGCTGGTTCTTCAACAACAAACAAATGTCACGAGTGACATTATCACGACCTGATCAACACTCTACTCACACTATAACAAACTACCAACTACAGGGAATTCAGACAATCAAATACTGTTTGAAATAATGTTGTAGACAATTAAAAGTAAATTTACACTAGTCAATCTGTGGTATCCCTGATATTCAGTAGCATCTATGACATCACTACACCGGAGGATCACGTCCATGATGTCCAACATGTATGGAGAATCTACTGATATGATTGTCAACAAGTGGATCTTGGCCCACTTGCACATGACGATCTTAGCATAACTACCAAAGTCTATGTTAGAGTATGGGATTTTCAACTATCTTAATTCTATGTATGAGTACTATTGACAAAGTAGACATAATATCATTATTATAGTGTTATAGCATGTTTCAGTAAAGAACTTTATAAGATTGTCAAGTAAGACTGTCTACATTGTCATCCGTCAACTTCTAAGAAATGCCTATCAAACAATTCAAGAGTCCTATCGTCGTAGCATTACAACTATCGTAAGTCTTTGTTCGTGTATTTCGTGTATTTTCACATTTTTGTAGATCATCATAGTGCTATGAGAAAGTGAGTGGGTCAACGCCGCTTTCAACAGTATTACAGTTATATCACGGCATGTCAGCATAATGTGGGACGAAAGCCCGAAGTGATGCAGGTATAAGACATTTACCACTTCGATGAAACCTATAAGTACGAGTATGGTGCTGACAAACCAAGAAACATAATCGGGGTGAACTGGGATTCAAACCCACATTCATAGGTTTCTGCAAAGTGAATCGCGTTGCCTTAACGACTGGGCCCCCCGTGCCCCCTCATAGTTCTATGATTATCGTAACTCTTTGTTAGAGAATGAGAGTTCAGATCGTCATAGCATTATGGATATTGTTAGTCTATGTTATAGTATGGGAGTTAAGAGTCATAGCACTATGATGGCTTTGTGCAAGTGGCTCCAGTTCTCTTCATGAAGGCAACAGTTGAACGTCTCACTGAGCACAGAGAAATGTCCTGCCTCAGGGCAACAAGCCAGGTCCCAGAAGCAGTGAGCAATTGAGCGAGGTATATCAGGGTCAGAGTAGTAAACTCTGGAAAGACTTGCTGTTTTCACAAAAAAATCCAGTTGTGTAACATAAACTACAAATGAGCTGTGAACTAGTTTCATTTAAATCGTAGTATCTACCCCTGCTCCACAATCTCAAAGAAGTTATCTTTTCTATCCTAAGCTTTGCCACCTGGCCTGAAGGACATTATACTAAACGGCACACTCCTGGCATGATGTGCAGACAAATAGTAAGTGAGGGTATGTCACAGCAAACTGCAGAGTCAGCAATAAACAGTGGTCAGTGGTGTGACCCAAACATGATGTTTCTGATGAAAGGTGGGAAACGGCCATTGGATATTCAAGGCGGGCTGGAATTTTTTTATAAAATATTTGGGCAGAGCTTCAGTCGATGTTCTAACCAGATATAATCACACACCTTCTTCAGCCGATGTTCTAATCAAATATAATCAGCTACTTTCTTCAGGACAGAGCTTCAGTCGATGTTCTAACCAGATATAATCACACACATTCTTCTCAACAGAGCTTCAGCCAATGTTCCAGCCAGATGTCACGCCATACTTTCTTCAGGACAGAGCTTCAGCCGATGTTCCAACCAGATGTAATCACACATTCTTCTTGATAGACCTTCAGCCAATGTTCCAGCCAGATGTGACTCCATACTTTCTTCTGGGCAGAGCTTCGGCCGGTGTTCTAACCAAATACAATCACACACATTCTTCTCGATAGAGCTTCAGCCAATGTTCAAGCCAGATGTGATGCCATAATTTCTTCTGGGCAGAGCTTCCGCCGGTGTTCCAACCAGAAATATCAAACACATTCTTCTCGATAGACCTTCAGCCAGTGTTCAAGCCAGATGTGACTCCATACTTTCTTCTGGGCAGAGCTTCCGCCAGTGTTCCAACCAGAAATATCAAACACATTCTTCTCGATAGACCTTCAGCCAGTGTTCCAGCCAGATGTGACCCCACACTTTCTTCTGGGCCTTCTCACAGAAGCATCTTCTCCCTAAGACCTCCTTCCCCTGCCTCATTTTCTTCGTCGTCCTCAAGAGGTAGAGCAACTTCAGCAACCCCAACAGCCCCTTTGTCTTTCAGTGTCTGCTTCAGCAACCTTGGTCCCATAATGGACACAATGGCTGCCCCGAGGGGCGCGGTCACCAAGATGGACAACACCGCCAATGTTAAAACCTGAATGTGTCACACATCAATCCCACAGCAGGAAATCAATTTGTAATCAAAGTTCAACATACAATTCAATATGTTAAGTAAATATGAAGGTTGATGTTTCAATGCAATTGAAAGATATCATTGATCAAACACAATCATATTACCCCAAAACATATTCAAGGGATCAAACAACAACATGAGTGTAAATGACATACAATGGATACAAGGCATATGCAAACACAGAAGTGTTCAATAGCAAAAAAGCAACGTGGTGAATTCATAAAAAGAGTTTTAAATTCATGAAAAACATGGTGAATATATTTATGGTACATTAACATGCAAACAGAATAAGTAAGGCATATACAGACGAGGTTTTCCAGGCATATCCCAGTATGCAACAGTAGCAGATTAGATCATTGAAGGTCACAGCCGAGGAGTTGAAGGTCAAGTTGTTGTCCAGATCATCAGAAATGCAGAGTGGAAAGAAAGGGTTTTTGTTAATAAACATGATCTCAGAAAAGCGTTATGGTCCTCGAAATCAGTTACTATCATTACATAAGGCACAATTTACCTCACTATTGGTTATCCTCAGTGAAAACAGTTCAAAATGATGAACCATGTCCTTCTGTGGACAATGCCGTTACACTTTACTGATACTCTTAATCAGGCCAAGATAGAACTGTGTATGCTATGTTTGTTAAATTTGCACACAGTCACCAAAAGACCACAAATAGAAAGATATACACTGAGTTGGTACAATAAAACTATTTCCTGCATCAGTAGACGACAAAGCAGTTGGTAAAAAAAAAGAAGGAATTTAGCCATTTTACTCTAATTCCTTGGCCACCTCCTTTGGAACAGCAAATAGTCTAAGTGTGCAACATTAAATTCACAGGCATATTTCAGCATTTTGGTCCTTTTGAATGCATATTTTAAAAAAGTCATACATCATTCTTTCTTAGTGTTCTCATTGTCAGGCGTGTTAGTGTTGCTTCATAAAATAAACCATTAAGATAAACATACTCACTAGACATTCCATCATTATTATAAGGGGCAGCATGCAACCACTCCACTTGACTTCTCATGCATACAACCACCCACGGCAAGTGCTGAATACTTAACATTGTTATGACATTATGTTATGACATGCATCACATTTGCCATCATTAAAACCCAGGCGATTAGAAGATTGACATAGGCGGGTGCTTATTAAAACAGAACAAAACAAAAAGCGCAAACTTAATTCAAAGGCTGAAACTAAAACCTTGGCAATAATAGCTTCCAAGGTGATTCCCGCTAGTGTATGCATTTAATAAACGTAATCTTCTTGTTGGGTGTGATTTTCTTGTATGTTTGTTTGTTGTTTAACATGGCACTCAGCAATATTCCAGCTATAGGACGGCGATCTGTAAATAATCGAGTCTGGACCAGACAATCCAGTAATTGACATCATGAGCATCGATCCACCCAATTGGGATACGATGACATGTATCAACCAAGTCAGCGAGCCTGACCACCTGATCCCGTTAGTCGCCTCTTACGACAAGCATAGTCGCATTTTACAGCAAGCATGGGTTGCTGAAGACCTGTATTAGGAATAAACATTGTATTTATCATGCCTTGGTGAGCTAAATACATAGTGCTTATTCCTAATGTTGATTACCATCCCAAAACATACAAACCTGATAACCTCTTTATCAAATAATGTTATTATTAAATTCTATCGTTGAAAAAAGCATCCTTGCTTTTTACAAATTATATCTAGACATTGCAAGTTTTCCTGGACCAATTTATGCCATTGCAATGTGTAATTGCCACATAGGCAAAAAGGCAACTGCCTACACATAATGTTTCAGTATCAGTAATCATTTTAAGCTGCAATATATCAGTCCACCTGCTAGAGTAACTGCCCTTAGTCAAAGAGAAGATAATCTAGTCTAGGAGATTTCACATTTGTTTAGAGTCTGCCTGTCCTGTCATAAATTTATGAAATGTAGTCAGTAACACACAGCGATAACATGAAACAGGGTGTTTATCTTAATATTAGGCTTAACTTGTAAACAATCATCTGCAACTAACTGGCAGGTGTGAATCCTGCTTGGGTACAATGTAGGTAGCAGACGTAATGGAAGTCCCCAAAGCCACATGGTGGTCTAACTAAGTTGCTGGTGATCTGGAGCTTGGTTTTTTCTAATGAGTTTGTTATGTATAGTGAGTCATCTTCATATGGTCTCATAGTAGCAATAAATACAAATCTGTGATAAACTTGTTGTTCCACAGTCTTCCATTGACAACGATATAGCTGAATTACTGCCGATATCACTTGAAATTGTAACTCACCCAAACAGTGCACTATCTATCTAACCATTTCATGTCCAATATCAAGCTTATTGTGCAAAGAAATTTAAGAACAATATATAAGAGTAACTATGATCAGTTTAAAGTAAAGATGACAAAAGGTATATTTTTTAAAGGAATGTTAGAAAAAACAGAAATCATCTAAACCTAACATGAAATAAAAAGCCCAAAATAATCAAATCAACACAAGCAAATAAAGTATTAGCTGTGCTGAAAGTGAACATAAAATAGCTAATGGCACACATGAAGTGTTAAAAGGCAAAACTGATAAAAGCAAAAATGCAATAAAAAATTAATATAACACCGAATCCATCTGCATGTACAAGATATATACATATATGATATCATGAAACATGCTAAAAAACAAACAAGGGTGTAATAGTCATATAGATGTCAAGCTGAAAGTGTTGGGGGGTCCTTTCCCGTCAGTTCTATGAACAATTATATGAAACAATGAACAGTCAAGAGGAAAAAAGCCTGTGAGTGCAATACGAAAGACTGCATTTAATGGTCAAACAATGAGCTACAACATCAACAGCAAGCACAAACATGACCCATTATTAGTCCCACTCCCCTCCCTATCCCAGCATGCATTGTTTAGAGACCCTCTTCCTCAAGGGAGATAATTATTACTGACCTGTTTGCCTAAATTCTCCAGCTCTGGTTTACCTTCAGAAATAGCCATTTCATAAGCTTTGGCACCAATGGCAGCCTGCAGAAAAACAGAAGTCATTTCAAAACTCAACATTATTGATCATTCTCTATATTGTTTAGGGTTACAAAATTTGAATATCTATGTGTATTTAAACAATACAACAGTATTACTTTCATGTACATGTCACTGGGATCCAGATATGATTTATTTTCAAAGGATTAGTGTGCAGATCTGCAATTGTTCATGGAATAAAACATGTGCAGCAGAAATCAAATCTGGATCATTAATTCAGCAGAAATGTTCTCCAAACGCCTAAATCACTCACAAAACAGAACCTGCCTTCTGAGCTCATTTACTTATGAAGAAAGATATGACCCTTAATCTCTGACCAACATGGGCCCCATGGTCATTTGAATTAGGTACATTAGTATTCGACTGAATTAGAAGCTAAATGACAATTGAAGTGTCGTCTGTTGTCATAACCTCACCTGGACCGTGGCTTTGGGCAGCCATGCAAAGGGAATGAACATCCTCTCCCTGAGGTTGAGAGGTGTGAAGAACACTGCCAGGAAGGACACCACCATCCTTACTGCCAATCCGATTCCAAGGGTGGCTAGGCCGAGACCTGGAGGCATACATCACATCTCAATCATCCTGTCACATACCTCTAAACACCAATGTTGTTCTAGTCAATACTCTCTTGGCAAAATCTACCAGTGGTGTTCTTGGCGATACACTCTAGGCAGAACCTACCAATGTTGTTCTAGTCAATACTCTCTAGGCAAAATCTACCAGTGGTGTTCTTGGCGATACACTCTAGGCAGAACCTACCAATGGTGTTCTTGGCGATACACTCTAGGCAGAACCTACCAATGGTGTTCTTGGCGATACACTCTAGGCAGAACCTACCAATGGTGTTCTTGGCGATACACTCTAGGCAGAACCTACCAATGGTGTTCTTGGCGATACTCTCTTGGCAAAATCTACCAATATTGTTCTTAGCAATACTCTCTACACAGCAGAACCTACCAATGGTGTTCTTGGTGATACTTTCTTGGCAAAATCTACCAATGGTGTTCTTGTTGATATTCTCTTGGCAAAATCTAACAATGGTGTTCTTGGCGATACTCTCTAGGCAAAATCTAAAAATGGTATTTTAATTGATACTCTCTTGGCAAAATCTACCAATGGTGTTCTTGTCGATACTCTCTAGGCAAAATCTAACAATGGTGTTCTTGGCAAAACTCTCTACACAGCAGAACCTACCAATGGTGTTCTTGGCGATACTCTCTACACAGCAGAACCTACCAATGGTGTACTTGGCAATACTCTCTAGGCAAAATCTACCAAAAGTGTTTTTGTCGATACTCTCTAGGCAAAATCTACCAATGGTGTTTTCAGCCGATACTCTCTATACAGTAGAACCTACCAATTGTGTTCTTGTCAATACTCGAGATCTCCACCTCAGATCCAATCAGACCAAACAGTAATGGTTGAAAAATCATCCACAGGACACCCACAACATTCTCAATTGGATTCTGGAAACATACATTCTCACATCATCACAACCCTACAACATGGGTGAACAAATGTCAATAAACATCCGAACCCTCAAGCAATAAATATGATATTTCTGGCCAAATTACTCACACAAATTTTGGTTAATTTACACCACATTACAATGACTGCTGAGTTCTTCGTTTCCTTGTATCAGCACTAGGCAGGGTATCAAGTTTCATAAGGAAAAGTGAGTGAGTAAGTATGGTTTTACGCCGCTTTTAGCAATATTCCAGCAATATCACGGCAGGGGACACCAGAAATGGGCTTCACACATTGTACCCATGTCAGGAATCGAACCGGGGTCTTCGGCCTGACAAGAACGATTTTAACCACAAGGCTACCCGACCGCTCATCCATAAGGAAGAGAATTTATGGATGTCAACTGCTATAGTATGAGGAAGGCAATGTTTCAGAGCATATACTTACTCCTTCATCCGGTGAATGGAGGATGAAGGAATAAGTATGTACTCTGAAACTTTGTTCCTAACATAAAGAAGTTGACATCCATAAATTCCTGATGTGTATTACTTCCAAAGGCCTTTCAAAGACTTAACAAGTGGGTCCATGTTTAACATCTTTTGGTTGATGTGGCCTGGAATAGAACCCCCGACCTTCCTCTCTCCATAGTGAGTGAGTGAGTATGGTTTTACGCCGCTTTTAGCAATATTCCAGCAATATCACGGTAGGGGACACCAGAAATGGGCTTCACACATTGTACCCATGTCGGGAATCGAACCCGGGTCTTCGGCATGACGAGCGAACGCTTTAACCACTAGGCTACCTGACCGCCACCCTCTCTCCATAGGAAGGAAGAGATAAATGATATTATTTCACTAAATGTTACAAACACATGGCAAGTGATGAACACTGGACCACACAATTAACAGAATGATTCACAAAATAATCACAGTGTCACACATTGAAAAGAGTATTATCAGTCTCAATCAAAAGGAAGGGGAAACCTTTCTGAATCAATCTGCTTTAACATCTGTGTAGCTCATGGTGACATTCACCTGTTCACCCTCCTTGAACTCTTTCCTCCACTTCAGCGCGGCAACAAACGCGAGAGTGAGGCAGCCCAGAGGTCCGGACCCCGCCCACTTTAGGTACGTGGAGAGAAAGATGGCCATCAGACCGAACCCGACCAGCATCACAGACCGAAACAACACCAGGTTCTTCTGCAACAACATTCAATTCTATTATTCTCAACTCATGCTGATCTCTGTCAACACTGGACCAAATATACAGTCATGAATTTACTACACTCATTTAGCATCAACTGAAACCTGTCTAATCCAAACCTCCTTCCCTCCCGATTCCGGACTCAAATTATGGGACGAAAGACCAGTTTATTATGTAACTGCCTCTCTAATCCCAGATTAACTTTTCAGGCAACTACCTCACACATCCAGTAAGCAGTTCTCATTAACAAACAATATGATTACAATGTAATATGATGCTGTGAATAAACTCGGCGCAGCAGTAACTTTCCTCATACTGTGGGGTACATAAAGTGGATTGTTTGTTGTTTTACGCCGCACAAAGTGGACTATTTGTTTGTTGTCAAACGCCACACTCGGCAAAATTCCAGTTGTATGATGGTGATCTGTAAATAATTGTGTCTGGACCAGACAATCCAGTGAATGACATCATTAGCATCAATCTACACAATTTTGATACGATGACATGCATCAACCAAGTCAGCAAGCCTGATTGTCTGATCTCATTAGTCACCTCTTACAACAAGCATGGGTTGCTGAAGATCAATTCTTACCGGATCATCATGGGGATAAAGTGGATTGAATAAAGTTGTATAGGTTAAGATCATATTTTAAATTCCATTCATGTAACTTTCAAACAGCTAAAACGGGTACATTAGATAAATCAATCAATGTTTTGTCATAAACATACTTTTGCTTTTGAAAGGATCAGGAATTGTCAAATAACAAATATTCAAACGAGATAGTTAAATTTTCCAATTATTGTTTCACGAGTTATCATAATCTTTTGTATGTTTATGCATGCAATGTTACCGGCAAATTGCATATAGCCATGTCCACTGTCACTGTACCAGCCAGTGCTTTTGCTTGGATCAGCACTCTGTTAAATGATGAGATGAGACAAACAGTCTGTAAATGTAGCTTGGATTCAAATCACTGCCATCATCTACAATGTAGGTATGTGATCTGGACCCCGTACACGCATATTGTTTATATTGTGGCGTCTGCCTCTCTCCAAGGCAAATCTTTCAGGTGTTAATGTACTTGAACACACATCTTGAAAACTGACTGTTCACTTCACATGCAATACCAAGGGACATAACTCTTTGCTAGAATAAGGCTTCTGTCAAATCTGGACTGGTGTGTCAAACTGGACATAAATCCCAGTCTCGTTCAGTGTAGACTGATTCCACTAAACAATCTGTTCAATGTATTTTTCATGCCATCACTAGTGGTAACATTTATTCCAGTGATTTAATTGTTAAAAATGCTTGTAATGGATTGTAACTGATTGGGCTTTGAAATTAAGCATGAAAAGTCAAGGCGTCACAAGTTTAATGCTAAAAACTGAAAATTTAAGGAGTTTCCAGATTCAAACATTACAGCAGCACAGCTTTACAACCACGGACCCCCATTAATTTCAAATACTGCACATGTTACCAAAATGTTACCATGGTTACTCATCAATGAGACTGTTTAAATTAACACTGGAAACAATACTGGCGAGGTGAAATGGGGTTTAACGTCGTGTCCAAGATTATTGCACTTATATAGCGATATGCATGTATGTGTGTGTGTTTGTGTGGCTGCTTGTACTAGTCCGGACTGATGCTGATTCATAGTGCTAGCTCACTGAGATACCATGCCACAGTCTAACATGAATACCCCACTCAGACACAGTATACTGACTCCGAGCCAACCAGTCCTTGTTTTAGCCCCTTAATGCCGAGTGCCAGACAGGGTAACAACAAGTACTTTTGTCTTTTGGTATGACGCGCCCCAGGATTGAACCCCGGACCTTCCGCTCTTTGGGCGGACGCTCTACCACTAGACCACGGAGGCGGTCGGAAACAATACTGAGAAGCAGTAGTACACCGGAGCAACTTACACTGGTGCGTTGTGGGAAGTACCAGAGTATGACCCCAGCCACGGTCCCCAGGGCGACGCCCACCACAGCCTCCAGGGGGCCCTTCAGCAGGGTCCACGCCAAGTTACCTGGGGGTAAACAGAGCAGGGAAAGGCTGGTGAATACTCAGGATGAGTCGTATTGAAAATAGAAACCTGCACACAGCAGTTATTTACGGAATGAATATTACACAGGAAGAATGTCAGTGAGTTGTTGATAACATCTGAACAGTTCTAATGTGTTGGTAAGAAATCAAATCTGGACCAGACAAACCACTGACCCATTACATTGACAATGATACCTGGAAAAGATGGGACACAATTAGCCACATCACTCTGTAACCATGGTAACCATCAATTGCCACTTCCCGTTGGTTTTACCTAGTGGGGATTCTTGGGCAAAAATAAGAATTGGTCCCCGGGAACCTACGACAGTTGAAAGAGGGGACATGATTGATTGAGAGGTTAGAGTTTTTATTGTATCAATCAGTGCATTTTCGATTAAGATTCAATTATTTACAGACATGAACATTGCTGCATTACTGCAAAGTGTAACACAACAAAACACAACCTCGATGGAAACTGGGACAAGCACAAGAACATGAGGACTTATTCAGCATGTTCAGCCTGGAATCCCCTGGGGTGGGAGGGGGAGAACAGAGATGAGGCTACATACTAACATCTCTAGACATGGTATGTACCTTGTGAGAAGGCAATGCCCAGCACAACACCGAAGCCAGTGATGGCCAGGACATCATCCACACTGGCTGCCGCGATGACGAGGGTGGGGATGCCTTTGTCTACCCCGTACCCATCTTCCTGCAGAGACAGCAGGCAGGGGACCACCACGGCCGGGGACACTGCTGCGATCACAAACCTGCAACACACATTACACTCTTTACCTGCAACAGATGGTACACACCATATCATAGTCTCTCATACAGAATTCGCTGTTTAGAGTTGCATCCCTTAGTTGTGCCAGGAACCTATGGTTTGAATCCTGGTTCGCCCTTTTCATGTTTCTAGCTGACCCAGCACCATACCTGTGTCCATGGGTTTCAACAAGGTGGAAAACATCTGAAACCTTTGTCACAGGCTTTCCTCCCACACCAAGCTGACACACCATGATGTAAATGAAGGTGAAATGGGGTTTAACGTCGCGTCCAAGATTATTGCACTTATATAGCGACGTGCATGTACGTGTGTGTGTGTGTGTGGGGCTGCTTGTACTAGGCTGGACTGATGCCGATTTATAGTGCTAGCTCACTGAGATACCATGCCGCAGTTTAACATGAATACACCACTCAGACACAGTATACTGACTCCGAGCCGACCAGTCCTTGTTTTAGCCCCTTATGCCGAGCGCCAGACAGGGTAACAAGTACCATTTTTAACGTCTTTTGGTATGACACGGCCGGGAATCGAACCCCAGACCTTTCACTCTCCGGGCGGACGTTCTACCACAAGACCACGGAGGCGGTCACACCATAATGTAACTGAAATACTGTTCAAAGCTGTGTTAAACCAACTCACATACTCACTCCCTCTCATACACTCAGAAACAAAACTATTGGAAAAATCCAAAGCAAGTCTTCAATACATCGGCAAGTCAAGAAAAGTCTGGAATTCTCTGGGCTCCTTTCTATTACACATCAAAAAGACAATTAAATGCTAGTCTGACTTTATCTGGCAAACATGACTGACTAGTACAGCACGGAAACAATTTCCACAATGATTGTGATACAGATATTAATCAGCTGTTAACCCAACAACTGGAAACATACCATATTAACAACCTTTTACAACTAGAGTTACCTCCCTTAACTGTTTGCCATCTACGAACACAAGAACACTAAGTTGACCTACTTGGTGATGATGGGCACGGACCCGACTTTCGTTTTGCAATTTATTGCAATGCAATAATGACTCATTTATTGCGATACACACCACAATATATTGCATGAATTGTTATATTAGTAATTTGTCATGAATGTAAATAAAAACAAGTATTTGTCACAAAGTGACTAAATGTCCCCCGCCTGTATATACACCATAGTTCCAAATATGAAGACAATCCAGCGATTAGTTCTTGAGATATCGCGGCAACACCGTTTTCCAACTCCAAAAGCAGATTTGCCTGCTGTGACCTTGAAAATGGGGTCAAGGTCACCAAAACCAACTGGTGTCTGCAGAGTCTGTATATACACCAAAGTTCCAAATATGAAGACAATCCAGTGTTCAGTTCTTGAGATATCGCGGCAACAAACAGGTTGGGCGTACGGACGTACATACAGATAGTCGTGAATACTATATCCCCCACTCCGCGCTTTCGCGGGGCAGGGGACAATAACCCAACTTCTTGGTTTCACTTTTTTCGATCACAGCAAATCAGTTCCAAGTTTTGAAATTTCATAATCTCCATTTGATTTGTCACTTATGTACACATCGCCAACAAGATGAAATATGTATTATTTAAAAAAAGCAATAAATCTTACAAATGTATTGTGAAACGTATTCATTAGTATTTCATATCATAGCATATCTGTGTGCCAATATATCGTGCATCTCTACTACTCAGAATATGAAAATACTGCCTTCCAACATGCTGGAGCATGAGTGTATTTACCCGCTCATAAAATCACACTCGTGTGTATTTACCTGCACATGAAGCCTGCTCCCGTGTATTTACCCGAGCATGAAGCCAATTCCCCTGTATTTACCCGTACATGAAGCCCATTCCCCTGTATTTACCCGTACATGAAGCCCATTCCCCTGTATTTACCCGCACATGAAGCCCGCTCCCATGTATTTACCCAAGCATGAAGCCCACTCACTTGTTTTTACCCAAGCATGACGCCCGCTCACGTGTATTTACCTGCACATGAAGCCCGCTCACGTGTATTTACCCAAGCATGAAGCCCACTCACGTGTATTTACCCAAGCATGACGCCCACTCACTTGTTTTTACCCAAGCATGACGCCCGCTCACGTGTATTTACCTGCACATGAAGCCCGCTCCCATGTATTTACCCAAGCATGAAGCCCACTCACTTGTTTTTACCCAAGCATGACGCCCGCTCACGTGTATTTACCTGCACATGAAGCCCGCTCACGTGTATTTACCCAAGCATGGAGCCCGCTCCCATGTATTTACCCAAGCATGAAGCCCCACTCCCAGGGGAATCCGAGCAGGAGATGTGCTGCAACTGCATCGGCTGTGGTCTCCATGAGGCATGGTGAGAAGGCTAGTCTCACGACTACAAAGGACAGCTTCCGGAGAGCAGACGGGTCCAGTCCAAGACCGGCTCGCAGAAGGATGATGCCAAGAGCTATATTCCTGGAACAAAACCCCATAACGGTAACATCTCCTGGAAAAACATTGACCTATGAAAATAGCAGCTTGTTGTAACTGTACTGAATGATAAGAAATTGTCAATGTCCAGTTCGCTGCTAATCAAAAATTATTTTCTTTTCACTATCTACCCATTTTACAATACAAGAATATTGTCTAGTTTTACATAGCCATAAACAGGAATCTGATAAAAACATATACACTCCCTAAATATCAACATACAATTTTTCATTTCTTTCAAACAGGTACGTAGCCAGTTGCTACAACAACGGACAACCTGACCATGGCGTCAGCTTCCTTGACTTTCATTCGGGTGAGCTAACCAAGTCATGTCAATAATCTCCAAAGACGTCGGCGGTTTGATCCCGGACACATCATACCAAAAGACGTTAACACATGGTACTTGTTGTCATCCTGTCTGGCACTCGGCATGAAGGGGACAAGACAAGGACTGGTCTGCTCGGAGTCAGTATATTGTGTCTGCGTGGGGTAATTATGTTAACTGTGGCATGGTATCTCACAGGGCTAGCACTATAAAATCGACATTAGTTTGGACAAGTTCAATCAGCCCCACACACACATACACAAGCAAGCACATGGCTATATGAAGGCAATGATCTTGGGTGCAACGTTAAACTCCATTTCGCCTAAACCCACTATAAAACCAGCATTAGTCCAAACTAGTACAGTGAGTGAGCATGGTTTTATGCCGCTTTTAGCAATATTCCAGCAATATCACAGCAGGGGGACACCAGAAATGGGCTTCACACATTGTACCCATGTCGGGTAATCGAACCCGGGCTTCGATGTGACGAGCGAACGCTTTAACCACTAGGCTTCCCAACCGCCCCCTAAACTAGTACAAGCAGCCCCACACACACATACACAAGCATGCACATGGCTATATAAATGCAATGATCTTGGGTGCAACATTAAACTCCATTTTGTCTAACCCCACCGTAAAATTGACATTAGTCTGGACTAGTACAAGCAGCCACACACACACACACATACACAAGCATGCACATGGCTATATAAATGCAATGATCTTGAGCTGTGACGTTAAACCCCATTTCACCATCCCACCAAACCTTAATCTTTAATTCATTACATCCCTCAGCCAACTTTTGCTACCAATTATCAAATTTGGCTATTATTAGAACAGTTTTTGACTCATGTGGATTCAGGATTAGAATTGGTCCCTTGCAAACTAAGCTGGTCACAAGAAGCAACTATATGGATCTGTGGGTCAGGTTGTCAATTGGTTGATTTAGTTTGATCATAACACGATAGCATGGATCATTGCTCATAATGTCAATCACTATACTGTCTGGTCCAGACCTGAATATGTACAGGCCACCATCGCACTGCCGGTATATTGCTCAGTGCAGCTTACAACAAGAAACAAACAAACAACAGCGTGTGCCGTCCTACCGGGCTCCTGAGGACCAGGCACGGTGTATATCGGTGGAGATGGCTATCTGGGGAACATTTCGTAATATCCCTCCAACAAGCAGCATGCCTGGAAGAGATAGGGCACAAATTGTTACAGTGGACATCATACAATGGACTCTGCTTGAGCAGAGATTTCTTATGATTATGGAATTTAGATCACATGTATTTACACATAAAGGATAGCTACATGATAAATCACAAAGAACAATGAAGAATGAAGTGTGGCTTATTTCACAAACAGACATCATGACATCATTTCTGGAGATTCAAACAGTTGCTCGTAACTCAACTTGATGACATTGTATATTGGACGTTATTTTTGAGAGGAGATAATTTGTTCACCATAGATGGAGCTGATGATCGCAGATAAACACGATGACTTAACAATCGCATCCGAAAGCAGGAGAGATCTGACAATCGGTATTGGGAGAAAAGGTGCAGGTGAGCAATATTTTAGCAATATTCCAGCAATATTCCAGCAATATCATGGCAAGGGACACCAGAAATGGGCTTCACACAATTGTACCCATGTCGAGAATTGATCCCGCGTCTTTGGCGTGACGAGCGAACACTTTAACCACTAGGCTAGCCGACCACCTCAAAGGTACAGGTAATCGACGTGAGGATTGTGAGAATATACAAGAAATATCCACCTGTGCATTAAATGAACTTGTCCTACATTGCCAATGTCAGATTCTATTGAGGGAATCATCATTATTAAGATATGGGTAAATATTTTTAAAGCATGTACATTTATCATCATCCTTAAAGAGGCTGTACATTATGTTGATATCTCATATAAGAAATAAACGACTCGTGGTCGTCGTTTATCGTACAATAAAAAACTGTGCCCCTCATGGTTTTTTCTCCCTGTAGCGTTTTAAGGTACGATAAACAACTCCAGCTCGTCGTTTATTTGTTAAATAAAACAACTTGACTGTCACCGATTGAAATAGGACATTTTATTTATTATTGTACCTTTATTTATTATCGTACCTATATTTATTATTGTACCTTTATTTATTATGGTACCTTTATTTATTATGGTACCTTTATTTATTATTGTACCTCAAAAAATAAAAGGATCAGCATGTTTTTCATTTCTCATTGAAACAGCCTCGACAGTCTGTAAACTTCTTCCTGTCTAGTAAGCTAATCTTAACACAATAATCTACTGAAAATAAAGCCAAAAGGATCATGCTAACTAACTCAAAACAGACAGCAGGTATGCATGACAATAATGATATTCCACGAATACATCCTCATTAACACTGACACCCAACACATAATCTGAAACTTACCTAGCAATGGTGGAAGCGGCAGGAAAGGGATGATGTTTTTAACCAGTGACACCAAATATCCACCAAACCAACAGGTGACAAACAACACCAGCAACGCAAACAGGTTGCCCCCCGGGAGTGCCTCCGCCCCGGTCAGGGAGATCAAAACAGCGAGCCAGATCCCGAACATGAACAACAGCACCAGAAAGCCTCCTACTTTTCCATGGGGTGGACACATAAAAAAATATTTCACTCTCTGACCGAGGGTGGCATTTTCTGGCAATGGGTTGTAGTGTGTTTGAAAGGGTTTGAATGTCCTGTGGCAACATGTCCGGAGAGCAAGGCACCTCTTTGGTTGTTCAGACTTTGGGAGCTCTTCTCTAATTTCAACCTCCACCTCTCCATCTTGATCCATGGTTGCTGAGCCTTCCGAAAACATGTCACGTTTTGACAGCTTAGCCGAGCTGTTAGAGTAGCTCTGCATAGCTAGGCCGTCTGCTTCCCTGGCTGTGTCCGTCTGCCCCCCTGACATGGCTGATGACTCAGTGATTCAGTCACCTGGCAACACAAAGTATGTTACTTTTGTTAACCAGCATAAATATTCTGACATAGGCAAAAGTAGAGAGGGTTTTAATTTGTGTGAATTTTCAGATACTATCATTCAAATATTTAGATCTTCACCAAAGACAGCTGTTGTTCATTGCCTTGATCGGCATATACCTCTAAAATACCTTAGCCATATATCACAGCAATGTAACAAATATGATAAAAGCCATTCTCATGTTTGTTTGTTTGTTGTTGTTTAATGCCCCACTCAGCAATATTCCACCTATAGGACGGCGGTCTGTAAATAATCAAATCTGGACCAAACAATCCAGGGACTGACATCATGAGCATCGATCCACGCAATTGGGATACGATGACATGCATCAACCAAGTCAGCGAGTCTACCACCTGATCCAATTAGTCGCCTCTTATGACAAGCATAGTCGCCTCTTATGGCAAGTATGGGTTGCTGAAGACCTATTCTACCCCGGAATCTTCACAGGACCATTCTCAAGTACAGTGACAGTTTTAGAATTGAGTGAATACTTAGTGTACAATTACAACTTCAGATTGGTGTTAATAACCAATGACTTTCGGTTAAATGGAAATAAAGGCACAAATTATGCAGGTCTTAGACGTTCTTGAATCTTGAACCCAGTTGCATTGATATAGCGTTGACACACCAAGACCACAATCAGGGTCAATCAGAGATTTGAACCCACAGCCACCAGATCAACAGTGATAACGAACCAGTCAAAAAGTTGCTTTAGACTAAAAAAACGAGAAAATACATATATCAAAATCAAACTTTGCACTGCACCTCTCCTATTAGTAAAGAAAGTGTTCCTTAAATTTGAAAAGAATCTGTGTAGTAGTTCTCAAGTTATAGGTTGCACAATTGTTCAAGTAAAAACATTCAAAGTAAAAAAATATAAATACTGGTAGATGTATGTTTTCAGGAAACCCAAATAATGAAATCAATCTTTGCACTGCACCTCTCCTAGTGGTATTGAAAGTGTTGACCAAGTTTGAATCAGTGTAGTAATTTTCAAGTTACAGGTCACACCCAAAAATGTCCTTGGAAGGACAGATGGATGGACAGACAGAATTCTTTGGTATAACTATATACCCCCACCCTTTTAGGTTGTGGGTATTTTTAAATATATGTATCGGACATTGAACTGTTGCACTGCTCCCTAAGGATCAGAACCACCAGGCATCTTCTCAGAAACCAGGTCGTGGGTATGATTAAAGATGTTTATCTAACATTGAACTGTTGCAATACTCCCTAAGGATCAGAACCACCAGGCATCTTCTCAGAAACCAGGTCGTGGGTATTATTAAAGATGTTTATCTAACATTGAACTGTTGCAATACTCCCTAAGGGTCAGAACCACCAAGCATCTTCTCCTCAGAACCACTGAACCAGTGAAGTGTGTGAAGTTTCAGCTTCATTGGTCCAATCGCTTCGGAGGAGATACTGCAGGCTGCGAGACAAACAGGCCATGACATAAGATCAGTTGACTTTCAGTCAGGTGAGCTAAAAGTAATAATATGCTGAACAATTTCTTTTAGACCTTTGGATGTAAATATAACAATTAATTAACTGTAGCCTAACACAACCGATGCACTTACTATCTCATGGAGTAAATGAACTGATAAAAACATGATTCATGTTATCACAACTTTTAATTTTTTCAAAATCCTGTCACTTACAACAAACCAATGAAAGACAATACAATCAAGTATGAATAAATTAACACCAATTTGAACAGTATTCCAGTCATAATACAATGTGTCAGCTTAATGTGGGAGGAAAGCCTGAAGTGATGCAGGTCTGACGTTTACCACTTTGGTGAAACCCACGAGCACAGGTATAGTGCTGACACACAGACCTAGAAACACTATCAGGGCGAACAAGGAATCTAACACACGATGACATTCTTGGAAACCAAGTCAAAGGTGCCACATGTTGCCAGTCTGGGATCCTAAAATGTTTTACCTGGACCTGAACTGGGCCGGAACTGGACCTGAACTGGGCCTGAACTGGACCTGAACTGGACAACAGGTAGACCCAGGTAAATTTACATTTAGGATAATGATTTGTTTGTTTGTTTGTTGTTTAATGCCAACTCAGCAATATTCCAGCTCTATGATGGCAGCCTGTAAATAATCAAGTCAGACATCCAGTCATTGATATAAGCAACATCCCACATCATCAGGGTACCATGACAAATAATCAACCAAGGAACCCCCACAGGTGCCCTGATAGGGAAGAATTATGTACACACAGCACTACACTGTGTTCACTTGGCTTGGTTCATCAGCATACTCCTCATGGTCATAAAACACTGTCTGCATTAACTACACATGTCGGGCAGGGCGCTACTGTTGATGACAGGTAACATACACCTATATGCGGAAGTTCGGGGCTGACAGGTTACTGGTAACATCTCATCTGAGGAAGGCTCAAGATGCCAGGTAAACAAGCCACAGGCTGTCCGCTCAGGTCCACCCGATGTGCAGATAAATATTCCTGTCCCCCCAGGCTTTTGTTACAGATGGCGAAGTGATTATTCAGTCGTTACATCACTATAGTGTTGTTACATCACAAGGAACATGCTAATTTTGTTGCATGTGAAATATCCTTCATAAATTCTAAACCCCTACAAATATTTTCAAAGGAAATAATACACAAAAATATGAGTAAGAAATATGATTTTAACAAGACAAAAAGTGAGCAGGGCTTTGGCTCCAACATATTTCTAAGTTCAAAACATGAAAAAAAGCCACATTTTCTCAGATAATCCACCTCTCGAAATCAAACATTGCACTAGACTATATTGGTATAGAAACTGTATCCCCGATTTGAAAAGAATCCATGAAGTAGTTTTCAAGTAATATAGGTCGCACAAATGTTGATGTAAAAACAATTCTAAAATGTTCTCGGAAGGACGGATGGACAGACGGAAGGAATTCCTTGGTATAACTATATACCCCTGCCTATATCAGGTTGGGGGTTTAACAATGGAAATATTATCAATGTAGACTACTCAGAGTGAATGTGTATGGATGCTGAACAGACAAGCCACTGTTACACAACATATATTTATACATACATTACCCATATAACCAACCACTGATAATGTTGACCTCGGGAGTTGACCTACCTCAGTGTTAGTGTTGAGATAACACAGCTCAACACACTACTTGGGCAAATACGAGTGTTATACCTGGCTTGCTAGGACATGCAGCCCTCTAAACTCTCTTTCACCTATATACAGGCAACTGAAGTTGATTTGCTTTTATAATCAGTTGCCTGTTACAGAAATAATCAGCAGAGAAATTTCAGTGTTACAACTCATATCATTCCTTGGTATCCAAAGTGACTTCCAGCCTCGCAGAAACAAGATGGCTGTGACGTCAGTAAACATCTAAACACGTATAATGACATCACCAGGAAAACACAGATAGCAAAAGGGTTCGGCCTTCAAAAACGTTTCAGGTTCAAATATAAAAAAATAATTTGGGATTGGTAATATTTCTTTTCCATGATGTTTTTTGTGAGTTTTGATATTCATTTGGAACTAGTTGATATTACCGTATATTACGGGGTAATAGCCGACCTGGGATAGAGTGCCCTAAGTTGACTCTTGAAATCACTACTTAAATTATATGCCTTCAAGAAAGGAAAGAACGGGAGAATTATGTTTGCAAGAAAAGTAAATGCCATTATTAAAAGCAAATTTGTATTTACTTCCAATTCTTTCGAATGTCAGTGCTTTAGGTTTCTGATTGTTTTGTAGATAGAATCATATTTCTTTGAAACTTTAACTATAATCTGATAATTCAGCATATATAATCAATGCTCAGCAAAAAATTGGCTGTGAGTTATTATCGACAGTGTTTACATTTTGACACTTTCTCACAAAACATGAATTGAAAAGTAAGGATTATTAGTTGTATTAAAGGTCTGTAATCTTCATGTATAACATAACCCTGTATATACTGGCATATACTCACATACACCGGTATATACTGGCACATACTCACATAACCAGTATATACTGGCACATACTCACATACACCGGTATATACTGACACATACTCACATAAACCAGTATACAATGACACATACTCACATACATCGGTATATACTGACACATACTCACATACACCGGTATATACTGGCACATACCGTATTTTCTTGAGTATAGTGCGCACCCATGTATAATGCGCACCCCCCTCTAGCGGGTTCAATATTTTGGAAAAAAAGAAATTTGAATATTATGCGCAGAAAAAATTTACACCGTACCCTTTCAGCGAAGTCCGGCAAACGAACGGGTGCTGAGAAACTTCGTCAGTACAAATTTGAAATTTGAGATAAAAAATCACCAGACATGTTTATTTACCGTTTAAATAGTATTTATTGTTCTGCTAGGCATTGTTTTATATCTAGGGATTAAGATTACCTTGTGTATTTTCTCGTAAACTAAGCCGGAAACAGCAATCAGCTGTACACACGTTTTCTTGGAATCGACCGGTGATTCAGTCAAGACACACCCAATGATATAACTTTATAGGATTTTTAATGCAAGGATCGGCAACAATTGTATCTGAAACTATTTTATTTATCAGGAATAATATATTCCATTATTTTCTTAATTATATGCAGCCTTTACTAAACATATTTAAAATAATAATAACCCTAAGCGAAGCAGCTGATCGCTATTCCCGGGTATTATTTTTTACATGGAACATGTCTGACCAGTCACCGTCAAGGCTCACGCGCACTTCAGCACGTGAGCGCGAGAATTTCATGTTGACATAGAATCGTCAAACAAAAACAAATATGATTTTTAACGAGTCAAAGTATGTCATTTATGATATATGTATCCATTCTCTGTCAACTAAAGTTCGTTTCAAGGCGTCAATAGCGGTATTCTGACCGTGGTTGCTGTTAATAACGGTGAGTTGTGCGATCTTCCGATCGCTTCACACACGATTTCGCCGAAATTAATAAAAACAATATTATAAGGAATTTTGAATAAAATTAATGAAGTAAGTTACAAACATAAGTCCAGAAATACAAAGAACACTTTTTATAGACAGACAGTGTAATTACATAATTATTTTGCGTACTTCAGTATGGATTTGTTGACATGGTATTTCCGGTGTTTCGTGCTCACGGTAATGTCTTTCCATGGGAGGAAAAAACATCCAAACTCATAATTCGTGTATAATGCGCACCCCCTTCTACACAGCTGTGTATATACTGACATACATGCTCACATGCACCGGTATATACGACACATACACTGGTATATATACTGACATACTCACATGCACCGGTATATACTGACACATACACCGGTGTATACAGACACATACACTGGTATATACTGACATACTCACATGCAACGGTATATACTGACACATACTCACATACACCAGTATATACTGAGACATACACTGGTATATACTGACATACTCACATGCACTGGTATATACTGACACATACACCGGTATATACCGACACATGCTCACAAACACTGTCCTGGTTTGAAGGTCTACTTACAATCACACAACATGCTGGGATGTGATGACAGGAAGGAAGAAGTCTGCCTGTGATAAAGTCATGGCTTGAATGATGGCCTGCCCTGGAGCTCTTAGCTGCTCTCGTTTCTCTGTCTGGTTCTGAATACTATTTGAAAAACCTATCTTTGCATATGCGCATATTTATCATCTTGGAATTATAAGAGAAATACATATCTCATATCGCTTTGTCCTTTCTTTCAAAAATGAAAAAAATTGGTAGGATCTTTCCTTTGTTTGTTGTTTAACGCCGCACTTGGCAATATTCAAATTGGTATGAATATGGTACAGAAAACGTTGCTCCAATAAAGTCTTCATGAATCAGTAGTGCAAGATGGTGCACTGTAACTTACAACTCTAATCAATGACCATCTATAATTGATCAGTGATTGATTGATTAGCATACGATGCAAGGATCCATATAAAGTGGTTCTGATTAATTAGCTGATCAGCAGTGCTTCTGTCCATACATTCTTAAACAGTTTCATAATTTGTAATCTGGATGGATATGAAAATGAACGCCTTGAAAACTTGATAAGGGGAAAACACAAACCATTACAAACAGAATATACAAGTAATGGTTGGTCAGTAGAGACAGTGGTTTAAAGAACCTTGTGATCCGTGAAGATCCGGGGTGGAATAGGGCTTCAGCAACCCATTCTTGAGGTACAAGTCAACTATGCTTGTCATAAGAGGTAACTAACGGGATTGGGTGGTCAGGCTCACTGACTTGGTTGATGCATGTCATCGTATTCCAATTGCGTGGATTGATGCTCATGATGTTCAGCACTGGATTGTCTGGTCCAGACTCCATTTTTTCCAGACCGCCGTCATATAGCTGGAATATTGCTGAGTGAGGCATAAAACAGCAAAGAAACATTATATAACATAGTGTCTGTTGAGACAGCTGATTATACACGGAACATGTGAGTGAGCTGGGATTAACACTACTTAGGGTGGTATTATGTTATAGCATTTCTACAACTGCAGGGGATTGATGTTCTTCACTCTCAAGCCAATGGCTGGTTGGTTGGGAAGAAGAGGCGGGAAAATGATTGCATTAATAATTATGCAAAATACAAGCAATTGATTATTTGACAATGATTGATCTGTTGAGACAGGAGACCATATAGCCCATGACTGTTCAGCTAAGACAGACAGCTATATTTCCATAATCATTTATTGATCACTTGGGATCAACAGTTATGTGACAAATGACTGAAGGATTGAAACAATCACCTAGATAACTAACAATCAATTGCTCAGGCAAACTTCTTTAACAAAACTACTTCATCAACTTCTAAGAAATGCTTTTCAAACAATTCAATTGCTCAGGGCAGTCAAAAAATAACTAGTGGGTTTAATCAGCAGAAATTGTTGATTCCATAACCAGTGATTGATCAGTCAGAACAGTAGATGATCGCTTAAGGTAGTCAATCATGTTACAATGATTGTTAGATTCAGGTAAACAATCATGAATTGTCTTATTCAACCAATGAATGATCAGTGGGGATAGTTTATAATCAATTATTGATCAGTGGGGATAGTTTATAATCAATTATTGATCAGTGGGGACATTTGATAACTTAACCAATGAATGATCAGTGGGGATAGTTTATAATCAATTATTGATCAGTGGGGATAGTTTACAATCAATTACTGATCAGTGGAGACATCCGATAACTTAACCAATGAATGATCAGTGGGGATAGTTTATAATCAATTATTGATCAGTGGGGACATTTGATAACTTAACCAATGAATGATCAGTGGGGATAGTTTATAATCAATTATTGATCAGTGGAGACATCCGATAACTTAACCAATGAATGATCAGTGGGGATAGTTTATAATCAATTATTGATCAGTGGGGATAGTTTATAATCAATTATTGATCAGTGGGGACATTTGATAACTTAACCAATGAATGATCAGTGGGGATAGTTTATAATCAATTATTGATCAGTGGGGACATTTGATAACTTAACCAATGAATGATCAGTGGGGATAGTTTATAATCAATTATTGATCAGTGGGGACATTTGATAACTTAACCAATGAATGATCAGTGGGGATAGTTTATAATCAATTATTGATCAGTGGGGACATTTGATAACTTAACCAATGAATGATCAGTGGGGATAGTTTATAATCAATTATTGATCAGAGGGGACATCCGATAACTTATCCAATGATTGATCAGTGGGGATAGTTGATAACAAATGACTGATCAGTGGGGATAGTTGTTAACCAATGATTGATCAGTGGGGATAGTTGATAACCAATGAATGATCAGTGGGGATAGTTGATAACCAATGATTGATCAGTGGGGATAGTTGATAACCCATGATTGATCAGTGGGGATAGTTGATAACCAATGATTGATCAGTGGGGATAGTTGATAACCAATGAATGATCAGTGGGGATAGTTGATTACCAATGATTGATCAGTGGGGATAGTTGATAACCAATGATTGATCAGTGGGGATAGTTGATAACCAATGATTGATCAGTGGGGATAGTTGATAACCAATGAATGATCAGTGGGGATAGTTGATAACCAATGATTGATCAGTGGGGATAGTTGATAACCAATGATTGATCAGTGGGGATAGTTGATAACCAATGATTGATCAGTGGGGATAGTTGATAACCAATGATTGATCAGTGGGGATAGTTGATAACCAATCATTGATCAGTGGGGATAGTTGATAACATAATCACTAACTGGTTGTGGCCCAAGACTTCCCAGTATGCCTGACCTGATGACTCTCCTGGTGCTGATGTCACAACATGATGCCGAGCAGCATCGCCTGCATCTCCCACTCACCAGTCATCTGTGGGGAGACAATCAGGCCCAATGTTACAGGTGCCTACAAACGGTTTCTCATTGTAAGAAAACAACTCACTCAATTGTTTTTCTATAGAACCCTTCTTTGTGAAAGTAATTAATATTATTATAATGGTAAAATGATAGAACAAATAGTAAATGTTACAATGTCACTGACCAAAAGAGAAAAATTACATTGGAAAAAAATGCTGTGTCAAAATGTCCTAAATAGGGAATTGGAGTAATTTGCACTCTGGCAGTTCACTTAATACTCTCAATGTACACAGTCAACAATAAAGACATTCAGTGTGTTTAGTGCAATTTGGCATTCCAGGGTAAGTTACAGAACATTTCAAGAGGAAACCAGAGATATGTTTCTCAATTTATTTCACCAGAGTTTTTCATATAAGGATTTACGTTTCTTACTATATAAATTACTATGATCAGTTAACGGTCAAATGAGATTCTGCTGTGTTGAATGTCAAATACTGAATATAAATTTGTCATGTTAAAAATAAAAATCTGTTGTTTCTTGAAATATTGAATATGAAATTGCTATGTAAATTGATTTAAATAGAAGAATGCAGAAATAATGCTGAAGAAAACCAAACTAGAATTTGGTACAAAAAGGATGGATGCAATCTTATTGAATACTGTAAGTACACACATAAACACATTTCCGATATTTCCAAATTTTAATAAAAAAAAGTCAGTAAATAATAATGCAATAGATGTATATTAAGGTGAGTTGTAAAACAATTTCTTAAAATTCCTATGTGGCAGAGTAAATACAATGCATAGATCTAATTGAAATACACAAGTTCAACAAAAGTTGATTAAACCGCAAAGGTCATTATTGTGAAGATATCAACCATCTGTTGGACCAGATGCATTTGTTAACTTGTAACATCAAACATTTTATACAAACAGGATTCAACCTGAGGGATATCAGACATCTCCAGCAAGTCTAGACTGGGCATTTTGTAATATGGGTATTGTCAAAATTGACCTGAGACATACAATCATACAATCTCCTAAATATGTTGTTCATTTAACACTAAAGGCACTCAAAACATAAGAGTGACACACCTACAATAGCAAATTCATCGAGAGATATCAATTAAGTTATGTAACCTAGCTTGCACACTGGCGATGTTATTTCAGTCACTTCACTGATCTTTCTAGCCATTCACTTCCTAGATCTTTGACCCCTATTAATATTATATAGGTTGAATTTATGATTAAAGGGGCACTGATCTAACGCAATTCCCCGGACTGGTTGTTGCCTTTGTTATTGTTTTTTCCCCCGTGAGTACCCGGATGATACGCAACGCAACTGAGCGTGACCAGAGACTGGGCTACCGTCTGCAAGGACAGCTAAATAAACTTGGAGGCTGGAGGCAATATTTGTTTTACGCATTTTTGCATAAACACTGATTGGTTAACTGTGATCTATAAAGATTTCGACAAAGGGCGCATGTTAATTAATTTCTTCAGCCTAAACAAACAGACAAAAAGAACGGCGGAGCTCATCGGATATCGTCATTTGGAAATACCCCAGATGGTTATAGTTTAATACTAAAAAAAGTATCCATGCAGTCAAAGCATTTTCGGATTTCGGATTGCATCTATAATACCATTACTACTCCCTTGTTATCATCCACGTTTTCTCGTATAACCCTACACTTGTGTATTTGTCATTATTCACTTGATGCTCAGTTAATTAATTTATTACAGGTACAATTAGTGGTAGCACCACTTAGATTACCTGACAAAGGTTCCCATTTGGCATTTATTGTGTCTGGGGTAATTATTAAATCTAAATCCAGGTTTGAAGTGAGGTTAAATGTGTGTTATGTAATATGCACGTGGCAGACCAGCAAGAGGTGAATGATCAGTTGATTTACTTTTTTTTGTAAATCAAAGGATCGTTCCTAGTCATCAAAAGATTAACAGAAATTACGTTGATTGATTAATCACTGTTATCTTGCACAGTTGATATGTCAAAAGTGAGTGTTTACATGTCTAGGTTTACTAAAACAAAGGGAATACACTCATACCATGGCGTGAAGTGCCGGTGTAAAAACAACATACTTTGTTCAAAGGGTTAACTGATAATACGTTGATTGATTGATCATTGTTATCTATCACTCAATGGATTTTTTAGGAACCGTGGACGTTATGAAAATAGTTGTCACGTGGGCTTTCTCAGCCGACACTTGAGACTCGACACCTATGTGAAACACCTGAAACAATCCAAGTGATCAGTTGAGAATCGAACACGGGTTATAATATCCCGAAATGATATACATGTATATCTTTTAAAATATTTGATTGTTACAGAGACACGTGTCATCGAATAAGTTTCTTTGTACAGCTGCAGACGAGTGGGATATTGTTCCTTTGTGTGGATATTCACGGATACATTCCTCGAAGAAGGAAGCTGCCTAAAATTTATACACATAAATTTGGTAGGTTGAAATTATAGTATTTGCATTTTGTTTTCCTTCTTTTGAACCGATTCGTTCTTGTTCTCTACGTCTTGGTTGGGAAATTCTTCAATGCGCGATAGACGTTGTTTTCACAGGTCTTTTCCTTTGTAAGCGTGTATATATTACCGTCAATTTGTAAAATGTGATTCTCTCAGGCAATTTATAAAATGTGTTTTTGACTAAAATAATTTGTCCAGATTGATTAAGACGATCAAAAGGGCCTACAAACATCACAACAGATTATTATGTAGGACTAGAAGCCAAACAACATAGAAATGTACTTTTCAACGTAACATTTTCAAATGTTTGGAGTTTGTTATTATAAAAATACAGATGGAAATGTTTTTCAGTCACTTTGTAAAATAACTGAATATTTAGACGTTAAATAAAATTGGAAATGTTACACATTTTGACAATAAAAAAATATACACACTATAAAAAAGCAATGCTCAGGAGAAATATTTACTTTGTGTTACAAGTAAAAATAGAGTAAACGAAAATCGCAAATTTGCCAAGCAAGTGACTTATCAAAACTTCGTCACCATTATCAATGCTACCCACAAAGATACCTACATTTCCTTATTATCTCGAAAACTGTATTTCATTTTGTTGATCAATGTGACCATACGCCCTTATTACTACCCATAAAAGTGACTAATGTGCTTACGAATGGCGCAGCAGAGGTCGCGAACTAGTCTAGATTTCTGCTATACATCCGGGTACTCACTGGGAAAAAACAATAACAAAGGCAACAACCAGTCCCGGGGAATTGCGTTAGATCAGTGCCCCTTTAAGGTGTAAGGATAATTGAACTGCAAAAACGGTGCACCGAGAATCACACACACTAATCTGTATATGAATTCAAATTTAATTTAACCAAAGAAAAGAAGAATGACTCTTTAGAACAGACCTAGTTTGCGATCTTGGGAAAATGTAATACTAGCCTAATATAAGAATCTTGTAGCAGCATTTACCAGAGACCATATATAACACATAAGCTATGGTCTCTGCTTACACATAGCCGTAGATATATTCACGGTCTCTGTTTATAAACAAATGCCCAAAGCTGCATAAAATGTTTGGAGGAAACAATACTGAATATAGACATGATGGATAGCATTCAGAATTTTATTTCCTTCGAACTGTCTCCAAACTATCTTTCGAATGGAAGGGAAATCAAAACGTGCGAATGAAAACAAATAAGAGTTACCCCCCTTCGCCAAATGTACTTCACATTCTCTTCAAGTTTGACTAAATAAAACATAAAACGATATTTACAGCTAAAATGGCATATACATAATTTAAGCTATTTCTATCTCATTAATCGTTTACATTTTCTCAGGGGAACAAACTTAAGTATTCTCAAAGAAAACACTCACATGTTTCCCTGCAAGGTGCTTGTTTTTTGTGGTAAACGTCACGCGATTAGTGTTGACGTCACAAGAACATGTACGCTGATTTATTACAAATACCAGATTGCTGTCTGAAATTGGATTTTCGAATTGAGAAGGGCTTCAACACGTACTGACCTCTTCCAAAACAATTATATCGGAAACATCTATAATCACATTCTCAAAATAAATTCAGATGTGTTATACATTAAAACAAAATGTCCATATATTCGTGTGTGTTTTCACAAGTTTCTGGGAGGAATTAGACTACTGACCGTTAAGATAAAGATATAATCACATTCTCAAAATAAATTCAGATGTGTCATACATTAAAACAAAATGTCCATATATTCCTGTGTGTTTTCACAAGTTTCTGGGTGGAATTAGATTACTGACCGTTAAGATAAAGATATTATCAGCAGGGTGATGCCCTTCATCAAACTCGTTGCTATATGGCCATCGACGAGGAGCTGTATCTCAATCTAATCAATCCATACAGTTCTTTTTGACACAATGTCATTTCTACTCGTCTTCATATCAGTGTGTAATTTCGAACACCCCAAATCATTATGATATCTACAATAATTAACACATGGTTTTTTTAGTGGTATTGTCACTTTAGGAGGTCGTATAGACTCCATCAAAGGAAAGAGTCAGATTGCTATGACAGAAGAAGAATAGGAAGAAATATATTTTATTTTTGTGTCACATGTTGTATTACAAGACATGATCAGTTACGATAAGTTACGAAAACATATAACATTGCAATATGAACAATATAAAAGCACCAGTTTAGAATTGTTTAAAAAATAGTAATAAATGTTAATACTACACACCACTCGGACAGAAACTGTACTGTCAAACAATTCTGACTATTTATGAGAAAAGAAATATCTGTATTATGGTGTGTCTGAGACACCGCAGGATCCAGTATGTGGTATGTTATGTACAATATTAGAACTCCCCCTTTTTCACATTTCATGAGGGGCGACCGGGTAGCCTAAAAAAAAGCGCTCGCTCGCCACGCCGAAGACCCTGGTTCGATTCCCGACATGGGTACAATGTGTGAAGCCCATTTCTGATGTCCCACTCCGTGATATTGCTGGAATATTGGTAAAAGCGGCGTAAAAACCATACTCACTCACTCACATTTCATGTTCTAGATCCGCCTCTCGACACGAAATTACGGAGTACGTCATTGTATCCTGACTGCTTGTCTGTCACACAGACCCTGAAACAAATATATCCAATATAGCCCATGCAAGTTTATAATGTTTGGCAAGTCTAGATTACTGCAGTATGAAGTCAATCTCTGGGTTCCTGTTTATTATATTTATGAATATAATTAAACAACCGGTTTTTTCTGTAAAATATGTTCATTTCAGAGACTAGATGTTAGTTTACCCGACTGCGTCGTTTATGAAACACGCCGATTTTTGGGTCAGTTAGTTTTTAATGTTGCATCGGCAAAATCTCAATCATAAAGCGATTTGGATACAAAATGATTGGAAGGCAACACCTACAGTCACTGTAACTCAAACCGTCAGCTGATAATCTTGTACGAAGCGTCCGCTCTACATTACCCATATACTCACTTTATTCATGTACATTGGAAGACATTATTTAATCAGTCCAATACCGTGTGTGGAATAAAATCGAGACTTTACTACTAACGTGCTGTTTCGACCCAACACATGTTTCTATTACTCCTCTCGCTAAAGCAGATAGAACCGATTTGATCCACACAGGGTTGCTTGCGTAGGGATTTTTCTTGCCAATTCCGATTTCGTTTCTTATCAGATCCGAAACTTTCCGTGATAAATTGTTGTCAGTGACTACGACATACGGGCACTGCTAATGTCCTCGAATTCCTGTGTCCCTCCATGTTTTTATTCGGAGGTTATTAGTCAGCGTGCTATAAGTTTGTTTTTGACCTGGATTTGTATATAATCCTCTGAGACATCAAATGTGGACAAAAGGAAACTATCCATGATGAATTTGAAACCAAAATGGCGGTAACTTAGATTAAAACTAGGTGGGTGTGCTCTTTGTTTTGGTTTTCTGATCCCGATCGGGTTTGGAAATGAACGAAGGAAAATGACTGTCATCGAAGACGAAGATATATAACAGCGGAGATCCGTCGGAAAAAAGAAGGCCTCGAAAAATCGAGGACCTCTTGTGATGGAGCTGTTCATCGAAACACTAACAGGCACAGCCTTTGAACTTCGCGTTTCACCTTTCGAGACAATCATGTCTGTAAAAGCGAAGATACAAAGGTTGGAAGGTGAGTACGAATAAAGAAATGTCATTGATTTCACGATGTGATTTGTGTAACTATTGTAATCTTATATCAGCTGCATTTACACGTAGCGATATGTATGATGCATTATTTATATGCACAATGAAAGTAGGCCCAGGTAATCATACTTGAGAGAAATAAATCTAGGCCTGTACCACAGGTGTCAGTCGTAAATGCTGCAGAGTTGTGGCACAAATCATTATTGGGCTTGGACAATTGTAAGCAGTAGGTCCTTGACTAAACTCCCATATGGGATAAACACTAGCCAATCTTGAAATTTCACAATTCTCACTTGAACTCTGATCTTGAACATGTTGGATACACATTGAAGAAACAGCAGGCAGCACATAGTGACTTACATGTTGTTGTCCTGCATAGTCAGTATTGCATTTATGCATGGGTCCAGGTTAACTAAAAGTCCAACTTTTATTATGCCCATTGTCATATCAACTAGTATATCCTTCCAGCAAGCCCAAATTGTTCATACCTATATATCATGACACCTAGACTAACATATAGTCTCTGAAATGAACATATCGTACAGAAAAAACAGTTGTTCAGTTATCTTAATAAAAATATAATAAAAAGGAAGCCCAGTGATTCTCTTCATTTCCTGATACTGCAGTAATCTAGACTTGCCAAACATTATAGACGTGCATGGGCTGTAGTTGATATATTTGTATCAGGGTCTGTAAGACAGACTACATGACACCCTGTGATGTGTCAGTCCAGAGCCTGTTTAGTAAAATTTCTTCCGGTTTTGTAACATCAGCTTATACCATGTGTACTAAAACAATGCTGAAATATAATAACCAAATACTTCTTCAGGCAGATAATTGGGACGCTTGTTCTGATCACTTATAGTTATATACAATTCTTTATCAATTTTGATATACGATATTATACATACAATGACAACTTGCTCCATAACCCAATGGAAACAAAAGGCCATGTGATAATGGTGAACAATCTGTTTTGCCATAATAACATTGTTTGCTACATTTCAATTTATGGTCATCACTTGTCAAATGTGTTAAAGGTGTACCAGTATTTCTGTATTCAATGAGGGAGTAGGTTAAAACTTAACGTCACCTCGGCATTATTTCAGCCACATAGCGACGAGTTCTGTATTCAAAGTCAGAGATGAATTATGATAATATGCATGAGAGGCCTTCTGTTTGTTTTCTGTCAGTATGATCACATGATGATCAGTTCAAATGTTTGTGAAAAACACTTTTGTGTTTTATTTTTTCTTATCATTATGCTAATGCATTAGAAACACATGATGTCCAAAAGGTTAAAATATCTGCGGGCAGCATTCTGTAGTGCTGTATGGAAGATCATTCTATAAGACAGGAGCTGTATGGGAGAAGGATCATTGACCAAACTTGGCAAATGACTTCAGTTTATGAGGTGGTCCTGTCGAGATGTTGATGATCAGAACATAAGTCACATGTTTGCACTGTAGGGATGGATAATTTCAGACAGTGCCAGTCCATGAAGAGATTTATGTGTCAAGCAAAGAATCTGGAAGTCAATCTGGGCTCTGACAGGCAGCCAGTGGGGGTCCCTGGGCACAATTGTTATGTGCTCATGTCATGTTTACTGAAATATCTAACTGTTATGTGCTGTATGAATTTTACTTGTCTGTCATAGTTGGATGCTTGAATGACATGAATAAGGAAATAATTGTTGCATGAAATAAAACAGGAAAATATGTGCATGAAATGTAGGGAAAGAAAAGTGACAATAGTTATTATCAAGTATTGAGAATGTTAGGGTTTGCATTGAAGTATGAATATGTTAATGGTCAAGGGTCTTTGTTCATAACAATGATGTTGAAAAATTGGAGAGTTGCAGGGTCCAAGGCTTCTATTTCCATGTCAGCAAACCCAGAGGATCCCTATTACCCTCTTTCTCATGCAACACAGATACCACACAGTGTTGGGAATGACTAGCAGTTTTCTGTCTAAGTCATGAAAATGTAGTAATGGCTAATATTACAGAAACACTGTATTCAAATTCATACGAATTGTGGACTAGTTAGATTTTATTCATGGTGTTTACCCCTGCCAAGTTCTTATTATCCCCTGCCCAACAAAGTTGGCGGGGATATAGAAACGGGCTCCGTACGTCCGCCCGTCACGTTTCGTTTCCGGAGCATAACTCAGAAACCGTTCGATATTTTTTCATGAAACTTTGCAGGTTTGTCAGGTACATGATGAACTGGTGTCTTTTGCTATTTAGAAATTTTTATTTTTTACGTTTCCATGGCAACAAGATGGACTTAGGTTTTCTTACAATTTCCATGACAAGTTCCACCTCAGTTAAAAAAGGTTAGGGTTTGTATAGATTTAATTATGTCATAAATTCTGCAACAGGGGTGGGGGATATAGCCAAGTTAGTGGCAAACACTTGTTTTTTTTATATTCATAGATTTTGCAACATTGCATTTAAGGCAACGATGACTGGGACTGAATTTTGACATATGAGGACACCTATATATATCCCTTGTTGGCGTGTTTTATTGTCAGTAGCTAGATTTGGACCATGTTACACATGTTTATCGCAAAACTTGTCATAAGCAGATTTATCCAGATCTTTCTGGTTCTCATGAATGGATTAACTGACTTGTTGGGAAATCAAGATATGCAGAGTTGAGATTACAGTGTACCATGTGCTGAATTCCCTGGAGGATTCAATAGGATATACACAGATAGAAAAGTTGAACATGTTGATTGTTTGAAATCATTTTTCATAAATGTGAAAATAGCCCTTTGTTTTGTTTTCAATGTAAGGAACAATTCACTGATGCACAGTTCACCACTTGTACCATAAATCATGAAAGTCAAGTTTTTTTTATGACCCTGGTGTCACTGAATGTCACCCTGATTGCATAAGATAGCAGAAAACCCAAGCATGCTCAAAGATCACCGATCCCCCTCATCATCAAACACTGTACCACATTATCCAAATCATTGATACAATAGGAAATTTGAGACTTCATGGTGTATGATTTAACATAGTTTCGCTCTCCAGGACCCAAGGTCAAAGTAGGCTTAGTCTTTCTCACAGAAAGAGGTGTGGTCAGCTGACTGATATCTGATGGTGTGTCCGATACGTTCTAAACATGCTAAAGTATACAAACACTTGCAAATGGTGGAAGTTTGTTAATTGTCTTCTGTTCTTGTTTGTCAGTGATGGCCTTCAAAACTGTATCTGGATTTAGCTTTGAAAAGTCTAAAATTGGGTGACTGAAAGTTTGTATGAACCATGCACAAGGCCCAGAGAAAAGAAATGGTGTAGGACCATAATGTGAATTGAGGAAATCTGGGTATACAGTAAACTATGGTTATAACATGCATGATGAACTCAAAGGGGCCTCTAATTTAAGTTTGTTATATTCCTCTTTCCTTGTACGCATTTCGACCGTCTCACATCTTGGATCCAGTCATGTGATCACATGTTCCTCGATAAATATCTCGATATGAATGTGCACTGTACATGTACTATGTTTATTCATCATACATAATATTATTAAAAACATGTTTCACTGATACACAGACACACGAGTCACTTGCCTTCATTCAGGAAGTCTGTGATTTTACTTTGTACATTTGTTGAAAGACGGATTTGGTTGAGTTTCGTCTCAATGTCATCAATACTATTATACACTTTCGATGATTAACCAGGGCGATTCTGAAAGAACCGACGAATGGCGTCTATATGGGTAGCCGTTTCAGATGGTGTGAGAAGTTCACATTCGCTCGGTAGTTCTGTCTCAAGTCATCATCGGAGTCGGAAGGGCCGGTGTTTTCAGTCTGTTTAACTTTAACTTTGTATTTAGGGTTGATAAAATAGTCTTCATTTGTAGAAAATGTTTCAGGATCATGAAACCTTCAGAGAAGAGATATTTTGATAGGATATGTCGCATTGCTTCAGATTTTGATTTAAGAATTTTAGATTCTTCGAATATCCCAGTTTTTTTAGAAGATGATGATAATGAGTTTCTTTAGGCATCATCATCAGCTCTGAAAATCTTGCCATTGTTGACAGTGTTGTGAAATAAGTATTTATCATACATAAATATGTATCATAAGTAAAAACTCATCAAACAGATACACAGACAAGTAAAGCCATAATGTCATGCCAATATCCTGGTTCAATTCCCCACATGGGTACAATATGTGAAGCCCATATTTGGTGTCCAAAATGTTCCAAAAGCGGCATAAAGCCATACTCAGTCACAGATAAGTTAAGCTACAACAGCCAAACTTTCCTTACTTTTGCGATCACTTTGAATGCTCGTGATGAGAAATGGTGCCAAGCCCCAATTTTCTTTTTATCATTTGCCCAAAAGGTGCACCCCAAACTGGTTCTGACTAGTGGTTTTTGGTTGGCAATATCTTATCTTATATTCAGCGATTGTGTTATATTTTCAACAGCGTATGAGGGGTGTTGTTCTTATTTTGTATCCAGTTACATTTCTTATTGAAAAGATTGTTAAATCAAAATATGTTCCTGCATATTTTCATTGAAACATATTGCATTTTGATTTGTATTTTGACTGATTGTACTGTAGACAAATATTTGGCAGTCATTGACTTAGGCAGTGTTAGAAATTAAGGGTTTCTTGAGGTTTGCTCCCATAGTATTTCAATCTAGGGAACTTCTAAATCTTCAAATCTTAACTTCAGCATGTTCAGGGCTCTGACAACGACCCCTTGACTTTCATGGTTAATATCAAAACACTATTTTGCAAATAAATCTGAAAATTATGCCAGTGGACAGGTTCAGGCCAGTGAACTCAAAAGTTTTTGTCCCAGACTGATTTATGATATATATTTTGTCATGTGGTTGTATAATAATAACTGATGTTAATAATGTTGTTTCAGTGCTATATTTTCAACTATTTATATATTGGTAAAACTGTTGCAAAATTTGATGTATGTTTTAAAAGTAAGTTTGATGTAAAACTTGAACTTGAATTTTTATGTTCATGATGAATGCTGGGGAGTATGAGTGACTATGAAATTCACTGTGCAGAGTTGTGTCTCCTAGTTGTGCCAGGATGCAATGGTTAATGGTTAGAATCCCATATTTGCCGTCGTAATTCTTGAGGGTTTTGTACCATTCTCTCTTGTTCATGGGTTTAACTGAAGTGTTGAACGCCCGAGACCTGTGTCATCTCGTTACACATACAGCATGTTAAGTTGGCTTGCTGTAATATAACTTAAATGCTGTTCACAGCGACATTTAATTAATCTCTCTGTGTCTTTCATTGCTAGGCTGGAACTTCTCTGTGTGTGCATATTTGGACCTGAAACAGAAACTGATTAAATAGCAGTAAATGTTGCAAGTGTCAAGTACACCAACTCATTCACTCACTCAAAGAAATATCCTTCTGTTTCTTGTGTTTTGTCTAAATCTATTCTAACTAACATCTTTATTATTGTACAGGTTTTGTACAAATCATGTGCTTCAATCTCATTAAAATCAGATCTATTACTCTGATACAGGGGTCCGGAAACTGTCATATGCGCCGGACATGTCCGATTGGGAATCTCAAATGTCCGGTTTAAAATATTGCTTACTGGACATTTAAATTTTTCTGTCCGGACATTTTAAAAAGTATTGTCCGGATATTCTTAAATTTTGACCGGACATGATCAACAGTTAGGACTGAGCAATTTCTGTCTGCAGTTGTAACACAATGAAGATTATCTACACTGACAAGCTTTGTTTGTTTTGATTGCTGTAAATACATCGTACCTAGAATGATAGTCCAATCGGTCAATCACTGTAATAGGCAATAAACTGAGTTGACACTGATTAATCGAGGATTTATTACTGAGAACATCTTGTCAATTTGAGTAAAATGTGTTTACAATGTACATAAATACCTTGCATCATCGATGTACCTCATTATCCTCACAATCTTACGATACGTAACCTCAGACAAGAAGCGAAAGCGTGACGACAGCCAGTCGACCGATGCAGATCAGTCGAGCGGATCTGCCAAACCCTCAAAGTCTGAATGATCATTTTGTAAATCGTGGCTAACGACTTTCACTTGGTTGACATACAACGAGGATTTGCAGATTTTATTGTTTTCAGTAGCTAGTCGTATATTGAAGCTTGATTGACCGCCATTTTGCTTTCTGTGACGATCGATATCAAATTTTTTTATGGTCAATAATTAAGTACAGATGAAAAAATATTCAAATAACTATTGCTATCATCGATAGTTTAGGATTTATGATTATATTATCTATCTTGTTTTTAAATAATCTTTAGTTTAAAAAAAAACACTTTTCCCGTGAGGTCACGTGATAACCAAATATGGGATAATAGTCTCAATCCAAATGTTACAACGCGTACACTTGAGCAGACTCATGAATATTAATTAGACCGTTCACAACGTTGACAGATCGTTATTATAACAGAAACAAACGTATGTTTTCCATATATATCTAAAATGATATTATTTGTTATTAATTGTCCGGTGAATTAATCAATTTAAATTGAAACAATTCATAATTCATCATATGAATACGTAACAACTTGTAATTTGTGTGTAAAAAGTCGTACTAAACACGCTGTTTGAAGGGGGCGTGGCATAAATGTGAATGTCCGATTGGGATTTTAAATTTTCCGGACCCCTGCTCTGATATACCTCTATGCATGGTGGTCTGAGGACAGCTCCATACTAGTGCCATCAGGTGAACATTCTGATTAGCCAAACATCATGGAGGCTTCTAAATTCTTGCCATGAGTATGAAGCATTCCGACCAGCATGTCTGATTTCTGTATATGAAGAAGATTGAGCACAAGCCGAAACACCTTGCTCTGAATGTAGATAATCAAGGCGATGCCTTTAGATAATTGTGGGTATTTTATCCAGCTAGTTGTTTCTGAGTGCCAAGTCAACTGTGCCCAAACGGGAATACCATTAAAAGAGTATTGTGTTCTTTGTTGGTTTTCCTTTTCACAAATCAAAATTTTCAAATTTTCAATGAAGCTTTGTCATTTTGGAATGCTGACATCTTACTGGCTCAAGAACCCAAGCAACCTTCATTTAAATTGAGTGGTAAAAGTTCATTAAAGTTCACCTGAGACAATTTCCTATGGATGCATTCTCTGATCTTCATGCAGAGAGGTATCATATTGGGTAAAGGTGTGATTTGAATGAGATTGGGGTATCCTAACCACAGGGTAGTTTCAAAATGGTTGAATACATAAGCTGTACATGTTTTGAGGCTGGTTCAAACAGGTAACTTCACATGTAGGTCCATCAACAGTTACACATGTGTACACATCTTTGCACAAGAAGAGTAAATCTTCAACCTATGTTCATTACACAAGACGGGGGCACGGGTGGCCCAGTCTTCCAAGGCACTGCGATTCGCTGTGCAGAGTTGCGTCCCTTGGGCACGCCAGAAACCTATGATTGTGGGTTCGAATGTATGTTTCTAGGTTTGTCAGCACCATACCTGTGCTCGTGGGTTTCACCAAAGTGGTAAACATCTGACACCTGTATCACTTCGGGTTTCCTCGCACATTAAGCGGACACGCCGCGATATAACTGGAATACTGTTAAAAGCGACGTTAAACCCAACTCAGAAGACATACATATATTTACTTGGCCTGAGTTATGGCATGATGCTTTATGGAGGAAGCAATTAATCACAGCTGCATGTAATTTTCTTTCGCTTAGCTGGTCAATATGGCAGTGTTAACACATGGTTAAGTAGGACTTCTCAATGGCTATGATGAATAGATCACTAATTGAGTCCCTCGATTCCACATGGTTGCAATAAACTCTCATGCAACACAAGTTTTTCAAAGGCAGTCTAACCGGATTATCCCAGTAGAGACGATCTCCCCCGATACCTGTCCAACCTGCCTGATCCTTGATTATGATGATTAATACGTTAAGAAGTTCTTGTGTTGCCAGATTAGTTCCCCTGGCATGCTTGTACTGCTACTGTTGATATGAGTTTGTGTGATGTAATCGCGGCTCGGAGCACTAAGGAGTGGGTCAGCTCACTGGGTGTCACTTCAGTTCTTTGTTCACTCCTTGTCAGTGGAGGCTACTTAAGGCAAAGTGTACCATCTATTTACTGGTAGCTTTTGTAGAAAATATGGCACCAAGCCATAAGACCTGACCAACAGAGGTGGCTGTGTTGGTTCTCCACAATCAGTGACAGTTTGTCACATATTGGTCATAATTCGTATGTGCTATAATGAAAAGGATTGTCTGTTTTAGTACAGTAAGACTGGGTTTTTGTCAGGGAGTATTTGTGTTATAATTTTTGGGTCATGACATTGCATTCCTTTTTCAAACTATGCTGGGGTTAAATTTCACAAGTTTTACTTGACACTGGGCATGTGTAGGGTGACCTTTTCTAATTTTACAGTCACGTACAACACATGCACACATAATTTGATTTTGTAATTTGTCAGTGCCTAACCAACCATGGGATTGGTTGCCAGCACCACCCAGTGTTCCCGCTGGCTTTTGAAACTGCCAGTCACTGTGGACTGGCATCTCTAAAAATTACCAGTCCCCCCTAATTTTTGCCAGTCCCAACTTTCAACAAATAAAAAACGTATGAGAATTATTTGGTTTTAATTCTTGCAACATCATGTTCAATGCAAAGATGTCATCTCTGAAATACTTTAGTTAGATCTATACGCCATCCACACAAACTTCAGTCACAATTTTCTCTTCTTTTTTTAAATTTCGAGACAAGTCACTACAAATGGATATTTAACCTAGAAATAGACACGGGGAAACCCTGATGGTAACAGACAAGCCGACTTTAATATCACCGATGTTTTGTTCAACAACAAAGATTTATAAGGTACTTTATTTGCCGGTCCACAGGGACTGGCAGTCACATGAATTACCGGTCCAAGCCTAATTTTACCGGTAAAAAACTGGTAAACCTAGGTATTTGGGTTTAACAGAAGAGGTAAGCTTCCCACACCTGTATCATTTTGGGCCTTCCTCCCACATCAAGCTGATATGTTATGATATAACTGAAATATTTTTCAAAGCAGTGTTAAACTAAACTCACTCACTTGCCAACACAAACATAGTAGATGAACATTGTTTTCAGCACATATAAGGAAACTTGCTGAAGGAAGTATCTGAAAACGTTTCCTGTTTTCCACAATGAACTTTCTGAATGGTGAGCTAATGAAATGATTTTAGGGAATGCACATTGTAGACCATTTGACAGTTTGTCACATAACCTGTAATGAATTAGCTTCAAATAAATGTACTCACATGGTGACTCTGGAACGTGGATCCTGCTCATGTTCAACAATGAACTTGCTGAATGAAGACGACCGCCTCCGTGGTCTTGTGGTAGAGCGTCCGCCCGGAGAGCGGAAGGTCCGGGGTTCGATCCCGGGCCGCGTCATACAAAAAGACGTTAAAAGATTGTACTTGTTGTTACCCTGTCTGGCGCTCGGCATTAAGGGGCTAAAACAAGGACTGGTCGGCTCGGAGTCAGTATACTGTGTCTGAGTGGGGTATTCGTGTTAAACTGCGGCATGGTATCTCAGTGAGCTAGCACTATAAATCGGCATCAGTCCGGACTAGTACAAGCAGCCACACACACACATACACGTGCATGCACGTCGCTATATAAGTGCAATAATCTTGGACGCGACGTTAAACCCAATTTCACCTCACCTCACCTGAATGAAGACAAGAAATGTTGTTTTTTGTATCTGCTACATGTTAAAGCTCTTCATTCAACCAGTTGATGCATGTTCACATCCCCATGTTAGTAATTACTATCGCAGGACAGATAAACTATAGTAATACGAAAGAATCAGTTGTTTTTTAACTTCTTTTGAGTAGCATATTTATTGTTCCCCCTTGACTTTTGTTCTTAATTTTCAACTATTGATCATCTGCTGTTAGTTAGATAATGTAAATCATGATCAGCTAATGATTGGTATTAACATCTGCAGGGTTCACTCTTGGAATTTTCAGACATTGGTCCTTTGTCTGAAAGTTTCAAATATTCAAGAGGTACACCCACACTTGCCCATACAGCACAATGTTAAAATGACCCATTGTCTTTGAAAATGTGGGCCTTTTTTTCAAATTTAGGGGTTAACAGCACAAGTCCCTACCCTAGAATTAACCCTGCGTCTGTGACTTTAGCCACAGTTTGGAAGCCTGAGCCTCGTAAATTTTACTGGTGTCGTTAGATAAGCCATTACCAGTCCATAAACAAAGACAATATTTCCTGAAAATAATGCAACAACAAAAGTTTGGGCTAGTTGACTCAAAGTTTTGAGCACAGTCTTGTAATAAGTATATACCATATTACAGCATGAATTCATATACAGTTTGTAGTCCGATTTAAGACAAAAATTGTATCTTCTTCGTGTTTGTTTATTTTCCACCCTGCTGTTGAAACATGAGGTGACATGCTGTATACCTTCATTATCAGCTGTTACCACAAACAGGTTAGACATGTTGAAACAATCTTTTTTGTAATTGGTATACGGGTTGTCTGTGAGAATGTCCCCCCTGCAGAGGAAGGTCCCCTGGAGTGTCCAGTGTTGGAAGCGTTAGGGCTGGGAGAAACCTGGCGCCCCTCCCCACCAGTCACTCCCACCTAATTCCACCCTTCACTAGGTTGCCGGGAATCAAATGGAGATCATTTCAGGTGTGTGTTTATGTCTGTCAAGATTGGAGGCTCTTTGAAAGCACTGTGTATCAAGACATTATTATCCCACTAGGATTGTGAATGTAGATCTGTGGGACTAGTGACATTACCATACAGGCTATTACACCGACAGCCATGATAGTCGCCCTGTATTTGCAAGATAACTCAACTGTACCTAATGACTCTTTTCACTCTTTCCTTACCTATTGTAGGCCTATTTTAAAGAGAACATTAAATAGGAGTCATATCTTATGTATGTGTTTATTTCGTGGCCTGAGAAAAGTGTGGAAGTCAATATTTTCATTTTAGTATTAGTTTGCTTTGCTTTTATCAAATGATCAATCGTGGATGTCTCGGCAAAGCAATTAATCTGAAGTAGTGGGACTGTAACCATGGTGATGTCGATGCTTGGGTGATGCAGTCATTAACACTTTCCCCAGTTTAAACAAGGTGGAACCGGCTGTCACTAATTAACAGTAATGTGAAACTGTTTTTGCCAATAATCATTTTGGTTGTTGTCAGTTTTGAAAACACCCCAGGACTATTGACATCTTCTGAAGGCAAGGACTATAAAAGTCCAGATTCAACCCTTGCCAAACTAGGCTGGTATTATGGAGTTACATTTTGGCTGGACTAACAAGTCTATGCATAGTCCAATCAAAATCACGTAACGACAATGCCAGCCGGTTTGTAAACTGCCATGCAGGTTTCGGTTGATAACAGGATTGTCAAAGCATGTGTACCCCCAACTCAGCGTCAACAGATATTTTCCAAATCTTTTCATGTTTTAAATCAAGGTGCTCACATGATTTGATGCACTTCACAAAGTAAGACGCATTGTATCACAATATAGCTTTTGACTATCAATCAGATTGTCTTGACTGCTGTTGTGTTTGAAACAAATGCAACTGATATGAGAGGTGGAATCTGAATGTCAATAGGAAGGACATAGAAGGGATGTACCTTGTCTTAACCACAGGTAGCGCTACGATTGAGCCACAAAATTCCAGCCTAGTTGGGCAGGGGGGGGGGAAACTGGAAAATGACTATTGACTGAGGATTAGTCACTTCAAATTCTTTTTGAAGGGTAAAAGCAAACTTCAGTCTGTTTCCTATCCTGCATCAATTTTTATGTAATATTATTTAACTCCTTTAGGATTAGAATAGGTCCACAGCAACTTGTTCCTGTCCTAAGGGCAACTTAATGGATCAGGTTGGAAGACTTAATGACTTTGTGTCATTGTACCCCAAATACATTTAACTTGCTCTTTAGATCAATCACTGGGGTGTCTGACTCAGACTTGATGACTGTTTCATTGTACCCCAAATACATTTAACTTGCTCTTTAGATCAATCACTGGGGTGTCTGACTCAGACTTAATGACTGTTTCATTGTACCCCAAATACATTTAACTTGCTCTTTAGATCAATCACTGGGGTGTCTGACTCAGACTTAATGACTGTTTCATTGTACCCCAAATACATTTAACTTGCTCTTTAGATCAATCACTGGGGTGTCTGACTCAAGACTTAATGACTGTTTCATTGTACCCCAAATACATTTAACTTGCTCTTTAGATCAATCACTGGGGTGTCTGACTCAGACTTAATGACTGTTTCATTGTACCCCAAATACATTTAACTTGCTCTTTAGATCAATCACTGGGGTGTCTGACTCAGACTTAATGACTGTTTCATTGTACCCCAAATACATTTAACTTGCTCTTTAGATCAATCACTGGGGTGTCTGACTCAGACTTAATGACTGTTTCATTGTACCCCAAATACATTTAACTTGCTCTTTAGATCAATCACTGGGGTGTCTGACTCAGACTTAATGACTGTTTCATTGTACCCCAAATACATTTAACTTGCTCTTTAGATCAATCACTGGGGTGTCTGACTCAGACTTAATGACTGTTTCATTGTACCCCAAATACATTTAACTTGCTCTTTAGATCAATCACTGGGGTGTCTGACTCAGACTTGATTGTTTACAGGCTGTCATAATATAGCTGGTATATAGCTGAGTGTGACGAAAACAAATAACAATGTTTTGTATCCAAATCTCGTTGATGATGAAGGAAATCTGTTGAATTTCTCTAATGTAAATAATGTCATGTAATCTAGTGTAAAGGTGCTGCTGCTGAATATGAAGAAATGAAACATACAGAGGTCATATCTGTGGAAGGGGAGACAACTGCTTGTGTAGCAGGTCTGTCGTGGTCAGTGCTTGAGACAGATCCTCATTGTCGTCGCCTGTACCCACGCAGTAGGGGGTGCCTAGCTTCACTGATCAATACTCATCTAGGCCAACTCTTGTATCGATAGTTTTGTTTCTGCCTAGGACATTCTACTGTTGAATAATCAAGTATGCATAGTAATGGGACTGTCAATCCTGCATGGGGTGGTTTGTGTATGATCAAGTATTACTGGTACATAGTAAAGTGACTGCCAGGCCCACTCCTGTTTGTGGTGGCTTATGTAGAATATCCCATAATTAGAGACAATTCACATTGTTTCTGTCATTAATATAGATTTCATGACATTGTGGGTTCGTGACTGTGGAGCTCCAATCTGTGGGAGTACTGTTGTTGTGGTGGGTCACAAGTACTCCAGTGTAGGAGGAGCTATTGATCTCCCGGGGCAGCCAGGGGCATTAGGAAGTTGTTTCTGACCGGGGTGGTCTGACATGCTATTTGGTTTATTGTCAATCAGACAATAAATTACATCTTCACTATTTGTAAAACCAGTAGTCCTGTGATGGTGCATGAACCTGATGGATAGTCACACACGTCACTAAGTATTATTGCAGAACAGTAACCTGAGTCATGAGGATAGGGCATATTGTCTAGTGTTCAAGTCATTCTTGAAATACTCAACTGAGACCATACATAATTAATTGTTAGATTTCCACCGGGCCGCCTCACTACCAAACATCATACCTCAGATTATTGTCCCCAAGAACCTTAAGATGAGTCAGTAGGTTAGTTAGGTTTAACGCCTTTAACTCTATTCCAGTTATATCACAATGGGTCACCATTATGTAAGGAAAGCCTGAAGTGATGCAGGTCGCAGAGGTTTGCCACTTTGGTGAAACCATGAGCACGGGATCAAACCACATGTTTTGCCTTGTGTCTTTTCTTGATGAATGTGTACATGTGCCCTACAAACAAATTATACTTCATCATGGTCATGTGAATCACATTCGTTGTCATTTTATTGACATATAAGCAACAGTTTGTTAAAAATATATGCAACAAACTATAATTTTTTATACATGGATGAATGTGGAATAATTTGTTGAAACTGGTGTCAAGACAGTACTGATGCTACAGTTTTGCTGACTTGGCTCTAAACCTGAAATATTTTGAAACATTAACCATCAACTCTCACCTATTGTCAAATAGTGATTATTGGCCCTTACTAGCAATTGCTGTCAATGTATTGTTTGCCAATTTACAACAAAACTCTGGTCCACCAGACAAATGTCAGTAAACATTAGCAGTGGTTTTAAAGTCAGAGTGTCGTGACTGGCAAGTAAAAATGTTAAATGTTAGCCTCCTTATTTTGTCGACCTTAACCTGAATGAAAGGACAAAGTTGCAGAATTTGGTGACCTAACAATTGTGAAAACCTTTAACATTTAGCTTGTTAAGACTGATATTCTGTAGGACCAGAGTGGAAGTGATCCTATTGAAGTGTGGGTTCACGATTATTAACTTATAAACCAAGGTTCAAAAGTAACAAGGCCACCAGTGCAAGATGTGTTGAATTCACTTAGCACCAGTGAGAACAGCTGCAGTCTATCACTTTTATCATTACGACATGAAAGCAGCTCTGTTGCCCATCCTTTTTGAGGACTAGTAAACATACTATTATTTACTTCTCCTGCATTACTCCTTAATGCCTCTACTGCCTACCTTATGAGTAACTTTAATAGTAACTCAAATTAAAGCCAAATAGTGTGGACCAAAGTAAGACACAACATGTCTGTACGATGAAAAGCAGAAATGTGGTGAGACCTCAGGCGATCACGTGACAGCTGTGCGAGTTGGTCCTCAGGCAAGTAGACTTGATTGGAAACAACTTTTTCTTCAGTTTTGGATCATCCCCCAGGGCTATTTCTGTCATAAGGTTATTAGTAGATAAATTAAGGAGTAATGCAGGATAAGTATACTAATGTGAAAAATATTTAGATTTTACTAAAAGTAAATTCTAACCCTGTTAACATTAAGTGACAAGGGTAGAGTGTTTCCATCCTGACCATGAGGTGTATTTTGTGATGCAAATGGTGCTCCTCTCGTTCCAGGCATCCCGATCTCCCATCAGCATCTCATCTGGCAGTCAGTGGAGCTGGAGGATGAGTATTGTCTCCATGACTACAGCATCCACAATGGTGCCACCCTCAAACTGGTCCTGGCCATGCGGGGAGGTCCTATCAACACTCGCCGAGGTAGGCAGGCCAAGCAATCAAATATCAGGGCCTGGACGATACGTATTGTGATACTTGTATGTGCGCTTATCTGTGGTCCCGAAGTGATTATGTTCGAAACAGGATGGCCAAATACCTGGCCCACTGATGATTTATAAATGGCAGTGTCAAGTATGGCACAGTGGATGAAAATACTTATGTTTTCACTTTTCACTACTTATTTTCACAACTAATTTGTGTTTAGTGTAAGTTATTGAAGCAAACGCTGAAGATTAGAATTGATATTTTTTACTAAGTGTGCGACTATATACTTGCATCAAGAAGTAAAAAATCATGATTCACCGATGCATCATTGTATCGTCCCACCACTGGCAAGTATGCTACTTAACGTTGCAGAGGAATACTCATACTTCTGAGGGCAGCTACTTATCGAAATTTCATGGCTATATTTGTTTAATAAAATCCACAACAAAACATCTTCAATTCATCAAAGGAATCATCACATTTAATCCCCACCTGGACACTCATCCATATCAAACGTTGTGTCCTACAATAACTGTATTTAAATCCATTGGAAATTTCCAAGGGCTTTCAGATCATGACTTCTGCAATTAGCAAATGATTTTGTACAGATTGATTTCTAAGGTATGTGACAAGAGTAGGGTTGGCAATTGATATATATCATAGAGATCGATAATCGTTGACTAAATGTCGTTCAGTTATCGATTTAAGTGACAAAAATGTATGTTTTAATAACTTTGCTGTTGTAGATCACAGTTTTAAATTATATAAGATTTCCATGCGTTTCCACAGTGTTTATGTTGTAAATATGAACGCTCATTTTTCTGATCAGGGATGAACAATGTTTGCATTGTGCTGATGTCGATGAGATATCCATGACAGCTATGTGAGAATATCACAGAATCGCGGCCTGTCAATCCCTGTTAACATATGTTAAAATTCAATATTTCTCAAGCTATGCCTACGGTTCCGTCGCTGCTCAGTGATGAGGATGTGTATTTGTTACAGTCCCGGTTGAGGATACTGCTCTCAGGGAAATGGCAGAGTATATGGAAGCCAATCGTGAGGAGATCCTGGACAAGTTGCCTGGCAACCGCCATGTGACCCTCCTAGTTTTTCGGGAGGGAGATCAGTTGAACTTCTTCCGTGTTGTAGACCGAGGTGATGGGACACTCACACCACTTTCAGAGTCTCTCAGGTAGGTAGATTTCTGGTTGCTATGGCTTCAAAGATTTCTGGTATTTATCATTGTCAGATGTGAGTAAAATTAATATCTTCAACTGGAGACAGGACTACTGAGATCAGGTCTTTGATAGTCATTTAGAAGTTGGTTCACATTTTAACCATTTCAGTACCAGGGTATGTGCATGTGCAGACAGTTTCTCAATTGATCTGTGTACTGCGTACATGAAAACTGTCTTAAAATAAAAGGAACAATGACCTTAGTACTCAGGACATTATGTTGAACCAGTGATTTTGACACAAAAAGCTGCATGTAAGCCATTGACTTGGACCCATGATAAGTCAATGGCAAAAGTCAGCAAGTCAAATCAACAAAAATGGCAGACAAACCATAACAACAAATCAATGCAATACCATTCGTGATTGGATGAATACAGGATATATACAATCTGGCCAATAAAACATTAGGTTTTAAAAGCGCTTGGATAAGTCACGATGGCTCCTGAAAGGGTTTCCCTTTGATACAGAAAGTGCAATGCAAAGCTATGTGCTGCCCAGAATTTTAATTACAAATTTTGATGGTTGTGCATTGTTTTGTTGTAAGATGTTCTAATTGATACTGTAAGCAGGACTAATCCTTACTACTTACTTTTTAATTTATAATACGAGCGAAGCCTTGCTTAGCATTTCTATCGGTCAAAAGTCTGACTATTTAAACAAACTATTGGTCAAATTGAAATTTGACTGAGGGCCATCTGAAACTCTGTGAACAGGAGTTGTGACTGTCTCACCATGAGTGCCTATGTACTGTGTATTGTGTTGCAGTGCCTCGGTGTACAACTTCAATGAGGAGGAGGAGGAAGATGACTCGTCGCCAAAGGAGAAGTCCGAGGAGAATGACAAGATGAAGCAGAAGGTGACACAGCTTCGCCTCAACATGGAGAAGCTGACGCTCACCAAAAAGGTCAGGTCTTACTGCCAGTGTTACTTAGTATTTGGTCTGTAAAGACTGCTTCTTCATCATAACTGTCCTCTTCTTGGCCTAAATTTTATCCAATAATTATCAGGGAGTAGGATGAGACTTTCAGATGCTCTGCCTCCTCTGATTGGTTATTGTGAGAGATGACTTGACTAAGGTAATATACACAAAATGTGAATATGTTCGCTACATGAGCATGATATTTGTAAGCTTTATTGACAATGAACATATGCCTACATTTGTGTTTCAGAAACCACCAAAGCCCCCTTCTTCAGGTCACTCCAGCCATTCAGGTCGAGCCAGCAGTCGTCTCCGACTGCGCCAGTTGCCGAGCGCCAGTCGACCCTACAGTAACACCCTCAACAAGAACACAGTCCTGCCCTCTGTCGGCTGCACGTTCCCTGCCATCCAGGTTGTCTATGATGCAGACACTGCCATTGTAGATGTAGATGGGGGGGCTGGTGCTCTCCTCGCCTCGCCATCTGTGTCATCAGTTGTAGCAGTGGCAGACAAGGCTGTGGAAACATTGTCGACTACGACAGATTCCATGGACAAACTTGGTCAGCCTCTTCACATCTTGAAAGAGGACAGTGCTCGAGTGTCACCCCCGACAGTTCTATCAGAAGTAGGGGAGAAAACATCAGTGGATGTGAATACGGATGAAACGGTGAAAGTGGACGATAGTGATACCACTGCTAACTCTCTCGTGAACTCTGTTTTGAAGCGGGACCTGTACCGGTTGAGTAGCATGACAGACTCCACGCGTTACCTTCCCTCCACTTCTTCTGCCTCACGGCGAAAGGACTTCACTTTTGAAAGTTTCAAGGAGTCATTTCGACCTGCTACGTCCTCTAAGGACAAGGTCAAAGTGGCAGCTGATCATTCCTCTGATAATTTCAAACGTTCTTCTTCAAGCAAGAGAGACATAAGTTTAGGCCTGAGAGATTCCGTACTGCGACCCACCACCTCAAGTCGCTATGGTGGCCTGGATATGAGAAGGAAGGAGTATGCGCTGGAAAGTTTGTCAACAAGTGAAGCCAGGACAGTGTCTGGCATACTCAGACAAGCCTCCATAGAAAAAATAGGATCTTCTCATATCGGCAACTTTGTGTCTAGTGCTAGCAAGTCTCGTCTGAGTAACTATTCGGGCTTTCAGGAAGGAAGGGTACCAACGCCTGAGGGAAGGTTAATGGTGAGTAATGATGTTATTAATTTTTGTGAAAATTACCTTGAACACTGAATGTAGGAATTTCATATTTTCCACCTTCCCGAGGCAAGAGAGTTAACTGACTTTAAAAGTCCAGTTTCCACCCTTGCCGAACTAGGCTGGAATTCCTGGGCTCGATCGTTGCGCCACCAGTGGCTTTTACAAGTTATGTCCCTTCTATGCCTCTCCTATGGACCAATCAGATTCCACCTCTCGTATCACTTGCATTTGCTTCAAACAAAATGGTCAAGACTATTTGATCGACAATCAAGATCTAAATTGTGATAAAACGGGTCTTACATCGCAAAGTGCATCAAATCACGTGAGCACCATGATCAAAAACTTGAAAAGATTTGGAAAATAATTTTGATAATGAGTTGGTGGTGCAGATGCTGTGCAAATCCTGCAATCGACCAAACACTGCATGACAGTTTAAGAACCGCATTTCGATTTGCGTGTTTTTGATTGGACTATGCATAGACTTGTTAGTCCAGCCAAAATGTAACTCCATAATACCAGCCTAGTTCGGCAAGGGTGGAAACTGGACTTTTATAGTCAGTTAACTCTCTTGCCTTGGGAAGATGTTATATTCAGACAGACTGAACTTTGACTGATCAATGAACTACATAACAAGAAGTTGCTATTAGCCAATCAGAAAGAAGCTTTCTCAGGCTATTATGACAGCAGTTTCAACTGGCAACTTCCGTTCCAGACCACGCTTCGAAAAATATTTAGACATAGATCTTGATTAAAAGTCTGAAATGTCATGGTGCATAGGCCTAGAGAAATTTGAACTGGCATATTATCATGTTATTAAATGCATAGAAAGACATTCTAGCTCAGTTCTCTAGCACTCAGCACTGTTAATATGATGTACATCTGGACATGATCAAACCCCCGATTCGCCTTGATTAAAGCACACTCACTCACTCACTCCTGGTCTCCTCCCTCTAGTCGGGCCATCTCCAGCGCCTCTCTGCGAGCCGAGATGGTCGCCTTCTGTCCCCAACACACAGACTTCCTCCAGTCAAGGCCAAGAAGAAAGCATCCAAAAGGTGTTATGTGTGTGCCAAGAAGACCGGACTGGCTACAAGCTACCAGTGCAGGTAAGATACACCATATGTTCAAGGATTTTTTAGTTCAGACAGAGTCGGCCCAGTTGTCTAAGATGCCGCAGTTGGCTGTGCAGAAATGAGTGCTAGAATCCTGTGATTGTGGGTTTGAACTCTGGTTAGCCCTGGTTATGTTTCTTGGTTTGTCAGCGCCATACCTCTGTTTGTGGGTTTCACTTAAGTTGTGAACATCCAAGACCTTCATCACTTCGGTTTTCCTGCTATATGTCGTGATATAACTGAAATACTGTTCAAATGTGCTCACTCACTATTTTTTAGTCCAGGGGAATCTCAATAAGAATTTTGGGTGGTTCAAGGCATGTGGCACTGCACTTGATTTCCAGTAATTTTGCACGAGCTCAAATGCCTTTTGCCATTTTTATGTATGGATTTCAATGTTCGATTGAAGAAAATGAATCATTAACACACTCAATGCACTTGTATTTCTTACCAGAATAGAAATGTCATCTTTCTGTGACTTGTAATCAACAATTAGTTTTATTTGATTCCAACAAACAGCCAGAATTTCAATGTGTATACATCCAGCGTTAGAAATTGGCACTAGTCCTGTAGCGTCAAACTGCCCAATGGTTAACATATCATAAGGACTAGTAGAAATTTGCCCTTTATAAGGCTTTTGCTACTTGTTATCATTATAAGGACTAGTGGACTAAAAATGTTAGTTTCTACCGCTGACATCATGTACATAGTATAGGATAGAATACTGTGCTTCCTGTAAAACATTGTATGTTGACATGAACAACGCATCTGATTGGTAACCTTGGTAACTCAAGACATTGATGCACTGATAAATTGAGGCCGACAAAGATGTGGACTTTAAACATTGTCATTTTCTACAATTTTCATTTGTCCTATAAATCCCAAAACCTGGTGAGGGGAAATACTACTGAAACACAGGTTCAGGACTGCTCAATTCTTTCATAGTACTATTATACTATAGTTAATCTGTCATGACGACAGATTACGTATAGTAAAATGAAAGAACCTGGTGGTCCCATTATATTTGAGTAAGATATGTCCCAGCTATTTTCATTTCTGTCAACAATGTTACCACTATCAGGAGCCCTAAACTCAGCAATACCAAGAATATATATGAACCATTAAGGAGAGGTAGATTTTAAGAAAAAAACAAAACAATTTATCTTATTTAAATCTGTCCACACTTATAACTGTCTGTTATGATTTTGTTAAATAGTATTATTGTTTATGATTATTCCTGAAAGTTGATTGAAATTTCTTTTGTTTGCAGGTGTGGCAACAACTTTTGTGCTACCCATCGCTATGCAGAGTCCCATGACTGCACATTTGACTACAAAACCGAGGGTCGCAAGCTTTTAGAACAAAATAATCCTGTTGTTAGCGCACCCAAATTACCCAAAATCTAATACACAACCATGTGTAGTAGTGAGTATAGTATTTTATGAAGTACCTCAGACATATTTACTAAACTGAATTATACATTTGCAGTTAAGTTTGACTATATCCTAAAATTTACAACTGAAGTAATGTTACAGTATATACATGCTAGTATTGTTTGCCTTGGTTTGGTTGGATATTATGGTTTTGGGAATTTGAATGCTCCAAGAACATATTTCACAGATACATTGTATCTGGGATGGATGGTATGTTCTTACTTTCACATATTTGAAAATGAGACCTCTACAGTATTGAAACAAGGACACTGTGCTTTTAACAACCTCAGTGCTAAACATGAAGTACCACTGGCTATGTTAGGTGCTGTTGTTATGGCTATCGGTTGACATTACCAAACATAGAAACCTTATTGTTGTCTAGTGTAGAACAGTGCATGCATTCATTACTCGTGTTGAATTGTTAGAAGTGTCATTTTCAAATGTGTGATGTAACCTGGTGATGTAAAGATGCTGAGGGCCATTCATTGGTCGGGGAATCGGTACAGAGAATGTCTTTCAGTGGTCATTGTGATATCATCTATATTATGTTTTATAAACTGTCATGGTTACATGTATATGTTGGTACCAAGGAGAGGAATGGTACACATAGAATATTTCAATATTACATTTCCAAACAATCATGCTGCGTTCCATATTTGTACTGATAACAAAATGGTTGTGAATTAGGGCATTTCATTAGTATGATTAGAAGAGGCTGCTTGGGCGATGCTTTGATGAAGAGAGTTCATTGAAGTTGTCACTTTCATACGTTATGGTATGTTCAAAGTGTGTATCTAAATCTAACTTTGATGGAGTGGTAATGTTTATTTTGATCACAGACAGTCGTTGGTTTTAAGCCTTTTGAAATGTATCTTCTCAGAGATTTATTTTTCATTCCTTTTAGCTAGAAATTAGCTATATTTGTCGTTGTCCATTTTAGGACATGAATGTTTATGATACTGATTGCATGAGCCCAGAACAATGGTGAAATGAACTTCATTATCACTAGGCTAGCAGGGTGTTATCTTGGGTGCATTATGCATGGTCAAATTTTAATAGATTCAAAACGGTGTTCAATTATTTTTATTTCTATATTTTATTACAAAATGATTGTTTTCCACAACATTTATATTTTGCCATCGACTTTTATAAAGTTGTTAAGCTGTACAGGAAATATTTGTTTATTGGTGAAATATTTGAAATCAAATAGCTGAAACTCATGGTGAAGTGTGATTTTGTGGCAAGTATTATTTCATGTAAAGATATGTGATGAAATATTTCAACCAGTAAACATACTGAAACGATGGTTTCTTTTCCAAGATCAATATCATTTGTGCTTTTGGATAAGCATGCTTGTATTTTATCATGTGTATGCAACACTACATTGAAGACATTTATTGGTTTTATCTTTCTTAATTAACTGAAAAGTTTTATAAGATTGAGGCACGGCTTTGAATTTATTTTAGATTCCATGTTCCTAATCATTTACTGTGACTATATACTGTATGCCGAGTCAAGGACTGGAACACTACCAATCACAACAAATGCCAAGATAATGTGAAGGGTCGTCTTGATAGTCCGGATGTTTGTTTTGACTGGTAGTGAACTGCTGTTCAAACTAAACGCCGCCTTGATCACAATATGGGAAAAAAAAATGTAGCAGCACATCCCTGATCGTGGAGACGTTTGTTGTATGGAATAGTACACTTCTCTTCAAAATAAAAATCCCCTTAATCTTGATATGGGTGGGAAAACTTCGCACCATGCCCCTGATTGTGGTGATGTTTGTTTTGACAAATAGTACGCTGCTGTTCAAAGTAAACATCCCTCAACAACGCCCAGGGTGCTGAGACCCTCTTGCCATGGGTACAATAGTGTTGACATTTGTTTTGACCAGTAGTGTAATCACTGTAATGTGAGTGTCTCCTGAATTCTGCTGTGTGTGTGATGCTAGGATTCTGGCTGTACGTTTGAGTGGCCTGCTACACCCGAGTGGTGTGTCGCCTGTATCAGATCAGATCAGATCACAGTAACTGATATTACCTATTTCTTTTCTTGTTTATTTCGACTTACAGGGAACATGTATATGTCGAAAGTGATTTCTTTCCCTGTTGATGCTCTGTTGTATTCATATCTATGATATCTTTGCTATTTTCAAATGAGTGCATTCAATACATTCTGATGAAATGATCAAGGTATAAATTGGAGGCAGCGAAATAAGGTCCTTATTGAATAATATTCTTAACCCTTTGACAATTTGTGAATGTCAACAAAATGAAAATGAACAGATTTTAAGCAGATTTTAATCATCCTGTTTTGGAATAGCTGGTCTGTTGGATTTGTTAGCTGCAATGAGTGTGTGAAGTTACTTCTGATGTAATGAGATGGGCCATGTTGTCCTTGTTTATTCATGATGCTTGTTAAGAAACTGGCTACCAAAGATATTGATATATACAAGCGCTAGGTATACCAGGGTTTAGGTGTGGGATCAGCAGCCTTTGGCCAAACTCAGTTCTCTCCCTTTGACTAGGTATATCTGGTACTCTTGAATGGCATCTTAAAAAGAACATTCTTCCAGACTCTACTGTGATTTGATATTGTGCACTAACATGAGTGTGAATAAATTGTACAGACTATAAATGCTGTGTTTTGTCTTTTTCGTTTTATTCACCACTGAAGGAAACACAAACCCACGATATGCACCACTACAAATGACAGCCATGACTTCACCAGCATGAACTTTCATCATGAAAGTTCTGGTATGAGGACCAGTCCTTTCTCCAACCACTTCAATTCATTGTTGACTTATGAAGCTGTGTACCAGAAGGTATTACCCTCATGAACATTCATAACGTTCTGTACATTTCTCTGTCCAAAACTAAAACTAGTGACAAGTACATCTACTTTTACACACATATATATATAAATAATGTAATCATTAGAAAGCCCAGTAGCATATTCTGTTTTGGTGGCACCTTGTCCTGTGGACAGCTACATAATAGCATGGATTGATACTCATGATGTCAATCACTGGATTGTCTGATCCAGACTCGATTAGACCACCCATATAGCTGGAATATTGACGAGTGCAGGGTTATAACAAACAAACAAAACAAACATACCCATCAACCTACAACTGCTTCAGGAGATTATTGGTTGGGGGTGGGGGTAGTCATTTTGGAGGGACCTGACCAAGTCTGACATTTATATATGATCAAGTTTGTACTTGTGAGTTCTGTGACTTCCCTCTCGCTGAACACTGAAAACATCACAATTGAAACAGTGTTTATGCAGGCGACAGATACCATTTGTTATCAGGTGGTCAGGCTCGCTGACTTGGTTGATGCATGTCATCGTATCCCAATGTCGTAGATCGATGCTCATGATGTCAATCGCTGGATTGTCTGGTCAGGACTCGATTATTTACAGACCGCCGTCCTATAGCTGGAATATTGCTGAGTGCGGCGTTAACCAACCAACCAACCAAACAAACAAACAAACAAAGGCCGAGTTGGAGCACAACTAGATGTGAGAAGACTGTTCCTCGCACCTGCTGAATCATGAACTGTCATCCCATCCGCAGTGGCATGTGTTTCCTATCTGTCCAGCTTAAAAAAAACGTATGTATGAATATCATGCCTATATTAAAAGTATATGTGTTATGTTACCATGTGTTATTCGTTTCCCTCAGTAGAGCATGTAGCAAGTAAGCAGAGCTCCAGATAAATATGCCCAAAATGTCACCATTACCCAATTACTTTTCAGTTGCTTGCGAACAAAACCTATGAATTATAGGTAGTACAACATCACTCTGCGTAGTTACCTTATGTGTGTGTGTGTGTGTGTGTGTATATATATATATATATATGGTGGGTTTGTTCTGTGGTTTTCATTGTTTGCGGATACGTCCTCAGCAACGTGTCGTCATATGAACGCATTGTCGCAAATAATTGAAGATGGCGTCTTTCAGTGTTTATGACGTCGGAAATGATTTATGTGACGTCGTTACAATAGATTGACTGAGTTCATGCTCGCCAAACTTGTGTTGTATTTCGACACCAAGTTTCTCTCACAAACATATTATTGTAAGGCAGATGTAAAGGTGGTATTTGTATGTTATGGGGAGCTCATTGGGGCCAAATTGATACAATTTATCCACGAAATGAATTCGTTTTATCCTTCAATCACGTCCAAGTACGAACTATCCTGGATTATTTTGAACAACAAATCGAGAATTCGATTTGTTCTGAAAACAGACACGCAAGCGGATCTCGTGGTATCAGTAGCATTATAACACATTGTTGAGTAGGCTTCGTCCCAAAGGTTCATCCCGTCTTCAATTGTTACACAATTCGTTGTTTTTTTGTGTTTTTTTTATAATCTTAGCTATATAACTAGGCCCTTCTCAGCTGTTGATCACTTGATAAAGGGACTACCAAGTTCCACCGGCACAAAAAATGTCGCGTTGAAATTTTACAGGTGTCGGAAACGAATTTCATTATCTGTTTCGATTCGAGGGTCCCAAGCCAAACATATTTCTCTCTATTCCATCTAAATATTACGAATGGCCAAATATTTCAACATTCTGCAGAGTAATGACTCCATCAAATCTATCAACACTTAAACAAAGTACAACATTTGTCAGCTGACATGTATTTTACACGATAAATACATATTACATGATATTATTCAAGCCGTCTTTTATGTTATGACAGTCCCCGTCAATTCAGCTCCCTTAGGGTCAATCGCTCAAGATCATCATTGTACATGAAGAAACACACATTTGTTCATTCATCCAGCACTTCTTACACAAGGTTATCCCAAGCGACAACTAGCGCCGATACAAACACGTAAATATATAGATTCCATTTCCAACAAAGCCTGTGCATTCGTCACGGAATATTATATAAGAGTACATTCTTACACAACGAACTAACACGTCCTATCACGTTCGAATGAGTGTCGAACAGTATTTGGAAAACCAGTTCTCTCTTTATATTTGAAAACCAGACACATACTTCGATCACTTTTTCCACAATACTTTACACTGGATTCGATCTTGTATGATTGAAATTGCTTTGGAAATATCATCCGAAGTGGCACTTATTTAGAGTGACTTCCCTTAGACTGACATTCGGAATATTCTCCGTGTATTTTCAACTTGACCCTCCGGTTTATCTGAATGGCTAAATATGGCTCACGTTCCGGTGAGTGTGTAATTCGGTCATTACGAAAAACAGAAATGATTCAACGGTGTGTCAGAATAATCACTTATTTGAGACATTCAATTTATGAAATTATGTCTGCATTGTATTCTTCACCTTGCCCATACCCAAGTCTATTTATAGTTTTGGAAACCACAAAATTAGGTCGGATCGAATATCATGTATTGCAGAGGGCACTACGTAAGGTATTCACCGGTTGACAAAATGGAGAATAAGCGCGGAATCGACGAAACGGAGGGAAAAGAAACTCCTTCTGATGTCAAGAAGCAGAAAACAATTTCAACAAACATGTGAGTTTAATAATATAGTCATGTGGTTGCACTTGTGGTTGTATAATTGTGGCTCAGCTTGACGACAAATTAAAATATTTCGGCCCGGCTCCGTGCAGTGCTTACAATATGTGTCTCAACTTAGACATTTTGTTTATAAACAAAATTACATAGTTCAGATTAATATTAGTCAGTTTACATAGTTATTTTCAAACTATTAACTCCGCCTTTGTCAATAATTGAATCATTGGTGTTTTTTGACGCAGCTGCACATCCTTTCCTTTCCCTGCCGAAAGTGGCTCGCGCATGTTGAAAATGTTGTATTTTCATTGGCTAATTCCGACAGTCCCATTATTACCTGTGGGTGTTGTCAATTCCTGTTACCGCCATAGATAAGCTTAGTCACGTTAGATATATTCGGCAATAGTTTTGAAATGGTTCTGCTTATATATATCCGTTGTGTCCTAGGGTCATTGTAAAAATCATTTTTCTTCTTTGAAAATGTTCGATTGATATCTATTCTCGTAAAACCCCTCAATAAGAAATAGCATAGCCCATAGGTATGTCTACGTGTATATATACGATCAGCACAAGTTGATCTGTCTCACACACTACAGCTATGACCAGGTAAATGGTTGTTTTCTGTACTGAAAAACATGACGTCTAAATTGAGTCATTAGAATTGACGCTTACAAACACTTGCACACAAAACAGAATTTTAAATATCCCTACATGTCTTGTCACCGTGTTTGTCAGTTTGCAGTTCTGGCAAGTTTAATTGGGGCCTCACTGGACCATCTTGATGAGGCTGTTTGTAGGATCAACTCCTGATTATAAAGAACAATGTCACACTTTCAAATTTCCTCAGATGACAAAAGAGTTAATTCCTCCACTGAAGACAGAATCCCAACAATCAATATGTTCATGGATTATTTTTTATTTTAAGGACTTACATTCATTTAAGACCAAATTCCTAACAAACTGGGCAGTCCACCATAACTTTGGTATCTGTTTACTGAGTAAACAGGCATTTCTCCACTTGCAGCTAGTTTGACCCGATTGTGATTAGTCACATTACAATTCCGTTTGGTGTCCTTTTGAAGTTGAGGAAGGTATGGTATGTTTGTCGAATATGAAGAATTGGGTTATATTTGGAATAAGGGATGCAGTTACATACCAGGTATTTATGTAGGATTCAAAGCTTAGTGTACTTGGCAGGTATTCATGTTAAACTGCAGCATGGTATCTCAGTGGGCTAGCACTATACATCGGCATCAGTCCGGACTAGTACAAGCAGCCACACACACACACACACATGCATGCACATTGCTATATAAGTGCAGTAATTTTGGACACAACGTTAAACCCCATTTCACCTCACCAAGGAAGTTAGAGAACTCCCAATTGTTTTCGTATGACTAAAGTTAATCTGTCATAATCTGAGCAGTATATTTATTTGTTTGTTTCACGTCACAGTCTACATTATTCCAGCCATATGACAGAGGCATGTAAATAATTGAGTCTGGAAGGCCTAACAAACCAGTGGCTGATATTATGAGCAAAGCTATCTGTGTATTTAATTTATTTATATTTGATTCATCACTCTACACAAGTTATTTGAAAGTAATTGGGTTTTGAATATTTTGGGAGGTATTTTACGCAAATAAGCTGCTTATCTGTAGCTCTGCTTGCAGATATGAACAAACACTGAGTGGGATAGTCAGACTATTATATGCTCAGCAATACAAGAAGTAAATATGGACATTTACCATGGACAGACTGATGGAGCAGATTTAGTGTTTTGTAAAGTTGGTTTGTAAGGTGACACCATGCTTCATGTTACAGTGAAGGCGTTCTCCTTGGCTACGGCAACCCTCTCCTGGATATCTCTGTCAATGCAACAGAGGAATTCCTTAAGAAGTGAGTATCTAATTTTTTTATTGTTATTTTTTCATAAATGTCCTTGTGAGCCCCTCCTACCAAGCGATATCATATTAGTAATGACTTTCTGTATGTCTGAAGTTCAGGAGAACATTTAGAATCATAGTTATTTTCACTGCCACAGTTACTATGTTAAACAGATGTGTAACAAATGGTATTCATTGTTTTGGAAACATCCAGTGTGAATGTATTACTATGTGATGATTGTTCCTAGATATGACCTTGAGGCCAACAATGCAATCCTGGCCGATGACAAGCACAAGCCCATGTGAGTATCTATCTCAGTGTCGTTACCTTGTTGATTACAGTGAGGGAGTTTGATTTTAATATTCCAGCAATATTTCAGCAATATCACGGTGGGGGACACCAGAAATGGGCTTCACACATTGTACACATGTCAGGGTCTTCAGAGTGATGAGCGAACGCTTTAACCACGAGGCTACCCGACCGCCCCTGGTGATCCAGGTTGTCCAGTGAAGATCCAGGCTAGAATTGGTCTCCAGCAACCCATGCTTGCATTAAAAGGCTGTTAACGGGATTGGGTGGTCAGGCTCGCTGACTTGGTTGATGCAGTTCATCGTATCCTACTTGCATGGATCGATGCTCATGATGCCAATTACTTGATTGTCTGGTCTAGATTCGATTATTTACAGACCGCCGTCATATAGCTGGAATATTGCTGAGTGCGGCGTTAAACAACAAACAAAGCAAAAAAACAAAGCAAAAAAACAAAAAACAAAAAGGTATGGTAATACAGACTACAGATGTTGATGATACACAGGATTCAAGTTCCATCACTACTAAAATCACCCTAAAATGATTCAATTTTACATACATTTGGGAGTATGAAGTTAAGCATAAAAGGAGTCAAACAGAGGTGAAGTCATTGGGTAATCAAAGAGGTGCTTGTTTGCTTGCTGCTGTAACAGAGATGGTTTCTCCCATAGATACGATGACATGTTGGCCACCTTCAAGGATCAGGTAGACTTTGTCCCAGGTGGCGCCACTCTCAACGCCCTGCGTGTAGCTCAGGTATGTGGAACCTACATAACAGTAAATACAGCAATACTAACACTTATAAAACTACTATTAAAAACCCTTCTTGAACCAAAGGTTCAATTGAGATTATATCCATATTGCTTTTGTTAAAAAGTTTAACACCTTCTGGACACCTTTGGATGATCATGACGAAAGAGAAGGGATTTTGCCAGGTTTACAAACGACTGGTACCAGTAAGTGCCCTTGGCAGGCAGTTGGGGACAAGAAAATATATTTTACTCAAATTAGCCAATTTTAAGTCAATTTGGGAATATTTACTGACATTTGCTGCAGACGTGGGGACGAATGTCGGCCTCTGAGCAGGTCTAGATAAATCCCTGAAGTGTTCAACATGTTCTTTAGAAATATGATCCCAATAGTGTCTCTAGAATGTGCTAACAAAGATATATGAAAGTCTGAATACACTGAAATAAGAATACACTGAAAGAATTATTATCTGGTCATAAACATGACCACTACAACAGCTATATTGAAATTCATTTTTCAAATTTCTCCAACGTATGATGTGACCTTGTGAATTCTTGTATGCTAAATAACTGGAAAGACGTAATGGTATGATTATATATACTACTAAAAAAATGTTACTTAAAATGACGGGGGAAGCGTGTGTGTCTGGGGCAGCAAAATATGATACAGTTCTGAGACCAATTTCACCCCTCTTCTCCCTCAAGAATGAATGACCAGTCCCTAAAGAGTAGTATATATATACTACTATAATATATTGTACATACTACTGTAATACCAATATAATACAGTAGTATAATAGTGACACTCTGCATCTATGTCTTTATTTTTTCATGATTATGCAGAAATTGATTATCAGTATATACTGTGTGATATGATATTTGGTTGTATTCAAATTGCAAACCTCTCGTTGTTTGTGTTGTCAGTGGCTACTTGGTACACCCAACTCAGTCACATTTTTCGGCTGCGTCAGTAAAGACAAGTACGGCGACATCCTGCAGCAGAAGGCCCAGGAGGCAGGGGTTAATGTACGCTTTCAGTACACAGACAAGGAGCCCACGGGAACATGTGCTGTTGTGTGTACCGGCAAAGACAGGTAGGTTCATGGGTTTGAGTAGGTTTGTGTGGGGCCGTGATGGTGGGGGAGGGGCCGTGATGGTGGGAGAAGGGGCCGTGATGATGGGAGAAGGGGCTTGATGGTGGGGTGAAGAGGCGTGATGGTGTGGGAAGGGGCTTGATGGTAGGGGAGGGGCCGTGATGGTGGGGTGATGGTGTGGTGAGGGGGCTTGATGGTGGGGGGAAGGGTTTGATGGTGGGGGAGGAGGTGTGGTGGTAGGGGGAGGAGGCGTGATGGTGGGTTGAGGGCCGTGATGGTGTGGGGTGAGGGCCGTGGTGCTGGGGGGAAGGGCCATGATGGAGGGGTGAGGAGGCGTGTGTGTGTGTGTGTGTGTGGGTGTGGGTGTGGGTGTGTGTGTGTGTGTGGGTGTGTGTGTGTGTGGGTGGGTGGGGGGGGAAAGGGGTGTGATGGAGGGGTGAGGGGGCGTGATGGTGGGGGAGGGGGCGTGATGGTGGGGTGAGGAGGCGTGATTTTGTGGGGAGGGGCCGTGATCTTTGGGTCAGGAGGCGTAATGGTGTGGGGAGGAGCCGTGATTTTGGGGGAGGAGCCGTGATGGTGGGGGAAGGGGCGTGATGGTGGGGGGGGGGGGGCATGAAGGTAGGGTGAGGGTGTGATGGTGGAAGGAGGGGGCGTGATGGTGGGGGGAGGGGCATGAAGGTAGGGTGAGAGTGTGATGGTGGAAGAAGGGGGCGTGTAGGTGGGGTTGGGGGCGTGATGGTGGGGGGAGGGGCATGAAGGTAGGGTGAGAGTGTGATGGTGGAAGAAGGGGGCGTGTAGGTGGGGTTGGGGGCGTGATGGTGGGGGGAGGGGCATGAAGGTAGGGTGAGAGTGTGATGGTGGAAGAAGGGGGCGTGTAGGTGGGGTAGGGGGCGTGATGGTGGGGGGAGGGGCATGAAGGTAGGGTGAGAGTGTGATGGTGGAAGAAGGGGGCGTGTAGGTGGGGTAGGGGGCGTGATGGTGGGGGGAGGGGCATGAAGGTAGGGTGAGGGTGTGATGGTGGAAGGAGGGGGCGTGATGGTGGGGGGAGGGTGTAATGGGGAAGGAAGGGGCGTGATGGTGAAGGAAGGGGCGTGATGGTGGGTGAGGGTTTGATGTTGGGGTGAGGGTGGTGAAGCCTGGGGGAGGGATGTGGTCGGCATCATGGTGGGTTGAGGGGCATGTGGGTGTGCAGCCAGATTTAGGTGTTCATTAGGCAAGTGACCTTTTCCTGATTCAATACTGACACACTATGGGAAGACATAATCACGTTTTCAAGCCTCAGACATAATGTATTTTTGTACTGAGGTCATCTCAAAACACATCAAATGAAATTCTAACCAAACACCGGCATTGTTGTGTTTTATTACCTCATGCCTAAACATACAGAACAATTTAATTTGATTTTTTGGCCATTTTTCCAAATAGTACCAAAAAATGAATATGAGTTTTCAAAGTGTTTCAGTGTACATATGATTTACAAGAGTTCCAAGAAATTGGAATTTTGCCCTGTTAAATATTTTGAATATTTGCAATTCAGATCTCTTGTTGCTAACCTAGCTGCAGCCAACTGCTTCACGGAAGAGCATCTTGATAAAGTAGAAAATATGGCATTTGTGGAGAAAGCCAAGTTCTTCTACTGTGCGGTAGGTACCTATACTGTCAGTGAGCTAACAACCTCATCGCTATGCTGGGTACTCGCTTCACGTCCCCTCCTTACATTCGGAAGTTAACCTGTTAACAAATCAGATCTGAAACTCATGGTAAACAATGGAACCTGTCTGAATTCTTCTTTGACATCTTGAACAGAGTCAGTATTAAAGGTCTCTAATTCCAAACATAAAGGTGATCAATTGTTGGTTGAACTGGTAATTTGTGCATGGAGAAGTAACTTCCCTTTCAAAGGTTCAAAACATTTCTGAGGACTGTTATGTAATGCTTCATTGTGATACGATACATGTCGTAAGAGTAAGGTCACGATAGATATGATACACTATACGATACATGTCGCAAGTGTAAGGTCACGATACATATGATACGCAATACGATACATGTGGCGAGCTTAAGGTCACGATAGATATGATACGCAATACGATACATGTGGCGAGCTTAAGGTCACGATAGATATGATACGCAATACGATACATGTGGCGAGCTTAAGGTCACGATAGATATGATACGCAATACGATACATGTGGCGAGCTTAAGGTCACGATAGATATGATACGCAATACGATACATGTGGCGAGAGTAAGGTCACGATACATATGATACACTATACGATACATGTCGTGAGAGTAAGGTCACAATAGATATGATACGCAATACGATACATGTCGCGAGAGTAAGGTCACGATAGATATGATACGCAATACGATACATGTCGCGAGAGTAAGGTCACGATAGATATGATACAGAATACAATACATGTGGCGAGAGTAAGCTCACGATACATATGATACACTATACGATACATGTGTTGAGAGTAAGGTCACGATACATATGATACGCAATACGATACATGTGTTGAGAGTAAGGTCACGATACATATGATACAGAATACAATACATGTGGCGAGAGTAATGTCACGATAGATATGATTCACTATACGATACATGTCGCGAGAGTAAGGTCACGATAGATATGATACTTGAAAACACAAAACCTGACATGTTAAGATAACATTTTCTTCATCAAAGTGAGTAGTAGCTCAACTAAAACACTTATTATATAGACCTCAGTCAATTTGTAACAGTGACCAGAACAGTGTTTGCAAGTAAAAATACTAACAAACAGAAAATAATATTGTACCAGTTAAGTCCACACTTTTCTTCATGTCACCTTATATACTACTCAAAAGAAATTAAGGAACATCCAATTCTTTCATGTCACTACAGTAAATCTGTCACACCTTTACAGATTAACTATAGTAAAAGTAATGTGAAAGAATTGTGTGCCAGCTTAATATGGGAGGAAAGGAAAGCCCGAAGTGATGCAGGTCTGAGACGTTTACCACTTTGGTGAAACCCACGAGCATGTGTATGGTGTTTACAAACCTAGAAACATAATTTGGTTAAACAGGGATTCAACCAACGACTATAGGTTTCTCCACAACGAATTTTGGCACCTTAGAAGACTGGGCCACCCCCACTCAAACGAAGTGAAATGACTGGAATACTGTTCAAAGCGGCGATAAACCAAACTCACTCACTCACTCTTTAGAGAAGTATAATATGATACTTGTATTGTATCAGTGCATTACCTCGTGATACTATTAAGTGGCTACAACAAGGACTGGTTGGCTCGCAGTCAGTATACTGTGTCTGAGTGGGCTATTCATGTTAAACTGCAGCATGGTATCTCGGTGGGCTAGCACTATAAATCAGCATCAATCTGGACTAGTACAAGCAGCCAGACACATGTGCATGCATGTCGCTATATAAGTGCAGTAATCTGCTAGGATGAGAATCCTTCGCGGATCAGCGAATTTTAGTGACCACTAATTTCTTAAAATATTATGGCTCCCCCCCCCCCCAAAACCCCCCCCAAAATTATGGACCATGCTCCATTGCAAAGATGTTTCAGCTGAAAAGGAAAATATCTATTCTCATCCCTGAATCTTGGATGCGATGTTAAACCCCCATTTCAACTCACCTCACCTCACCTCACCTCACCTCACCTCACCTCACCTCGCCTCGACTGATACTCATACCACAGCACAGATTATCATAATGCACCAAACTTTCAGGGATCCATCACATCCATACTTGAGATACTTTTTCTATTTCCACCAATAGGGCAAGCTAATATTACATCACACTTTCAGCAGGTTATTGAATAGCTAGTTTTCTTTCCCTACATTGGTGCAAGCCCATCCGACCTGGAAATGCCCCTATAGTCCTCTATAAAGTCCTGATGGAGTATTGTTGAGCTGTAGAATAATGACAACTGCCTCAAAAATACCTGCAATTACCAGGTATATTTGAAAAAAAGCAAAACTTGGACCTTACCTGTTATCTTCTGTTTTCAGCTGTGAGGAACTATGAGTGGAAATGATCAGTAGGTTACAGATTTGCTGTTTCGCAAAGGTTCTGTAAATGTAACTTTGTTGGGACAACTTACAGTTTGGCCTTGATACAACCACCTTATACATGTATTGTTCTGTAAAGTACATGTAAGCCTTAAAGCTTTGATACTCCCACAGGGGCGGTCGGGTAGCCTAGTGGTTAAAGCGTTAGCTCGTCACGCCGAAGACCCGGGTTCGATTCCCGACATGGGTACAATGTGTGAAGCCCATTTCTGGTGTCCCCCGCCGTGATATTGCTGGAATATTGCTAAAAGCGGCGTAAAACCATACTCACTCACTCACTCACTCACTGATACTCCCACAATACAGCATATGGCCGGTAGTTGGCAGTTGGTGATGTGTTACAGGGCTTCCCGCTGACTGCGTGTCCCAAGGCCATGATGCAGATTGCTCGACATTCCCTGGAAAAGCAGAAGACCTTCTGCATGAACCTGTCGGCGCCATTCCTGTGCCAGTTCTTCAAGGAACCCATGATGCAGCTTATGCCTTATGTCGACTATGTCTTCGGAAATGAAAATGTAAGTTATCGTGGCATCTGACTGATAATATATTCTGTCTCATGATCCTGTTTCCCCAGATATTCTTATACAGTGAAACCCTGATAGTCTGGAAACCTGTTATAATGGGCTTTATGGGTCATGCTAACTAGCATAAACTGAAATAACCACTGAGTATAAAACTTGAAAGTTAATGACTTTAATTTAATGAAATACTGCTTAGCTTAAAATAAGAATTTACTTATATATATGGGCGGAGGTCGTCCATTGGTCCATTAGTCTGTCAGTCCTTCTGTCTTTCCTCCGTCCGTCCGCTTCTCAAAGGGGACACATTTTCTAACTATTTAACTTAGAGAAATGAAATTTTAAACACTGATAGTACTGGTCATGATCTTAAAGGAGTTTGCAAATTCGTGTCCTAAGTACATTTCTACAGAGTTATGGCCCTTGCTCCATGTTTTTCAGCTACAATATTTTTTTATAAATTAGCATGACACAAGAACTTTATTGCTATGGAGTGCATCATTCATGCAAAGTTGCTAATTATCTGTTTTACTTTTCAGGAAGTGGAAGAATTTGCCAAAGCAAATGATTTTGACGTAAGTAGCCATTAGATTTTGTAGCTCACCTGCAAATACACTTAGAAGATCATATGTCACAGCAGCACATCTTTGGTTTTCATCCATTCATTATTTGTCTATTTGTGTATTGTAAACTTTACATTTTCAATATCTCAGATCTAACTACAAGCTCTATGTATTTAGAATTTTTCAACATGCATAATACATGAACTTTATTCTTAAACTCTTAGAATGGTTTGTTCCATGGGAGATCAATTTCTGTGTATTGTTTATAATAAAGTTGGTTTTTAACTATGTTTGGGTGCAGCAATTTCCTGATGGTTTCAGACTCTGGATCATAAGGAAATTGCCCTGAAAATAGCCAGTCTACCAAAAGAGAGCAGTCGGCCCCGGACTGTCATCATCACAGAGGGAGAACTACCTGCTATAGTCGCCCAGAGTAAGTGTGGGCCGCTTCATTGATGGCATCATTGTTATAAACATCAGCTGACTGCTGTCTATTTCAAGTTTACGCAAAACTACAATTTTTCTGAATGTTTTTTAAATTTCAACCCATGATATTTAGAGTAAATTTGTTAGAACAACTCATATTAATTGTAATGAATTTTAATAACAGATTACACATCTTTCTGAAAGAATTTTATCTGTTGAAAAGACAAAACTTCCTGTCAAAGGGAGGCAACTGTTTCCGGTCTGTAAGCACACTGTCACATGGGTTTGTTGATGCTGACTGTGTTACAGGTGTACATGTCTGTTTATTCCAGATGGAAAAATTAGTGAGTTTAAAGCCACCATTGTGCCCGCTGATAAAATAGTCGACACAAACGGTGCTGGAGATGCATTCGTTGGAGGTGAGCAGTATGTAAGATGGAGGTGAATCTATGCCATCAACATGACATTACGTTGATATATGGTATCAAAATATTTATTTGACAAAGACCGCAATTTTTTGCAAGATTGAAAGTTATTAGTAGAATTGCATCTTCCCAAGGCAAGGGAGGTAACTGACTATAAAAGAGTTATGTTGCTTCGATGCTCTCCTATTGCCCAATCAGATTCCACAGATCATATCACTTACATTTGCTTCAAACAAAATGACAGCACCCAGTGAAGATGATCTGATTGATGATCATGATATATATTGAAATAAAATGGCACTTACCTCGCAAAGTGCATGAAATCACATGAGCACCTTGATTAAAAACATTAAAAGATTTGGAAAATATCTGTCGACGCCAAGATGATTGTACACATCTTTTGCAAATCCTGAAGTCGACCGAAATCTGCACGTTGAATCCATGTTGTTTATGATCTGGATGTCGAGTTTGTTTCGCAAATTTTATTGGACCGTGCATTGACTTCTTATTCCAGCCAGAATATAACTCCATAACTGCAGCCTAGTTCGGCAAGGGTGGAAACTGGACTTTTATAGTCTGTTATCTCCCTTGCTTTGGGAAGACAACTTATTGAAATCATAACTAAAAATGATCTTTGAGTGATAACCTTATGAATTGTATTTACATGCACCTAGTGAAATTAAAATTCAAACTCTGCAGCTATTTTGAAATGGGCCATTGCCAGCCTGATTATATTGTTCTTTAAACTAACATGTATACCTCTTTCTGATGTTTCAGGGTTCCTGTCCCAGCTAGTGCAGGGGAAGTCGGTGGAAGACTGTATGCGGTGTGCCCACTGGGCGGGCCAGTTCATTATACAGCAGTCCGGGTGCACGTTCCCCAAGACCCCCTCCTACAAGTGAAGCCCCCTGTACCCGCCATCATCATTGTACATTATTACACAACATGGAGACTCGATATCCAGGCTTCACCTCGCTACTTCGTACTGCAGCCTGATGGCTGTGTGAGGGTGTTGATGGGTTATACTGACTACAGCAACTAAGATGCAGTATCATAAGCATAACACTGATCTGATTTTACCGTAAAACGTAACATACAACCATGATGAAATAATGATTAGTGCAACATGAATAATTTGTTTTAGTTGTAAAAGTCGAAACAACAAGAATATAGACTCATTATCGATCGCATTGTGTTAAGTTGAAAGTAGAATAAGAATAAATGTTGGAGACTGAATAAGATTATATAACACATTCGCACAGAATTATTGAAGTATAAATATTCCTACCTGTACTGACCTCCCCCATCAGGACCCTCATGTATCTCCATGATGTCTGCATAGAAACAGGGCTGGAACGTTGCACAGCAGGCACACAATTTGTGTATTGGGAGATGGTGTTTCGATAACGCACATATCCTAGAGACTGTTCCACGTAAATACAAACCCGTGGATAACCAAACCTGAAATATGTGTTTGACTAGGTTGAGACGTTCCTTGCATGTTTGATTTAAGTCATTCAAACTCATTTCATGTCTATGCAAACTCATATGCATATTTAATAATCTAGCGGTAAATTATTACCCAAATAGCAAGGACTGGTAGGATACAGAAAGTTTTATGATATGTACCATAATAGTTAGGTGAGGATACGAGGCGTATAGTGATACAGACATAATTAATAAATTGGATGATTCTTATCCAAAGTCCACGTTTTTGGTGAAAATATGAAATATGATACCAAACAAAATGCTGTGACGCATTACAATTTAGTTTCCAATGTAATATTTCTTATTGATATGTGACCAGGATATGATTGTCAACATTTGATGTATGGGTGAACTGTACACCCAACCTATTGCATGAACATTATTGAATCACAGACCTATAGACCTTGACAGACATTGGACACCATGCTATGAAGCAGAGACCCTATTTAACTTTCGTCCAATGTTTAAGTTGTTAAAAACATATCAGATGATGTAAAAACAGAATATATATCAGAAGTTTTTCAGCCATCTACTAGGCAGATAATTACGACTTTGTTGAAATTGAAATGAAAAAATACATGTGGTATAGTTGCGTTATGTATGTATATATGCATCATTGCATATTTTACATCCTATGACCGAAAGTTGAGATCTGTAAGATACTGGCTGCGTAATCTGTCAAGGTTTATACAGGAGAGCCTATTACACATGTGCATTTGGGGAGGTCGGGTAGCCTAGTGGTTAAAGCATTCGCTAAAGACCCGGGTTTGATTCCTGACATGGTTATAATGTGTGAAGCCCATTTCTGGTGTGCCCCGCTGCGATATTGCTGGAATATTGCTAAAAGCGGCATAAAACCATACTCACTCACTCACCCACTCACTCACATGTGCATTTCTTCTATTTCATTATGTATTTGGAATTTCATGCTGTAAAAACTGTATTTTAGTCCAGATACTACTGAGTAGTATTGACATTGATATATGTAATGAAATCATGAACTGATACAAGCTTTGTTATTGAATACAAGAGCATTCCTTTCACAAATGTTTGATTGAAATGCCTTCTTCCTTATTGAGTTCACATGTATTTTCGTTCACCTTTTTTCTCTGCCTACCTGGGGCAGTCGGGTAGCCTTGTGTTTAAAGCGTTCACTCATCACGCCAAAGCCCCGGGTTTGATTCCGGACATGGGTGCAATGTGTGAAGCCCATTTCTGGTGTCAGTGTACATCATTCCTCCTTCCCCTTTACCATGGCCAACTCAATGGTATATCACTAGTCCATACACTCTTACATACCAGTGTGCATGTATTCTCTCACTCAGAAAGGGTCGGTGGGATAGCCCAGTGGTTAGAGCCTTTGCTGTCATATCGTAAGACCCGGGTTCGATTCTCGACATGGGTGCAATGTGTGAATGTGCTGGAATATTGCTAAAAGCGGCGTAAAATCAAACTCACTCACTCACTCTGCCTACCCATGCCCAATATCTGTGTATGCATATTTTCAAGAAATCAATCTTTTCACAAGTGGAAGGAAAACAAGAATACTGATGGAGTTTTGAATGTATTTATTTTTAAATGTTTTTACAATTTTATTATTTAAACCACGGGCCTAATTAGTGTTATGCCCTTGGCTGAACACCTATGTCGGAGTTGTCTGGTTCACCCAGTCAACCAGCCTCAGAGGACTTCAATTTAGAGTTACTTCCCTTGGTATGTGCATTGGGTCGCCATATCCCCTATATGTGTAAGTATGTATGTATACATAGCATTGATGGCTCAGTTGGTGTGTGAGTATGTAAACATATCTGCTTACCGAGCCCTGGGTTACTGTCTGGCTCGACCGTCTACCTCCCAGGCTGTGTTGCCGAGGAGGAGAGCAGGCGTCTTCACACGCCGGCAGCATACAACTGGCACTGGGTTCAAACTCATAAAAACATTGGCTGCGCCGCTGATGGTTTGCTATTTACAGCGTCAGATGCACGCTCCATGAATGAGTGGGCCAAAATGGAGCGTGTGATATTTGGTCGTGTACGGGATTGAAAAAGATCTCGCACTCATGGTGAAATGTATCTTGACAGGAGCCAGATGGGTTGCACTATATACAGAACCTTTGTCTGCAGAGTCTAGCAAGTACAGACAGTTACTGGAACTGCTTTCAGTTGAACGTGAAGTTGCATATTTTCGATGTCAGGTCATGTGTTCTCAGCTTGGAGATGTTTGTGGATTATGGTATAAATAACCTTCCGTGAGTGCTGGATGAACACCAGTGACGTTTTGAACATCAGGTTGAACATCAGCCTGGTTCAGTAACACGTCACGTTCAGTGGGAACACATCACGTTCAGTGGGAACACATCGGTGTTAGTGACGTGTTTTATCACGGAGATTGATAGGACGCTAATAGTAAATTAAAGCCACATGTTGAAGTCATTAACTTCTTGGGAAAAGGGCCTCAGCGAAATTTTGACAGCTGTGTATAAGAGAGTTGTTTTCGAAATTAAATCGCTACTTTAATCAATGTTTGCGTTGTGGAAGAACTGTTGACTCGACGGTAATGGCTTTGGTAGTAGTTGTACGTTTCGTCGTCAACATGATGTCCAAACTATGTTTGTGATGCGTTGCGCGTTTGTAGTTTATTTCAGATATATAAATGTGCTTCTGTGTGCGGGCGAGATGGTGTCACTGGTTTTACGCAATATCACAGCAGGGAACAACAGAAATGAGCTTCACACATTGTGCTCGTGTGGGCAATCGAACCCGGGTCTTCCATATGACAAGCAAAGGCTTTAACCACTGGGTTATCCCACCACCTCTTTTTGTGTGAGGGATTACATGCACAGTGGTATGTAAGAGTGTATGGATGAGTGATATCCATTGAGTTGGCCATGGCAATGGTGACGGACGAGTGATATACATTGAGTTGGCCATGGCAATGGTGACGAACGAGTGATGTGCTTTGAGTTGACCACCATGGAAATATGTTGAAGAATGATATAAATTGAGTTAACCGTCATGGCAATTAGGTGCACGGGTGGCCCAGTCGTCTGAGGCGCCGTGATTCGCTGTGCAGAGTTGCGTCCCTTTGGCACGCCAGAAACCTATGATTGTGGGTTCTAATCCCGGTTCGCCCCGAATATGTCTCTAGGTTTGTCAGCACCATACCCGTGCACGTGGGTTTCACCGAAGTGGTAAGACCTGGTCTGAGACCTGCATCACTTCGGGCTTTCCTCCCACATTAAGCTGATACACCGTGATGTAACTGGAATACTGTTAAAAGCGGCGTTAAACCCAACTCACTCACTCCATGTTGAAAGGTTTTGTAGGGATAATCTTACAGAATTAGAAAGCTTCTCAGAAATCTACAAAATATGGGTTAAAGTCGGCAAAAACTCCAGCCAACTAATTAATGCTGAGCTGTATCAACCGAATCCCAAATGTATTTTGTATTGAAAATGTCAAACGACCGCCGCTGAAACGTATCGGAAGATCTTGTGACATATGTTATATAAGTAGGTGTGTACGGTATGAGAAAAAAATCGCACCTTCAAAGTTCAAACCTGCCTTGACACGACATTTTAATAACCGTCATTTATTCAATAATCCTTAGTTCTACTCCAAGCGCCGTCTGTGGCCGACGTGACATATCTGAACACGCAGAATTAAGTTTTGATTATGCCTGCTCTGCGCTATCAGTGTATCACACGAGTACTGCTTTTGTGTCTGCAAATACGAGCTCTTCAAACGTAATAATCGCTCGATTTCTATAGCTACGCTGGCGAGAGTATTTATGTTGGAGCCTGTGCGTGCAAGTTCCCACGTCCAGCAGGCGCTTTGCCGAGGCCTGAACTGGAGCATATCAAGATTATGTAAACCCTGCATCCACAGCATCTGTTGTGATGTCCTCGCATAGCTGCTGCAAAAATGCATGTTCCGAATCGGTATCAGTACAGCTCTGTCAAGTCTGTAGTCACTTCTCGTTCAAGGGTCCTCGCTCTGGGGCCAGTGATGATGGGTTTCACAAAGTCGTGTACTTGTTAAAAACACACGTTCTGCGGAAAGAATATGAACTTATCGTACATATGTGATGTTTGGGGGATCGGAACAAGGGAGATAAGTACTGTTCTGTGTAATAATACAACTGATCAAGAACGAAATCCCTGTTTCGTGTCGGTAATAGTATCAAACGTATAGACTTGACTCAAATACTGCAATCACACTTCATTCCCTCTACTATATGTAGTGTTTGTTGTGCCCGCTGCTATAGACCATGCACTTTAGAGTCGTGTATGATCGATTGGGGACCAAACGTATTTAAATCATATTTACTGTTATTCAATACCTCTCTCTGTCCAGATGTTTGGTTGTTTGTTGCTTAACGCCGCACTCAGCAGTATTCCAGCTATATGACGGCGGTCTGTAAATAATCGAGTCTGGACCAGACAGTCCAGTGATGGACACCATGAGCATCGATCCACGCAATTGGGATGCGATGACATGCATCAACCTAGTCAGCGAGCCTGACCTTCCGGTCCCGTTAGTCGCCTCTACCGACAAGTATAGTCGCATTTTACGGCAAGCATGGGTTGCTGAAGACCTATTCTACCCCGGAACTTCACGGGTCTGGGATCATGTTGTGAAAGATCATCTTTCGATACCATTGCGATCATCTGGGTCAATAATACACTATGAACGGAAAGGGCATTAGGCGCCGGAATTATTTGAGTTGCGTCCCTTGGTCGCACCAGGATCCGATGAATTGAATAAAGGCACAAGTACATGTAATACCCGATTCACTTATCCTCCCATAAGCCGACATGATTCAAACAACTGAAATACTGTTTAAAGTGGCGTAAAATCCAACTCACTCGTGTTTTGTAAGCTCTTATGTTTCTATTAGAATCCTATGATAACATACCCGTTTCAACTGAGACCCTGTGGAATGATATTTGAGTATGTTCTCACGCTGTCTATGTTCATAGACATACTTTTATTTTGCCATGGAAATAGCATGATAGAGCGCCATCTTTAGTTGCCGTTTCGATCTTGGGGTAAAAACGTCCCAAGAACATAAGCGTCTCTCTGGTAAAATACCCTCTCTCGAAAATATTCCGAACAACGAGCTATAGTAGTGTCTACCATTAAACTCTCGCTAAAAACGAGGTATGGAATTGTCTGCAATTAAACTCCTGCTAAAAACGAGGTATGGTACTGTCTACTATTAAACTCGCGCTAAAAACGAGGTATGGTACTGTCTACTATTAAACTCGCGCGAAAAACGAGGTATGGAACTGTCTGCAATTAAACTCGCGCTAAAAACGAGGTATGGTACTGTCTACTATTAAACTCGCGCTATAAACGAGGTATGGAACTGTCTGCAATTAAACTCGCGCTAAAAACGAGGTATGGTACTGTCTACTATTAAACTCGCGCGAAAAACGAGGTATGGAACTGTCTGCAATTAAACTCGCGCTAAAAACGAGGTATGGTACTGTCTACTATTAAACTCGCGCTAAAAACGAGGTATGGTATTGTCTACCATTAAACTCGCGCTAAAAACGAGGTATGGTACTGTCCACTATTAAACTCGCGCTGAAAACGAGGTATGGTACTGTCTACTATTAAACTCGCGCTAAAAACGAGGTATGGTACTGTCTGCAATTAAACTCGCGCTAAAAACGAGGTATGGAACTGTCTGCAATTAAACTCGCGCTAAAAACGAGGTATGGTAGTGTTTACTATTAAACTCGCGCCAAAAACGAGGTATGGAACTGTCTGCAATTAAACTCGCGCTAAAAACGAGGTATGGTATTGTCTACTATTAACATCACCCCAAAACGAGACAATACGGCCAACTATTAAAATCGCTCGAACAACAATGTCTGACACTGTCTGCAATTAAACTCGCTCAAACAACGAGGTTTGACACTGTCTGCAATTAAACTCGCCCAAACAGCGAGGTATGACACTGTCTGCAATTAAACTCGCTTAAACAGCGAGGTCTGCAATTACACTTGCTCGAACAACGAGGTTTGAGACTGCCCACTCACCAACTCACCGTAACAAACAGGCATTACACTTTTATGATCGACTGTTGAATAAGAACAGTGTGAGGTTGACAGCCACGTCGACATCAAGTAGCCGCTACAAGCGTATAATCACAGCTGACGTGGTATTTGATAAGGCGTATGCAGATGGTGTATGGAGATTTCGTCTCTGTGAACCTGCCTCTATTACGGCCTGTGAGGTATTTCCCTGAAGGATGGTCGGTGCCACCAAGCCTCTATTAGGAACTGCCACAGAAACATCCACAATACTTAACGCTGTTTGTACAATCCATTACATCATTAACAGGAACACATTTCGCACTGGATACTCGAGTCGGTATCCACGCGTTAAATTGGATCATAAACTTTCACCAAGTATCGAGTGGGATGACAAAAAATTACTAGTTTTGAGAAAACGAGTGTTGGCGGTAATATTTCAAACAATAAATATCGCTTACAGAAGGACATTTATAACGTTCGCGCTATCTCCGCAATCAGAGGGCTCATTCATCATATCATGGCCTTCCAGAGAGCTGAAGACATCGTGGAAAAAGAGGACCACGTTTCCAAACTTATCCATTAAACTAGGGATAAACAACAGGCAGCACTTAGCTGGCGTTTGATTTCAGATACAGAGCAGGGAGCATACGCATAAATCAAACAAATTACTACCAGACAAAGATTTGGGTTGAACGCCGTTCTGAGAGCACGCGTAAAGCCTTAACACCAAAGAAGTGGCTGACGGAGAGATATGTCTGTTGCTAGGATACCCTATTTCCCTGGCAACCGTCCGATAGTAGTGATAGTATACGGATGTGTGTTATATTTGATATCGCCCTGTCACAGACCTTGTATATCTGCAAGTACTGCATGTGTCGGGCGGCAGGTGGGGATGCACAGATGTATACATGTTGATGATGATGGGCGACTGTGATAAACTCGACATGTGTTGTCGGACCAGGAAACACCTCCTATTGATGTCACACTGATAATAGCGAAACACTGCTTCTATATATAGCATCATCACGTTCAGTTGTATTGTTTCGGAGTTTTTGATGCACTTGTCTGCAAGGAGGCAACCAGTTTCGGAAAGGTCTAAATTAATAATGTCAAAATTCAGCGATCCGCTTAAGAGTTGTGGCGCTACATTCAACTATTTTCTGACAGAAACGATTTCATTAAAGTCAGATGCTAGTTCTCGCTATTAATTGTATTAATTTTTTGGGTTTAATTCTGCATATTCAACCTCGTTGATTCCTGTGGCTCGACACCTAGACGGCACCTTGGTCTGATATCGGCACTTTTTTCCACATCAAACTGATATTACTGAAAAACTGTTAAAAAAGGCGTTAAACCCAATTTACAAACTCACTCACTCATATTGGCACTGTGGTCTCATATCTACACTATCATCTCATATCGACACTGTGGTCTCGTATTGACGTCTCATATCGACACTATCATTTCATATTGACACTGGTCTCATTTTAACGTCTCATATCGACACCGTTGTCTCATATTGACGTCTCATATTGACACTGTGGTCTCATATTGACGTCTCATATTGACACTGTGGTCTCATATCGACACAATGATCTCATATCGACACTGGTCTCATATTGACACTGGTCTGATATCGACACAATGATCTCTTATCGCCACTGGTCTCATATTGATACTGTGGTCTCATATCGACACAATGATCTCATATCGACACTGGTCTCATATTGACCCTGTGGTCTCATATCGACACTGTGATCTCATATCGACACTGGTCTCACATTGGCATATGGCACTCCGCTTGTCTAGAACTCCGGATAATTCGACGTATTTCCATGTCAATAGTAACAACTTTTATGTCGGACTAAGGTGCTTTATTTTGAATGTGGTTCTTTTGCTTATACCGTAATCCTGATCCGATTTTGAGCTTCTTATTTCAAATAGATTCTTTGACTGAACATTAAACTGTATTTGTAACCTTTCCCGTTCAATCTAATATTCCAGGGTATTGCCATATATTATTCCATTCTGTGATAAATACCCTGGAGCCATTCGACACCATCGTTTGAGTCAGAATAGAAAGACGAGTCGCTAAAACAGCCGTCCAATCAAATTACACCCATGAGCGAGAGAAAATCTGTGCGAAGCAAGATGACGTCACTTTCTAAACGCTGCTATGGTACCGAATGGGTCCAAGTTATTTATCAGAATAAAATGGAGCTATATAATACATTGGACAATCGACGGTGAAGTCAAGCTTAATGCGGTCGTTAAGTGTAAGTCGCTGACAGTTGCTATTCATATAGACTTATCAAATGAAAAGTGTTGATCATGACCTGACTACACCTTAACAAAAGGGACGCTTAAGTGTGATTCCGTGCCGATAGCCGTTAAACAGGGGTAGCACGAGACACGTGACGTCACGTGACCAGGGCACGCACCTGTCCGACACATCTGCCTCTTTCTACGAATGAAAATTAGAATGTCACGGTATTTTCAGATCCTGCTTATGCTTGTCAGTGTTGAATGTTTCGCTGTGAGTGTGTTACCAAATATTCCACCAAAGTTCATGACAGTTATAAAATTTAAGATTTTAGAAAATTGCCTGATATAGTGGGGTGTTTTCACAGCTGAACCGGGTGATTATCGTGTACGAAAGATATTGATGAAATCTGTTTAAATAACTTCCCTCTGATAAAAATCTATTTCCATTCCACAAATGTGCAGGTTATCAGCTGTGATTTGGCGTGTGTCCACTGACTATACCAAGTACTTGTTTAACGGAAACAAAGACATCGGAATATAGGACAACTTCCGACAATGTTCTTACAAATTCATTTCCTTGAATAATCATGCGGTTGATCGACATTCAATATCAACGTTTAACCCCTTCCCAATATCCCCTGAAATGTTGGATTTATTGTTCATTGTAGTCCAACAGGCGTCCCCCGACCAGGTGGTGTGTTCACCTGTTACCTGTGCCCCCGACCCCCTTTGTCCGGGGCAGGGTCGTCTTCTGGGCCACTCTGTGTAAAGTAGTGATCAGCCATTTACTCGACATGGCATTGTCGTATTGTTGACGCGGCTTGGCCGTGTGTAGCCTTGCTCCAAGTCCTTTGGCGTATAGTAATTCTGTCCTTAGAATACGCAAGTCTAGATAAGCGGACGTCGGTATCTTACATGGAAACGTGTTCTTATTATTTGTAATCTAGAAATGATGATATTTTTGCCTTAGAGACTTGTGCAAGTCTAGGCCCAGTGTAGCTGAGGTGAATGAAGGACGTGTGCATAGGTGCCACTGTACTAAATTCGTGTATGTTCACAGTCACTGATATACACACGTGCATGTTCACGGTCACTGATGTACAATCGTGTATATTCACAGTCACTGATATACACACGTGTATGTTCACAGTCACTGTACTACACACGTGTATGTTCACAGTCACTGATATACACACGTGCATGTTCACGGTCACTGATGTACAATCGTGTATGTTCACAGTCACTGATACACACACTTGTATGTTCACGGTCACTGTACTACACACGTGTATGTTCACAGTCACTGTACTACACACCTGTATGTTCACAGTCACTGTACTACACACGTGTATGTTCACAGTCACTGATACACACACGTGTATGTTCACGGTCACTGATATACATACACACGTGTATGTTCACAGTCACTGATACACACACGTGTATGTTCACGGTCACTGATATACATACACACGTGTATGTTCACAGTCACTGATACACACACGTGTATGTTCACGGTCACTGATATACATACACACGTGTATGTTCACAGTCACTGATATACACACGTGTATGTTCACAGTCACTGATACACACACGTGTATGTTTACAGTCACTGATATACACACGTGTATGTTCACAGTCACTGATACACACACGTGTATGTTTACAGTCACTGATATACACACGTGTGTGTTCACAGTCACTGATACACACACGTGTATGTTCACAATCACTGATACACACACGTGTATGTTCACGGTCACTGATATACATACACACGTGTATGTTCACAGTCACTGATACACACACGTGTATGTTCACGGCACCTGATATACATACACACGTGTATGTTCACAGTCACTGATACACACACGTGTATGTTCACGGTCACTGATATACATACACACGTGTATGTTCACAGTCACTGATATACACACGTGTATGTTCACAGTCACTGATACACACACGTGTATGTTTACAGTCACTGATATACACACGTGTATGTTCACAGTCACTGATACACACACGTGTATGTTTACAGTCACTGATATACACACGTGTATGTTCACAGTCACTGATACACACACGTGTATGTTCACAATCACTGATACACACACGTGTATGTTCACGGTCACTGATATACATACACACCTGTATGTTCACGGTCACTGATATACATACACACCTGTATGTTCACGGTCACTGATATACATACACACCTGTATGTTCACAGTCACTGATACACACACGTGTATGTTCACGGTCACTGATATACATACACACGTGTATGTTCACGGTCACTGATATACACACGTGTATGTTCACGGTCACTGATATACATACACACACGTGTATGTTCACAGTCACTGATACACACACGTGTATGTTCACGGTCACTGATATACACACACACGTGTATGTTCACATTCACTGATACACACACGTGTATGTTCACGGTCACTGATATACATACACACGTGTATGTTCACAGTCACTGATATACACACGTGTATGTTCACAGTCACTGATACACACACGTGTATGTTTACAGTCACTGATATACACACGTGTATGTTCACAGTCACTGATACACACACGTGTATGTTCACAATCACTGATACACACACGTGTATGTTCACGGTCACTGATATACATACACACCTGTATGTTCACGGTCACTGATATACATACACACCTGTATGTTCACGGTCACTGATATACATACACACCTGTATGTTCACAGTCACTGATACACACACGTGTATGTTCACAGTCACTGATACACACACGTGTATGTTCACAATCACTGATACACACACGTGTATGTTCACAATCACTGATACACACACGTGTATGTTTACAGTCACTGATATACACACGTGTATGTTCACAGTCACTGATACACACACGTGTATGTTCACAATCACTGATACACACACGTGTATGTTTACAGTCACTGATATACACACGTGTATGTTCACAGTCACTGATACACACACGTGTATGTTCACAATCACTGATACACACACGTGTATGTTCACGGTCACTGATATACATACACACGTGTATGTTCACGGTCACTGATATACATACACACCTGTATGTTCACGGTCACTGATATACATACACACCTGTATGTTCACAGTCACTGATACACACATGTGTATGTTCACAGTCACTGATACACACACGTGTATGTTCACAATCACTGATACACACACGTGCATGTTCACGGTCACTGATATCCATACACACCTGTATGTTCACAGTCACTGTACTACACACGTGTATGTTCACAGTCACTGTACTACACACGTGTTTGTTCACAGTCACAGATATACACACCTGTATGTTCACAGTCTCTGATATACACACGTGTATGTTCACAGTCACTGATACACACACGTGTATGTTCACAATCACTGATACACACACGTGTATGTTCACGGTCACTGATATACATACACACCTGTATGTTCACAGTCTCTGATATACACACCTGTATGTTCAGTCACTGATATACATACGTGTATGTTCACGGTCAATGAACAAAGTACATACAAAAAACATGAAACGTGAAATTAAAACCTTGCCGAATAAAACTGAACACAGCAAAATCCCACTTATATGAACAGCGCTGGCATGAAATCCTGCGGCTGTACGATTACCGTATTACTGAACCATATTGATCCGTAATAACACACCTTTAATTATGTATATTAACATACCTATCAATGCTAGCGGGGTGTCGCTGTGTTCGTCTCAACACAGCAGTAGCCATGTGTTTGTCTCAACACAGCAGTAGCCATGTGTTTAACCATGACTTCACGTTGTATACATGTCATTGTTTACTCATAAACACCGCACAAGGTACATGCTGGTTTAAACACGTTTAGTATCCCCTGCGTGTGGCGGATTTACCCCACAGTTACCTGAGCAGGGGGGTAGAATACCACATAGAAAACCACATGTTGCATTGCCCGGGGTGGGGGTGGTATAGGTGGGGGAGGGTTGATTGTAACACTGTAACACACGGCGAGCTGCAACCCGTATAGGACACCAACAGGACTTATTCAATACGGGGTACAGATTGTGTTAAGAGGTTATTGTTATTGCCCGGCTGCCCATCCGAGCTGTAACAGCTGTGTTCCACATGTGACACAGATCTCTCTTCACACACGTGCTATCCGTGGCAGCCACTTACAGACTTAATAAGCTCATCGCCAGGGAGCGGAAGGGGTGCAATCGACTCCAGTCGTGGCGGTATTCTTGAATATATCCTTTGAATGTATATCCTGTATACAGCTATATCCTTACGTTGATAATCTCTCTCTGTGACTCTGACTGCTTCCTCGTTGACTACGATAGATATTGTCTGCTTCCTCTGTGACTACTACAGATATTGACTGCTTCCTCTGTGACTACTACAGACATTGACTGCTTCCTCGTTGACTACTACAGACATTGACTGCTTCCTGTGACTACTACAGACATTGACTGCTTCCTCGTTGACTACTACAGACATTGACTGCTTCCTGTGACTACTACCGATATTGACTGCTTCCTCTGTGACTACTACAGACATTGACTGCTTCCTGTGACTACTACAGACATTGACTGCTTCCACTGTGACTACTACAGATACTGTCTGCTTCATCTGTGACTACTACAGACATAGACTGCTTCCTCGTTGACTACTACAGACATTGACTGCTTCCTCTGTGACTACTACATATATTGTCTGCTTCCTCTGTGACTACTACAGATATTGTCTGCTTCCTGTGACTACTACAGACATTGACTGCTTCCTCTGTGACTACTACAGACATTGACTGCTTCCTCTGTGACTACTACAGATATTGTCTTCTTCCTCTGTGACTACTACAGATATTGACTGCTTCCTCGTAACTACTACAGATATTGTCTGCTTCATCTGTGACTTCTACAGACATTGACTGCTTCCTCTGTGACTACTACAGATGTTGATTGCTTCCTGTGACTGCTACATATATTGACTGCTTCCTGTGACTACTACAGACATTGACTGCTTCCTCTGTGACTACTACAGACATTGACTGCTTCCTCTGTGACTACTACATATATTGTCTGCTTCCTCTGTGACTACTACAGATATTGACTGCTTCCTCTGTTACTACTACAGATATTGTCTGCTTCCTCTGTGACTACTACAGATATTGTCTGCTTCCTCTGTGACTACTACAGATATTGACTGCTTCCTCTGTTACTACTACAGATATTGTCTGCTTCCTCTGTGACTACTACAGATATTGTCTGCTTCCTGTGACTACTACAGACATTGACTGCTTCCTCTGTGACTACTACAGACATTGACTGCTTCCTCGTTGACAACTACAGACATTGACTGCTTCCTGTGACTACTACAGACATTGACTACTTCCTCTGTGACTGTCTACTAGAGACATTGTCTGATTCCTCTGTGACTACTACAGACATTGTCTGATTTCCTCTGTGACTGTCCACTAGAGACATTGTCTGATTCCTCTGTGACTGTCCACTACAGACATTGTCTGATTCCTCTGTGACTGTCTACTACAGACATTGTCTGAGTCCTGTGTGACTGTCTACTACAGACATTGACTGCTTCCTCTGTGACTGTCTACTACAGACATTGTCTGCTTCCTCTGTGACTGTCTACTACAGACATTGTCTGATTCCTCTGTGACTGTCTACTACAGACATTGACTGCTTCTTCTGTGACTGTCTACTTGAGACATTGTCTGATTCCTCTGTGACTGTCTACTAGAGACATTGACTGCTTCCTCTGTGGATGTCTACTACAGACATTGTCTGATTCCTCTGTGACTGTCTACTACAGACATTGTCTGATTCCTCTGTGACTGTCTACTACAGACATTGACTGCTTCCTCTGTGACTGTCTACTACAGACATTGTCTGCTTCCTTTGTGACTACAGACATTGACTGCTTCCTCTGTGGCTGTCTGTTACAGACGTTACCTTACCAGTGAAGATCCGGGGTAGAATAGGTCTTCACCAACCCATGCCTGCCGTAAAAGGCGACTATGCTTATCGTAAGAGGCGACCCACGGGATCGGGTGGTCAGGCTCGCTTGGTTATCGTATCCCAAATGCGTGGTCGATGCTCATGATGCTCATGATGTCAATCACTCGATTGTCTGGTCCAGACTCGATTATTTACAGACTGCAATCGTACAGCTGGAATATGGCTGAGTGCGGCGTTAAACAACGTCAAACAAACAAACAAACAAACTTTTCCCCCGTTACTGTCTGCTACGGACGCTGACGAATTGCAGTGTATATAAAACACGGATATGGAAACTGCTATTTAATGTACCCAACAATTGGCATACATGTTCTTTGTGGTAGTTATAGTATGAATAAAGCAAATATATGTTAAATCACTGTAATGTGAGATATCCATCCCATGCTGCCCACCAGTAGCGACACCGTGTTGCAGGAAATGATGTCAAATGTAAAATGTTGACATCATTTATCCCCCCAGTTATCGAGACATGATGTCCGCGTGAAATGCTCGGGGTTCAAACATGGGAAGTCTAACTACCGCAGTGCCATGTCTCAGTACACACGATCCGCTTTATTAGATGGTGTTTAACTCAACCTTGCTCATCGCTGCAGCAACAAAGTGGAACGTTCCATGAAAAAAAACGTCGAGAAGAATGGAGTGTTTGCTCCCAGCTCGCGCAATAACACAAGCAAATTGATCAGCAGTAAAGGAACATGGCATTTTGAAGATTTCCACACCGCCATTTCACGAGAAGGAATAATTGTTGTCTTCCATTCGCTTCGATGTAGGAGAATGCCACAGGCCATAAAAGGTGTCTTTTTCAGAAATCCAATTTGAGTTTGGATGACTTTTTGAAATAAAACGAGGTAATACAAGCAAGTTATTATGATGACTCTAGCCTCCGAACATAAAAGCTGGCAGAATAGTCTCCTAACATTTACTCACGTCGTTGGAGCGAGTTTCTTTCCTTTTAAAGTAATGGATGATCTCAATAATAGTTCTGATTCGTCTCCATTAACACTGACTTAGTGGTGCTTGCGTACGCCCGCCTCTCTCCCCCCCCCCCCCCCCCCCCCCCCCCCCTCCCCCGGACACAACACACACTTTAAAAAAGACTATGGGTTTTAAAATTGGTTGCACATGGAATATCTATTCCATCAAATAGATATTCATATTTCTGTAAATATTGTGAACTTAGATGTTCGTGAGATTATTACCAGATGTTATATAATGTAGCTGTTTAAATACCTCGTCTACATAAAGAACCTACTAACTTGCCTACGTATGTCTTTGGAATAAATAGATTTTCTATTTGCTGTATACTGCTTAGACGTCGGATGTTTTTTTGTTTTGGAGAACATCCCGAGACCATATAACAGGATATGGTCCCTCAGAACAACGAATCCCGATGCTGTGAGTGCTTTATTGCGCTTCACAGCCATAAACACAGCCTTGCATCCCGTCTTTAAGTCTCACATTCTAATGACTCCGGTAAAAACGTAATGGAGTATTATTGTTTTTGTGTAAAATGCAGAGAAACCAGCTTCCTCTTGCACGTTGGCCATGTTTATTGTCGCGATGCAGTGAATCATAGTACGTGCGATTACATGTGTTGGTGCAATATTCCAAATAATCCAGGCTAATTTTGCTATGATGACTCACACACAAAAAAGTCCCCGAAATAATTGAAATCCATCCGCTAAGCGCAATAAAAGGCACTCCCGGTAAAACTATTACGTTAATGCTAGTATTATTCCCCCGAGTGGCAGAACAAGCAATCAACTCGAAATACCAGTCGTTTGGGGATCACGTGATCATTGGAGATTGTAACTTGATAGAATACAAGACGCGTGCGTCCGCGCGTTCATTTACAGTCGCTTGAATAACTCGATAGTGACACGAGACTTGGTACCTGCACCCTACGGCCACCTGGTACTTCCGGTTCTACACGAGACACGTGACTTCTGCGCGTGTTCGGGTGGCAGACGTATTGCCTTGGGAGTCAGAGCGGGGACACCCTCTTCGTCGCGTGCTTCAATCTATCTTTCTATGTTAAGTTCGGGTTGATTTATTTTATTTTTCTAAGAATAAAACTTGGGTCACACAAGTCCTGAATACGTCATTGATGATGATTCAACTTTCAAAAGAGTCACATGATTTCGTCGGATTACAACTGTGTGTAGCCTTGTGACTGGAGACATGAATTTAATAATCACTTCTATGGTAAATGAGGGAGTTTGTTTCAAGGACGCATTGAACGGTATTGAGCGGGCTGAACTGATAAAGGTCTTAGACGTTTACCACTTTGGTGATACCTACGAATACGGTATTGTGATAAGATACTTTGATACATATTCAGTGGGAATCTGGGATTCGAACCCACGATCACAGCTATCTTCCACGCCTAAGGGACGCAACTCTTCACATCTAATTGCAGCATCTTCGCCCGTGAAGATTCGGGGTAGAATAGGTCTTCAGCAACCCATGCTTGTCGTAAAAGGCGACTATGCTTGTCGTAAGAGGCGACTAACGGGGTCGGGTGGTTAGGCTCGCTGACCTGGTTGATGCATGTCATCGTATCCCAATTGCGTGGGTCGATGCTTATGATGTCAATCACTGGATTGTCTGGTCCAGACTCGATTATATACAGACCCCGTCATATAGATGAAATATTGTTAACTCTCTATCAGCAATGTCTTCCACAAATGTGTTCCCTTAATTGTTTCGATCAGTATATCTGTACCGATGGTGGCTACATTTATGAATAATCATGATTGCATCATTTTCCAGTATATTCGTCCGCGTATGTGTTCCCTTACTTGTTTCGATCAGTATATGTGTACCGATTGGGATCATATTGATGGTTAATGGTAATTGCTGCGTTAAGTTATGATCAACAGTATTTTCCGGTATATTTGATCACAATAGTCATATGCGTTCCCTTAATTATTCCGAGCAGTATATATGTACCGATGGGATCATGTTGCTTTGTTGTGTAAAATTGCTTCCCGCCATCAAAATACGTCACAGAATGAAATGTTTGTGTTGTCTGCTGGTGTGTGGCATCGTAGATTCTCCAGTATATCATGTTTCCATTCCATTTAAGATAGATTTTCAGGTCCCATTCGCTAGTTTTGGGTGATACGACGCTAAAATACCCGTCCAATCAAATTGCACTCGTGTGCGAGAGAATGCCTGTGGGAGATTGCTGAGACTAGAGATGTGGATGGTGATGTCATTTTCCAAACTCTGATCACTACGCCAGCAAACGCAGGGTCTTTATCATAAAGAGTCAGTGAGTGAGTTAATATTTAACGTCACATCGGAAATATTTCAGCCATATTGTGACGAGTTATAATAGAATTGAATCATAATATACTATTGCTGATGTAAAAGATACGGGAATGTTGCAAGCGGGTAGTATCACACATAATTCAATAGAATCCCGAACGAAAGAAATATTTATCTGCCATTATTGCCTCTGTTCCCGCGTGTTCAATGTCCCCTACTTCCGGGCTAGCGTTGACAGAATGATAGGGTGTGAGAGTGAGATAAAGTACCCTCGCTACGTACCACTGCGCACTGCACACCTCTAGGTGTAACTACGTCTAGAGCAGAGGAGGCAAACCCATTAAGCTACTCCACCTGTATTCCCCGACGTTTAGGGCAATGAGACCCCGGGCCCTCGTCACTGACTGGGTTGCTAATAACACAGCGGTAGCGCTGATTGAGTCATTAGAAGACAAGTGGGATCACGGCCTAATCCGCCTGTGCTGCTGGTGACGGTGTCGTTGCTGTCGTCGCCCTCTCGAGGACAGATGGAACAAAGTTAATTAAAGTGACATCGAACTCTTCCCATGTTGTCAGGTGGCCTATTGGTTGGTGCGCTCGCTTGTCACGCATAACACACGGTTGATTCCCATTCACAACCGATTCCTGCATGTATAGGCCACTCTGGGCACTATTGATAGTGGTTCATTCGCACAACGCCGACGTAATATTTTGCCCAAGACTGCCCATTGATAGGGTTTGGTTAGTTTGTTGTTTTACGCCGCACTCAGCAATATTCCAGTTAAATGATGGCGGTCTGTAAATAATCGAGTCTGGACCAGGCAATCAAGTGATTGATATCATGAGCATCGATCCACGCAATAGTTTGGCATTTTGCAACTTACCTAAGTGTTTGTCTGTTTGTTTGTTTTTTGTTTAACGCCTGACTCAGCAATATTCCTGCTATGTGACGGCGGTCTAAATAATCGAGTGTGGACCAGACAATCCAGTGATTGACATAATGAGCATCGATCCACGCAACTGGGATACGATGACATGCTTCAACCAAGTCAGCGAGCTTGACCACCCGATCCCGTTAGTGGCCTCTTACGTCTAACGGGATCGGGTTGTCAGGCTCGCTGACTTGGTTGAAGCATGTCATGATCCCAGTTGCGTGGATCCTGATGGGATGTAGGTTCCAAGTTTCTTGTTTTCTGAGACAATCGGTCTTATTTAAGCGGCCTTTGAAAAAATGGTTCTCAAAGATTATGTTTGGAATCAACATATAAAAAGTCAACATAGTTCATGTACCTAGCTTTTCTAATTAAATATTAAAATTCAAAAAATGGAAATGGGTCATCTACCCTCCATTTGTATGTGGACATCCGTGTGTCGAGTGACGTGGCAATTGTGTGTAGTGTGAAACTACCTTGGATGACGTTGTCGAAATATCGCGATATATATGAAATGTGGTTTAACGTCGCGTCTAAGATTATTGCACTTATATAGCGACGTGCATGTACGTGTGTGTGTTTGTGTGGCTGCTTGTACTAGTCCGAACTGATGCCGATTTATAGTGCCAGCTCACTGAGAGACCATACTGCAGTTTATGAATACATGAATACATGAATACCCCACTCAGACACAGTATACAGACTTCGAGACGACCAGTCCTTGTTTTAGCCCCTTAATGCCGAGCGACAGACAGGGTAACAACAAGTACCATCTTTTAACGTCTTTTGGTATGACGCGGTCGGGGATCGAACCCCGGACCTTCCGCTCTCCGGGCGGACGCTCTACCACAAGACCACGGAGGCGGTCTCTGATGTAAAAGACGTCAAGCGATGATAAATACATCCGTTGACCAAATGTCTGATGTCCATGTCTGATGTCCATGTCTGATGTCCGTTGAGATGTCTAATTTCCATAGATCAAGTGTCTTAAGTCCGTTGACCATGCCAATTGTCCATGTCTCTTGTCCGTTGACCATGTCTGATGTCCGTTGACCAAGTGTCTCCTGTCCGTTGACCATGTCTGATGTCCATGTCTCTTGTCCGTTGACCATGTCTGATGTCCGTTGACCAAGTGTCTCCTGTCCGTTGACCATGCCTGATGTCCATGTCTTATGTCCGTTGACCATGTCTGATGTCCGTTGACCAAGTGTCTCCTGTCCGTTGACCATGTCTGATGTCCATGTCTCTTGTCCGTTGACCATGTCTGATGTCCGTTGACCAAGTGTCTCCTGTCCGTTGACCATGCCTGATATCCATGTCTTATGTCCGTTGACCATGTCTGATGTCCGTTGACCAAGTGTCTCCTGTCCGTTGACCATGTCTGATGTCCATGTCTCTTGTCCGTTGACCATGTCTGATGTCCGTTGACCAAGTGTCTCCTGTCCGTTGACCATGTCTGATGTCCATGTCTCCTGTCCGTTGACCATGTCTGATGTCCGTTGACCAAGTGTCTCCTGTCCGTTGACCATGTCTGATGTCCATGTCTCTTGTCCGTTGACCATGTCTGATGTCCGTTGACCAAGTGTCTCCTGTCCGTTGACCATGTCTGATGTCCATGTCTTATGTCCGTTGACCATGTCTGATGTCCGTTGACCAAGTGTCTCCTGTCCGTTGACCATGTCTGATGTCCATGTCTTATGTCCGTTGACCATGTCTGATGTCCGTTGACCAAGTGTCTCCTGTCCGTTGACCATGTCTGATGTCCATGTCTTATGTCCGTTGACCATGTCTGATGTCCGTTGACCAAGTGTCTCCTGTCCGTTGATCATGCCTGATATCCATGTCTTATGTCCGTTGACCAAGTGCCATCTGTCCGTTGACCATGTCTGATGTCCATGTCGTATGTCCGTTGACCATGCCTGATGGACATGTGTATACTGTCCGACGAATGAGTGTGTGAGTTGGGTTTAACCTCGCCCTGAGCAGTATTAATGTGGGATGCGCTGACAAACCTAAAAATAAAATCGGAGCGAATCGGGATTCGAACCAACGATCAGAGGTTTCTGGCAAGAGCAGGGGCTGCAATCATGCACAGTCACTTCCGGTTAGATTACTCCCCCACCCGTGCCCATAAAATGGGCTTTCGAAAAGGTTACAATCCGGTGCGTGAGAACATGACACTGAGCTTGATATACAATTTTTCGATATCCCCATTGTGTTAAACACGCCATGAGATATGTCTGATGCGGCATTGATTGCCACGACATCCGCTCCCCTCCCTACCACACCCAACCCCTTCCCCTTTCGCCGTACCCTTAACGACTGTTTCTCTAGCATACTACATGAGCTCCGTCGTTACGTCAAATCAGGTCTTCGGTTGTTGTCGCTGTTTTATCGACTTGCTTGGCTGTCGCTGATTGGTTCAGGTTTTCGTGGTTGATGTCAAAAGTTCCCGTGGACGGGTCCGGATAATGATCCAGTCGTAACGCAATGGGTTTGTCAGTGGTCGACCGCAACGTCGCAAATCATTAACGTCGTTTATTGTGTTCCAGGACAACGTTTTCGACAGCCGGAACGTCGCTTGTAATGTGCTGACGGATGGGCACCTCATCCATGCTTGTAGTGATAGCGTCACCAATGATCACACACAGGATTGGACCTTAATCGCCGGGAATCAAGCGGAGACTTAACATCACAGAAATATTTAGTCTGCTTTTTTTCAAATTATGAATGAGGTAACATGGAAATAATCTGCTATTTTGTATACAACTTCAAATTAAACTGAGTACTTATTATAGATAACCCTAGGTCATAACATATTATTTTGTATTGGTACTTCGTATTATTAACTTGATTTATTATGCACGTGTTTATATAGTTTAGAGAATATTGTCTCTGTTTCTACATGGAACATTTGTGCAATAAAATCTTGTATCTTGCATTCGAGTTCTTGACAATGTCAATATCAAATAACTTTCAATGTCAAATAGCTGCACGTGCATGGCGCCGACATTAAGGACATACATGATTTGCCTGTTTAACGTGAAACAGAAAATGCAAGGATTAATACCCGACTCTTGCACAGAAATTGTTTGATAAAGGTTACAACATTCAAGGCCCCAGTAAAGATTTCGAAAAGTTTTATGGTAAACATAACAATTTTGACGCACCAATGACAAAAATTAGATCCGATGTAATTCCCTATTGTGACTTTTACGATATGTTCCCGTGTATTTTTAGGTGAACAATTGACTTGCCTCTGCATGTGTCTGTGACGGATGCCCCCGGTGGGGCAGGATACGGTAACCTTTTCGCGAGCACCTGGTATCATCACTATTTGATGATGATTCACAAACACATGCTCATGATATAGTCGGAATCGTGCTATCGACTCTGCTTTATGCAGATATTACTGTTAGATATAGAAATGAGTTTTGTAGCTTTATTCACATTTTATGCGTAGGAGCCTAAATTGTCTTTCATTTTCTCTTTCATAAGACAGAGAAGTGCGAATACCCTTGACGTTTTCATTATGCTGGAGCTGCTCCTTGTATGGTGCTTGATAACGTTGAGGCCGCTTCTGTTGAATCCATACGCATCCCGGTCCAGAAGCAATTCCCTCTACAAGTAATGTTACATACATGTAATCGAAGTGCATTGCTTTAATCACACTGCGAACGGCCGTAGGGTAATCGTTATCAATAAAATGCACATTTACAAGAGGAGAGCGCGCAACAAAGAGTATGATTAATGTCGTGAGATTAATGGTGTGCATGGTTTGGCCATTTCGAGGCACGGGCCCGGACATAAGCAAATATTAGCTGTTTGGCACGAAGTACATGAGTGCACAAGGACAATGTCCACGTGGGATGCATCTCGAGCTCTGAGTGGATCCAATAAATATCAAATAATTAGTGGATTAGTTCCCCTGGTGCTGCCTATAGAAGAACTATTGACGCTCGACTGAGAGGGTTTCATAGCTGCCACCACCGGCCATCTTCGGGTATTTCCGGAAACAAGCTGCATTAAGCAGCGCGTGAAATCTAATTTGATAAAGTGTGACAGAGAAAAGGTCTTGTCATGGCCATAATAGATTTGAACTCGGGTAATGACGATGAGCGTGCTCCAGCCACTCTCTGGTTTCGTGTTTAAAAGCGAACATTAACGTCCTTGCTTTATGTATTGATTTAGCATTTGTTTATCAAACACTTAAGTCTAGTGTATTTGATTAAATGAAATGGGTTTCGTATTGTTCAGGTTCCTTCGGACGGCCGTGGCGGAAACAGTCGAGTCTCTTTAATGCTTGTGGCGATCCATCTCCGTCCATTTAGACCACTCTGTTTACGCTTTGCGTCGAACGGCGTGTCCAGGTCGCGCATCTTTCAAGTGCCTATTTTATCAGACACAAAGATAACTATTACAGTGTATACATTTAAAAAATATTACTTACAGACAACACTACCATTGCAATCTAATGAAAATGAATCAAAACTATTTTAATTTTTTAATTTATTTATTTATTTATTTATTATTCATCCATCCATCCATCCATCCATCCATCCATCCACCCATTTATTTATTTATTTATTTATTTATTTATTTATTTATTTATTTATTTATTTATTTATTTATTTATTTATTTATTTATTTATTTATTTATTTATTTATTTATTTATTTATTTATTTATTTATTTATTTAATCTTGTACATGCATTCTGAATTGTGACCACTGGATGATGTCAACAACAAACAGCACCAGAGACGCACATCTGAAACCTTAGTTTCTGTATCAGTTACCAACAAAGACCAGAAACAATGCAGATAGGTATCTTCCACATTTACAGAGAAATATATTAGATCCGAACGGAGACCTATCATATCTCAAGTTCCATCTCGTCATAGCCTCTCGTGTGTTGCCATACGGTCCAGACACACGGTCCCGCTACGGCGTAATTCCACGCACTGCCTCACTGTTATTATAATTATCTGTCTATACGTCAATGCGCTGTCCAACACAAAATCTATTATAACGCCTTTCCCCCAACAACCGCGATCAGTTACTTATAATAATGACATCTTATCCCGCTGACACTGATACACCTTGAGCCAATTACGGAATTTGCCGAGCAGTAGTTAAGTCAGCGCCCCCTAGTGTTCGCGAACAGGCGGTGGCCCCTGGAGGATTCGAGCTCAACTAGCTTGAAGATTTTCTGCCCACTTTCGACCTATAATAACAGGCCACAGTTTAGCCTTGATTAATCGTATCATGACCTCGGTGCTATTACAAATCAATATGTTATGAATAAATCAGTAATCCCTAGTCGCGATAACAAATGCCGGATCGACCTCGGATAGAACTCCTTCATTTCATCCGAGGTCAGCCAGTGCCTACAGCGAAATAAAGAGCGTTGAAAACAGTGCCGTCGGTTTCTGATTTGAGTTTGATGTAAAATCAGACATATATGTTTTTCTGAAAAGTATTTTGACACGTGTCTGTGAGAAAAGCAGTCAAATATTAACAGCATATGTTTAACGGAATCTGGTGCTGTGGGATGGGCCGTTCTAACTTCGCTGTCCATGCAAAGATAACCATATTGATTTATATTCCTCTTTTTTAAAGGACGAGTTTAAAGAGCGCATTTATAACAGTTAATTCTCGGTAAACAGAGCCTCATCTGATGTTTATAGTTAGGTTGATGATGACGTCCATTCTTGTAGATGACGTGTCCTTCACGAACGCAAGACGTAGTACTCATCTGAGTCAACCTGCGAGTCGCGGACTGGAGGAAATACTCAGAAATATACATGCACCCATTTACACATATCTGCAGAGTTACATATAAGTGTAAATGTGTACATACACACCATAAATGTACCATCGCAAACCATTGGGATCGGGTAGTCAGGCTCGCTGACTTGGTTGATGCATGATCGATGTTCATGATGTCAATCGCTGGAATGTCTGGTCCAGACTCGATTATTACAGACCATAGCTGGAATAGTGCTGAGTGCATAGACGAAGTATGACGAGGCTCTTTCCACTGGACCAAGTCACCCAAAACAGTTCTGTCCATCTTATACTTGTAGTTTCACTCGTGTCCATGGTCATATATAGAAAACTACGGTTATAACGAACTCAAAGGGACTACTAATTGTAGTTCGTTATAACCGTTGTTCGTTATAAGCATATATACAGCGTAACTACAGCAAATAGTCGGGACCAAAAAGTAAGTTCGTTATATCCGTCAGTTCGTTATAAGCGTATTCGTTTTAACCGTAGTCTACTGTATGATTTTTGAACATGTTTATACAGTCGCTATCTACATCGCCTTACCAAATCAGAAAGGTCCCAACACCTGCTTGTGTTTAATATTAGAAGAATACTTCCAGACAATTTCTGAAATAAGCCTTTTTGACACAGTTTGGCCTTCTCTCTTCATTTTCTTTCGTACAAACTATGCATTATTTGTTAAAGATGCACAAAGATAGGTAGGGTTCTTATCATACATTGCCTTTTATCGAGTTCGTATATAGATAGGTACGCGTACTGCACAGACTTGCCTAGTAATGTCAACGTTGGTACCACGCATGTTAATGTATGTCCAAGTCATAAATATTGGCCCCTACCCCTCTACTACCCACACCCCAATAGCATCAAATGGGTGGTGCCTTGTTCAACATGACTACATTATCTACACCTTTTTCTTAAAAACAAATACTTGTAGCTTCTTTGTCTCTAAAGTCTTCCAAAATAACACTGTTGTTGCTTCAGATAAATAAAACATAATTAATTCAGATGTAGAGATAATGTTAATAGGATCGCATTTGCTGTAACGAGTTTTTCCTTTTCATAATTAACACGTTGAAGAATGTTTAGGACTAAAATCTCCTCAGTTATTTATGTTTCAACGTTTGTGCTGTGGTAGGGCATCTCGATTGGTATCTGTCCCATGAAATGTGTAACTTGATTCAACGTAAAGTGAAGCTGCACACGTTAACCCCATACCACTGTACATATGTCAGTGATAACACCCGGTGTTCGCGAACTAAACTTTTAGCTATATTGTTGTCCCCGGGGATTGTCCAGTTGTCCGAAGAGACAAAATGGACTGGGTGGTCAGACCCGCGTCATCGTACCCCGACAGTGTATGACTTTACTATGACTAATGCCTAGTCTCTGAAAATATAATTTTTAAAGAAACAACCCCATTTAAAAGTAAGTGAGATGGGGGATTCAGAACCTGTGGAAAATCTAGACTTGCTTCATTGAGGGTTATTGCAGTACAGTAAGAGCTGGGCTGAGGGAAACCATGGTTCGGAGACAGTAAGATTGGCTTGAGTTTGCTCAAAATATAAACAACTGGTTGTTCTGGATTATTTTCAGACCACCGTTAAACACGCATTAAAAAACCAACAATGGCACGCCAGGTTAGTGTAAAGTGTACACACCCTGTAGGCACCGATAGGGGACTTCTACCTCTACAGGACCCTCTTCCCACATAGTTAAAACTATCTTACAGGTATGTAGTCGTATACACCAGACAGCTACTAGTTGATTACTTATTATTGCTTACAACATAACAATTTGATTTTTGATTTGTTTGTTGTTTAACGCCACTCTCAACAATATTCCCGCTATATGACGGCGGTCTGTAGATACTTGAGTCTGTACCAGACAATCCAGTGATTGGCATCATGAACATCGATCCATGCATACGATGACATGAATCAACCAAGTCAACGAGTCTGACCACCCGATCCCGTTAATCGCCATGCATAGTCGCCTTTTACGGCAAGCATGGGATGCTGAAGACCTATTCTACCCCGGATCTATACAATATAACAAGAAGCCGACGCAGTGATCATCCTATATTCTGAACACATCGTGTTTGCTGGCAAGGGAAAAACACAGACACCATGAAAGAAATGATAATTCAGTGTAAATGGTTCGAAAAGGTCGAAAGTGTTAAAAACAAATATTCCACTTTTTTCTTGCACGGGTAAATGATCTCCGCCATAAAGGCCAGTATGCAGAGACAATCATCAAAGTAAACATAGATTTGTGTTTTTTAAAAAAAACAACCACACATCAAAAGTGCTTCATTCCAAATAAAAAACGAGTTTAGTTAGTTCAGCATTAAAAAGTCTCTTTGTAGAAACAGGACCAGCTTCGTGGCATTGAGTACATCGTGTATGTCAGTGTGCATCAAAGCGAACACATCACGCAATGCCGGCGTCATGCGCAGATAGGCCAATAAAAACACACACAAAACGTCCTATTCAAGAATGACACACAGCTCCATACGGCGTCGGAAGGCAAACCACCATGATCGGAGCCTGGAGCATGTTTCGGAGGAAATACGGTAATGACATCCACGAAGGGTTATCGCTTGGGCGGAGCGCTGTGGGATTATAGCATCGACTCGTGGTGGTGATATAAAAGAACATATTCTCTAGGTAATACGTCAATTAACTCTACACATATTAATACATAATCAATGTTGGTTGAGGGAATTCGATTGATTTTGTACTCCAAGGTAGATGTGTTAAGGAGCTGTCATGGTATTTGGTTGTATATTCCTAGATGGATGTGTAAAGGAGGTGTGATGGGATTTGATTGTATATTCCTAGATGGATGTTTTAAGGAGGCGTCATGGTATTTGATTTTATACTCCCAGATGGATGTGTTAAGGAGGTGTGATGGGATTTGATTGTATATTCCTATATGGATGTTTTAAGGAGGTGTGATGGTATTTGATTGTATATTCCTGAGTGGATGTGTTAAGGAGGTTTCACGGTATTTGATTGTTTATTCCTAGGGAGATGTGTTAAGGAGGTGTGATGGTATTTGATTGTATATTCCTAAATGGATGTTTTAAGAAGGCGTCATGGTATTTGATTGTATATTCCTGAGTGGATGTGTTAAGGAGGTGTCACGGTATGTGATTGTATATTCCTAGGTGGATGTTTTAAGGAGGTGTCATGGTATTTGATTTTATACTCCCAGATGGATGTGTTAAGGAGGTGTGATAGTATTTGATTGAATATTCCTAGATGGATGTTTTAAGGTGTGATGGTATTTGATTGTATATTCCAAGATGGATGTTTTAAGGAGGTGTGATGGTATTTGATTGTATATTCCTGGATGGATGTTTTAAGGTGTGATGGTATTTGATTGTATATTCCTAGATGGATGTTTTAAGGAGGTGTGATGGTATTTGATTGTATATTCCTGGATGGACGTGTAAAGGAGTTTCATTGTATTTTATTTTATACTCCTAGATGGATGTGTTAAGGAGGTGTTATGGTATTTGATTTTATACTCCTAGATGGATGTGTTAAGGAGGTGTGATGGTATTTGATTGTATATTCCAAGATGGATGTTTTAAGGAGGTGTGATTGTATTTGATTGTATATTCCCAGATGGATGTGTTAAGGAGGTGTGATGGTATTTTATTGTATATTCCCGGATGGATGTGTTAAGGAGGTGTCATGGTATTTGATTTTATACTCCTAGATGGATGTGTTAAGGAGGTGTGATGGTATTTGATTGTATATTCCTGGATGGATGTGTTAAGGAGGTGTGATGGTATTTGATTGTATATTCCTAGATGGATGTGTTAAGGAGATGCCATGGTATTTGATTATATACTCCTAGATGGATGTGTTAAGGAGGTGTCTTGGTATTTGATTGTATATTCCTGAATGTGTTAAGGAGGTGTGATGGTATTTGATTTTATACTCGTAGATGGATGTGTTAAGGAGGTATGATGGTATTTGATTTTATACTCCTAGCTGGATGCGTTAAGGAGGTGTGATGGTATTTGATTTTATACTCCTAGGTAGATGTGTTAAGGAGGGTCATGGGATTAGTATTTATATGTTACAGTCAATGTGTAAAATGACTGAAAATTTCACTTAGGCAATTATCCGTGAAGATCCGGGTTAGATTAGGTCTTCAGCAATCCATGCTTGCCGTATAAGGCGACTATGCTTGTCGTAAGAGGCGACTAATGGGATCGGGTGGTCAGGCTCGCTGACTTGGTTGAAGCAAGTCATCGTATCCCTGTTGCGTGGATCGATGCTCATGATGTCAATCACTGGATTGTGTGGTCCAGACTCGATTATTTAGACCGCCGTCACATAGCTGAAATATTGCTGAGTCAGGCGATAAACAAAAAACAAACCGACAAACACTTGCAAAATGCCAAACTATTTTACAATTACTTTTTTCAGATTGATTAAAAGTTATTAAGAAGTTCAAAAGGGCTTAAAAGCATCACAATAGGTAAATTATGTTAGGATTAGAGGCTTAAAATTTAAAAACATATGCACTTTCTTTGGTTTTCTTTTAATCCTATTATTTTCATATACAGGTGATGAAATAGAGCATAAACAGATTGGAATTCGTTATCATCATATAATAAATTGAAAAATAATTTTAAAATGACTGAAATATTTTACCATTTTGTAAATTGCCTAAGTGTCAGTTTACACATTGACAGTAACTTTGTTTTTTTAATAATTTCTTTATTTTTCTAAAGCATTTACACGGTTTTTCATAACAATATATTCAAAGAAAGAAATCATGACTGCTTGGCCAACGCTTATCAAAGTAATCTCTGTTACAATCAATGACGGAAGTATACTTTATTAACGTATAAGATTCATTGAGCTCCTTCATTTCTAATTGGAATGATGGTGGATAGTTATTATTTCTAATGTTGAAAAGGCTTCATTTTGACAAAATAATGAAAAGATTTAAAGGATTGTTATTTTCGAAAAATAACCAAAAAGAGCATTTTCTTTCTTACCGGGCTTTGCGTTTTAGGCGATATCCAAGTTCTCCCCAGATGGAGCTAACTTTGTTGCATTCCCAAAATATATGTTTTACGTCTTCTGTTTCAAAGACACATTGATATATATATAAATAATATACCGCCAAAGAAAAGCGAATACATACATGCTGGTTAATATATGAAGACTTACTGATATTGAAGAGATATAAGTTTGGTTCGTTACACAAACGAACATACTGGTATGTTGTGTGAACCGATGCTCATGAACGCATCACATGTGACGTCATAGATCTGTGACCCGAGATGCACCATTTGTCTCGTGCAGGATTAGTGTTTGGAAATCACGGGTGGCATATAGTGATAAGAATAAAGTCATCCAGTGGTAACAATTAACCGATTGTTAGTTTTGTCAGTAATTGGTGCACATTAGAAACATTCTTCTTTACGTACATACTTCTCTATATGTTTATATAGTACGCGTTTCTTTTTGCGGTGAGTATATATCCTTCATGGGAACCTCTCTCTCTCTCTCCTTCTCTCTCCTTCTCTCTCTCTCTAAATAACCATTCATATCCATCCTGGGAACTTTCGATCTCCTAGCGTCTCCTAAGCTGCACCAGACGGCCGCTTACCGACTGATTTCTCAATTACTGATCAGGGCCATATAATCAATGCCACCAAGCCGACGTGTGGACATGTATGGAGCATAACAAGACGACTGCGGTGGGAGAGCTGTCCTGCCTTCTGGGAACCAGAGGGAATGTGACACGGCACTCGTCAGCTACCGGCATCTCAGGCGCGCAGTCGTTAGTGCAAGCTGGAGGGTTGCAATCTGCCTGCTGTCTGTCGCAACACGCTCAGGAGGTCATAACCAGAAGAAGACATGGCCATTTAGCAAGATTCACCAAAATCCTGTTTATATCCCTTTAGACGTAAACCTTGCTTTGTTTGTTGTTTAGCTCCGCACTCAGCAATATTCCTGCTATATGACGGCGGTCTGGAAATAACCGAGTGTGAACCAGACATTTCAGTGATTGACATCATGAGCATCGATGCACGCAATTGGGATACGATGACATGCACATCATTATCCCCGATTTACGCTATCAGGAAACGTTGTAGAGATAAGCAAAGCGGGCGGTGTCATGAGTTCCCCGAGAGCCATGTGCCTGCATCTGCCATGTATAAAGTGATATGTATAAATCTCTTCGCCTATGTTTTTTAAAAAAAAACAAAGAAAAAAAATCTTGAAATAAGGGTAAATATATCTGGTTCATTATTTGTTTCACTGTGGAGAAATATTTGTAATGAATAAGATAATGTACCATAGTGTTTGCTTTATATTCCGTGGATGGATTAGTTATCTATCGTGTAAGTAAACTACGGTTATAACGAACTCAAAGGGACCACTAATTTTAGTTCCTTATAATCATATAACAAGTGTAAAGCAAATATACAGCAAATGGGCGGGTTCAAAACACATTTCGTTATATCCGTCAGTTCGCTACAAGCGTCTTCGTTATAAAGGTATTTTACTATTTTTGTTTGTTTGCGAATACTGACGCGTGAGGTTCGACCCCAGAAACAATATGAAGCGGACAACTTTGGTCGGTTCAAGAGCAGTGTATCGCCCACCAACATAGCGTTAGTATCGTAACCCCTAACTTTAACATAGACTCACAATAAATGTTATTCCTAGATCGCCTTGTGGGTTTTATGGGGAAATTGTGATATAATGTCAAGAATGTAAGTGACCGACTAAACTGTCGGTAAAAGAAAGTATAGCCCCATTTGTGATGGTGGCTAAACATGAAAAAAAGGTTAGTCAATGGTGATGTAGTTGATACTGGTGTCATAGTTGTGTTTTGAACGTTACGTTTTAATACACATCCAGTTGGTATTTTGTGTGGAAAAAAACCTGAGGCAAACTTATTTTTTGACACCATTCTTTGAAAATGTTGTTTTGTTTATTGTTTAAGGCCGCACTCAGCAACATCCCTGCTATATGAAGGCAGGATTACATCGAGTGTGAACCAGACAATCCAGTGATTGACATCATGAGTATCGATACGTGCAATTTGGATACGATGACATGCATCAACCAGGTCAGCGAGCCTGACCACCCGATCCCGTTAGTCGTCTCTCAAGACAAGCATTGTCACCTTTTACGGCAAGCATGGGTTGCTGAAGATCTATTCCTCCCCGAATCTTCACAGGTGGATTTTATTTGTAAATATATGCCCAGGAGAGACTATGACATACAGAACTATGCCATATTTTAATCGACATGATCTGTATACTACTTGGTCATGATATGTTGATTTTTTTTTATGACACACTACATGTATCTGGTATTTGTACACATTTCACTTAAATTGAAGGCAAACATTTTACGTATTTTAAAATGATATTGTACGCTGAAATATAGCTCACGCACATGGTGGGATACAATGACATTCATCAACCAGGTCAGCGAGCCTGACCACCCGATCCCGTTAGTCGCCTCTTACAACAAGCATAGTCCCCTTTTTGCGGCAAGCATGGGTTGCTGAAGACCTATTCTAGCCCGGATCTTCACGGGTCCTATCCTTTGAAACAAATTATTGAGTGAGTGAGTGAGTTGTGTTTAACACCGCTTTCAACAGTATACCAGTTATATCACGGCGTGTCAGCTTAATGCAGGTCTTAGACGTTTACCACCTCTGTGAAACCAACGAGCACGGGAATGGTGCTGACAAACCTAGAAACATAATCGGGGCGAACCGGGATTCGAACCCCTACTCATAGGTTTCTGGCGTGCCCATGGGACGAAACTCTGCACAGCGAATTGCGGCGCCTTAGACGACTTGGGCACCCGTGCCCCCAACAAATTATTGCTATACATGTACATTATCAATCATAGATAGCAGACTTAACAGCAAGCTTGAAGGACTTGAATGAAGGCTACTAGGACGGCCAAAAGGTACGAGGTTAGCCCCCCTTTTATTAACATGGCACCATGTGACGGCAACGTGTCAAGATATCAATGTGAAAAAAACAAACAATTTAATTCTCAATACAGCTTCAAAAGTCACACCCTACTTATCATCGCGGTAACTGAAATGTCAAGTATGAACCATTAATTTTCATCTAACATGCTCCTTACACCCACTTGAAGGTCGTGTCAGGACGGAGTTGGTAACGGACGCCAACTAACCCTATCGGAATCCCCACGACGTGGGCCCCTCGAGCGGAAATCGATCGTTTCTTCATGACACTGAACGTAATGAAGAGTAAACACATTCACCGCCCTGTGGACGATGTCGTACACATAGACGTCGGGGTCGATGTCCCTGGATTACGGCATAACTCTCTTCAGAACCATCGATCCCGTCTTTAGAACCGGAAGTCCAGCGAATGAAACAAAGATGGCGGTCAATTACCGGTAATCTGACAATTGAAGAAGACTGTGATGGTTCGGCGTCAACGGAGACGCGTCAAGAAGTGGACACACCCTTTCAAATGAGTCTTTGTTGCTCTGAAACACCGTGAAACATTAATTGACACCAGACCTTCTTGCGAAACAATTACCAAGGACGTTCTTTTCATGTGCTTAGAGATTATTTGTAAAGGAATATTAAAGTTGAATGTGATATTCTTATAAAAATGATGTCATATGTTTTTGGTACTGAATAGGCATGGGACAACTTCTCGTTGTTAGGGGAAGAGAAATACTATATCAAATTTGTATACACAAGATCGATACAACAACCAGTCTCTTTGAAGTAGGTGCACGCTGCAGGATGAATTGAGCGTCACGATTCGTGGTTTTCGCCAGTCCTCCAATCACGTGTTTGAGATATCGCCATTGTCTTTGTGTTATGCCAGCTAAGATTTCGATTACACAAATACATTACAGGTATCAAATATTCATAACACGTTTGAATGCTGATTCCACAGCTCAGACACATTGATCCAATATTGGCTTTCTGGGTAATTATCCTTTGTTGACAAATACGCCGCTGTGAGCCGACACGGATGAATTGTAATCGCTCAGGAGGCGGCAATACCAGGAGCAGCCATGCATGGAAAGAACAAGTCAATATGCCCAAGCTATTAGCAGAAGCTGTAGGGAGCTTCCAACACAAACCAAACGCTCCCTGTGAAACAAACACCTCGTGCTCAATGCGGCTCAATCTTTGGTAAGAATAACATGATCCATGCATCGCTTGTCTAAGCTCATCTGCCCTTAAGGGCACGAGGCCGTTGACTGATGGGATTCTGAATTTTGACACTTTTTTAGGGATAGCAATTTCTTTTAATCTTCGTACGACGTTTCAGGGCTACTTCTTGTTGCTTCATCAAATGATGTCTTCAACAGGTGATTAACTTATGTTCAAACAATTATTTAACACAATATTTCAATTATGTAGGCTATTACAACGGCGGTAAATAATCGCATCTGGACTGAAAAACACGATCTATGATCTCATTAGTTTGGTGAAATCGCGTTAGTCTGGGCGTCCAAGTGAAATCACGTTTGTCTGGGCGTCCCAGTGAAATCACGTTCGTCTGGGCGTCCCTGTGAAATCACGTTTGTCTTGGCGTCCCACGATCTGGAGATCACGTTGAAATCTCGCTGTCTGCATGCCGGTTATCCAGAGATGTTAGCATTCCGGTATTAATGCTTCATCTTCCCCGCGACCGCCCCCGTGGTCTATTGGTAAAGCGTCCGCCCGGAGAGCGGAAGGTTCGGGGTCGATCCCCGTCATACCAAAATAGTTTAAAAGATGGTACTTGTTGTTACCCTGTCTGGCGCTCGGCATTGAGGGGCTAAAACAAGGACTGGTCGGCTGGGGTCAGTATACTGTGTCTGAATGGGGTATCCATGTAAAATTGCAGCATGGTATCTCAGTGGGCTAGCACTGCAAATCGGCATCAGTCCGGACTAGAACAAGCAGCCACACACACACACGTGTATGCACGTCGCTCTATGAGTGCAATAATCTTGAACGCGACGTTAAACCCCATTTCACCTCGCCTCATTTTCACTGCACTGGTTACTTGTGGAGTCGAAATTATTTATATTTGCCCTGTTTATGTTGAACAAGTGTTTTAGCTCCAAACATTAATGTGTTTGTTTTCAAAATGCGTAACTCCCCTCCCCTACCCCCTGCCCCGAAAATGAAATGGTTGCTCCCTAAGGAGATATAAATATCGAGTCGTATGATATGTACAAGAGTCAAATGGGTCGCAGTTGTTTAGAAGCCCATGACAAGTGTATATGCATCCACTGTGTTGATTGATCTACCGTATTAACATTGACAGTCATACATCTATCTACACTATCTAAAACATGGCAATATCAGTTCATATCAGCCAGGGCGTGTTGTTTATCGCCCTCCTACTGAAGGTGTTATTAATACCCTCGTCCTTTCAGCGACACAAAGGCATATTGAATGTAAACATTCCCAATACCCTGACGAAACACAGGACAGGTCTGAACGCGTCACTTATCAAGTTCAGCATGTACACAGGCCGCTCTGGTATGACACTAATATCATACCCCTGTCTGTGTGTGGAGATCGGCAAGAGAGGATATATGTCGTGAGATACAGACACCATTAGCCCGGGGTCGTGACCTTTAGCCAGTTTACTGTTCATGAACTTGAAACAGGTGAGGGCAGGGACGTTGGACTGAGTTCAATGAGGCAACTCGGATAAAAGGTTTACTAATGCTTCTCTCATACATCACCGAACGTACTTGACCGCTGTCGCACCTGCTGATTAAATAATCTTGATCTTGTCTCGGTTAAAAGGGATATTTTCTGAATGTATGTATCATCATGTGTTGTCATTTAAAAATTGCATGGAATGTTTCTGCAATAAAAAAATATTGTCTTATCGTATAACTGGAATACTGTTCAAAGCGGCGTTGAACCCACCCACTCACTCACTCTTTTTGTTGTGTTTGGATGTAAATAAAAAGCATCACAGAGTTGTGGGTCAACCATTCTGAATGGTGACTAACATTTTCTCTTTAAAAAAAAGTCGACAACAAATTTGAACTGCGCGTCGAGTTGGGGGGTCAGGTGGTAACGCCCCCAGTGTCCGAGTAAGTCAACACACAAGCAGGGATCTCACGACACAGACTGCAGTACTTCCTGGGTGGCAACGTTCTCAGGAGGTGTTGGGTGTGAAGTGTTCAAGGGGACCACGAGGTTAATGGAGTTCAAGCTGACATTAACGGAGTCGCAACATGACCATGATCGATCTGTAGTGAGTGAGTTAGTTGTCTTTTACTGCGCATTTAACGACATTCCAGCCATATAACGACGGGGACACCAGAAATATTCGTCACATTTTGTACCAATGTCGGGAATCGACCAGGGTCTTCGTCGTGACGAGCCAACGCTTTAACAACTTGGCTACCCGACCGCACCCCGGTCCGCGGTAAACACACCTGAGGCATTTGCGGCATAATCATTTTAACAAAATATATACGACTGACCCGACGTTTCTGGGAAAATCTCCATCACAAAAGGTTATCCACCTGCTGAATTATGACAATAACGTCACATCCCTAGCTGCCATGGTGTCGCAAATGTTCGACCGAGGAAGCTCGACACTTGCTTATATATAGTTATGTACATTACTAACTTATTTATTAACAATTTCACATCCTTTCAGCATACACGATATATGATTGTCATTGTTAGCTTTATATATTTTAAACCAATATCTTAAACTATATTTGAACAGACATTTATTGAATTGTAGTGTCTCATAGGCCAAATCTGGCCGGACACATTTATATGTGTGTGACACTTTAATAAAATATCTTCTTCTTCTTCTTCTTCTTCTTCTTCTTCCTGAGACTTATCGTGGACTGATCCACACGTGTTAACCACGAACATCTGGCCGTGTCTTAAAACGAGGGTATTCTTTATCGTCTCAGCATATGTCTACACTAAGTATGTAATACAATTACGCATTAATAATTGTGAGGTTTAAGTGCACCATTCCCATTTACATATGGATGAAAGCCTGTCCTTGATAATTAATACATTCATAGATCATACTCATTGATATCGATTAGTATGAAATAATAACGTGTCACATATGCAGAACAGAATAAACTGTAACATGTGTCATTTGTTTAAAAAAATATGGAAGTAATTGCATCAATAACATATATGTGTTGGAAGGTTGAAGCAAAATATGATATGTAGCCTGTCTCACAGTCCCGGAAGCTTATCATTTTCCCTTTTGCCCAGCCCTTACGGTTATGCTGTAGTCCTAAATGAAGCAAGTCTAGATGTTCCACAGGTTTTGAATCTCCCATCTCACTGAGGCTCCTTTTCAATTTAAATGTTGTTTATTGTTTCTATAATTGTAATGATGGAGCAAGTCTAGATTTTCCATAGGTTGTGAATCTCCCATCTTAATGGAGTTTCTTTTCAGTTTATACGTAGTTTCTTGTTTCTATCAAAATTATTTATATTTCTAAGCTTTACTCTACATGCCTTGGTGCAACGTATGTATTGTAGTAGAAGTGACCTCGACAGTACCTAGCGACATGACATCATTTTGTATGCGAGTTTTTATTCCCCACACATGCTGATCACGACAACTTCTAATACACCCACTCACGTGTACATGTGTTACTTCATGAATTGATGTATAACATTGTGTTCAAATACACCCACTCACGTGTACATGTGTTACTGCATGTATTGATGTATAACACTGTGTTCTAATACACCCACTCACGTGTACATGTGTTACTTCATGAATTGATGTATAACACTGTGTTCTAATACACCCACTCACGTGTACATGTGTTACTGCATGTATTGATGTATAACACAGTGTTCTAATACACCCTCTCACGTGTACATGTGTTACTGCATGTATTGATGTATAACACTGTGTTCTAATACACCCACTCACGTGTACATGTGTTACTTCATGTATTGATGTATAACACGGTGTTCTAATACACCCACTCACGTGTACATGTGTTACTTCATGTATTGATGTATAACATTGTGTTCTAATACACCCACTCGCGTGTACATGTGTTACTTCATGTATTGATGTATAACATTGTGTTCTAATACACCCACTCACGTGTACATGTGTTACTGCATGTATTGATGTATAACACTGTGTTCTAATACACCCACTCACGTGTACATGTGTTACTGCATGTATTGATGTATCACACTGTGTTCTAATACACCCACTCACGTGTACATGTGTTACTACATGTATTGATGTATCACACTGTGTTCTAATACACCCACTCACGTGTACATGTGTTACTTCATGTATTGATGTATAACACTGTGTTCTAATACACCCACTCACGTGTACATGTGTTACTTCATGTATTGATGTATACCACTGTGTTCTAATACACCCACTCACGTGTACATGTGTTACTGCATGTATTGATGTATACCACGGTGTTCTAATACACCCACTCACGTGTACATGTGTTACTGCATGTATTGATGTATAACACTGTGTTCTAATACACCCACTCACGTGTACATGTGTTACTGCATGTATTGATGTATACCACTGTGTTCTAATACACCCACTCACGTGTACATGTGTTACTGCATGTATTGATGTATAACACTGTGTTCTAATACATCCACTCACGTGTACATGTGTTACTGCATGTATTGATGTATAACACTGTGTTCTAATACACCCACTCACGTGTACATGTGTTACTACATGTATTGATGTATCACACTGTGTTCTAATACACCCACTCACGTGTACATGTGTTACTTCATGTATTGATGTATCACACTGTGTTCTAATACACCCACTCACGTGTACATGTGTTACTTCATGTATTGATGTATAACACTGTGTTCTAATACACCCACTCACGTGTACATGTGTTACTTCATGTATTGATGTATACCACTGTGTTCTAATACATCCACTCACGTGTACATGTGTTACTGCATGTATTGATGTATAACACTGTGTTCTAATACACCCACTCACGTGTTCATGTGTTACTTCATGTATTGATGTATCACACTGTGTTCTAATACACCCACTCACGTGTACATGTGTTACTGCATGTATTGATGTATAACACTGTGTTCTAATACACCCACTCACGTGTACATGTGTTACTTCATGTATTGATGTATACCACTGTGTTCTAATACACCCACTCACGTGTACATGTGTTACTTCATGTATTGATGTATACCACAGTGTTCTAATACACCCACTCACGTGTACATGTGTTACTGCATGTATTGATGTATACCACAGTGTTCTAATACACCCACTCACGTGTACATGTGTTACTGCATGTATTGATGTATAACACTGTGTTCTAATACACCCACTCACGTGTACATGTGTTACTGCATGTATTGATGTATAACACTGTGTTCTAATACACCCACTCACGTGTACATGTGTTACTGCATGTATTGATGTACAACACTGTGTTCTAATACACCCACTCACGTGCAAACGTGTTACTGCATGTATTGATGTATACCACGGTGTTCTAATACACCCACTCACGTGTACATGTGTTACTTCATGTATTGATGTATAACACTGTGTTCTAATACACCCACTCACGTGTACATGTGTTACTGCATGTATTGATGTATAACACTGTGTTCTAATACACCCACTCACGTGTACATGTGTTACTTCATGTATTGATGTATAACACTGTGTTCTAATACACCCACTCACGTGTACATGTGTTACTGCATGTATTGATGTATAACACTGTGTTCTAATACACCCACTCACGTGTACATGTGTTACTTCATGTATTGATGTATAACACTGTGTTCTAATACACCCACTCACGTGTACATGTGTTACTTCATGTATTGATGTATAACACTGTGTTCTAATACACCCACTCACGTGTACATGTGTTACTGCATGTATTGATGTATAACACTGTGTTCTAATACACCCACTCACGTGTACATGTGTTACTGCATGTATTGATGTATAACACTGTGTTCTAATACACCCACTCACGTGTACATGTGTTACTGCATGTATTGATGTATAACACTGTGTTCTAATACACCCACTCACGTGTACATGTGTTACTTCATGTATTGATGTATAACACTGTGTTCTAATACACCCACTCACGTGTACATATGTTACTTCATGTATTGATGTATAACACCGTGTTGTCAGTAGCTCCGGGTGATAGCAACATGGCTTCTAGTTATCCAGTTATCACAGATACTGAAGTCACATTGATTTCATGAGTGTTCATGAGAATTTATTGATTACTTTTTCTGAAGTTGCAACGGTACAGAAATATAATACACGTGACATTAATGAGCAATTACAGAGCATGATTAAGTCACGCACACACACACACACACACACACACACACACACACACACACACACACACACACACACACACACACATTTGACCAGATACGTATGTTTCGTTTTAATATTCCACAATCCGTTTTTGTAATAAGGACATTTACCATTATATCCCAGATTTACCGATGGTCCCTAATTCCGAGTTGTCTGGTGCTAGTCTGTTTATTATATTATCCATAATATTTTTTTTATAATAAAATGTATAAGGTATGTAGGTTTGATCTAAAAAAAACATTTTAGCTCTGTAAATCGATTGTTGGAAAGAAGTCAAAGAAAATAGAATATGACGTCATTTAGATTATTTGCGACAGTGCACTGATATGATTGTCGTTGCTTCGCGTAAATCCAAAACATTATAATCAATCATAATCACACTGCATATACTACCATATTTCCCCGATATCATAATTTATTAATTATGAGGTTAAAAATAACCGAGTTAATAAATATCGTATTAACACTAGGGAAATATTGTTCACGCGGATTCATACAGTTTGCAAATCGGTGTTTCGATTCATACTCCATAGAACCGAAAAAATTACCCAGTCAAACATACAGATGAACGACACACAGTCTGATCAGGGATAAGCACTTTGGCTCGCACACGACGCAGAATGAAACTCGGCTGTATGTGTCAAAACGCCCCGAAATATTATAAGAACATACCTACATCAGAGTATTGTGGTACCTCGTGTGTGAAACACCGTGAGTAGTCCAGTGGGTAAAGCAATCGCTTGTCACACTGAAACCCGGGTTCGAGTTCGTGCAGGCAAAATGTATGAAGCCAAAATGAAAAAGGAGTATTGCTAACAGTGCCGTAAACACCTACTCACTCGCTCGGTTACATCCCCTTAGTAAGACATTCCATTGTAAGACAGTGGAATAGGTGGGATTAATTAAACAAACATAGCCAGTCTACCCATTTAACAATGGTCACAGCCCATGATTAGCGGATTAATTAATAAGAGTAGGCCAGTAATTCTGTTTGAATATTCTCAGGAAATGAGTTAGGAGCTAGTAGGAGCTTACTCAAAAAGTTGAGATGCATGTTTTGTTAAAACTTACTTATTGCACATAAAAATTCCCCCTTGTCTGTGAACATTTCATGCACAATCATGGCAGGTTTGCAGCAGGTTGAGTTCATTACCAGTCAAAGAGGTACTCTCCCGGTCCTCTTTCAGGGATATCTCCACTACAAGAACAAAGTAAGACAAACTGGTACTCATTTGCGATGTACCGTTAAGACCTGCATTGGCAAATGTACAACAGTTGGAAATTTTGTTAGAAACTTCACTGTACACAACCACCCACCAGAAGACACAAGCAGAATCCAGTTCCTTGGCAGCTTAAGGAAGAGAGCAAGAGAAGAACCAACCACTCCTATGCCAGCCCTCTACAACGACGAGGTCTTGAGACATGATCCGGAGGCTGCAGCTATATTTCCCTCCTTCAGCTCAGTCGGCAGCGCCATGTACAGACACCGCAGTCACACCATCCCGAAACTCCCTAAAACCAGAGCTGAAGTCGACATTGCTGCACCCTGGAGAGAGACCCATGATGGTGAGTGGTTTCTGCTTTTTGCCGACGGTGAAGAAGACAAGATGCTGGTATTTGCAACTGATGATCAGCTTAGAGTCCTCCAGTCAGCTTCCATTGTCTACATGGATGGTACTTGCCTCTGCTGCCTCTTCAACAGGCTCAGGATGCATGGATTGACTCCATGAACCAGTCTCCTGATGTACCTAATGCTGACGAATTCAACGACTACATAGTCACAAACTGGGTGGATTATGAAGCCAGATTCCCTCTTTCGCCGTGGAACCATCACCAGACATTCGGCTCAAGGACCAACAACAACCTGGAGGGTTTCCACAGTCGCCTCAATGCATCACTGAATCATCGTCATCCTAATCTCTACAGGTTCATCGAGATCATCAAGAAGATTGAGAAATCTGAGAAGACCAAGCGATCTCAGTTAGACCTAGGTGCAGCTCCACCAGCAAGAAAGCCTGTGTACAAAGAGATTGACAATCGACTGAAGGATCAGCTATCCCAGGGTGTCGAGACACCACTCCAGTTCTTGGATGCTGTTGGCAAACTTCTGAAGATGGATTAAGGTTGTGTCAGTGTGACAACCTCGATGTGAACTGTGATGTGAACTGTTATATTAACTTTAACTGAACTCTAAGTGGCGAATATGTTAAAACAATGGATTTAAGGGATGGATGAATTAAAATGTTGAATGAAATAAGTTAAAGAGGGTATCAAGCATCTTGAGTCATTTCTTTTGTCTATAATAAGACAAGTCCATTTTCATGATAGGGGTTAATTACCTGATTAACATGTGCAACCAGGTATGGCACTGATGTTTTAAGATGTCTCACAACTGGGCTGTCTTACTAATGGGAGGAGACCACTCGCTCAATGATATTAACAGGGAATTTGACTTATGTAGACACACTAATATGCATAAATACAAGCATTTCGTTTCACCTGACGTTCACGATGGTCCTCAGCAACGTATGCTTGTGGTAAGAAGCGACTCATTGGATCGGGTTGTCAGGCGGTTGATGTGAGTGAGCATGGTTTTACGCTGCTTTTAGCAATATTCCAGCAATATCACGGCGGGGGACACCAGAAATGGGCTTCACACATTGTACACATGTCGGGAATCGAACCGGGTCTTCGGCGTGACGAGCGAACGCTTTAGCCAACAGGCTACCCGACCGTCCCACATATAACAGTGCACTGCTATGTCCTTGGCTGGCCCTACTGCAGAATGCTACCGAATAAGTCTTTAAGCACCCCTTGGGAATAACGGTTGTTTTATATTTGTGGTTTATGAATTAAACATTACAAGATTGAGCAAAATATTCAACTTAATCGATTTACTGGCTGCCTCTTGTGTTTGCAGGTCGTGTGTGCATAACCCATTATGTTCCTACTTTAACCTTATACGCGCTCTTGTCATGACTAAGACGATTTCTAATGTAATTCGTATTAAAGAACCGTTATCATTATGATTCAACTGCAATGAGAAAAAATCTAATAAATAAAACCGTTTGATGTGAAGCGACATCGGTACGAGCGAAATGAGTCATTGATGTTGCGAGCGCAAATTGCATATAGGGTATTGTCCCTTCTTGATGTAACATCGTGCGTCTTTGTCTTTGATCTTCTGACGACAGGCGAACCCGTTCGGAACACCTCGGACCATTACGGAAGGCTGTTAATATTAGCGACGTGCTTCGAAGTAATGAAGGTCCCATTAGAGTTCTCTGATTGAAGTGTTTCTACCGCCTTCTCCTCCCCGCGATTCGCAGTGACGTTGAGGTTTCGCGTCGTGACAGAGTCCGCTGAACATTCCTCGCAGGATTACAGCGTTAAAAAGAAGCCATTCTTCAAAGAAAATTGCAACACATTTAATCAAGCTTACAGGCATTCTTAATCAATCCCTTTGATACTTGGAATATGATAACCAAGAGATACTTAGCTTATTGTAATTCAATCATTAGATGAGATTTTTACTCGGCGTGCAATGCCTTTTTTAAAACACCTCCACGACGACTGCAGGACTGTTACACGACTGTAAGGCGATACCAATCGATAACTTCACATCATCTATCACGATCATGACGTCAAGCGGTAGAGAGGGGAAAGTTGATATCCCCATTCTCATCACATTTGGACGCTAAGTTAAATCAATAAGCTACAGAGAGATCCTCATCGCCCAATATTTGTCAATCTCTTAGGCCTGTTTCCCGACCACCACAGTTAACAATATAGATCAATGCCTAATGAACTCGCCATCCGATCGCAGAGCTTCTGACAGCAGCGACCACGTCAGTGTCAGACCCAACAGACAGACTGTTCCCATTACGCAACAAGGCGAAGAAGGAGTGTCGGTGATGAAACCTGATATACTAGAATAAGTACCAGTAGCAATGGCGGAGTAAAGCTAGACCCAAGTCTCTGTGATCCTCGTTATCTTGTAACTACCGTACCTCCAACTGTAACGTTGTTGTTTGTTGTTGTTTATTGTTTAACGCCGCCCTCAGCACCATTCCAGCTGTATGGCGGCAGTCTGTAAATAACCGAGTCTGGACCAGCCAATTCAGTGATTGACATCATGAGCATCGATCCACGCAATTGGGATACGGTGACATTTATCAACCAGGTCAGCGACCCTGACCACCGGCCCCGTTTGTCGCCTCTCTTGACAAGCATAGTCGCATTTTACGGCGAACATGGTTGCAGAAGACCTATTCTACCCCGATCTTCACGGGTCTACTGTAACGTTGTAAATATTTGTAATTGACTATTTGTCAAGGTCAGACTACTCCAGTGTTATCATTGAAATGAGTATTTTATTACCGTCCATAATGTCGGTGTCATTTGTACGTGTAATCTTGCTATAACTCATGGGAGGAATTTATTATTATTTATGTAGCTGCACTATTTAATTAGTTCTGGATAATGATAGTCTGGACGGCTATGATCTTGTTATGGCCCTTTTATCATGCAAATGTTTAAAGGAATCTCACTCCTGTGTGTTCCCCTTACATGTCTGACTCCTTTTGTGTTTTGATCCTTTGGGTATCAATGGAATTTGTCAAGGATATTGTTAACAACAGCAGGTAAACAGCCAACTCAGGTCTTTATATCGAGTTACTGAGAAATGTCCTTTGGGAAACACGCGAAGATTCTTCAGGAACACTCAATTGCGCTGCACAGATGAGCATAGTTAATTAGACTGTCGATCTGTTTTCAAAGACCAGGATTAAATCTCAAAATAGCTTATCATCACACGGGGAATTCAGGAAACGCAAAATTTAATTTTGACCTTGCTAATGCTTGCCAAAAGACACACAGGGCTTGGAAAGGCCACGTGACCCGTGTTGGCACAGCTGAATGAGATCACTTGATCTCGGTGCTTCAGGCAAGTGGCGTGTTAAACGGCGAAAGACGACACTGCGTAGCGGAGCTTTTCACGTCTTGCGTATGGTTAGCTGCCATTGAAACGTAAATCTGGTGACTGCACGGGGCATGGGAAGTCTCTACTGTGAGTCTACGCCGATCAATCAAGTTTACTCTAGTGTAAGACTGCGACATCAATCCCCCGGCGTTATCTGCCTGTTGTGATGATAGGGCTCGAGCCACCAAGGGTGGGGGCGTTCTTGGGTAAAGATCACATTCTTTCTTACGTACGCAGTAGTCTTTTTTACAGTATGCATCAACTCATACTTGGACGTGTAGGGTGGGTGAGTGAGTGAGTGAACAAGTAACAGCCATTTGCGGCGACGTAAGGACACATATTCTTAAGGACTGTTAGTATATCAATTATTCAGTTACCTATCCTGAAAATACATAAATGCTAGCACGCACTTCGGGAAAGAAATTCGCACGGTGGGTCCCCATTTGGGTCTGCGTATGGCCATTATGATACACAGACAGAGAAACATAGGTGAAGGTGAGGTGAAATTGGGTTTAACGTCGCGTCCAAGATTATAGCACTTATATAGCGACGTGCATGCACGTGTGTGTGTGTGTGTGTGTTTGTGTGTGTGTGTGTGTGTGGCTGCTTGTACTAGACCCGACTGATGCCGATTTATAGTGCTAGCCCATGCCGCAGTTTAACATGAATACCCCGCTCAGACACAGTATACTGACTCCTAGCCGACCAGGCCTTGCTTTAACCCCTTAATGCCGAGCGCCAGACAGGGTAACAACAAGTACCATCTTTTAACGTCTTTTTGGTATGACGCGGTCGGGGATCGAACCCTCTACCACTAGACCACGGAGGCGGTACAAAGAAACATAACATCCCTTGTATAATTAAACAGTGATACGAGGTTTTGTTTGTTAAAATTGGGTTTGGGTGGGTGTGGGTGTGTCTGTCCCAAGCCACCTCAAGAAGGTGATGTGAATTGGGGTTTATCGTCGCGCCCAAGACCAAGATTACGCACTTATAAGGCATTTTATGGTGCTGGCCTTACTGCCACACGGTATACTGACTCCGAGCTGAAAAGCCCTTGTTTTAGCCTCTTAATGCCGAGCGTCAGGAAGGGTAACAACAAGTACCATCTTTTAACGTATTTTGGTATGACGCAGCCGGGGATCGAACCCAGGACCTTCAGCTCTCTACTAGACCACAGAGGCAGTCTCCATCACAAGGACATAAGGAATTCTTTTATTCTTTATTTGTATATCGAAATGCATAGTTCACATGACATTCTAACAAAAAAGATATCCATGCGGAACTGTGTATAACTCTACGATACGTGTGGCAAGCTAACAACCAGGGTGGACCAGTCGGAAGCTCTCGGTCTTCGGTCAGTACCCGGATGGGGGTGAATAAGCTGCCACCAAGGGCAGGTAACTTTTGTTCACAGGTCCGAAGCAGGGATTAAAAGCTCGAAATTGAGGATGTATATAGCGCCAGTGACCTATGACGCGTCGGAGAAACTAAATACCTGACACGGAAATCGCCAGGTAGCAATGATTACCCGCCCTGACAGGTAGAAACGACACTGACAAGCCCACAAGCCATTGTACGTCTGTTCTGCGCATGCTCAGTCAAGGCGTTACCGTTTAAGAACCATTGACAGACGCAGGCAACAATAAGCGCTGATTAGGGCTGAGACGAGTCCAAATTTTCTACCCGGGTACCCACACCCCTATTACCCGACCCTACCCGGGTAACCACACCCCTCTTACCCGACCCTCCCGGGTACCCGCTGTTGGTGCCAAGAGATAGGTACAAAATGTCTGATTGGGAATAGTTTGACAGAAGCCCTGGCAGAATGTATTTAGATACATGTATAAAACGATGTGATCATCGCGTTTAAGTTTGTTCAAAGATATAGTCCAGAAGGAACGTGTTCATAGTCATGAAGAAATGCGAACATTAGAGACTTAAAATTGTCGTGTAACCATGTAGTTATATAGTAAATTTTTGTCATGAAACAATATATCACGTGATTAACCCCGGATCCGAGTAGTCCTGAGGGTACCCTGTTCCTACCCAATACCAACCCGACCCGAGTACCCGAGTTACCCGTCCCAGCTCATGCACTGATGTCGTATTTTTCAAGCGTAATATGATAAGATCTATTTAACGCTCTGTAAAATATAATTGTACAAGTGAATTACATCTATTATACATCATAATGTGACTATAGAATCATCGGTCTAAAAAAATCACATGTTTATATTGGCTGGTTAGAATGTCATATTTCTAGCTGGATATCTAATTTATTTGATAACGATTCTTTAGGAAAAAACTTTGTTCATCCAAATGACACGCAAACATTCACACTGGGGTACCACGGGCTGGCTATACTGTGTACAAACACTCAATGTATTCAATATAATATGCTTAACATGCATTTCTTTAGCAAATATTTGACACGTACAAATGAAATATGTCGTGTTCTTTCTAAATTCATCCGTGGAAGGGCTGTCTCGCTTGATCCGACTTACTAAGCACGTTATTAACCTTCTCTACTCGGCTCCCTGTTTGCTTTCAATATGAGAATTTACCCAAGCGTGTCAGAAATTGGCCACTGTCAACAAAGCCAGACTGCATTTCAGAGCCTCGATATGAGAACAATGCTGTTGTACTATTCCTGACAACAGTAAAACAGGTCATGCTTCGGGGCCTGTGCTTGTCACCTGTCTGGCTATAAATATCACAAGTGCCTCAAGCGAGATACACAAATAATGTCAGCTGAAAATTGTAATAAGGGCCTACTGACTTTCACACGCATGACGTGAAGATGTTGTTCAGGACAGATAAGTTTAATCTTGATCTAATATCAGATCAGGCTCGCGATTCGCCTCTCAGACTTCCGCTCGCCAATCTCCTCACATCCTTCCACTCGCCATTCCCATTACATCCTTCCACTCGCCATTCTCATTACATCCTGCCACTCGCCAATCTCCTCGCATCCTTCCACTCGCCATTCTCCTCACATCCTTCCACTCGCCAATCTCCTCGCATCCTTCTACTCGCCATTCTCCTCACATCCTTCCACTCGCCATCTCCTCACATCCTTCCACTCGCCAATCTCCTTACACAACTCCACTCGCCAATCTCCTCACATCCCTTGACTCGCCATTCTCCTCACATGCTTCCACATACCAATCTCCTCACATATTTCCACTCCCCAATCTCCTCGCATGCTTCCACTCGCCAGTCTCCTCGCATAATTGCACTCGCCAATCTCCTCACATCCTTCCACTCGCCAATCTCCTCGCATGCTTCCACTTACCAATCTCCTCACATATTTCCACTCGCCAATCTCCTCGCATGCTTCCACTCGCCAATCTCCACGCATATTTCCACTCCCCAATCTCCTCGCATGCTTCCACTTACCAATCTCCTCGAATAATTCCACTCGCCAATCTCCTCACATCCTTTCACTCGCCATTCTCATTACATCCTTCCACTCGCCAATCTCCTCGCATCCTTCCATTCGCCAATCTCCTCACATCCATTGACTCGCCATTCTCCTCACATGCTTCCACATACCAATCTCCTCACATATTTCCACTCCCCAATCTCCTCGCATGCTTCCACTCGCCAGTCTCCTCGCATAATTGCACTCGCCAATCTCCTCACATCCTTCCACTCGCCAATCTCCTCGCATGCTTCCACTTACCAATCTCCTCACATATTTCCACTCGCCAATCTCCTCGCATGCTTCCACTCGCCAATCTCCACGCATATTTCCACTCCCCAATCTCCTCGCATGCTTCCACTTACCAATCTCCTCGAATAATTCCACTCGCCAATCTCCTCACATCCTTTCACTCGCCATTCTCATTACATCCTTCCACTCGCCAATCTCCTCGCATCCTTCCATTCGCCAATCTCCTCACATCCATTGACTCGCCATTCTCCTCACATGCTTCCACTTACCAATCTCCTCACATATTTCCACTCCCCAATCTCCTCACATCCTTCCACTCGCCAATCTCTTCACATAATTCCACTCGCCAATCTCCTCGCATAATTCCACTCGCCAATCTCCTTACATCCTTCCACTCGCCAATCTGTTCACATATTTCCACTCCCAACTCTCCTCACATCCTTCCACTCGCCAATCTCTTCACATAATTCCATTCGTCAATCTCCTCAGTTTTCAACGTAATCGACAAAGGCACACACATCTAAAATCGCTCAAGTTCAATGACACGCCACATTAATAGCGTGTATGGCAATCCCCAGCTACAAGACTCTCCGGTGCACAGAAAAAGTCAGTCATCGCCATTCTTCTTGGGGGTCCTTGATCAGTTCTTTTTGGTTGGCTGGAGATTGTGGACGCTGTCGAACACGACGATCCATGACATCCTAGAGGTGTTCTATGGGGAACATGTCTGGAGAGCGTGCGGGCCACGGCAACACGTTGACGTTATTGGGTGAAATGAAGTTCTGTACGATTCGGGCTGTACGGGGTCTGGCGTTGTCATGCTGATAAAGGACACCACGTGGCAACTGTTGTAGAAATGATAGGACAAACGGACGAAAATTGTCAATTTTCCAGTGGTGTTCTCGCCTGCCCACAAATTCCTCCGAACACCATAACACCCCCTCCACCATACGACACGACCACCTGAACGCTACTTGACGTTGTTCGTTCTCCTCTTCGGTGGTAAACACGCTGTCTTCCATCAGTTCTGAACAGATAGAACGGCTTTCATCAGTGAAAACGACCCTCTGCCAGTCACGTAGCTGCCATCGACGTACTGTCTGGGCCAATCTAATCTCTGTTAATAACTTTCCTCTGTAGTGTCTGTAAGCCCTTATTCCTTGAGCCCTGAGTCGCCTAGCCAGTGTCCGTCGACTAACCTTATGCCCTGCATTCGTCGCTGATGACGTCCCTGTCAGCCCTTATTCCTTGAGCCCTGAGTCGCCCATCCTGTGTCCGTCGACTAACCTTATGCCCTGCATTCGTCGCTGATGACGTCACTCTTAGGACAGGAATCGAATCCGTAGATCCAAAGTACGCAAGTACCGATCTTAGTTGGGCGTAGTTACCCTGTGTCTGTCTGTTCTTTGTGTGTCTGATGTCTGCCATGTCTGTCTGTAACGTTGCATCAGGTTAGCTACAGTAACACGGGAGCAACGGTGGGTGGCTTCCATCTGTATCATACCCAGGGCCCGCTCGCGTTGGTCGGGTGTCAGTCGAGGCATTTCTGTGGTGGTTTTGTATTAGTGTGAGTGTCTGACACGCCGTCCATCTCATTTATATACCCTTATTGCGCGTGTAGTTTCGGCTGCTCAAGCGGCACGTGTTTGTCACTTTTTCGCATTTTCTACACACACAAAACCCCGTGGCGTGGACGTGTATCACTTTCTGCATACAGCATTCAATGAATTTTACACCAACGCCTTATTTATAACTCACGACGCCAATAATTGCCTGATGCAGATATCACGTCGAACATCAACGCCGAATATATCTCTCACGACGCATGTCAACGCCTTACATAAGTGAAAGGAGAATTATGCATACGGGTATAAGGGGAACTATATACCTGTGTGAAAGATAAACTACGCATATGTGTATAAGGGGTACTGTATTCCTGTGTGAAAGATGAATTATGCATCTGTATGAAAGATAAGTTATTTTTGTTGGTTTTTGGTGAATTATTGTACCGTGGATTATGACGAAATATGCTTTCGCGTATTTGGTAAATGATGAATTCGTGTTCAGGTGAATCATGAATTTGTGATAAGGTGGATTATGCCACTGCGTACAAGGTGAATTGTGCATGTGTGTTAATCTGGGAATCACACATCTGTGTAGAACGGAGACATTTAATGTTTTGTGAGTCTAATGTGTCGGAAGGTCGGTCGAAATGAAAAATGGAACAACGTGACAAGGTTTCTAATTTTTATTCACGACTATTGTAGACCCCATGGGCCAGGCATCTCCCCGAAGCTAGGGAGGTAACTGACCGCTAAAGTCCAGTTTCCATCCTTGCCGAATTAGGGTGGAATTCTGGAGTCACATTTCGGCTAGACTAACGAGTCCATGCATAGTCCAATCAAAAACGCGCAACGAACTAGACATCCGGTTCATTGAACATTAAATTCAACATACAGATTTCGATCGACTGCAGGATTTGCTGCACTTTCCGAGGTATGGCCCGTTTTATTACAATATAGAACTTGATTTACGATCAGGCTTGACTGGGCGCCGCCATTTTGTTTGAAGCCAATGCAAGCGATGTGAGAGCAGGAATCTGATTGGTCAATAGAAGGGACATAAAAGGGACATAACTCGCGATGACCACTGGTGGCGCTACGATCGAGCCACGAAATTCCAGCGTAATTCGCCAAGGGTGCAAACTGGACTTCGAAGCAAGTTAAAACCCTTGCCTCGGGAAGATGAGGGCCAATCTGCCAGAGTTCAAGAGATCAGCTGGGTTCTTGCTTATTCGAAAGGAATTAAAATTTCTATTTAAATTAGAGTCTGCGGTTGGTTTGGAGATAAGAAACAAGAAATTGAGGTGACTATGCTTGTCTTGAGAGGCGACTAACAGGATCGGGTGATCAGGCTCGCTGACTTGGTTGATGCATGTCATCCTATCCCAATTGCGTAGATCGATGCTCATGATGTCAGTCACTGGATTGTCTGGTCCAGACTCGGTTATTTACAGACCGCCGTCATAAAGCTGGAATATAAACAACAAACGAACATACAAATGCAAATACATGAGCAGAGCTTCAGTTGAGAATATTGAAATTAAGAAACTTTAGGGTTGCTTAGAACAATTGATCATGTAATGAAAAATTTCATAGATATTTCGATAGTCTATAAGCACTGCACAGTATATATATATATATATATATATATATATATATATATATATATATATATCTTAATCGGAAAACTAAATATGTTGTAAAAGACTAAATGGTTGCACATCTTTAAATGCTAGTGTTCATTAAAATGATTGTAAATAGTAAACATTCAATCTGTTTCTTTAGGCACGATATGGCTGAAATATTGCCGATGTGACTATAAATCTTAACTCACTCACTCATCTGTTTCTACGACAGCAAGAACTTAAGAGCCTTCCTTGTGTGTGCAAACAGAAACCCAGAAATGAGACCGAATCCTTTCAGCAATTACCAGACCAGCTACCAAACGCATGTCTCCTCCAGCCGATACCGTACATCTGATAGTAACAGATACGCGGATCAGTCCGGTGCTTTATTGCCTGTGCTTAATGCCGGGTCGTCTTCCATTATCCGTGCAGGTCTTCAGCGGCGGAATCCGACACTTGCCATCCTTGCTACAATATACTTCTGACATGCCGGAGGCCAGGTTCCTGCAGCGGAGGAGTTGTTTCTTCTTCAGGATAATGTACACATGTGTGTCACTGCCATCGTTGAACCACTCATCCCTACGAAAGACAGGTTGTTAGTTTGTCATCAATGGGAAAAGCTTCTTCCGTTTAGTGATGGGATTTAAGGTCCCTCATGATTTGTGATCTTTTTCTTCCCTCAAACGCAGCCATTCTCCCTTTTAAAAACCCTCCCGGGGATATGAAGTTTTGATAGGGTTGTTTCGGTGCAAACCGTCTGTGCTTAGACTAGAACGGTCGGACTTTGCATGACGGCAACTTGTACGCCTCTCCGTCGGCTGTTCAGCTGTATGATTCACGATAGGTGTTGAAAACAGGTTCAGCGTCAGATAACATGTTATTTTACTGGCAATAGAAACACGGATTTATTTACTTTTGCGTTTGCAGCTTGGGGAGGTAAACGTTGGTAATTGTTACTCACCAAAGTCTCGGACGAGTATTTGGGCATCGTGTGTGATCATAGGAATACGTAGCTGTTAAAAAAACTTGAAATATATTGACCCATTGACCACATTGACCACTACGAGTCTGAAGGACACACTGGTCAATGTTTGTTTTTGTACACCTATACTTATGTCTGTGGTTGGATGTTGTGACGCAGACACACGCAATGTTATCAAGGCGTAAGTGAGCTTGAGTGAGTGAGTTGATAATTTAAGTCGCTCATCAGCATAAGAGGAACACACAGTGACGGTGGAGTTTATCACCAGAGTGATGTTAGAAATCACCTCTGTGACCGGGGCTTGTCAGAGGTTATCGCTGTGACTGGAAAGATGTAAGAGGTCATCCCTGTCAGAGGTCATGTTAATGATCACTATATGTCTGAGCCATCTTGGCAGTTTGATTCATTTTTTCTTCTTCCGCCGTTAACAGAATAAACAAACACATATGTACGTGTATATAATTAATTCTCGCAATAAACATGTAATAAAGTAGGGTGTTCTTTTCCCAAGCATTTCCCTTAACACTGATATTGGTTTCGTGTACACAGGATCTGGTATCCGATAAGGTTGTCCAACGGCTGTAACACAAACTCATACACGTCAACGCCAGACAATAACCAGTCTCGATCATCTCACGAAAGGGACTCCATACTTAATGTCTTGTGGGTTTGAGGTTCGGAATTTGGGGAAAGGTATGAAGAATGTGTATCATTTCAATGTTGAAAGAAATGTCAGTTTCTCTACAGATAAGAGGCATTGGTCACATGACAGACCTACTTGAGATACACTGGTCACATGGTAAGTCTTCGAGAACAGACACTGGTCACGTGACAGGCCCAATGGAGATACACACTGGTCACATGGTAAACTTTCTAGAACAAACACTGGTCACATGACACGCATTCTAGAACAGACACACTGGTCACGTCTACTAGAACACACAACTGTCACGTCTACTAGAACACACAACTGTCACGTCTACTAGAACACAACTGTCACGTCTACTAGAACACATAACTGTCACGTCTACAAGAACACACAACTGTCACGTCTACTAGAACACACAACTGTCACGTCTACTAGAACACACAACTGTCACGTCTACTAGAACACACCATGATCACGTCTACTAGAACACACAACTGTCACGTCTACAAGAACACACAACTGTCACGTCTACTAGAACATGACCTGCCTCTACTTTCACTCAACAAAGCATTATTCTATTCTTGGGTTGTTTTTAAATCTAACACGTTGTCGGTCCCACTTAAATGCCATTACAAATCTGAAAGAGAGAAAGCTCAGTTCAATTCTCAATCAACTGCGAGCTTCGAAGTTGTTTTTATCGAAAGCTGATGAATCACAAGTCAGCGTTCTGTCCTGACCTCCAGCCTGTTCAGCGCTGGAGCTGGTTGTTTCACCTCTCTTTGTTTCTCTCTGCTCACACTCAAACTCATTTCAAGAAAAACTTGCCATTTTTGTCAATCTTTAAGTCAAGTCATCTCTCAGATTGAAAATCGATTTTCCGCTAGCTTCAAAGGGAGAGGAGTTCTTATTTTTTCCTTTGAGCAAATACAGAAATGCTCGATCAATTGTTTAGGCCATGTGTCCACTGAGAGCCTAATCTCCAAATACCCAAAGAATTTCTATGTGTAATATTTATTGAAACCTTGGGAAATCGGTGTAATAAACATCTTTGATGTTGATTACATACATTCTCCCAGTTTTAATTCTCAATTTCCTGACCGTTCAGCCCAGAATCATTATTGAAGGCTCGGTGGCAAGGACCAGCAATCCACACCAAGGCGGTCGAGATGTACTTCTCACCAACAACTCGCTCAAAATAGACAGTTATGAAATCAATATCTGTAAAGCTTTGGTAGGCCGCAGAGGCTCAATTGGAGATGCTCGATCGATTTTAGCAAGCTATAGTCGGCCTTGTGCGCGGGGCCTGATACGGGGCAATTGAAATGTCACTCTTTCGCCGCCTTGGGCTATCTTCAAAAGGGCTTTCTCCTGGCGCGGTTCATCATTTAGTTTGTCTATTGGAATCTGGGCATCTGTAATATGATTGTGCAGTGCGATAGATACTCCGGGTTATGTTTTCATGGCATCTTGAGAATTGCCTTGCTTTTGATCTGGCATAAGCATATATGTGTAATCATGATTTATGATTAAATGCGTTTCTGGTATCCCCCGAGTGATGAATCAAGACTTCTAACTCCGCGGATTACTAAATCGAGGCAACATGTCTTTCAGCGGAGGATTCGGTTTCATCAAATAATACTCGGTCTAATTGCCTTGTTTTATAACCATAACCAATCGAAAAGAATATTGATCTAATCTGAAAAACTGTTATGGCCATAAAGAGAGTCATTAAGTTCCAAACGGTACTGCTCTGATCACCATTTTTATCTCTCTGATAATACATGCATAATATAAACTTGAGCATTGTGTGATGGTGTTTCCGAGCTCAGCAGCGCTGCCAGCTGTGATTACACCTCTGATGTATAATCAGCGCATGATAAACATACCAAGCCCCGTCTAGGGTGACGGAGATTATGTTTCCTATAATCAAAGCACGGCGATGTTAACCGTATGTTTATTCATCGTCTCAAGCCAGGCATTTATGTAAACGTGAAAGGCCGACGAGGTGCTCAATTCGACAATAATGATGATACTAACTACTACAGCGTTATCGATGACATTGCTTTGGCAAAAAGCACGGAGAAATGTAGCAGGCGGTAGTATGGTCAATACAAGTCGATCAACCTCGTCCATTACAGTAGCAGCTTCTATTCCGAGCACGGGACACGTGTTTGGACAAACATGGGGCTCTTACAGATACTGTTACTAAATAACAGTGATATGTATTTGATGTTGAAATAATATATTCATGATATTTGTATGATACCCATGTGAATTGATGCGTTAATGAGACAGGTTGTCCATTTCATCGGGATTGATTTTATAACGGCAAACACGTTAGTTGTATGAAATGTGCAAGCTATCGTCTAGACAACAATATCTAACATCGCTCTAGAAACGAGCGACGTCAGTGGACATTGATGTACCGGAATTTATGTATGGCGTTTGTGCAGCACTTAATCGATGATTGCATTAGACCGAAAACAACCATCTTCGCGTGTAATATCCGGAGATGTAACATCCAATATTTGATAGGGACATGTGATGAAAAAGTATTATGCTTTATACGCAAGAAACCCTATCGTGATCACTAGACGGATCCCCGTCGTTACGGCGATGTTAAGTACGGTAGCTGATACAACGAGGCTTAGACTGTCATCACTTCGACGGTGACTTTGACATTCGTTACATAATGGGCCGTGTTGCCTCGCAGAGGGTGTGATTGATGCGCTGTGTACGTAAGTGTCCCTCTTTCGGTTAAGTATCCCTGTTAAACGTTTGGAATCACTGGACGTCGCACGACATGACGTCAAAGACTTCATTCTGAGATGTTGAGGACTAATATGTGTTTAGGTCAGTTGGCACCGTCTTGGTGACCGCGACAGATTGAGGGTACTCGTTTATTACCATTAATCTATACCGCAATACTATCGTCAGCACATAAAATAGTTAATAACGATAACAAAGACATTGAAAAGTCTGATGGGGCATAGAATGAGTAGCTGAATATTCGTATATATTTTATGAGCCATTGTATTTCCTATTATAAACGGTAAAAAAAACAATTAACAATAAGGGTAACTTTGTTTGCTTTCACAGTTTGTATTTAAAAGTTTAATAAAAGCTATTCGCGATAAATGGACAAAAAACATGTTTCTCTTCTCCATGAATGATTTTTTTCTGAATGGCGCTGTCTGATAGCAAGATTTGTGTTATCAGCTCTTGTGACGTCACGCATAACGTCGTCAAACGAATGATGAATTTGAAATGACAAATTCAATATTCGAATATTGATAAATATAATATGTGATAAATGCGATATCCATGTTGTGTATTGTGGCCGACCATGCCGTGTTTCTCTCGTCACGTGAATAGGAAAAGGTATTTGAATTGAAACTGTGGGAATATGTATATGGAATTTATGAAAGGTGAGTGTTACTAAACAAGAAAACATGAACATACACTTTCTAGTACATTTACTTAAAAAAAGAAAGAATTTATGCTTTACACAATCATTATCCTGTTTAGAAGTGTTTGGTTCTCAACAAGACATATTATTGACTTTAAATCACTACCGCAGCAATAAAACAATTCAACTCTTATTATATTTTATTATATAAGGTGTCATTGTTATCAACTTTTGGTGTTCTGCAACATGGAAAGGTACATCTATATAATTATCCTCTCAAATAAAATATATGACGTGTATATCGTAAGTGGGCAAAATAAAGCATACACTTGAAAATTGTTGTGACCAAAACATACTTGTAAACGTTATTAAAACATCACTAGGTTGAATGTTTTGGTATCTGTGAACCAACCCAAACTGGTCCTGACAATAACTGCTTCTCGATGCTCATCACGTCACTATCGAATAACCATTTCGTGTTTGTTTCATTTTAGCTACCATCCAGCTTGGTTACATTGTCTTATGCCCGGCAGTTTGTGTGCCGGAAAGTCATCGGTCAGTATTCATGAAATATGCTACAATTACGCCTGATGATATTGTTTTATTACATAACTCTAAATGAAAAGATTAATGTTAATAATATATTTAAAACTAAAATGACACGGGTTATTATATCGAATGGCATGAATTCGCAATCGACACATGTCCGATTATACACATGTCCGAACATATTATAAAGATAATAAACAGAACATATATTCTTAGAGTACTGATTCCATCTCTTAGCCTGAAATAGAAATGGAGCTATTTGTATTCGGAAAGTCGGGGTGAATTCTTTTCTGACATTCTTTTTATTCCAATGATATAAGACTAATATTTGAAGTTGTATATTGTCTATAACTCTATTTGGAACCAAATGATATGTCATAACACTACATGCTGTCAGTCATGATCGTGCGTTACCGGTCAGAAGTACCGTAATTACAGGTTAAATAAAAAAGCGACAAAATCCGTTTCCATAATCATAAGAAATCTCTAAATAAAGTAATGTCCATCGTACCATTTCGACTATATCATAAACATGTGTTTATATACCAGGTTCATGTATATATATACCAGGTGTTCGCGAAAAGGTGAGTGTATCCCACCCATCTGTGGCACCCGACACAAACACATGCAAAGGCAAGTAAATTTTCAATGAAAAATAAAAAGGGACCATATTTAGTACAAGTCAAAATAAGACTTGCATCGGACACAATTCTTGTCACTGATACGTCAAATAAAAGAACTGTTTCGTTTTGGTAATATGTTTACATTTTGAAGCATTCTTTCTTTTTGTCTCAATGATATCTCTTCCATTCCACCAATAACCACGATGCGCATAATGGCAGAATGATAGTTTCTCAATAAACCCATCGATATTAAATGCATGTGTATAATCGAAAGACTCACACGTACTGACATTGATGTAAAAAATTACATGTGTAATGGGCGCCCTCTACTAATGACGTCACAGTCTATCATTGTTGACGTCATATCAACACACGTCTTCAGAGCTTTTCTCGACATATTTACCATACAATGTTGTCGTTAATTATCCACACAAGAACGATAAAACAAATCAACATTCGAAACATTTCTAATAATTATTACACTCGATCGTCTTCGTAGTTCACGTCATATTTCATTGTTGACGAAATACAGACATTGTTGTTGACGGTATTGTTTAATGACGTCACAAGGATATTGACGTCATAGTGTATCACCGTTGAGGTCACGTTGACCCTACTGGCTTCTCGATACGATGTTCATGCTCTACCTCTTCACAAAAGTAATAACGAACTGAACTACATATACTTTTAGAATGTTCATAATATAAAGATAACTGCATTTGTGTGGGTAACATTCCCTGTATACTATCCGACGTCATGTCAGGACATCACTGATTTAAACACAGAGAAACATCAAACTGTGAAAGACAAACCTTTTATCAGTCAAATATATTAGCATCACTTCGCCATGCGTCATTATTTTTATGTGCCATGTAAATAGACGAAAAGGGATGCCGCCGCAAGTGTGAGAGTGATATCCCTGTATAAGAGTGACGCATAGAAAAAAAATATAAAGCGGTAGTATTCATAATTCATTTTGAGAAAAGAAAATTGATCTGGTCTCTTAAAACGATTCTGAATGCACACTCCGTAATTTTCATTGCAACCCGATTTGTTCCACGGCGACTTCACTTACCACTGTTCGGCACACTTAAAGATGGACTATGCCCCGTCTAATCTGCAGACCTAGCATGTTCGTATTATGTCCCTCACACAGCCCAGCATTTGTCACCTCTCACTCCTGTAGCATCCAATTTCCTACAAAGCATCAATTAACCGCGGCTTGATCGGTGCTAAATGGGCACTAGGCGGTACAACCTTCCGTCTCTCTTTAAGGATGTCTTTGCTTTTGTGTTTATAATCAATTCATGGAGAACATACTATTTATTAAGGCAATAACATGACATTATCATTTTAAAACAATCATGCAAACTAAAGAATGTAGTATATTGCCGCCCGGTATATCCTTCTGGTAAAAAGGGCGGTGGGTAGCCTAGTGGTTAAAGCGTTCGCTCGTCACGCCGAAGACCCGGGTTCGAATCCCCACATGGGAACAATGTGTGAAGCCCATTTCAGGTGTCTCCCGCCGTGGTATTGCGGGAATATTGCTAAAAGCGGCGTAAAAAATACTCACTAACTCTTCTGGTAAACAAAATGACGATATGCCAGGTAGAAAATATATTATTAAGGTGTCGTTTTTGTTATGTTACTTCGGTGAGCTGCTACAGCACGATTGTTTGTAACAATCCGGACCAGGCAAACCAGTGATTGATGAAATTACGAAATTAACACGAAATCCGTCAGAAGCTGACTTTGAATCCCCTCTGGTTTAAAACATCATAACCATTAACTAGTGAACACGCAAACATAGACAACGATGGCTTTTTCGGCAACGGTGTTTAGCTAGAACCCGACTAACGTTGCACTTGAAATAGGAGAGCTAATCCTTAATTCCTCGTGGCTCTAATGTCTAAGAAAGCCATTACACACCATTCCCTTACGTGTTCACGTGGAGATTATGGAATAAAGCCCTGGTGATTTAGAGCCAATAAAACAATATTTATTTTGTGTATTACGGTAACGAGGGTTTATGCGCTGAAAATGTGACAGAGCTATGAGAAACTATAAAATAGATAATCATCAAAAAGCAATGTTGTAGAATGATGATAACGCTTAATGAATATATGTCATTCAGTCATATAAACATACAGAGTAGACATAAACTTGTAAACAAATCCCAGTGGGGGTGTTGTTGATTAAATATTGTGTAACTATTGCCACTTTGTCAACAATACATGTTTTGCTACCTGGGCATACAACGCTCGTGTAAATGTCCATGCAGATCGATAAAGAGATAAAAATTATTAGTACTTAAAATTATTCAAGCCTTACCCACCTCTTTTTGTTTGATTGACAAATCGATTCTGTTTTTGTCCCAGAAAGGGTAGATATGACACAACACATAAAATAAAGTATAGAGGAAATAGAACGTAACCGCCTAAAAAATCTGATTAATGTGCTTAAAATAATTTACATCCTATACCCGATGTTGTGGCATGTAGTATTATTGAACATTATGAGTCATATCAGTAACAGGGCGACTGGTTACATTAATTCCATTTCCCTAAGACTTCGTTTCTAAAAGCTCCATACACGCTGGTGGCGCGTAAATATATTACATAAACCTCAAGGCGGTTTGATTACACTCGTACAAGTCATGCGACGGGATTCTGATAACAGTATCCAAACTTATTTACTGGGATGTTTTCGTTTTATACACAATTTAGTGCCCTCACAGAGCCGAAGCATATCACTTATCAACATCAGCCAATCAAATCGCTTCTTCCTATAGAACGGGACAAATTGTTTCAACAAGGCTATCGGGCGGGAGAAAGTATGTCAGGTGAATTTCACATTCGTAATATTTTCGGGACTACGAAGTAAGTATCATCAATCTGGATATTACATGCATATAGATCACGTACAAAGCTATGTGATTCATTTGTATTTCATCGCTGATAAATGACAATAACGACACGAAAATCCGAAAGAGACGTGCACTTCATGATCAACATCTAAATTCTCCCAAAGAATTGGCTAGCGTCTGTTATGAGACGGCGGCCATATTTGCTTGTACGGCTTTCAAGTGTAATGGTGGATTTGAAAGCTTGCGACTTTTAACAATTTTCCTGGTGGCGTACAGACAATACATAACCCCAATTGTATTGATTTTGAAGGACAAGATGCCATAGTTGCCAAATATAATATTAATGGCACTGGAAAATGGTAAGTACGCTCAAAAATTACCTATTTCTTCCCGTATGTTTTGGAGTGTATTTGAAACCCCGATTCGACCAAAGCGGTTATGGTTAATATATTTTGTTACATGTATAAGTCACATTATTTGACCTGCCGTATATATACATGGGGTTGAAATACTATTTTATATTGCAAAGCGATATCGTTTAAACGTCCCAATAAGTGGTTACTGGATTTTTTTGTCAGTACGCAGAAGCCGCGACCGCCATTTTGTCTGTTTCAAGCTCAAGACGGGAGGGAAAGTTGCGTCGCCATTTTTACCCGCTGAAGCCAAGATCTGTGCAAAAAATAGCGATTACTCAGAATTTTCAACTATTTCGTATGTGATAGTAATGACAACAAATTGTTGATGTGTTGCTGTAAGTGTGTCAAGTTGGCAATAGATAGGGCCTTTGTTCGGCGGTTGTCCTTTGTCTACGCGCTGTGTGTTGAGCCGAGAAGATACCGTGTCAGTAGGTCGGTTTTAATTTTAAGGATATTGTTAGTAATTTTTGTGTTACAAGGAGAATAATTGTAATATTTTCTGCTTTTTTCAGATGCCATAGACGTTTAGAAACAGACGTTACCGCTGTCATCTCATCCAAAATGAACACCTTTGGTTGACGGAATTCTCAAGAATTGTGGATTTATCAAGTTATTTCTCGAAATAATAATTTATTTTAATTTTTCTAACAATTACCTAATATATCCAATATATTGGAGTGATTGTCACATCCGATGTGGCAAGTTAAGCCAATCAACTTTGTGAACACCGGAGAGTTGCCGACTCGGGTGGACATGATGGACTGTTGTGACAAAGCAAATCGAATCAACAAAGTGTAACACTGTGTTACCCCCAACATGGTTAGGGAGGGGGACACGGGTTTGACCAATCCGACCTATGCAAAATGGTTGATTGAAGCTATTAAGAAAGTTAAACAACAGAAGCAGCGGCCGAGTCTAGAGCGAATAAGCAATGCAGTCCGTCAAAACCACAAGGTCAGTAAAGAATCTATCGAGGAACAACTTGAGTTGGCTGTTACTGATGGAATTGTACTGAAAACTTACAACAAGGGATTGATCTCTTACAAGGACCCATCTCGTATTGTTCAGCTACAGTCACGAAATCTGAAGATCGGAAAGAAAGATGACCTAACTAAAGTCATCGTGAGAACTGTGAGAGAGTTGGGTGAAGTTGGAGGTTCTAGCCTGAAAAGCATTGAGAAGTTTATCAGGAGAAGCTATAACATTGAACTGTGTGATGGAGTTGATTTGGCACAGCAAATAAAATTGTCCATAAAATCTGGCATTCAAAAAGGACTACTTTTGCAGGATGGAAGATTCATTAAACTTGGGACTGCACCGGTCAGTGAATCTGATTCTGCTGGCTCGAACAGCAGCAACAGTTTTCACAGCAGTATTGATGATGACAAACACTTTGACGACATCATTTTGCCGTTTGAAAGACACAAAGTAAGTATTTGTGAATGACAACACATATCATATCACAGTCATATATCATGTTTTATTGAGGATATATTTAAGATTCTATTAAAGTTGTTTTTGTTTTGAATAGACCCCTTTTCGTGTATCGATTTTCTAGGGAGTAGTATCTGTGTATACATTGACTTATTTTGTCACTCCTGTTAAACACTAGTATCTAACAAAAAATTGTACCAGCTGGCCTTTTGAAAATCTATACAGTTTACTTTATGTATTATTAGTTGATATGCAACTTGTCACAAGCACATGCATGTTAGTTGTTGTGATTCCTGAGTCACATGGCTTTGTTTACCCTGGAAGCGTGTCTAGCTGGCAATCCTGCGGTTGGCAAGTTCTCGCTTTGCCAGGACAGAACATTCTTCAGTATAACTGGGTCGCAGTCCTGCTAGCTTTATTTACCCCATACCAAACAAAGGGGGTTTAAACATTTGCATTTGTCTAGCTGGTTGACTGACTCTTTATGTGAATGGTGAATTTAGACACCAGTTGTAAGTCTTTCGTGTGTTGTGCTTAGTTAAATCTTTCTCAACACATGTGGAAAGAGAGAGGGAAGTCAGTAATTGGCTGATTAAATTTGTAGGATGAGCAACAGAGATAAATGGTGTATTTGTAGGATGAGGTGTCCAATGTGCCCTTAACAGTGAATTAGCATGCCCAGTATTGCCCACTGTGGCTGCCTGCCTGCCCAACAGCTCAGAGGAGCAACGAGCCTTGATAATGTCGCAAGTAGCTCTTGTATTGATTCTGACGGCACTTGCCTAGTGGAAGCCATAGTAGCACAATCTGTTTGTGTGGTGTTTCTCTTTCGCTGATTGATCATGTGATACCCCTTCCTTGATGGCTGCTCAATCAATACGGCCATAGGGAGCTGGCTTTCTGAAAAGTGTCATTAGTGTAACAAGGCAAGTGCTGCATAATATCTGATACTGTTACACTCTAACTGACACTAGATTAATTGCTATTGGGGGAAGACAGTGGGGAGATTCAGTAAATTATTAAGCTATTAGAACTTGAAGGTTATAATTATCGTGTTAAATCTTAAAGTTAGAGTGTATGCATATGTTCATTCGCAGGATATATCAACAGATAGTGGTCATGGGGAGCTGTTGACATGATTTTTGACATATGGTTATCTTGGTGATAAGGTACAGAGATTGTAATCCATCCTGGGAAACTGTCACATACTAAAGAATGATAAAAGATTTTACGGGAAATTTGTTTCTTTTATTATTGTGCATTAATAGCTGTCTCTCCTAGAAATTGTTAGTCTGCTAGCCCAAACTTGTCATATTACTCTTTTCGTGTACGTTGTCATTAGCCAAGGTTTCCGGGCCAAATGAATTTTTACTGGATACCAATTTTGTGACTGTGACTAAACATGCCCATGTTAAAGATAGACATAGTATCTTAAACATAAATTTGGTAATAAATTGTAAGTTTCAGTTAATGCACATATTTTGCAGTTTTTAAAATGATTTTATTGTGGTGCTAAGAAGTATAAAATAATCTTGTATGGCTTTCACATATCAGCACTGAGCTCACAGTAATAACCCCAAGCTATGGCTTATGTGAATCTTTAGCAGAGTAATGATAGCACCTGGAAGTCAACAGTACTTTTTCTGTAAGAGTTGGCAAGTTGATACTGAAGTTGTGCTTGAGGTGCTTATAGCATCCCTCCAGAGGTCATGTCATGGGCCTTTCAGTTTTTCTTAATGTTTATCGATTTGGGTACTGACATATCCAATACTAAGTGCAATAGATGATAGTAGTTGTGAATTTCCTGTTATTGTCATCACAAGGAAGTATTTAACTTAGCACAAATTTCAGTGTAACAGCAATCATTTCCTGTTTCTGTAGACGCGTTTAACTTACTCTCGCATTGTTGTATGCCAAATTCACAGTATTAGAAAGCAGCACTAGTCCTGTTGTCCCAACTATTCATAATTGTTAAGGTATCATGGGATGAATTTTTTTTAAATTGGAGGATTTTTATATTACTTTTATGATAATTTCTACTACTGCAGCTTTAATGGTGTTTAATGTGGTTATTAGCTAACTGGTTCATTATTTACATTTCTTGTCAAACTGTTCAATTAAGAATATTTTGAGTAGATATTTTTAGCATATACTTTGTGGCGTTTTTGCTTCCTTTATACCATCAACTGATACAGTGTATGTAGTGACAGCTGTCTCAATGAGAAGACATTTATCCTTTTGGTTAAAGGGTACAACAAATTATAGTGTACTTTAATCAAAATTTGTTTGCCAAGATTTTGAGTTACTGTGTAATAATTAATGTTTAGATGTATATCTTTATATTTGGATTGAATACTTGTTGGTAAAGTAACCCATTACCTGTGAAATTAGGCATGGTTGCAGTTGGTTGGACTTTCTGTGAAAGCCACATTCAATATTTCATTTTAGCATGTATTTGATGTAATCAAGAGTCTTAATATGTCTAATTTGTTTTCAGAAACTTGCCAAGCCACTGCCACTCTGTAGCTTCTGTCTAGGGCCAGCAGAGAAAAACAGGGACGGCAAATTTGAAGAACTCATCTCATGTGCAACTTGTGGTAGTAGTGGTAAGATATTGACCAATTTCGTTACTAGTAAAATATTAAATGTAAATTCAGAAAGTGTTAAAGAATGTGAAAGAAGTAATAAGATTGCTTGAGCTGCAAGAATGTGTTCTGATGTTTTCTTTCTGATATGTTTGTTTTGAATTACAATGATTGTTTATGAAGATGGTACTACTGAGTTTAGAAAGAAAGTTTGTGGATGTGTGACAGTCATATGAGGGGTAATTAAGATACTTAAACCGTACACATTTGTGGTCTCCATGTCTTGAGATTTGATGAAGCTAAACATCCAACCAAACAAGCACAAAGTTTTAGCATGTGCTTATATAAGTCAGACTATTATGCCCTTCTGGCTTCGTCACTGCATGGAGCTCTAACGGAAATACACAAAACAAGATTGGTAGTGTTTGAGGGCGCACACACACACTCACACACTTGTAGAAGTGGTGACGTAACTGCACAGAAGATGACTAGCTGTTGATGACAAAGTGACAGTTGGTGACAATGGCTGATCTCGCTAACAGATGAAAATTGAAATTCTGCAAATACAAAGTTAAAGGTAATAATGTTAAACTCACTGAGCTAACATATTGAATAGTTCTGTTTTCAGACTGATTTGTTGTAATTAATGTTGTTTATCTTTCATCTTCACCAACACACAGCACAGGTTACTGAGGTTACATAGATTATTGTAGAACACTCCTATCTGCAAGTAATATATTTAGCTAGACATTCTTCCCAGGTAAAGATGTAGAAATAAAGATGAGGTGTCAGCCTTTTCATTCCTTCAATGTTTCAAAATCATGTGATAAACATAACGCTATTGCATTAAATGTGGAAGAACAAATCAAAATGACCTGTCAGTTAAATTGATGAAACAAATACGTTTACTCATTAAATTTTATTATTTAGACATGTTGTTCAGTCACTGCTTAAAACATCCAGGATGTTATATTCCAACTGTTAAGAGTTCAGCAACAAGTTATTTATAGCATCCCTGTGGTGTCCTATTTGCAGGAGCAGCATTTGAGTGGCCTGGAATAATCATTTTCATATTTTGAATTTACCTTCCACCTGAACATAATGTTTATTGACACATCAAGCTACATTCTGCACTGTTGTTGTATGCACTTGAAGAGCCAAGTACAGTGATGTTCAGACAGCCTGATTGTCATGGACTTGACTGTCTGTAACCTGACACACTGTTTCTCAGGTATTTGATTGCCTTGTTAGTGTACATTCCTGAGGTACTGAGGCCTCTGGAAAACATCAGTGATCCAAACCAAGGATACTCCCTTGCTCGACTAATCTGGGAAGATAAGTAGCTATGAACCTAAACACCTCTTTCTGCTTAACCCACTGCTGTCTGTACTGGGCTTTTGCAAAAAACTTCAGCTGGCAACTTATCACCCATGTCCAGTTTCAGATTACGTAGTTGGATACACCAGTAACTTTGAAAAGCTTGCATTATTCTGTGCAGGGTGGAGTTATTGTCAGTCTACATGTGATGTTCATTGTCATTGCAGAAATTGTAAGACATTTTCTGTGTTAATTTTATACCACTTAACTAACTAATGATTTAGTTTTATCAGTTGATTATCCTCTATAGTCTCTTGGCATTGGCATAATGGACCATGTTTTGAAACTATTTTGTTGAAAAGGATACATTTTGTGGGAGGGTGAGATACTTTTAGGAAAGTTACTTGGGTCTTACTCTTAAACAGGCTGATATTCAAATTACTTAATCATTGTTGCAAATACCATGGAAGCGTTCAAAGGCACCCTTAATTCTTAACCCTGCCAAATGTTATGACCGATCCAATGTTTGTTTTGTGATTTTTCACTGTACAATAGATAACAAACACATCATAACTTTAGAATAGTCTACAAACTTGTAGAGTATTTGAGAACATTGCCTCTACCTACACTGTTTTAAAATTTGATTAACCATTATTCGACCACAACATGGAATTTTCTGCTTTGTCTAACAATTGCAAAATATCTGTCACTCAATATCAGTCCAAACAGGGTGTTTTCAGGCTTTTGAAACTATCAGACGTATGTCAAAACATTGGTTGCTGTGCTTACATTTGCACCAAATTTATGTGTTTTCATTGCATTCTGTAAACATTCATTGCCAATTCTTTTTAACATCTATTAAATACATCAACTTGATGTGAATTCCAAATATTTGACAGTGCAATATTTACTTTGGTTGGTTGCCTGATATTTCTGAATGTTGGACTCACACAGTGATCTTTCTCACCTAAAACTTAATGGTCAATTGAAAAATTTAACTAGTAAGCAATACTTCCAATGCCTTGAAAACCTTCCTTTATTCAGCAGATACTAGATCAGTTTTCTAATATTTTTGATTCCCTCATTTGATTGTGTGTTTTTGGTTTTCAGGTCATCCAACATGTCTCAAATTTGCGCCCGAACTGGCATTGAAAGTGAGAAGATTGCGATGGCAGTGTATAGACTGCAAAAGATGTTCGTTTTGTGGGAAGTCTGGAAAAGAGGTCAGTAATACTGAATACTGCATAGGATGTATCTGATATAAAAGCTTCCTGTAAGGCACAAACTTGGACCATTGCTCAAAGTAATATATTTGTCAAAAACTTTAACTTCATCTTTTCAAATACATACAGTCCTCAGTTATTTGTATATATGAATTGGCAGTTCCAGTAAATTCTGGCCTAGAATTATTATGACATTTGTCACATGCCTATCTCTGTGCATTGTTAATAGCAAACACGTTCAAACAAAACATGAGTCAAAGCTGTAATTTCTTCCTTACATTGGACAACATTTACTGCAAAACTCAAGTTTCTGCTACACATGAACCCCACTGATAATTTCTAAAGTTTTGTTGTTAAACAAATAGGCAGATTTTACATGTCAGTTATTATGGATATCCAGATAGTGTCTTGAGTATGCATGAGAAACATCCAGTAATACATGCACTTTTATGTAAAGAAAAACAGTTGAAAGCAACCCCCTGCTGCCCTTTTCTGGCCAGTGTTTTGATTTTGAGATGTGTAACATAATGTTTGATGGCATGTCCAGAAGGTTGATTTGAGATATGCATGGTTAATGCTCTACACACCAGTTTGTATCACAGTTGAAAAACATAGATGTTGAGAAATCTAACAAAAAGTGTCTTCTCTTTCAGGACAATATGCTCTTCTGTGATGCCTGTGATAGGGGATATCATATGCAGTGTTGTGATCCACCATTGAACAAAGCTCCAAAAGGTGAGGCCAATATGATGAAGATACACTTCAGACTAAGGCAGTAAAGTTTAAGCTAATAGTTTGTAAAGCTTGATCGACTGAAAATAAAGTATTGTGTCATACAGTATGAATACTAATAATCAAATACAACAATATCACAATGGTGTGGATCTTATTGCATTTGTTCTTCCTGATTGTAGGGGCATGGAGCTGCAACATATGTGATCCAGATAGGGGTAACAAGAAAGGGAAAAAGTTCCTTGAAATGGCAGCACGATATACACAGCGGCTGAGGGCCAAAGAAAAGGCAGCTAAACTTGAAAAAGCAAAGGCAGTCCTCAATGCTGCAAGAAAGTGAGTACAGTCAAATTCATTCAGATTATGTCTCATTAATGTTTTGTGGAAGCTCTTCATACATTTTTGTAGATGTTCTTCTGATTTAGTTGAGAAAATCCTATAGATTGCATTTGCAGTAGTCCAATAACTTTAATAAATATGAATTTACTTTTACAGGCAATATGAATCTGTGACTTCTGGGAAGGGCCTACCTCGAGGGCGGCGTCCAAAGCACAGAATTCCTGGTACTACTTCCATGTCCTCATCATTGTTGATGGCCACAACAGGGAATAATGTCCATCTGAAACACTACAGGTCCCTGGAAAATGGTCACAGCAGCAGAGAGGACAAGGAAAACACACGGGCAGCAGCATCAACGGCAGAAAATGGCAATCATAGCTCCTCCTCATCCTCATGTGAGTCAGACAGTGATGAGGACTTGAGCATCTTACAACCTTTCATGGCTGTCAACAAACCTAAGGGCTTAATAGATGGCCTATCACGCTTCTTTACTCCGTCTAACAAGAGAAAATCTCGAGTCTCACTTAGTTCTTTAGAAGCTGACTTGGCAGCTCTAGTGTCTAAGCCAAAACCTGGTCGACCCAGCAAATCGCGACAGGCTGCAAAAAAATTGTTGAAAAAGTCCAAACTTTTACAAGTGAATAAAAGACGCAGATTTCATAACTGCCCACCAGGTAGTGGTCAGCTTAAGGGCCTTTTTGATGGCCTTTCACACCTGTTTACTGCACAGGGGGATAGGAAGCGTAACTTTCCAATTTACACACCACCAAGGGGCATGCAAAAGCTCTTGTCAATACAGACTAGTACACCTATTCAAGACCCTTTCTTGGATATTGAGATTGATAAACCAGACAATCCCTTTGAATTTACTGGCATAGAGAGCCCTGTAATTCTCCCACCTATCAGGGGTAGGGGAAGGGGAATTCACAAACCTGACTGGAGTGACTTAGGATTTCTCTCGACGTCCCTCAACAAGCACAAAGGACGAGGACGAGGGGTTTCCACGCCAACCGAAACCTCTATTGGCAGAGGGCGGGGGCGAGGCCGTGGACAGAAAAAGGGTAAGATGATTGATGATACTTACACAAAATCAAGCGATGTGGCAATGTCTTAAGGCAGAGTAGCTAGTGAGAAAGAACTGTGTATTCATGAAATGGGCAGAATCTGAAACCAGACTTTAGAAATGGGCAGTACTTGTCCTGTTTGTGTACAATGCCATTGTGAATGCATTGATCATCATTCTGTCTTTGGAAACCTCCTATCCTATCCTGGAACGACAACGAAGATGTTTCACTCTTGATCAACTACCTACCTGCTACCCAAATTTGAAGGAAAGCCTTCTGTGACGAACATGTGCATGGCTCTCACTCTCCAGTTACCTCTTCCTACCTAGATACTCACTCAGTCACTCACTCACTCACTCACTACCCATTCACTCACCCACTGTCCTCTTCTCTACTTGCATCACAATAACCAAATAAATAGGCAGATAGTACCAGCCATGAAGATGCCATGTAGTTGTTACAGTATGTAGCTTATGTCTGCTTTCCTTCAGTAGATTAGTTCGGGTTTGGTTGGTTGCGGTGTTTTTATTTGAATCTGCCAAGTCTGAAATGGTTTGTCAAACAACACTCCTATGGAACGCATACAAGTTCAACTAAGAGATTTCGGGAAAGTGTGTTTGTAATACATGGCTTCAAAAGAGCCTTTGATCTGACCAGTCCTAGTTTGATGAAACCATAGCCAATCAACATGGGTATTCTGTGGAAAATAATGAACAAAGATTTTGAAGTCCAACTGCTTATCTTTCAACATGCTGAATACCGTGATTGAATTTTTTGCTACTGTTGTTGCTGAAGGTATATATAATTATGTGACAAGGTTACGGTTCAAGATATGTTTGAAGTATTCATGAAAAGCAAAACAAGGCCAGGCCCACTTAGACAGTAGATCTATTGCACCTTGCTCAGTTGTTCCATAGGGTGGACGGCATGCCATTTCTAACTTTTCATAGTAAACATTTAACCAAGTTAGTTACGTGCAGCTTTCACTATTCATGTTTTAAGTTTTCGGCACTTTTGATATGCTGCTTGTTTGTAATGAAGAATTGTCTCTTTTTTTCATGTTATTTATACAAAAATATGTATCATGATCATCATGCCTGATCTTGCTTAGTTTCATATAATTTTGTTATAATGTTTGTGAAGTTGTTCTGATCATTTTTCATTTTTCTTTTCAGCTTTTTGTTACCACTTTCATTTTAAAGTATTTGAACAGATTTGGTTTTACTGAATTTGATATTTTGCTTTTAGCTACAGAAGCCTTTGTCTATGTGTCTTTTCATGGGAAATGCATCGTTTTAGCTCTGGCATCACATTATTTAAGAGTATAAAATCTATGCTTTCCCTCGGTATTTAGGTGATATGTCGCTCAGAAGATTCCACAGTTGACCACTGTCTAGTATGACTGACAGAACAACAAGTTGATTGAGCCACATTAAGACATAGGCTAACGGATGTTTGAGGGGATGCCAGCATTTAACATGGAAAATACAGTTAAAGCCATCTGTCCAAGTCTCTGGTGGTTGAAACGCTTGAGGTCAACTGATCCGCACCGCGACCAATCTGAACCAGATTGTATCAATTAGTCGCAATAAACAGTGGATCTTGATGAACTAGTTATTTCATTATTGGGGACAGATTCATGAGTTTTTTATTTCAGTGTGACACAAATGTTTATGTGTTACATTGTTTTAGAGAATGTATTATACATCTCACTGTGTGAATGTTATTGAGATGGCCTTTTACTCAACGAGAGTATCATCTTCATAAACTGTCATTGTAATTGTGTTGATATTTGAAACATTTGTTCCATTTCCTCTCAAGGTATGTATCAGTGCTCTGTTTTATTGAATGTGGTGATGATCTCTTGATACCAATCTGTGGATTGGGTGCAAAAAAATCTGAAACCAATTTTATAAGAGACCTCTGGTGTTGACATGTTTGCCATTACTTGCACTTTTACAATGTTTTCTCTTGTATTGTGACAAAAACATGTTTCATGTCATTTGAAGCATACATAACGTGACAAGTGAAGTAAACAATAAACAAACTTTTATGTCATATCAGCAAAATGAATCTGTATAGGCTCCCACTGGTGCTATATCTATTGTGAATGAGGTTATTTTGTTTGTACCCTAAAAAGATATATCTGTACCAATGTGTATGGAAATGCACTGAAGATTGCAACTGTTAAGTATGAACACTGATCCACACTGCGAGAATGATGAGATTTGCTGTGCTTCTGTTGATATGGTTTAACACTTATTTATGTTGTGTTACAGACAAGGAGAGCTCTGCAGCCCCCCTGCCTCACTTGGTGACTGAGGGTGACATTGATCTGTTCAAGCAGGCGCAGGAAAAGGCACAGCAGTCGCTCGGACAAGTGAGTTGGCCCGGCGGCTATGGTCACAAGGTCTCTGTCGTAACATGCAAGCACTGCTTTGCTTCTCCTTTCTCTTTCACATTTTAATCTTGTTCATATGCCATCATTCATAATGCATCGTGAAATATAAATGCTTTGAACTGAATTTGTTCTGCGTTTTGTAATGTTTGATGTTATATATGCAGTGATGAGAATCTGTCGCGAATTTCCATGAATTGACCACAAATTTGTTAAAATCGGATGGCTTCCTCGATAAACACCTCCAAATTATGGACCGTATATATACAACTTGATGAAAATTAATCAATTACATGTAAGAATGTCTTCTTGATGTATGAAAACTTCTAGTAAACAGAAGTATATATGCATTTGGATGTAAACTCTCTTTGCAAGCTATGGTCCAACCTAAACAGTCTGAATAAAAATCCTCGTAATATTGCTGTGTATTCTGGTACATGAAATCCAGAAAAACGAATTTTCAATTTTGAAAATGTTTTTGCAGTAATTGATTAGTTTGATGTTGGAAAATTTTAACGGTGTAATGAAATCTGTAATTATGAAATCAATAAAAATTCAATTTTATTTTTTGATGACAGGCATGATGTTGTATTTGTTTTGTTAAGTGTTTTATGTTGAATGGCTATCATTGATATATCATGTAATTTGTGGTGTCTCACAAGTGTCTCTGTCAGCCCATGCACTCTTCCCTGTTTTTGCATTTGTATTCTTTTGACATTGCTGCTTTTACCTGCTTTTCCAGTTTTAACTGTTTTAAAACAAACTGTGTGTTTTCTTTTTTATTTCAACTACAATATTCATTAACAATTTGTGACCAAGTTTGGAAGTGTTACTGATATTCTATTATTATGACGTTTGAACATATTGAAATTGTGTCAGAAAGATTACGAGTTTCTATGCAATACAGAAGAGAAATGTACACTGGAGGAACAGAATTTTTCATAATAAAGATATACTGAAACTGCAACTTGCAAAATATACATGAGCCTTTCTCCTCACACTCATTCCGTCAAGTTTTTACCAAGAGATAGTCTTTTCACAGTGGTTGGCTTTTGTGGCCAATATGATTCATACAAATATGTCCCAGTGGAGTGAGTTGACACCATTCCTAACACTGGTTTACAGTGGCATATTTATAAGTCAATAGAATAAACAACAAGTTATGTATTTAGATAAAGCTGTGAATCTCAGTAGTCATAGGAATATTTTGTTGTTGATTGGGCAGTGCATTTGATGTGAGAATGAAGTTTGATTGATCTGTGATATTGCACATTATTTGGCTTGCTTCCTGTGCCTTTGCATGTGTTGACATTATGTATATTTGTCCAGGTGTCTTCCTCATGTAACTGGCATTCTGAGTGCTGGATATTGGCCATGGCTTGAGTACACAACTTGTAGTATAACCATTGTTTGTTTTGCCTCTCAGAGCTCCAACACAGGAGATGCTCCGTCCGAACCTCAACACCGATTTCCACCATGTATTGAATTTGGGAAATATGAGATACAAACATGGTACTCATCTCCCTATCCACAAGAATATGCCAGGTAAGTCAAGACCGTGGTACTTGGAAATTGAAAATTTGAAAATGTGTCCATTAGCAATTAGAGAGGTTAACAAAGTGGAAAATCACTTCATCTAATTTTTAGATGAAAACAGGCAGCCAGGTAAAGAATTCCCTGCTGTCTTGACTTTTTTAAGATAACATGACCTAAAATAACACTTTATTATCCCAAAGGAAATTTGGTTTTCATCAGTACAAGGTCTCACCATTTGTTAAACACGCATGGCACTATCGAATAAATGCTCAATTATTTATCACAAGACTTATTATAAAACCTGGTACTAGCTGGTATGAATGAAATCTGAGCCCTGGTGGCTATTCATTGCTTTTATTAAGATGATGAAATAAACTATTTTTATACCATGTGATCAGTTAAGCATGGATTCAAAGTTATGCTGTTTTATGTTATGGGCCTAAAAACTGTTGCATGCCTCTCATGTGAGACATGTGATACATGGCACTTTCCAAATTACGGGGGATCCTGGGGTCCTTGAGGTCTTCTCTTCTCCTCGGGTATTTGAATCTAGTGTCCCTCTAAATCTTATTCTGAGTGTTATGACAAAGACCCTTTGATATTCATGCTTAATTTCGAACACAACATAGAAGTTGTCAGTTGAACATTACTTGCATTTCATACTGAAAATCTCTTGTTTTCAGGTTACCAAAGTTGTACATATGTGAATTTTGTCTGAAATATATGAAGAGTAGAAGCATTCTCCAAAGACACATGGTTAGTCAAGTTCTTTTTTATGTGCATTGTTCTACATTTACATTTTGATTGAATCATAATGTAAAAAAGGTGAAAGTTAGTTTACACTGACCGAAAGTAACCCAGAAAGCCTAAGTAATGATAGCACACTGGAACACCATCAAGATTTAAGATTTTATTATACCACAGGATACTCTTCTACACATTTAGACTGGCTTCTTCCCTGGAAGTATAGTCAAGTGTTTTTTCATCATAAATCAGATTTTGCAAGTTGCTAAGTTGTTTTTGTCTGTGTTTTGTGGGTGTGATATGTAATGAGGTTGTAGCCTGACACTCTATGACATTTTGTGGCATCTGTGTGTTTTCTTCTCACCAGAGCAAGTGTGGCCTCCACCATCCTCCAGCCAATGAGATCTACAGAAAAGGAGATCTCTCTGTGTTCGAGGTGGATGGCAATGTCAGCAAAATATACTGTCAGAACCTGTGTCTACTAGCAAAGCTGTTCCTTGACCACAAGACGTTATACTACGATGTAGAACCATTCCTCTTCTATGTACTAACACACAATGACGACACCGGATGTCATCTGGTGGGCTACTTCTCAAAGGTATGTTTGTATGATAGAAACAATACCTAGGGGCAAGAATTGATGCTACGAAACTGTGTAACACTCTATAGAGAAGAAGTTCAAATGTAACAGGTATGAATGTGACTTGAGTCTACATTGGCTATGCTTTTATGAACCCTTGTAAATAGAAATGCATGTCTTGATGTTATGTCTACTGTAAATGAATGATTTACCTACATTCCAGGAGAAGCACTGCCAACAGAAGTACAATGTATCCTGTATCATGACAATGCCACAGCACCAGCGGAAGGGATATGGCAGATTTCTCATTGAATTCAGTATGTATCTGTTATGCTCAAGCAAACTTTTTTATGATAAAATATCTGTATTACGAAATAGGTTTTTCATAGAAAATTGTAACAGAGTTAATAGTTCAACAGTTTGGCTATTGAATTGACTACCCATAATCTATTTGTCCTATATGGTTCGGCGACATATAGTCGTGTACAGTATCTGCATTGCAATAGATTAGATTTGAATATATGGTGTTGTGAATGAAACGATTGGTTTCCTGTGCAGGTTACCTACTGTCAAGGATTGAAGGTCAACCTGGCTCCCCAGAGAAGCCACTGTCAGACTTGGGGAAAGTCAGCTACATGGCATATTGGCGCAGCATCATCATTGAATACATGCACAAGGTGGCCGACGATAAAATAACCATCAAAGGTCAGTAGGGTAGTCAAGTTTTCTATTCATATTTTGTATTTAATCTCTTTTTGTGGCTTTGTAAGTTCTTAGCTCTGATTGACCGAGTGGTAAACCTGCCTTATCAGATGTTTGAGAAGCTAACTCTTCTTGCCTATTCCAAGTGCAAGATGGGATCAACATTCAAACTCAATGCACTTTTAGAGAATATGTACTATGTTGAAAAACTGTTTAACAAACTACTCTTTTTGTCAATATGAAGTAAGTTTCCTGAATCTAAGTTTGATTGGAACGTACAATTGTCTAGAAACTGCAACATATCTCACTTCTACGAACAACGGTTGTGAGCTCATTTATATTAATGAGTTATACCTTTTATGGAAAAAGTTCCCTGAAACTTTTACATCATCATAAGTCATAGGCTTGTCCATTAAACTTTAGAGATAGTTTTCCTGTTCATATGGCCCATGACTGCTATGATTAGATTGATGTGTTCTGTTGGAAAAAGCAGTGCTATTGCCTCTTGAAATTTGATTTGCAACTATCACACATGGGAATACTAGTGATTTCGGACTAGTGATTTATATTAAATCCCTAGGTTTGGGGAGAAATCAACTGATCTTTCTAGATTTTCACTTGTCTTGGGCTGACAGACTTGAGGCCTGGTCTATCCATTGAGACCTTAGTTTTTGCCTTAAACTCAAAGAAGAAAGTGTAGTAACTCTCAAGGCTCTTTCAGACAAGCAGAATTCATTCTCTGTTAAGCATAAAGAGGTTGAAGTATGGTTCAAATACATTGCAAAGGAACATTTTCTGTCATCTGCATGCTTGATTTTTATATACAGTTTTACCAAGGAATTCCGTCCATCCATCTGTCCGTCCTTCCTTCCGAAGACATTTATTTGTGTGACCTATAGCTTGAAAACTGCTTCATGAATACTTTTCAAATTTGGTGAACACCTTTTATACCTATAGGAAAGTCGCAGTGCAAAGTTTGATTTCTATTTTTGGATTTTCTGACAAAATACATATTTTTATTTTTTTTAATTTAGAAATTGTTTACTTAATCATTTCTGTGATCTATAACTATGAAACAACTGCATGGATTATTTTCAAATTTAGGGACCAGTTTCCATACTAATAGAAGATGTGCAGTGCAAAGTTTGATTTTGATAGTGTATATTCTGAAAAACATATGATGTTTATAAGTTTGTGAACTTAGAATTCTTTAAATTCAACATTTGTGCAACCTGAGACTTAAAAACTACTTCATGGATTCTTTTCAATTGGGGTACAGTGTCTATACCAATAGGAAAGATGCAGTGCAAAGTTTGATTTCGATAACTGGATTTTCTGAGAATATATTGCTTTATTCATGTTTTGAACTTAAAAATATGTTGGGAGTCAAAGTTGGGGATATTAGTGAGCCCTGCTCACTTTTTGTCTTGTTATTTACGGTTATGCAGTGTCTTGAATTCTAGGAAATTGCAAATATTGCAACTTTGTCTTTTTTTCCAGCTATCAGTCGTTCTACTGGGATGTGTCCTCATGATGTTGCTGGAACCCTGCAGCAGCTGACCTTCATGATCAAGAAAGATGGAAAGTAAGTATTGAGACTATATATTACAACCAAAGAACATGTTGCTAATTACATGTATCCCTTTAGTAAGAAAATACTAAAAAACAGTTTCAGTATTCAGTGATTGTGTGTCATACAGTTGGACATGGCGTGTGGCAAACAACAAGTTTTTCTTCAGTTACTGGAATTATTTTTTTTCTTTCATCAAGGCATCTATAGTGCCATATAAGTCTCAATATCTTAAATGCTTTTTTCATTTTTGTTTTGTTTTTTATTAGATTGCAGTAAATAGGTGTTACATTTACTATAATAGTAAATACTGTACATGTTTTTTAGAATTGTCATATCTGTGAATCGCAAGAAGATCCAAGAATACATGGATAAACTGAAGTTAAAAGCACACCAACGTCTTGAGCTAGATGCTGAGTGCCTACGCTGGACTCCTTTAATATCAAATCAAACTCTATTGGAAGAAGAGAAACGTGCTGAGAAAGAGGTGGGTCCAAGGTTCCGTCTGCCATTTGGAGCTCCTACAACTTCTAGATACTTTAGGGTGGGTAATATTTGGGTTGTTGTATGGTGGCATGCTTGTGCTGTGAAGACCATTTCTGTATGGGATGTTACCAGCAACTCTTGGGCTTTTCTTGTCTGCACCCACCTGCATAGTGTACTTTTGTTTCTCAGGGGTATCTTGTAGCAAGGTATGTCATTATTACTTTGACCATTATCCACATTTTGTATGTAGTTCTGTTATGTCCTTAGATAGCTTTTCTTCATCACAAATGTAGTTGTTTCATTGGGAAAGGAATGAAGTAGCATATCATATCATTTAAAGCCAAGACTCATTTTAGCTAAAGCTTTGCCATGAATGCTTTCGCAGTAACATGCATTATACTCAATCATCCTAAACTAAGATGTGCGTCATTTGATATAGGGTAAGGTGCAGCATGACATGCACAAAGTTTGTATAGCTATGTACACTAATTGCAGTGAGAATAATGTTTTTCATAGAATGTATCATTTTGAACTGTGTTGGCCTAGACTACACTTTCAAGTCTATCTTTTATGTAGAAAACAATCTAAACCTTTTTGATCATGGTATTGAACAGTGATAGTCTCTGGGGATAAGTCAATGCCAAGCTTCTTGCAAAATGTATTAAGTGATGTCTGATATTAACATTTGCCAGGAAGGTTGAGAGAAAACTCATCTGAATTCGATCAATACATTTCTGAATCTATTCAGGAGACTTCATGAATGTAGAACCTTGATGTGTGAATTTTTTGGTGTTGTAATCCCAAAGACTTTAGTTCATTTTATCATCTGAATTTTTTTTAAGTAGATATACCTCACATATTTTGCACATCAATAGAAAAGAACATATCATTTTTTTTAAATACATGTTGGTGACAGTCTTAGAAAAAATAGTCATTACTCTCAATTTCATACATTGAGTGTTTGGTTTATATACTTCGTCGCAACCAACTCAATAATCTATATCCCGGTATGCTTTATTTGCATGTTGTTGTTTCATAAGAACTGTTCATTTCTTTAATACTGATTCATGAACATTTCATTGCACGCTTCATTTAGTGTGTCAGAGCTATGTTCTGTCTGTTGTTGTCACACCGAAAAATATATAAAGAAGCAGGTCGTATTAATAACCAGTATCACATGATGTCAAATTGTCATTAAGCAAAAGATGTTGCAAGAATGTTTTCCCACTGTATTTGCAGTATGTTAAGAATGTAACAAGGTTTAAACAATATATTCATAATATTTATTTCAAAAATGGTGTCTGTTAAGAATAGTTTAGAAAGTCTTATGAGTGTGAAGTCTAGGCGTTTTGGAAATTGTATCTATATGCATATTAAATGAATGTGTTAATCATGTGCTACAGTTACGAGAGATGAGTGAAGTGGTCAACAGCATAGCAGAAGACCGACGCCAGCTGCTAGAAGATTCAAAGCTCAGTCCTGTAAAAGAGGTCCCAATCAAAAAGGTAAGCTGGGTTTGAACAAACTGCCATAAAGGCCTTAAAAAGTGTTTATGCCTTTGAATGTTGTAAACAACGTAAATCCATTAAGGCCTGTTGTCAGGGTCCATAAAGCTTTGATTGACTTATCATTGAGTTAATACTATGAAATCTTCTATGATATTGAAGGCATTAGACTTGATTGTTGTTGCTTCAAGTTGTTACAACTCATCAGATTTCAAGGACCCTTGAGGAAGTAACTCCTCTCATCTCCTCCCAATTCCATATTCAGTTTGCCTTGAAAAGTGAATGTATTTTCAGGTTGGCAAGAAGCCAGGGAGAAAAAGGTTGAACAGCTTCAAGTCTCCTGAGCCAGAACCCAAGAGATCTCGGAAGAGTCTTATGACAGAAATCAGCAACAGCTACCTTGAAGGTGAGGGATTAGTTTGTTAAGACTCTCACAACACAATTGCTAACTACATATGTTAGTTTATGCAACCAATTGATTTTTGATATGTTAATATTTTGTTCAGCCAAGTGATTTTGATGTTGCCTTGAAATTAAAGAAAAAAAGCAACAAATCTGATTGGTAAGGTCATATGTAAATTGAGACTTAGGTTGATATGTCATCATCTGGTCTGTCCGTCTGTATTTAGAAACTTAAAAACCATGCAAGATTTTTCATCCAAACATGATACATATATTCACCAGGGCCTGAAGTATGCCTTATGCTATTGTGGGGGCTAGGGGTGGGGGGGAGGGGATTTGTCATCTTCTGATGACTTATATTTTGATATCTTAGATAACTCATGTGTATTCATATTTACAATCCCCAGATAAACTGAAGAGTGTTCCTAAAACAGAAGACAATCTTAATGGCAACAATTGTAATAAAATGTCCAACAAGACTCTAAAGAAAGAAATCAAAGGAAGACCTGAGATCACACTTCGAAGAAATGGACATATTGTAGCAGAACATGTTGTTCAGAAGAGGCGAAAGAGGAAAGGTGGCTGGCCAAAAGGAGTTCCCCGTGGCTCGCCTGTGAAGAAAGACCCGGTGGTACGTCGAGGCCGGCCAGGCAGACCACGAAAGGTGGGTGCTCCTGCATGAGCTGTGACAGGTGTGACATAATGAGATCCGCATCCGGATCAGTAGTTCATGTAGATGGCTTGTCCGGCACTATTTGCCATATCATGCTTTTAGTTTTCTTTTCTTCTCTCTTGAAAATGTATATCAGGGAAGATGAATATCAATGATAAGAAATTTCAACTGTGCTGAAGTATACATATTGCTTGAGCTAAGTACCTATCATTTAGAAAAGAAAGAGAAATAGAGTGCCTTATGTTCTCCTTGGACCATTGTTTATGCAGATTCATATTTTAAATGTCGAATTCCACAGATGCTAAATGTTATTGAAAATCTATTAAGACTAAATGCGCAGTGGTGAATCTGCAATTTGGCTTATGATACGTCTTGCAACCTGTAACTATATCACAGGTTTCTGACCAAAATATCTGCCTGCAAGATCATTTATTGTTCACAAAGATTGAAAACTTGCCTTCTTTTAATGGACATTTATAGAGGCAATCTTGTTTTGGCTGAATGGGAATGTGTAATGTAAAATTTGTCCATTAAGGTACTTGATGCACAATATCATTCTGTACATCCTTTGTTATAGCTTGGTTATTATTGCACTCTACTCAATGATTGTTCCATGCATTATGAAGAACACAAGATTCATAAGGATGTCACATTATGCACACGTTCACTTTTCGCATGTGGTATTTTATGTATTAGAGAAGTATTTTTTCAATTTGCTTTCTTCAAGATTTTTAACTTGTCAACCTGTGGTATCAAACCATGTCCAATTGTGCAATATTTTCTCACTACTGTTGACGACAAACATTAGATTTAGCTTGTGCATAATAGTTAAAGAACTAAGATTGTACTGACATCACTCAAGGTATGTGTATCACAATCCAGTTGCCCCATGTAGTACTGAATAGTGTATTGCTTATTCAGAGCAAAGGGATGAACTTCCTATTATTTGTTGAAAAGGAGGGCCAATGTCTTTTCATATCGATAGAGATGCTGCAAATCTCATGAAGTACTTTAAGCAGAGAAAGATGCCTTGTGTGTAAGAAAATATTGGAGGAAGGAATGCTGTGTTTTACTCCGATATCTGTGTTATATGAAGACAGGTACCTTGATCTGAATCTGTCTGAATGTCTTGTAATCTTCCAAGAGAGCTTAAAAGTCTTGTCTTCTCTTTCAAGGAAATATTGATGTAATTATCAAATGTTTCCTTTTATTCTTTGAAGAAGGTATCTTTAAATTCAGTCCTAGGAAACTAAAGAATGCATCCAATTCCTATTTTTCTCTTCAGCTTCGCCACAGAACCCTGGTGGAATCTCAAGTCTCAGGTGCAGAGGAAAGTGATGGCCCATCATCCCCAGTGGATCCAAAATTGGAAAACAAAAGTGATACTGAGGAGGAAGAGCCTGAGACAAAACGTGAAGAAGAGGAGGATGTTGATGATGAGGTGACCATCAATGGAGATGTCAGTAAGTTGACAGATGGTAGTGATGGGGAGGAGATGGACATGGATATCACAAACACTTCTGTACAGAATTCAGTGTCACCTGACAAGACAGTGTCTGTGAACAGCACTGCAGACTCGGGTAGACAGAGCAAGAGTGATGATGTGGCCGACTGTGATGACAACAATGAAGAGAAAGACAGTAAGAGTGATGATTCATCGTCATCATCATCGTCGTCGTCTGATAGTGACAGTAGTGATGATGATGAAGATGATGATGATGAGGAGGAGGATGAAAGTCAGGAGGAAGATGAGAAGAAGTGTAGTGAGGTTGATATAGAGGTATCTGTTAAGGCCCCAATTGAAAGTGAGAAAGTGGTGAAATCTGTTGATATTCATACCAATGGATTTGACACCGTAAGGGAAAAAGAGAATGGGGAAACAGTTGAAAGTGCTATTAAAAGTGATGATGATGAAGATGATGATGAGGAAGAGGACGATGATGATGATGAAGAGGAGGAGGAAGAAGATGAGGAGGAGGAAAGTGAAGAAAGTGAGAAAGAGGAGACTGTAAGTTCACCCAAAAATGTTCCAAAATTGGAGTCTCCAGCAAGTCTGGAACAGGAAAGAGAAACATTACCCAGTGAGTCTTCAGGTCCACCTGAGCCAAGTCCAGCCATTGAACCTACAGAATGTGTGTCTGATTCAAATAGTGATGATGGGCCCCCTGCCCCTCTCACGCCACAAGTGCCAACTCCACGGCCTATGTCTCCTAACGTACCCATGCCAAGCCCAGGTGCCAACCCAGACTCTGAGCCAGAGCCTGAGCAATTGCCTATGCATGAGCCAGAGCCACGGCCACCCACTCCGCGCCAAGAAGAGCCAGTGATTCAGGAGAGCAAACAACCAGAGACTCCCCCATCTCCACAAGTACCAACACCAGTTCCTGCAGCAGCAGCAGCTGAAACCCCAATAGCAACATCTGCTTCAACTAATTCCTCTGTGGAACACACACCAGAGACAGCAGACATACCCAGTGATGATAATTTCCAGGATATTAGTAGTGATACCACTGTGCAGGATACTCTCGGTGCCTCTAATAACTTTGAGGAAGCTCTTGCACAGGAACTGAGGAACAATTATGAACAAATTGACAATAGTGCAACAGGTAGCATTGCAACCGAGCAAATGGCTCAGCGTGACATGAGCATGAACAATGTACAGCCCCCAACCCCGAACCATCCAAGCCAGACCTGTAGTAGTGTGGGACCTGTGTTTTCACCTCAGAATACGCAGATCAATAACATGCCTAATACCAATCTAGGCAACAATGGATTTAATACAGTTGATATAGATGTGACACAGTTAGGTCTTGAGTCCCCTACATCGATTAGTAGTAATGAGATGGCCAACAACTCAGTTGAATCTGCTCCCACCCCTAATTATTCTGATTGTGCACAAGCACAGATGCCCCCAACCCAGATGCCTCAACCACAGCAGCTACCCCCTGCAACGCCACAGCAACAACAGCAGCAGAGCTGTGCTCAGGTTCAGAGTTGTGCTCAGTTGCCACAGAATTGTTGTATTCAAGCCCAGCAGTCGTACTGCAATAACCAAAGTCGTGTGACTCGATTCATGGACACTGTTCAACATCACCCAATGCAGATGCCTGTAAGTACAGGAACGTACCTTCCACCACCAGCTACAAGCTCTGTGGTATACGGGTCATCTGGTTCAAGTTACAGTCCTAGTATGCTACCCCAGAATACCCACAGACTGGTTCACAATAATACTCCTTGTGGAGGACAACAGAACACGGGCAACTACCAGAATCCAAATAGCTGTAGTTTGTCCAAATTACAGCAAATGACTGCTAATATGATGGACTTGATGCATGAAAATACCATGACCCCACCACCCAATCTGACCCCTCCACCTCATACCATGACCCCACCTCCGGCCATGATCCGCTCCATGGCAACTCCGCCCATTCCCAATCTTCAGCCACAACTTCAACTTCAGCCTCAACAGTGTAGCAAGTACCCAAGGAGCAGACAAACCACACGTAAACCTCAAAGTGCTAACCCTAATGTGACTGTAAACCCCAGTGTGCCGTTCACTCCAAACGTGACAATTCAGCCAGGGTCTGGTATGCTTCCCCGGTACAATATGAACGTGTTCAATAGTTATCGTCAACCAATGATAAATCATGGTTATATTCCCAACCATGGTTTCTTGAACCAACCTCAACTGCCAATGCAGGTTGGGATGATGAACATGCACCCTGCAGCCCAGCAACCCTTCCAGCAACAAATGCAGCAGTCCCAGTCCAACAACCCCATGTACGCTTACAGCTATATGACTGCTCCATCACTCAACATGAACAATGTTAACCCTGTCATGCGGAGGTAGTACTTGCCCCACTGACATACAACACATGCCATAAAACTTTCATTGCATTTCATTTTGTGTATATATATCAGAGAGTTTGCTCATTTTCACCCATTTTCATTGTTTGCATTTGTTCAGGTGCAAAGTGTTAAACTAATTTATGCCGTGATGGATCACAAGATGATAGTGACATTTGTGACAAGTGATCAAAGATCTCAGACATGAGATAGTGAGTGCTATGTTCAATAAGTGGAGATTACTACACCCAGCAGAACAAGATAATCATTGTTTCGTAGACATGGTTTGGACATTTTGTCCTAGACATGCTGTACATTTGACTTAAAAAGTTCACCTTCTGAACACAGGGACATCCCGAGTGTCTATTTTACTAGATGTCTCAGGTTTTTCTTACTTAGAGGTCAACTGTTGTACAGTTTTTATTATTTCACCTTCCATTGATAACTGTGAGGTCGTATTTGTCTGATGGTATATTTTTGTCTAGATTGTAAAGATCTTTAAAAAAAATGTGCATTGTGCATTTTGAATAAATTATAACTTAATTCTATTTATCACTCATCTGAGTGAATGTCTTTTTGTCTTTATCATGATGAAGAGCTGAATACAAACACAGAACTGGGACTCCAATGAAGTCAAACATCGTAGAAAACACCTGATGTGAGGCAGTAACACCTTACACACTGGACTCTTAGATTCAGAATTTCTTATGAAACTAGAAAAGTGTTTGCATTTAAGATTATTAACAAACTACCAGCAACACGGATGTAGTACATTACTAGAACCACCACATGCCAAGTCAAGATGAAATACCTTGTATTGAAAATTCATTCATTAAAAAGTGAAGGTTGAACAAAGTTTGCATAACTACCAAAGGGCTTAGAAAGTTAATTGTCTTCAATTTGATCATGGAGTTCCACCATTGTAAAATATAACAAGAAAACAGTGTTATCACTATCCTCCACCAACAGTGAGTGAGTGTGTTTGGTTTAACACCACAATATTCCAGTTGTATCTCAGTATTGCAGCTTAATGTGGGAGGGAAGCTAAAAGTGGTGCAGGTCTCAGACATTTACAACTTGGGTGAAACCCACGAGCATGGTGCATACAAAACTAAAAACAATTCGGGTGAACCAGGATTTGAAACCACGATCATAGGTTTCTGCGCAAGGGATGCAACTCTGCACAGCGAGTTTTTTTCACCTTGGACAACTGTGCCACACATGTCCCCTCCCCAGCCATCTTGTTTGTACAATAGTGAATAATATGGAATAGACTGAAATTAATACACACATAAAGGCCCCTTCTCTGGAATAGAAAATTTATGGCACCTATTTTAGAATAATGTCTTGTATGTATAGATCCTTTTAGATAAGCTTGCAATACTTCATTAATATAACTTAAGTGACTATGAATAACATGGAATTTAAAAATGTTTTTTTTTTTTAAGACAGTCTTGACAAGTATCTCTTACAAAAGCATGCAAACCTTAATTCATGGAACATGTCATTTTTGCGAAAATTAGTCCCCATTTCATATGCATAAAGTTGCAAAGCAGGGGCCATAACTGAATTTAAGAACCTAGTTTGGAAATAATTTAAGATCATGACCAGTAACATCTGTGTAAACTTTAATTTCTCCATTTAAACTTAAAAAACTTGTCCCCATTGGGATGCAGAAGGATGGATGGCCATACTCCATTCCTATATCCCCTGCCCGAATTCGTGGCTGGAGGATAAATATGTATAGCCATTACCTTACAACTAAAGGAGTAAGATGTTTGGGTAAATTGGAAATGCTGGAATTTATTATTCAAATCGTTCCCCACTGAAGATGTATATGAATTTAGCAGTTTATGATTAAACAGAAGAATGTATTGGTTTCACACACAGCTATAAATTACAATGTCTGGACCTAGACTTAAAATAGGCCCCAGACTGCAGGGCACAGCCTCTTGACACCTGTGGTAACTCAAGTTGGACACTGACCCAATATTACCGTAGTTGAGATAAAGACAAAGTTCCTTCAGTTGGGGCACTTATTTCTCGTTAAAGATGCCACAGTGTGGATATGTTTTCTCCGTCAAAACATTTCAAGGGACCCACCCTGAGCATGTACATGAACAAAGAAATATTGAGGTCTTTAGCAACCCATGCCTGTCATAAGAGGAGACTAACGGGATCGGGTGTTCAGGCTTGCAGACTTGGTTGATGCATGTCATCGATCCCAAATGCATGGATCGATGCTCATGGTGTCAGTCACTGGATTGTCTGGTCCAGACTCGACTATTTACAGACCGCAGTCATGTAGTTGGAATATTGCTGAGTGTGGCGTTAAACAAAAAACAACAACAATCATAACAAAAAAACATAAGAAAATGACATTTTGTAATCATCTGTCGGAAACGATGAAACAATATACAAATCATCAAAGGTAATTTTATTAAATAGGTTTGATATTCACATAAATGAGACAACTCCATACAGCTCTACAGCTGTTACCATGGTCTTTCTTCCTCCATCTCAGGAAGGTAACCTTTGACCTGAGACTTCATTCCATGACCGTGCAACAGCTGATGAGATGGTTGGTGGTGATAAGACTCACCCATGTTATACATCGCTTGATATAGTCTTAAAATACACTGAAATAACAAAATGTCTATTGCTTAATTTGCTTTACTGCATCCATTACTTCTGTAAGGTTTGCATAATCTCCAAATTCTTTCTCCCTGTGTTCGAACAATATTCCTTGTTCTCCTGGGCCAACCACGAACACTCCTGAAACAGATACAAGCATAAATGTGTTGGAGATAGGATAAGTGTTCCAGTACTTAAAATTTCTAACCACTAGTGGCTGTATGAAGTGTTGATCATCTGCCAGATTGAGGATTTTGACTTACTGACTAGCAGTAAACAAACCATCTTGTACTTCCTTATATCAACATACTTGTGTGTAGGTTTCAACATAAAAGATGGCATGGTCATAGAGAAATAGGACAAATGACGACAATCTACTTGAAAGGCAGCACACACCTCCTAGAATCCTTCCTTCACCAATCATGTTGCCTTTCACCCCGCTCTGTCGGTTGGAAATAATGTTCATCCACACTTTAGCTCTTAGTAATGCTGAAAACAACATCCATCGCTCTGTTGGACCATAAAACTTGCGCTGCAATAAAACAAACATCGTAAAATTCATGTCAGACTATTCCGATGCAGGCACTTCTGAACTTTATTTCAGCCTGAAAGGGTCAATTAACCACTTTTGAACACCCCATCAGCTTGTTACAGACATCTACATTAGAAATTAGTGCCTCACATTAAATCAAGTTGTTTTCCAGATTTGTTTTCATACTGCAGAACAAAACTCCATTGTCTTGTAATATGATCAGTAGAGTTATTGATTGATTGGATATTTGTTCCATTCTTATTGATAAAGATGTTAACGGGTATATAACACCACAAGAATTACCTCCTTGTCCAGGAAGACATCGCCTTTGAAAAAGGGTCGGAACTCTTTGACTCCAAGGGTCTCATGCACAACAGCATGCAGAGCCACTCCTTGGGCATCAAGCTCCGTCTTGAGGGAGGACAGCCCTTGGGCCTCCTGCAATAGAGGAGGACACAGTGGGAAACTGGGTACGTGGGTGCTCACGAATAGGGGAGCCAGGGGGAGGACAGCCCTTGGGCCTCCTGTAATAGAGGAGGACACAGTGGGAAACTGGGTACGTGGGTGCTCACGGAGAGGGGAGCCAGGGGGAGGACAGCCCTTGGGCCTCCTGTAATAGAGGAGGACACAGTGGGAAACTGGGTACATGGGTGCTCACGAAGAGGGAAGCCAGGGGGAGGACAGCCCTTGGGCCTCCTGTAATAGAGGAGGACACAGTGGGAAACTGGGTACATGGGTGCTCACGGAGAGTGGATCCAGGGGGAGGACAGCCCTTGGGCCTCCTGTAATAGAGGAGGACACAGTGGGAAACTAGGTACGTGGGTGCTCACGAAGAGGGAAGCCAGGGGGAGGACAGCCCTTGGGCCTCCTGTAATAGAGGAGGACACAGTGGGAAACTGGGTACATGGGTGCTCACGAAGAGGGAAGCCAGCCCTTGGGCCTCCTGTAATAGAGGAGGACACAGTGGGAAACTGGGTACATGGGTGCTCACGGAGAGGGGAGCCAGGGGGAGGACAGCCCTTGGGCCTCCTGTAATAGAGGAGGACACAGTGGGAAACTGGGTACATGGGTGCTCACAGAGAGGGGAGCCAGGGGGAGGACAGCCCTTGGGCCTCCTGCAATAGAGGAGGACACAGTGGGAAACTGGGTACATGGGTGCTCACGGAGAGGGGAGCCAGGGGGAGGACAGCCCTTGGGCCTCCTGTAATAGAGGAGGACACAGTGGGAAACTGGGTACATGGGTGCTCACGAAGAGTGGAGCCAGGGGGAGGACAGCCCTTGGGCCTCCTGTAATAGAGGAGGACACAGTGGGAAACTGGGTACATGGGTGCTCACGAAGAGGGGAGCCAGGGGGAGGACAGCAGTGGGAAACTGGGTACATGGGTGCTGAGGGATGAGTGGATGGATAGGTGTGCGAGAGCATGAGTACTTGGGAGTGAGTCGGTGTATAAATGGGAGAAAAGAGAGGGGGTGAATAAGCAGGAAAGCAAGTTACTGGGGGAAGAGTGTGATGGATTGGTAGGCTGAGGAGAGAGGGTCAAGGAGAGAGGGCTGAGGAGAGAGGGTCAAGGAGAGCATGGGTGGGTGGATGGACGTGTGTAGAAGGGGGCAAAAGCGGATAGGTCAGGTGCTATAAAATACTGTGCACAATATGCCAAATCCATGCCCTAAAGCATGCTCAAAGCACTCCATTATTTCCCCGGTCAATGAATCAGTGTGCACTCCATTTTCATTCTCAGCTCCCTGGGAAGTTCATAGCTGGGGGAACAAAGGTACATTTCGAACAAAGTCACTTGCCATGTGCTACATGTGCTTCAGTTAGATTAATTTTACAAGACTCAATAAAAGGTACATGATATGAAACAAGCATAAAGTCAACATGGCCCTAACGCACCTCCCGACACAAAGGTCATCCAGGTCGCCGCACTGCCATTATGACTGCACCTCTTTTCTCCCACAATGCTTTGGCCTGGAATGAGACACAGACGGAGGAAGTCAGTGGTTAGAATTATCACACATGACACGAAACAATATTTCATGGAGTCTATATTTTCATGAGCATAATCAAGATAATATAACCCTTCTTTGTAGTTCATTTATATATCTTCTAAACATTGCTGAGACAAAAAACTGCATTGGATTTTTAGGTGAAGTCTTGGCTGGAGTCAGCTGGAACAAACCATGTATAGCTTTAACATGGCAAATTTGAATGAAGAGAACCCTTGACATTCATCAGTGATAATACTGCACAGAGTGTAAGTAACGTTCCTCCATCCCTCGTGAATACAGTGAGTGAGTATGGTTTAAAGCCACTTTAAGCAATGTTCCAGCAAAATCATGGCGGGAGACACCAGAAATGGATTTCATACATTGTACCTATATGGGGAATCAAACCCAGACCTTCGGCATGAAAAATGTTTTAACCAATTGGCTACCCCACCAACCCTTGTGAATACAGCTTTAGTTTGTTGTCGCCTATTTTAACCAATGAAGCAAGCCAGTAAAAAGAGAAGCCAACAATGCTCAATTAACGATACCATAGTAATGGTAGTCTCAGGTACGTTCATCGACCCTTTTGGCCAGTTGAATATGAAAATGGCATCAGGGTTCACTTTCTCCAGCCTTTGTCTAGTTGTCTAGCATATGTATTGAGCCCCGAATATGCAACCAATAATCTAACTACACCACAACTTCACACAAGATGGGGGTATGACACAGGCAGGGCACATGCTTCACACAAGATGGGGCTACGACACAGGCAGGGCACATGCTTCACACAAAATGGGCACATCGCGATGTGCTTCCCACAAGATGGGGCTACGACACAGGTGGGGAACAGAGCAGACGTGCTTCACACAAGATAGGGCACATGCTTCCCACAAGATGGGGCTACGACACAGGTGGGGAACAGAGCAGATGTGCTTCACACAAGATGGGCTACGACACAGGCAGGGCACATGCTTTCCACAAGATGGGGCAACGACACAGGCAGGGCACATGCTTCACACAAGATGGGGCTACGACACAGGTGGGGAACAGAGCAGATATGCTTCCCACAAGATGGGCTACGACACAGGCAGGGCACATGCTTCCCACAAGATGGGGCTACGACACAGGCAGGGCACATGCTTCACACAAGATGGGGCTACGACACAGGTGGGGCACATGCTTCACACAAGATGGACTACAACACAGGAGGAGCACATGCCTCCCACAAGATGGGGCTACGACACAGGCAAGGCACATGCTTCACACAAGATGGGGCTACGACACAGGCAGGGCACATGCTTCACACAAGATGGGGCTACGACACAGGCGGGGAACATGCTTCACACAAGATGGGGCTAAGACACAGGAGGAGTACATGCTTCACACAAGATGGGGCTAAGACACAGGAGGAGCACATGCCTCACACAAGATGGGGGTACGACACAGGCGGGGAACATGCTTCACACAAGATGGGGCTACGACACAGGAGGAGCACATGCCTCACACAAGATGGGGCTAAGACACAGGAGGAGCACATGCTTCACACAAGATGGGGCTAAGACACAGGAGGAGCACATGCCTCACACAAGATGGGGCTACAACACAGGCGGGGCACATGCTTCACACAAGATGGGGGTACGACACAGGAGGAGCAGATGCCTCACACAAGATGGGGCTACGACACAGGAGGAGCACATGCCTCACACAAGATGGGGGTACGACACAGGAGGGGCACATCGCAGGTGTGCTTCACACAAGATGGGGCTACGACACAGGAGGGGCAGATGCCTCACACAAGATGGGGCTACGACACAGGAGGGGCACATGCCTCACACAAGATGGGGCTACGACACAGGAGGAGCAGATGCCTCACACAAGATGGGGCTACGACACAGGAGGAGCAGATGCTTCACACAAGATGGGGCTACGACACAGGAGGGGCACATGCCTCACACAAGATGGGGCTACGACACAGGAGGGGCACATGCCTCACACAAGATGGGGCTAAGACACAGGAGGAGCACATGCTTCACACAAGATGGGGGTACGACACAGGAGGAGCACATGCCTCACACAAGATGGGGCTAAGACACAGGAGGAGCACATGCTTCACACAAGATGGGGGTACGACACAGGAGGGGCACATGCCTCACACAAGATGGGGGTACGACACAGGAGGGGCACATGCCTCACACAAGATGGGGGTACGACACAGGAGGAGCAGATGTCTCACACAAGATGGGGCTACGACACAGGAGCAGATGCCTCACACAAGATGGGGCTACGACACAGGAGGAGCACATGCTTCACACAAGATGGGGGTACGACACAGGAGGGGCACATGCCTCACACAAGATGGGGGTACGACACAGGAGGGGCACATGCCTCACACAAGATGGGGGTACGACACAGGAGGAGCAGATGCCTCACACAAGATGGGGCTACGACACAGGAGGAGCACATGCTTCACACAAGATGGGGGTACGACACAGGAGGGGCACATCGCAGGTGTGCTTCACACAAGATGGGGCTATGACACAGGAGGGGCACATCGCAGGTGTGCTTCCCACAAGATGGATCACAGAATTGTCCACACTTCGCTGATGTGGTCTGATCCTGTCATTGGGTACTGGAAACTTTATGAGCTAAACTTGCAAGAGTTACCTCCCATTTTATATGAAAAAGCAAAAAATCCCTTTTTCTGCACTGCCAATGGGATTAGGGAAGAATAGGTCTCCAATACCCCACTCGTGTTTTAACAGTTGGCTTACCCTGACAACAGGAATTGTTTCCCATGTCAGCTACCACTGTGTGGACAAGACTAGTTTCAAGATATTTTACAGGCTTCAGTGACATTGCTGAAATAAATCTGACCGCTGTGTAAAACAACATTCTCACTCACTCTAAATAGTCTGATGATAAATAAGCCTGGAAGATTAATTTCAGATACGACTCTCCCACTTCTACAGTGAGCAATCAGATGATCACCTGGAATTCTCGTGGTTTCTCTTCAATTGTCTTCAGAGTGATCCCAGACAAGTATGGCAGTGTTGCTTTCACTGGCGTCGGTAAAAACGGGTTGGTTGGCAGGTTGCACAAGATGGCTGCCCCCGCAGCAACCCCAGCCACGCCCAATAACACACGGGACAACCCCATTGCAGGGAGGCTGCAAAACAAGGATTCTCTGCATTAGCAATACCAGGATTGGAGTTGCAGTGAAACTAAATGAAATTTAACATATTATGGGATTTTCATGGGAAATATAGTCTAATATTCAATGCACAAAAAATATGTGGAACAACATAATATCCTTATGCTTTTTAGAAGATTATCTAATTGCTTCGGAAAACACAAATTCTTTGTACAGTGAGTGAAACATGTTCCCATCAGTGCAGCCTGACACGACATAACGGTTACTGGCCCATTTCAGCACATCAATCCCATTGGGACTCTGGGTCGATTAGGTCACCATCAACCTATGCTGGTTCTAAGAGGTAACATAATGGATTGGGTTATCCAACTTGGCAACTTGGTTGATTGCGTGTCATCGCACCCTGAAGGCATGGATTCATGCTCATTATAACAATCACTGGATTGCTGACTTGATTATTTACAGGCTGTCGTTACACATCTGTAATATGTGGAATGTGGCTTTAAAAACAAGACACAGAAGCAGAAAACAAGGACATGAAACTTGAAGTGCAAGTATAGAATTAAACAATGTGGTCATCCTGACATTGGTATACTGCAATGACGATGTGCCTGCTAGACAGCCAGGATGCAACCTAGGGACCTGGTGGCCTGGCACCAGTTGTCACTGAAACCTGTAGGCTGATATTCAGTGTCAGTCAGTGCTGTGAAAACTGTATGGACCCACGTTTGTTATTGAGGATACCGTATTCGACATAATAAGCACCCTGCTACAATAAGCGCCCACAGCGATATTTGCTAATATATTGGCAAGTGAACAATCCCAATTAGTACCCCTTCCAACTGATCAATGTACACAAGACTTATTTATTCGCGAATAATACACACTCGTGTGTTATATGCATCCTTAATTATGGGCAATTTAATTCTGGAAAAATATATCTGTCGTACATAAACATTTCAGGCTGTCAGCAAAAACCACGAAATTCATCTTTCAACTGTGTTTTTTTCACCAAAATAATATTCTAATAAGAGCCCCCTATTGCTAATTTTGAGAGCGCTCTAGGCGCTTATTACGTCAAATACGGTAGATGAAATGAGACTGTTTATAGTGTCCATATAATCAGTTCAAAATAAGTGAATACATCTTATGCAGCCTACAAGTGTATACATCTAATGTATTATACCTAAACTGTGAAGTTTCAACATAACTGTCATGAATGAATTTAATAAAATAACTAATTAATTACAGTCATCTCCAGATATAACAAATTCAAAGGAGCCCACAGTATCAGTTTGTTACAACTAAGGTCACTCTGGCTAGAACATTAACTATTTCTCAAGTTGGATTAGAACTAGGGTTTATTTAGACATTTTGATAAATGTGAATTTGTTACATGCTGACTATGTGAACAAGCAAAGAGAGAGGTTACTGTAAGCTGAGCGAGGCAATACCAACCCGTAGAAAGCTACGACTGCTACTACAACTGCAACCACGACGGTGTAGCTGGCTCTAGCCGCCATTCACGGCCTACAGACATAAAGTTGTATGAATACTGCTGCTAGACACTGAACTTGCGCACGTTATAAAGGGTCGTTTTATGAGCTGTTTACATGGTTCATTGTGTGCTGTCTTTCAAAGGTTTATTTTACAGTTCGTCCCCAGTTTTCAACACCTGTTATAAACAGGCAATTATTGACATATACGTAAAGATCCGTGGATATAATGACAAATTCTAGGTTGTATTGAACACCTGTGACAAAACAAAACATTACAAAGGACAGTCTGGTCATATTTCTGTTAATTATAGACCGACCTCCACAAATGTCACTAGATCCTATGTCTGCACTGGCTGTAGGTTATATATAAGCGACGATTTATACAGTGACTCGACTACTCATGAAATTTGTTATACAATACCACTCTCGCCCTGGTTACGAAGGGCCAATGTCTAAGGCGTACTATGTCGCGCTGTGCGAACTAAGTCTTTTGTGAACGATGACTCGTCACTATCTGGGAGACCGGGCACGCAGAGAAACGAGCCGGGAGTTTTTGACATTTCGTGGTCGCGACTTTGGACTGCATATCATTGGCCCATCACCTTCTCGGGACAATTGCAATATCTCGATCAACGATGGCTATATGGGTCAAAGACATGCTATCTTAAGAAACATTTCGATATCCTACAACCAAGCAGTGCAGCTCACCTAGGGTTGGACAACAACTCTTGAAGTTTGGACAGAGACATGCAACTTATATTAAGTTGTCATAATTCACCCCTATTACATGGTGCTGCAGAATTCGCGAGGGTTCGGTCTAAGGGAAGTAACTCTGTCAAATTTAAAGAGTTATCCCCTCTTTGACGAAGGCTTTCCTCTGCCCATGCACCTGCTTGATGTCTTGTAAATGTCGTTCTTAAAATATACATCATAATTTGGCATTTTGGTGTGTTTATTTCATCACGTTTTGTACTGATAGACTAATTCTTTTCCTTATACTTGATTACAAATGCTCGTATGTTTATGAATGAAACATAAAAACCATGTGATTTGATTTCTGTCTCTTCGCGTGTTTTAACTTTCAGCATTTTCTGGCTGCTAATGTAATTGTTTGACAGCTTCCGATATATCAGTGTTTCTTGTTTGGCATTAAAGATATTCACTGTAGTTCAGAACGTTCACAATTATTTCACAGCAACGTTAAAAATCAAGTAGACATACAATTGTCCGAGTGGTACCCTTTATTAAATTCCAAACATTTCAACAACGACATGTGATGCATCTCGAGGCAATATGTTAAAGACATGTAATACAGGTCATTGCCTTTGTTCAAGGTGTGAAAAATTCTCAAACCAGATTGGCCAGTTACAGAGATTATTATGTGAGCGTGTGTGGTATACAGATTTTACGAAACGAGTGTAAGAATTCCTGTATTTCCAGCATGAGAGCGAGGCTAAAACATGAATTCATGTCATGAATTCTCATACTCCTGTAAGAATTCAAACGACTGCCATCTGAAGTTTACTGAGAAAACAATATGTGAAAAGCTGGACTTCCTCATTGATAACATCTATGCAAAAGTTGGGGGTAAGTCATTTATGCAAGGGGTATGCATCCCAAAGGGCACAAATTGGGCTCCTCTTACATCTTCCCGAGGCAAGGGAGTTACCTGTCTTTAAAAGTCCAGTTTCCACAGTCAGTTACTGCCTCGCATCAGGAAAATGACCCCGATCTGGAACACCATCTATCAATTATTTAACTCATTTTTGTGTAGACGCGTTCACAAACTTAAGATTTCCAATTCGTCTTCAAAATGACCCATCATCGGCGGAGACAGTTGAGAGTCATGTACATTAATGTCATTAACCATTACATTGAACAATGTGGGACTAATGACATTTCCCTGAGGTGTATCTCATATACACCTCTGGTGATGCCGAGTTAAAATTGGTCCTCAGCAACCTATTCCGGTCGTAAAAGGTGACCAGATGGATCGGGTGGTCGGTCTCGGTGACTTGGTTGATTGCATGTCGTACCCCGACCGCGTGGACCATTGCTCAAAATATCAATCACTGGATTGTCTGGTCCAGACTCGATTATTTACAAGTCGCCGTCATAAAGACGGAATATTGCAGAGTGCCATGTTAAAACACAGACAAAAGGACGTATTACATGCATGCTTGAATAGTTTTGAGCTATTTAGAAGTCAGTTGTTCTAAGCCACCTGCGCAAGTTTCCGGTTACACGAGATATTGCAGTTTGTACTGAAGGTCTTGTCTCCCCTCCATAACATAAGGGGGGCACGGGTGGCCCAGTCTTCTAAAGCGCCACCATTCGTGTGCAGAGTTGCGTCCCTTGGGCACGCCAGAAACCTATGATTGTGGGTTCAAATCCCGGTTCGACCCGATTATGTTTCTAGGTTTGTCAGCACCATACCCGTGCTCGTGGGTTTCACCGAAGTGGTAAACGTCTGAGACCTGCATCACTTGGGGTTTTCTGCCCTCATTAAGCTGACACGCCGTGATATAACTGGAATGCTGTTAAAAGCATTGTTAAACCCAACTCATTCACTCCATGCCACAAGGCTTTACAAGAATCAGGTACATCGTGTATTCATGACATGTTATAGCTTTTAAGCTTAGGTCTGAAGACGAACCTGCGGATCAAACACAGGAAACGTTTACTGAACGGAAACCCGATTCAATTCTTGACAGTAGCGTGTTACTCTCGAAATGATAATTCAAACGATAAGTAACAATTCGGGCCATGATTTTGCAGAGATTAGAAGTGAAAGATGTCGGCTTGGTGTCTGTGTCTGGAACAGTAGGGTGACTTCGTGTTCTGGGTACACGAGTCGCCAGACCGCCTCCGTGGTCTAGTGGTAGAGCGTCCGCCCGGAGAGCGGAAGGTCCGGGGTTCGATCCCCGGCCACGTTATACAAAAAAGACGTTAAAAGATGGTACTTGTTGTTACCCTGTCTGGCGCTCGGCATTAAGGGGCTAAAACAAGGCTGGTCGGCTCGGAGTCAGTATACTGTGTCTGAGTGGGGTATTCATGTTAAACTGCAGCATGGTATCTCAGTGGGCTAGCACTATCAATCGGCATCAGCCGGGACTAGTACAAGCAGCCACACACACACACGTGCATGCACGTCGCTATATAAGTGCAATAATCTTGGACGCGACGTTACACCCACTTTCACCTCACCCCACTTCACACGAGTGGCCATGGCATGTCTCTACCAGTTCTTCGACTCTGAAGGGGCGGTCGGGTAACCTAGTGGTTAAAGCGTTCTCTCGTCACGCCGAAGACCAGGGTTCGATTCCCGACATGGGTACAATGTGTGAAGCCCATTTCTAGTGTCCCCCGCCGTGATATTGCTGGAATATTGCTAAAAAACCATACTCACTCACTCACTCTTCGACTCTGATGGCATCAATTACCCAATCATGCATATGTTTTGACATCTCAGCGGAGATAGGCATCACCTGGAGATGTACATGTATTTTACTTACATGCAAATGCTTCTTTGTGTTCATGTAAGGTAATAGGCATGTGGAGATCAGAATCAGTTTGGGCTTGCGGAGCAGAAACATCTTGAGAAATCTGTTTACAAACGATTCCTTATATTCTCTGAATGAATCCATAAAATTAGCTGGACTGCTGACGTTTTCAAACGTATCAGCCAATAGGATTTCTTTCTGATCACGAGTTATTTCTGCGTAACTGTTTCCCGATTACACATATTCTGAATTTATTGACACTGATACCTATGACTTTTGCACATACAGATGAAATAGGAGTAAATCTATTTAACCTATAAGAATATGTTCTCAAGCTTCATCTAAATCATTTAGAAGTCTTCTTTTGTAAAGTGCACAAGCTTTAAGAAAAGTTCCAAGGTCTGCGGGAAGAGATATGTGACAACTTTGTAGTATGCCCTTTCCTAGCCAAATGTTTGTGTTTTCAACCCATCTTCTGCAGGCAAGGGAGGTAACTGCCTTGCTTCGGGAAGATGGTTCCGTCCAGGCTTAGCTTTTTTGTTTTGTTTGTTTGTTGTTTAACACCGCACTCAGCGATATTCCACCTAGATGGCGGCGGTCTGTAAATAATCGTGTCTGAATCAGACAATCCAGTGAATGACATCATGAGCGTCGATCCATGTAATTGGGATCGATGACATGCATCAACTAAGTCAGCGATCCTGGCCACCCGATCCCGTAAGCACTCTGTTAAAAGAGTGGTATGGTGGTAGGGGTATGGTGCTGCCATAATGGAAACATAATTTGGACGAACCGGGATTCGAACCAATCATAGGTTTCTGACGTGCTCAAGGGACACAACTCACAAATGCCACCCGTGTCCAAAACACCCCCCGGACTGACATATAATTACCCAAAGAAAATGTGTTGAAAATGTCAACGGGATTGATGGGATCACTTCCTTTTTTTTCCGCGAAGGACACGTTTGCCATGATGTACTTTTAAAGAATTTAGTTCAGCTTCAGAAACGTCAGTGTCCACATTGTAAACTACCCGCGCTTATCACTGATTCTCTGTGGTATATGACATCTGATACACGCACTTCACAAAGAGATGAAATATCAAAAGCATACCCAATATTGCAACGAATGACCAGGTCGCCAATGTCTCATCACTTCCTTGGCGATAAATCACAACGCTTCTTTTTAATGTCTCGTACCAAACCAATTAGGCTAAAATTTATTAATTCAAGATCAAACAGCCTGAAAATAATTACGTTATTGATGGGATCACGGGCTTCTGAAGCAGAACCAGGTTGAGACATATCACCATGATTACTCTGTTGACGTTTTGCAAACATGATGGTGTAATTCTCGCCAAAATGTGAGTTTTCACAATCTCTTTCACCCGATTCGCTGTTGATGAGGCAACATTTAGGACGTATAGAACCAGGTCACGTGGGACACTGAAACGGTGCCCACTATTAAATATCACCAAGAATGCCAATATTTGTCACAAACTGCAGTTAGATCCCACCTTGTTTGATAATGTATCCACAATATCGCCAACCGAACAATTAAAAAGCCCTATAAAAACTCAAAGGCAAGAGGGAGAAACATTCCCTATTTAAATGACAAAACAAAGGTATCACCAAAATTTGAAGCTACAGTCAACACTGTAGCCTCACGCTCAACCCAGTAGCCGCTCACTAAACTAAGTTGATACTCAGTCAACACTGTAGCCTCACGCTCAACCCAGTAGCCGCTCACTAAACTAAGTTGATACTCAGTCAACACTGTAGCCTCACGCTCAACCCAGTAGCCGCTCACTAAACTAAGTTGATACTCAGTCAACAATGTAGCCTCACGCTCAACCCAGTAGCCGCTCACTAAACTAAGTTGATACTCAGTCAACACTGTAGCCTCACGCTCAACCCAGTAGCCGCTCACTAAACTAAGTTGATACTCAACCACTCTCAAAAGGTGTGAAGTCACTCACTGAACAATGTTGCTACTCATGTAACAGTGTAGTTGTACATAGTAATATGTAGCCACACACTAAACACTGTTGCCGCTCACTAAAATATGTAGCCACACACTAAACACTGTTGCCGCTCACTAAAATCTGTAGCCACACAATAAACACTGTTGCCGCTCACTAAAATCTGTAGCCACACACTAAACGCTGTTGCCACTCACTAAAATCTGTAGCCACACACTAAACACTGTTGCCGCTCACTAAAATATGTAGCCACACACTAAACACTGTTGCCGCTCACTAAAATATGTAGCCACACACTAAACACTGTTGCCGCTCACTAAGATATGTAGCCCGACACTAAACACTGTTGCCGCTCACTAATATATGTAGCCACACACTAAACACTGTTGCCGCTCACTAAAATATGTAGCCACACACTAAACACTGTTGCCGCTCACTAAAATCTGTAGCCACACACTAAACACTGTTGCCGCTCACTAAAATCTGTAGCCACACACTAAACGCTGTTGCCACTCACTAAAATCTGTAGCCACACACTAAACACTGTTGCCGCTCACTAATATATGTAGCCACACACTAAACACTGTTGCCACTCACTAAAATCTGTAGCCACACACTAAACACTGTTGCCGCTCACTAAAATATGTAGCCACACACTAAACGCTGTTGCCACTCACTAAAATATTTAGCCACAGGCTAAACACTGTGCCGCTCACTAAAATCTGTAGCCACACACTAAACGCTGTTGCCGCTCACTAAATTCTGTAGCCACACACTAAACACTGTTGCCGCTCACTAAAATATGTAGCCACACACTAAACACTGTTGCCGCTCACTAAAATCTGTAGCCACACACTAAACACTGTTGCCGCTCACTAAAATCTGTAGCCACACACTAAACACTGTTGCCACTCACTAAAATCTGTAGCCACACACTAAACACTGTTGCCACTCACTAAAATCTGTAGCCACACACTAAACGCTGTTGCCGCTCACTAAAATCTGTAGCCACACACTAAACGCTGTTGCCACTCACTAAAATCTGTAGCCACACACTAAACGTTGTTGCCACTCACTAAAATCTGTAGCCACACACTAAACGCTGTTGCCACTCACTAAAATCTGTAGCCACACACTAAACACTGTTGCCGCTCACTCAAATATGTAGCCACTCACTAAACGCTGTTGCCACTCACTAAAATCTGTAGCCACAGGCTCAACGCTGTTGCCGCTCACTAAAATCTGTAGCCACACACTAAACACTGTTGCCGCTCACTAAGATCTGTAACTACACACTAAACGCTGTTGCCGCTCACTAAAATATGTAGCCACACACTAAACGCTGTTGCCACTCACTAAAATATGTAGCCACACACTAAACACTGTTGCCGCTCACTAAAATCTGTAGCCACACACTAAACGCTGTTGCCACTCACTAAAATCTGAAGGCACACACTAAACACTGTTGCCGCTCACTAAGATCTGTAGCTACACACTAAACGCTGTTGCCGCTCACTAAAATCTGTAGCCACACACTAAACGCTGTTGCCACTCACTAAAATCTGAAGGCACACACTAAACACTGTTGCCGCTCACTAAAATCTGTAGCCACACACTAAACACTGTTGCCGCTCACTAAAATCTGTAGCCACACACTAAACACTGTTGCCGCTCACTAAAATCTGTAGCCACACACTAAACGCTGTTGCCGCTCACTAAAATCTGTAGCCACACACTAAACACTGTTGCCGCTCACTAAAATCTGTAGGCACACACTAAACACTGTTGCCGCTCACTAAAATCTGTAGGCACACACTAAACACTGTTGCAACCTATTGATGTCACCCACTAAACGTTGTTGCGTAACACTGAAGCCACTCACTAAAGGCTGTTGCTGCTCAAATAACACTGTTATCACCCACTAAACGCTGTTGCTAATCAATTAACACTGTAGCCACTCACTAAATAATTTGCTACTCAGTTAACACCGTTGCCCTTCACTGAACAATGTCGTCACCCACGTGAAACTGTTGCTAATCAATGAACACTATAGCCACTTACTAAATACTGTTACAACTCACTCAATACTGCTGATACAATGTAGCTACTCTCAAAGACTGTTGCTACCCAAATAATATGGCAAGCCGTTTTCACATTTATTACGGAATTAATGATACCTTCAGTGAAGATATCGATATTCTAATTAAAGATGTCAATGCTTTAAAAAAAATTATTTCTTATATCCAAAATGGAAATTACTGATATGTTAAAATGTTACTGTGATATCAACACAATATTTCGTGATATCTCTGAATGTATTTAAGATATCATTAAACAATTACCATCCTACTGTACATAATCATATTAGAAATAAATTCAATCCAAGATAGCTTGAAATAAGTTATACATATCCACAAATGCATTACAAATATCATTCATTCATTTTAGATATCTTTAATTCAATTAGAGATACTGAACTGGACATTTATAGTCAGTTATCTCACTTGCCTCGGGAAGATGGCCCAACTTCTGCCGGAACTAGTCTCAACAGCACTTCAAGCAATTGACGGAGGAGTTGAGGGGACTGACTATGACGGCAGCGATCAATTTGAAAACATGGCCTCCGTAGTGAGAAGACATTTTCTGCCATGGTTGGAAACATTACACACAGTACTTAACAGACGGAAGTATTTGAAGATATCTATAAATAAGCGGAGGTCTTTAATAATGGCACCAATTGAAGATATCAATAATTAATTATTGATATCTGTATTTAGATTTAAGATATCAGGAATTGAATTACTGTTATCATAACAAAACATGACTTTATGATATCTTTAAATCATATTTTGATATCATTAATCGATTTTAAGGTATCAGCACTTCTTTTCAAGATATCAGTAAAAAGCTTCACTAAATCCCAAATTCATTTTGTGATATCTTAAATGTTATTGCAGATATCTACACTTATCTCTATTTAACTTCAATTCCATTCACGATATATTTAATTCAATTCAAGATATCAGTAACTCCTTAATAAATGTAAAAACGGCTTGCCATAAAATAACACTGTTATCACCCACCGTTCCTATTCAACGAGCTCTGTATACAACCATAACAATGTTGCTACTCAATTAGTACTGCTGCCATCCACTAGACACTGTTGCCACCCACTATACACTGTTGCCACCAACTTGACGCGGTTGCCATCCACTAGACACTGTTGCCATCCACTAGACACTGTTGCCACAAACTGGACACTGTTGCCACCAACTTGACACTGTTGTCACCCACTAGACACTATTGCCACCCACTAGACACTGTTGCCACCAACTGGACACTGTTGCCACCAACTGGACACTGTTGCCATCCACTAGACACTGTTGTCACCCACTAGAAAATGTAACCTCTCACTAGACACACTGCTGCCATCCACAAGCAATGCTACCTCTCAGTGGACATTGTTGCCACCCACTAGACTTCTCTTATAGACCCTGTTGCCTCTCATTAGACACTGCTGCCACCGACTAGACACTGTTGTCACCCACTAGACACTGTTGTCACCAAATAGAAATTGTTATCCCTCACTAGACACTACTGCCACCCACTAGACACTATTGCCTCTCAATAGACACTGTTGTCACCCACGAGACACTGTTACCTCTCACTAGACACTGCTGCCACCCACCAGACACTGTTACCTCTCACTAGACACTGCTGCCACCCACCAGACACTGTTACCTCTCACTAGACGCTGTTGTCACCAACTAGACACTGTTACCTCTCAATAGACACTTCTGCCACCCACCAGACACTGTTACCTCTCACTAGACACTGCTGCCACCAACAAGACACTTTTACCTCTCACTAGACACTGCTGCCACCAACTAGACACTTTTACCTCTCACTAGACACTGCTGCCACCCACCAGACACTGTTACCTCTCACTAGACACTTCTGCCACCCACCAGACACTGTTACCTCTCACTAGACACTGCTGCCACCAACAAGACACTTTTACCTCTCACTAGACACTGCTGCCACCAACTAGACACTTTTACCTCTCACTAGACACTGCTGCCACCCACCAGACACTGTTACCTCTCACTAGACACTGTTGTCACACAGAAGATACTGCTGCCTCTCAATGGACACTGTTGTCACCCACTAGACACTGTTGTCACCCACTAGACACGGCTGCCTCTCGGTAGCCACTGTTGTCACCCACTAGGCACTGTTGCCACCCACTAGACACTGTTGCCACCCACTAGACACTGTTGTCACACACTAGACACTGCTACCTCTCAATAGACACTGTTGCCACCCATTAGACATTGATGACACCAACAATACACTGTCGTCACCCACAAGACACTGCTGCCATCCACAAGACACTTTTACCTCTCACTCGACACTGCTGCCTCTCAATAGACACTGTTGCCACCCACTAGACATTGATGACACCAACTATACACTGTTGTCACCCACTAGACAATATTGCCTTTCACTAGACCTCTGTTGCCAGAAGACACTGCTACCTCTCAGTAGACACAGTTGCCAGCCACTAGACACTGTTACCAGCCACTAGACATTGTTGCCAGCCACTAGACACTGTTGTCAGCCTCAAGACACTGTTGCCATCCACAAGACGCTGCTGCCACCCATTTGACACTGTTGTAACATACAAGACACTGTTACCTCTCAATAGACACTTTTGCCGCCCACTAGACACTGTTACCTCTCACTAGACACAGTTGCCAGCCACAGGACAGTTGTCACCCACCAGACACTGTTGCCACCCACCAAACACTGTTGCCAACCACTAGACAATGTTGTCACACACTTGACACTTCTGCCTCTCAGTAGACACTGTTGGTACCCACTAGATACTGTTGTCAAACACTAGACACTGCTGCCACCCACCAGACACTGTTACCTCTCAATAGACACTGTTATCACACGTTAGACACTGTTGTCCCACGTTAGACACTGTTGTCACACACTAGACACTGTTGTCACCCACTAGACACTGTTGTCAAACACAAGTCACTGTTGTCACCAACTAAACACTGTTGTCACACTCTAGACACTGTTACCTCTCACTAGACAGTTGCCACCCAGTAGACACTGTTACCTCTCAGATGAAACAGTTGACACCAACTAGACACTGTCACACACTAGACACTGCTGTCACACACTAGACACTGTTGACACCAACTAGACACTGTTGTCACACACCAGACACTGCTGTCACACACTAGACACTGCTGTCACACACTAGACATTGTTGACACCAACTAGACACTGTTGTCACACACTAGACACTGCTGTCACACACTATACACTGCTGCCACTCACTAGACACTGTTGTCACACGTAAGACACTGTTGTCACCCACTAGACACTGTTGTCACCCACTAGACACTGTTGTCACCCACTAGACACTGTTATCACACGTTAGACACTGTTGTCACCCACTAGACACTGTTTTCAAACACAAGTCACTGTTGTCACCAACTAAACACTGTTGTCACACTCTAGACACTGTTACCTCTCACTAGACAGTTGCCACCCAGTAGACACTGTTACCTCTCAGATGAAACAGTTGACACCAACTAGACACTGTTGTCACACACTAGACACTGCTGTCACACACTAGACACTGTTGACACCAACTAGACACTGTTGTCACACACCAGACACTGCTGTCACACACTAGACACTGCTGTCACACACTATACACTGCTGACACCAACTAGACACTGTTGTCACACGTAAGACACTGTTGTCACCCACTAGACACTGTTGTCACCCACTAGACACTATTATCACACGTTAGACACTGCTGCCACCCACAAGATATTGTTACCTCTCACTAGACGCTGCTACTACCCACCAGACACTTGTCAAACACTAGTCACTGTTGTCACTAAGTGAACACTGTTGTCACACGCTAGACACTATTACCTCTCACTAGAAGTTGCCACCCTGTAGACACTGTTACTTATCACTAGACACTGCTGCCAACCACCAGTCACTGTTACCTCTCACTAGACACTGCTGCCACCCACCAGACACTTTTGCCTCTCACTAGACACTGCTGCCACCCACCAGACACTGTTACCTCTCACTAGACACTGCTACCACCCATCAGACACTGTTACCTCTCACTAGACGCTGCTGCCACCCACTAGACACTGTTACCTCTCACTAGACGCTGCTGCCACCCACCAGACACTGTTACCTCTCAATAGACACTGCTGCCACCCACCAGACACTGTTACCTCTCACTAGACACTGCTACCACCCATCAGACACTGTTACCTCTCACTAGACACTGCTGCCACCCACCAGACACTGTTACCTCTCACTAAACACTGTTACCTCTCACTAGACACTGCTGCCACCCACCAGATACTGTTGCCTCTCACTAGACACTGCTGCCACCCATCAGACACTGTTACCTCTCACTAGACACTGCTGCCACCCACCAGACACTGTTACCTCTTACTAGACAGCTGCCACCCACCAGACACTGTTACCTCTCACTAGACACTGCTGCCACCCACCAAATATTGTTACCTCTCACTAGACGCTGCTACCACCCACCAGACACTGTTACCTCTCACTAGACACTGCTGCCAACCACCAGACATTGTTACCTCTCACTAGACTCTGCTACCACCCATCAGACACTGTTACCTCTCACTAGACGCTGCTGCCACCCACCAGACACTGTTACCTCTCACAAGACACTGCTACCACCCATCAGACACTGTTACCTCTCACTAGACACTGCTACCACCCTTCAGACACTGTTACCTCTCACTAGACTCTGCTGCCACCCATCAGACACTGTTACCTCTCACTAGACACTGCTGCCACCCACCAGATATTGTTACCTCTCACTAGACGCTGCTACCACCCACCAGACACTGTTACCTCTCACTAGACACTGCTGCCAACCACCAGACACTGTTACCTCTCACTAGACACTGCTGCCACCCATCAGACACTGTTACCTCTCACTAGACGCTGCTGCCACCAACTTGACACTGTTACCTCTCACTAGACACTGATGCCACCCACTAGACACTGCTGCCACCCACTAGACACTGTTGTCATCCACTAGACACTGTTGCCACCCACTAAACACTGTGTCACCCACTAGACACTGTTGCCACCCACTAGACACTGTTGCCACCCACTAAACACTGTTGTCACCCACTAAACACTGTTGTCACCCACTAGACACTGTTGTCACCCACTAGACACTGTTGCCACCCACTAAACACTGTTGTCACACACTAGACACTGCTGCCTCTCAATAGACACTGTTGCCATCCACCAGACACTGCTGTCACCCACTAGACACTGTTGTCACACACTAGACACTGCTGTCACACACTAGACACTGCTGCCTCTCAATAGACACTGTTGCCATCCACCAGACACTGCTGTCACCCACTAGACACTGTTGTCACACACTAGACACTGCTGCCTCTCAATAGACAATGTTGCCATCCACCAGACACTGCTGTCAAACACTAGATGCTGTTGCTACTCACTCACTCACTGTTTCACTAAAAATGCTAAATACTGATAGAATACGCAATGAGTAACAAGTTATTTCCTGTGTTAATGTATGGTGTTTTTTGTTTGTTTGTTTGAAGTTTGTAGTCAACAATATTCCATCTATATGACAGCGGTCTGTTAAATAATCAAGACTGGACCAGACAATCCAGTGATTGACATCATGAGCATCAATCTACGCAACTGGGATACGATGACATGCAGCAACCAAGTCAATAAGTCTGACCACCTGATTCCGTTCGTCGCCGCCTACGCCAAGCATGGGTTGCTGAAGATCAATTCTAACCCAGACCTTCGTTGGTCAATGAATGGTGTAAGTCCTGAGAGACAGGAAATCAGTACTTCTGAGTTTCATGTAGGTTATCCTTGATATCACTTTGTCCTCTTAAGAAAGAAAAATCCTGTTTCAAATGTCCCCCCCCCCAAAAAACAACACTCAAGTCAACCTGCTGTTTAGCCATTATTTACAACAACGGATCAATGTGATGCCATATTACTTCAATCTCATTAAATCACATCTTTGTGCTCACTACTGCGAAAAAAAGATGAGGACATCTGGGAGCAGCATCAACATCAACCTTTCCTGCCAGTCATCCAGAGCGTCAGTTACCAGATCGGGATAGTGACAGTCAGAATGTGTTTTGTAATCATGCAAATTCAAAAGGTTAATGACAGTACACTTGTTTCTCGCTTCAATGGAATAAAAATTTCAAACAGAAGAAATTTTCCACAGATTTTGGGAAGTCCAGACATATAAACTCAATCATCTTATGGACATTCCAGAATGTTGTTTTGTTCAGTTTTCAAATTTTGAATCGAGAACTTAGCCAAAATATTTTCAAAGCATAGTCAGGAATGGAAGTCGTCTGTTTGAAACTAGTGCCGTGAAGCTCCAGATAACTGCTTTCTAATTGGCTAATGTCGACTTCTTGTTCGTAATTTCATTGGTGAGTCAAAGTTTGCAAAAGTTGCAGGATTAAGTTACTGGATAAATCCCTGGAGGCGCCAGCAGGACGTGGCTACTGGTGTACCTCATCTCCATGATGGCACACAACCCAACACATAGGCATCAAACATTCATGAATATAAATACTTTATTCTCATAGCACTTCTCACTTGCGTAAGGGAGACTTTGGCATCACCATTCGTGTGGAAACAATTCTGATCTGTGAGGAGCAGTCTCCAGCTAGAATTGACACCAGTACAGGCCAACATGACCTCTCTTATACAGCAGAGATGTTACTGAATGATTCACCGGTCTTCAGTGTCATTGATCATGTCACATAAGTAACAAACATATTAGAATAAAGTGACTGATGTATGATGGATGCCATAACAAATTACAATCTATCCCGACTGGAGGTGAGGCATCTCCTTCATATCCTTCACATGCTGAGCATGTTTGTCCATAAGCACGTTGTGAGACGTTGTGTAGTCTCCTTTCCAAATTAATGTTGAGTGTTAAAGCTGACAGTTGTATGACAGTCCAAGTTATTGTCGCGTGTCGACAGGCATGCAAGATGGTCCATCACTGCTGGATCTGTGCTTCCATTGTTTTCAGCATCCACTCTGGTGCAGTCTGGGAGATCTTCTCAATGATGTTGTTCACCTGGAAACACAGGCTCTGAATCTGCCGGTCCCAGGTAGGAAGCGTCTCTCGTGCTGTAGGAAGACACACACGGAGACATCAGCAAATGTTAGCCAGGTCATTGAGCAGGTGGGGATTTTCTTAAAGTTTGTACAAATGAGTTTGTTTGAAACATGTTGAAGGTAACAGTAAACAAACCCAGAATAGAACACTGATAAAATTTATGAAAACATCTCTAATCTCACATCACCAATGTCAGGCAGAATTAAATCTCAAACTGATGGCCACGAGAAATTTATCACAAATGTTTAGACTTTTATCATTTTTTGTTCTTAGTAATGCATCAAGGATGAGTGACAGTTGTATAAAAAGGTAAATTTGTGAAAACAAACGTATTGTTCTTGCAATTGCTTATGTTTCATGTATTGCGATATGTGCAATATATTGCATGCGTCTGTAACTTCAACTGTAATTTACACAGGATCGCATTTTCAGTGGATGATGTTGCTGTATGTACATAATAAAATTTGTGGCCCCCCAACCCCAGCATACTTCACAAAATAGTCAGACCATGTTCGCAAACTGCAAATGTTATCTTTGATTTTGTGATCATGTTTGAAATGGACCCATACATCAGACTCCACCCTCCACATTTTTGAAAACTTCATAGTCATCTGCCATTTTGTTGGATGTTGCTATGGTCACATTACATGCATAATAGACACATTAGATAGAAGAAGCTGGTTGCAATTAGTTTGCTTTTCTTATTACGGGAATCAGTTGCTAAAAACAGAATTTTATAATTGTTACTTTTGAAAATGAAAATATGCATGAATTTGAAAAACGCAATATACCGGTATTTTCAAAACATATTGTGATACATATTCATTAGTATTTCAAATTGTGGTATACCGGTAATGCTGCGCATCTCAAGTTATAATTGTACTACACACGACTTTAATGACCAACACCCATTGGATGGGAGTCTTTAGCTGTGCCATCCGTCCATCATGCTGTACAGTACACACAATTAGGAGGGGACAAGCTGTTGATGTCAGTAAACAGTAACACATCAACAGGTTAAATACATAAAGAAGATGTATTGGGGCTGTTGTTCTACCTTCAAAATGGACAATGGAGTCAATCTGGTCTATGTTCCCATTCATGCGTCCCTCGGTGATCATCTGGGAGGCAATCTTTTCGGCCTGAAAAAGGGACAAAAGTCAGGTAAATTTGGCCTCTGTAAACTTATGAACATTCATTACGCAAGAGGCACATAATCAAGTTTTGAAAGCCGAGGTATGGTGTGTTTAGCTACCATGCATGTAAAAGTAACAGCAATAAGAATGATCAATTCATTTCACCATGCATCCACCCAATGACATAATGGTGGCATGGAGGGGTTCCATCTGGCTAAGCCTTTCTGAAGTGTCTGCACAAATATTTTACATCAGTATAAAACAGATGGCAGTAGCAGTTGTCCTCCGAAGTCTTCCCTTAGTTAATATTCAAACCGTACAATATTCGTCAGCGCTGTGCAGACAGACTGAAGGGACTATTCACTGACATCCCAAGCAGTGAAACCCAGGTGTCTGGAAGTCCCTATTCCAACCGATTACTGTTAGGGATGTCTACATATATACAAAGACCTTTACAGTAATAATTACTTGTAAATCCAGACACTTATTTATGGGGACGATATTACTAGAAATGGTATCATCATGATAAATATGATTTCACCACACATGACAATGCCAGAATTTACTTGACTTCCTGTACCTTGGAACAGGTTTTGAAGGAAATAAAGAAATGTTTTAACAAAACAATCGTGTTGATGCTGCTGCTCCTGCTGATGTGATGATGTTACCATTTTCCAACAACAATTGAATGTGCTGTGAACACCCACCACCTCGTCAGACACCTACCTTCTGTGGAGGAATCTCCAGGAGGGAGCCAAGCTCTTCAAATGAAATGTTGTTGTAAAGCTTACTGGCAGAGAGCAGGTTGTGTTCTATTACCGCTCGATCCAAAATGGTTGACCCTAAAAACAAACAACCAACCAAATGTTTTTGCAAAGCAACTAATTCATACAAGGAAGTTGCATACAGCAAACAAACCCACTCATGTATCATGTAATCACTGACCATCTGCTATCCTCAAATCATATAATCACTGACCGTCTGCTATCCTCCTATCATGTAATCACTGACCATCTGCTATCCTCCAATCATGTAATCACTGACAGTCTGCTATCCTCCAATCATGTAATCACTGACCGTCTGCTAACCTCCAATCATGTAATCACTGACAGTCTGCTATCCTCCCATCATGTAATCACTGATCTTCTCCTACCCTCCTATCATGTAATCACTGACCATCTGCTATCCTCCAATCATGTAATCACTGACCGCCTGCTACCCTCCTATCATGTAATCACTGACCTGCTATCCTCTAATCATGTAATCACTGACCGTCTGCTATCCTCCTATCATGTAGTCACTGACCGTCTGCTACCCTCCTATCATGTAATCACTGACCTTCTGCTACCCTACTATCATGTTATCACTGACCTTCTGCTACCCTCCTATCATGTAATCACTGACCCCCTGCTACCCTCCTATCATGTAACCAATGACCTTCTGCTACCCTCCTATCATGTAATCACTGACCGTCTGCTACCCTCCTATCATGTTATCACTGACCGCCTGCTACCCTCCTATCATGTAATCACTGACCTGCTATCCTCTAATCATGTAATCACTGACCCCCTGCTTTCCTCCTATCATGTAGTCACTGACCGTCTGCTACCCTCCTATCATGTAATCACTGACCTTCTGCTACCCTACTATCATGTTATCACTGACCTTCTGCTACCCTCCTATCATGTAATCACTGACCTTCTGCTACCCTCCTATCATGTAATCACTGACCGTCTGCTACCCTCCTATCATGTTATCACTGACCGCCTGCTACCCTCCTATCATGTAATCACTGACCTGCTATCCTCTAATCATGTAATCACTGACCGTCTGCTATCCTCCTATCATGTAGTCACTGACCGTCTGCTACCCTCCTATCATGTAATCACTGACCTTCTGCTACCCTACTATCATGTTATCACTGACCTTCTGCTACCCTCCTATCATGTAATCACTGACCGTCTGCTACCCTCCTATCATGTTATCACTGACCGCCGGCTACCCTCCTATCATGTAACCAATGACCTTCTGCTACCCTCCTATCATGTAATCACTGACCGTCGGCTATCCTCCTATCATGTAATCACTGACTTTCTGCTATCCTCCTATCATGTAATTACTGACTTTCTGCTATCCTCCTATCATGTAATCACTGACTTTCTGCTATCCTCCTATCATGTAATTACTGACTTTCTGCTATCCTCCTATCATGTAATTACTGACTTTCTGCTATCCTCCTATCATGTAATCACTGACCGTCTGCTATCCTCCAATCATGTAATCAGTGTCTGCTATCCTCCAATCATGTAATCAGTGTCTGCTATCCTCTTACCATGTAATCGCTGACTGTCTGCTACCCTCCAATCATGTAATCACTGACTGTCTGCTATCCTCTTACCATGTAATCACTGATCTTCTGCTACCCTCCAATCATGTAATCACTGACTGTCTGCTATCCTCTTACCATGTAATCGCTGACTGCCTTCTATCCTCCTATCATGAAATCACTGAACGTCTGCTATCCTCCAATCATGTAATCACTGACCATCTGCTATCCTCCTATCATGTAATCACACATTCTCCACCCTCCTATCATGAAATCACTGACCGTCTGCTATCCTCCAATCATGTAATCACTGACCGCCTGCTACTCTCCTATCATGTAATCACTGACCTTCTGCTACCCTCCTATCATGTAATCACACATTCTCCACCCTCCTATCATGTAATCACTGACCGTCTGCTATCCTCCTATCATGTTATCACTGACCGTCTGCTATCCTCCAATCATGTAATCACTGACCCCCTGCTATCCTCCTATCATGTAATCACTGACCCCCTGCTATCCTCCTATCATGTAATCACTGACCGTCTGCTATCCTCCTATCACGTAATCACTGACTGTCTGCTATCCTCCAATCATGTAATCACTGACCGCCTGCTACTCTCCTATCATGTAATCACTGACCTTCTGCTACCCTCCTATCATGTAATCACACATTCTCCACCCTCCTATCATGTAATCACTGACCGTCTGCTATCCTCCAATCATGTAATCACTGACCGCCTGCTACTCTCCTATCATGTAATCACTGACCTTCTGCTATCCTCCTATCATGTAATCACACATTCTCCACCCTCCTATCATGAAATCACTGACCGTCTGCTATCCTCCAATCATGTAATCACTGACCGCCTGCTACTCTCCTATCATGTAATCACTGACCTTCTGCTACCCTCCTATCATGTAATCACACATTCTCCACCCTCCTATCATGTAATCACTGACCGTCTGCTATCCTCCTATCATGTTATCACTGACCGTCTGCTATCCTCCAATCATGTAATCACTGACCCCCTGCTATCCTCCTATCATGTAATCACTGACCCCCTGCTATCCTCCTATCATGTAATCACTGACCGTCTGCTATCCTCCTATCACGTAATCACTGACTGTCTGCTATCCTCCAATCATGTAATCACTGACCGCCTGCTACTCTCCTATCATGTAATCACTGACCTTCTGCTACCCTCCTATCATGTAATCACACATTCTCCACCCTCCTATCATGTAATCACTGACCCCCTGCTATCCTCCAATCATGTAATCACTGACCCCCTGCTATCCTCCAATCATGTAATCACTGACCCCCTGCTACCCTCCTATCATGTAATCACTGACCCCCTGCTATCCTCCAATCATGTAATCACTGACCCCCTGCTATCCTCAAATCATGTAATCACTGACCCCCTGCTACCCTCCTATCATGTAATCACCCACCCCCTGCTACCCTCCTATCATGTAATCACTGACCCCCTGCTATCCTCCAATCATGTAATCACTGACCCCCTGCTACCCTCCTATCATGTAATCACTGACCGTCTGCTATCCTCCAATCATGTAATCACTGACCCCTGCTACCCTCCTATCATGTAATCACTGACCGTCTGCTATCCTCCAATCATGTAATCACTGACCCCCTGCTACCCTCCTATCATGTAATCACATATTCTCCACCCTCCTGTTATGTAATCACTGACCATCTGCGGTGATGGCTTTCTGGTGGGGCTGCAACAAGGCTTGAAAGTCTTGGAGGTCACTGCTGCGGATGATGCGATCTAAGTACCTGTAGGACAAAAACACATTCATTGTCAAGGTCGGCCAACCCACGATGAGTCAACTCCTGCTATCACCTGACATTCACTTCAACTATGAACAGAAACCTCATTTCCATGTTGCTGTGATCAGAGTTGAGTTTATTTTATTGGATATAATGTGATACCCTTTCCTGTTCACACAATATCCATTGTTCCACTCATATATTGTTTGTTTGTTGTTTAATGCCGCACTCAGCAATATTTGAGCTGTATGATGGCAGTCTGCAAATAATCAAGTGGACTTGAGAATTCAGTGAATGACATCATGAGCATCGATCTACTCAATTGGGATCCGATGACATGCATCATCCAAGTCAGCGAATCTGACCACCCGATCCTGTTTGTCGCCTCTTAAGACAAGCATAGTCGCCTTTTACGGTAAGCATGGGTTGCTAAAGACCTATTCTAACACAGATCTTAATGGGTTAAGTCACATGGGAATATGTGAGTAAGAATTATCCAGATTTTAGAATAGAAACATTCAAGTAATATCACAGCAGGCTTCACACACTTCCTGTTATCAGTGAAATACAAGCCACAAAAACACTGATCGTCTGCTAACCATCTGAACACTAACCGTCTACCCTTCTATCATCTAAACACTGACCGTCTGCTACCCTCCGGGCATGACCGTCTGCTATCAGAACATTCTAGCAATACCACGGCAGGCTCCACACAAGCCACCTCTACAAAGCCATAACAGTAGCTATAATTATATTAGCATGAACTGGGAATTTTTGTATCTAATATGGGAATTTGTTCTAACCTTTGCTGCAAACATAGGTCCGAATATGATTGCATTTATGGGGGAATTAAACCCATATTTTTTAAAACGAAATAACGAAACGCTTCAAGCACAAGGCTACACACATTTAGTTATACGATCCTGTACCATGTATGGTACAACAGTTCCTGACATTCAATTAAGCGAATGATTATGGAGCTTACATTGTCACAAATAGTAGCCTGCTCATGACGCATAGAATTACGTGCCAAAAGAAACGCACCAAAGCAATTGAGGATATGTACTGGATATATACTGGAGATGCTTCAACAAATAATGTTGGGAGCAAAACAGGTAGGTTTTGTAATAAGTGACTAAAACTTTTTGTACACACATACTTTGTGTCTGAACCAGACTGGATTGTTTACAGGCCACCATGGTATGGAAGAAGTATTGCTGGATGTGGCGTAAGGCAACAATCAAGCACTAACTTTATAATGCAAATTGTGTGACTGGTGGGAGCTACCAGTAGAGCAGGGCATGTTTACCCTTTTCGTGAACACTGATTTTCAGTGATCCATTCGTATAGTTTTCATCACTATCTTACGCCAAATGGAATATGTTTCAGCAGATAATTGAGGCTGCTTATTCTATGGCATTGACATTTTGAATTTATTCCCTACTGACTGTCATCAACTGATAATATTACAACAAATCCATGTGACAACAGATGTAAGTAAGGTGACCCACATCTTCTCAAGGATGTTGAAGGCTGGCAGCTGCTGACACCTCTCATCCTTGAACAAAGTGGCCAACATCCGGGATCGCTGCTGACCTGCACAGAGACATGTCTATTAGGCAGCTGTTCCACATATGAACAAACGTGAATTAAGATCAAATTAAGAAATAGAAAATTTTAGAATGAATTGTATATTTTTACACTTATTCTTTCTTACACTATACACTGTGTATTTCATCTTCTTCTTTGATCTGGTGTGGAAACAATCCTAAAACAAGTTTCCAGCTTCAAAAGAAAACATCCCACTCCAACACATCTCAGTCATCACCATGGTCACCACCATAAACAATAGGTCGATTACTACCTGAATCTTGTGCATCTTGATCACATAACATTCCCAGCGTACTCATTCTCTTCCTAGAGCGTACAGGCTGGTGTAACTGTGATGCGGGGATGGTTGGGTTGGTGTTTAGCGTGTGAGAGGATAAGTATATAAAAATACAATTTATTGAAAGATTTTCAAATTTTTAAACTTATCTTATCTCACACTAAGAATTGATCCTACGTTTGGACAGTGGTAGCATGACAGGCCACACACATTACGATCCAGGGTACGTAAGGTGAGCCAGCTTGGAATCTCCTTTGTCAAAGCTTTCGATTACAACAGCAGCAATTGAGTATGCTTAGAATGAGAAGAGGAAATAATCGACCATACCCCTACAGGTCTTCGACACGACTACTGAGACATAACATGTACATAACAGGTTAGCAGGTAGAAGATCAGAATACCTATAGGCATATGGCTGCACCTGATGGTGACTTCTGTGACATAGACATAAGCCTATTCAGATGAGTATACATATACTCTCCATTGGGAACTCATCTGGGAACCTGACTGAAAGAATAATAAACAAGTGAAATAAATTCAATCATTTATTACTGTAAATACAAGATAGGACCTGTGATTCTGGAAAAGGCTTGTACATGTATATTCATCAGAGTCCATGGTCATCTGAGACCGAGATGTCCCTGAGGTAATGAGAGGCAAACACTGTCTCTGATTTCCAAAATCAACCTTTCATTATAGCCGGGAACTGCAGTTGCTATGGTTGAAGCAACTGCCCCTGTCTCTTGTGGCTTGGAGGCCCTTGGAGGTGGTAAACCTGCAGACGTGTAAGCTGACCGATCGCAGGCCGCAACCACAAGGACACTGTAGTCCGAGACACTTCAGTGTATGCCGCAGTCGACAGTGGGATGAATAATCTCAAGGAGATCCTTAGGGCTCTGACATATTGTCAGGATCCACTAACGAAGACAATTGAATGGTAAATAATCAGTCCACTACCTTCTGCAGAACCATAGGTAGAAGACCCTATGCCTATGGGTCCAGAATGGAGGATATGAACTTTGGCAACTGTGCATTGAAGGGGATTGTGAAGAGGTTGAGGTCTAGGGTTCAATAGAGATGGCAAATCCATTGAAAGATCTCTGGATATAGTTCAAGGACAATTGATCTGGACAGGATAATTCATCCACTATCACGTTCTGAATCCACCGAATGTGTCTGGTTCGAAACTGGATGTGAAGCGAGTCAAAGAGAGAAGAACTGAATCATCGTTCATAGAAGTGATGCAGACTTGGTTGACCCCATCTTGTTGATGTACCAAACTACCAAAGTGTTGTCTGATTGAATCATGAGCTGAGATGCTCGGAGATGTGCCCAATGAGATACGGCCAGTGTCACAGCTTGGAACTCCCGATTGTTCATTTGCAGCTTTTGGTGCTCTTCTGACCAATGTCATGCTTTTTGATGATCCAGAAGGTAAGCACCCCAACTGAAGGTGGAAGTGTTGATGAATAAGTGATGAGTCGGTCTGAATGGCTTGAAGAAAACTCCTGAAGCCATTACTGGAGGTGATGGTGTAATGACAACAGTGAAGAAATGGAGAAATGGCCTGAGGAAACACTGTATCAGTGGAAGGTGTAGTTGACCTCGCTGAGGGAGAGCTTGTGCCAGTGTGAGAAGGCTGAGGAATTCCTGCCATTGTTAGAGAGGGAGAGATTTTTTTTAGAGACAATGGCACATGCTTCTGGATTTTCAACAAGCTGTCGGAAGGAACATTTTCCCCACTTTGGAAGGGGAAGAGGCGTTGTGATGGACACATTGATCAGCCCACTAAAATAAATTATGTAGCAGCAGCTTTGTGAAGTCAAGATGTTTCACAAGAGCTGGTTGGTTCAGCATGAGTCTGTATGTAATCGTTGACGTTGGCCTCGAGGATGATCCCACAACGATGCAGGAACTGGGTGACAGGTTTCTTGACACAGGTGAATAACCACGGGGCCTTTGAAATTCAAAGGAGAGCACCATCCATTGATGAGTGAGTTTAACGCAGCTTTTAACAGCATTCCAGTTACATCGCGGCGTGTCAGCTTAATGTGGGAGGAAATCCCGAAGTGATGCAGGTCTCAGACGTTTACCACTTCAGTGAAACCCACAAGGTATGGTGCTGACAAATCTAGAAACATAATTGGGGTGAACCGGGATTCGAACCCACAATCATAGGTTTCTGGCGTGCCCAAGGGTCGCAACTCTGCACAGCAAATCACAGAGCAATCTTTGGAATATGGAGCAGAGGTATCGATGATGGTCTCAATGTATTAGTATTTGAAAGTAAGTGTCCTGAAGATCTGGAGTGACCATGACGTCTCCTGGTCTATTGATTGTGCGAAGCAAGGCGATGGACACCATGTAAAAGTACTGCAAATTGAAGATCTTCATATTGAAAACTCTTTCTGCTGTCTTTCTTTGGAAGATTAGAGAGTAGAAGCAGGGGGTAACAGGGTTTGGATCTAAAATCGGTCATGGTGATGACGGGAATGTGTTGGGGTGGGATGTTTTTTTTAAACTGGAAACTTGTTTTAGGATTGTTTTCACTCCAGGATCAAAGAAGAAGGATGTGCATCGTGTGAGATAGGATCAGATTCAAAATAGTTAATATTTGTTTGTTGTTTAACGCTGCAGTCCGGATCTGAGAAACAAGTGATTGATATAATAAACCATCCTTCCATGCTGTTGGGACATGCAATCAACCAAGTCATGGAGGCTGACTATCTGACCCATCAGTTGCCTCTTACAACAGAAAAAGGTTACTGGGACCTGTTATTGAATCTCCACAACGCTAAAAGCTTAATAGGAGAACCTGAGATTTCATGGGTTGATATTCAGCAAAACTACAATCATAACAAATGACAGCCTGTAAACTGTTATCAACTCTGAAACAGGTAAAGCAGTGGTTGATAGGATGAACATTATTCTTCTAAAATGGTCACCATCCTGATAGTTCTTACTCACTATGGATGTCTATGGATCAGTATGCCTGTTTCTGTATCAAGGTTTCAGATTGGACATTAGTTTGAAATCAATTTTTTTTTAAAATATTGAAAACAACTGAAAATAAAATTTAATCAAAAGATAACAAGAATTCGGGTGGTCTGGCTTGGCTGATTGTGAATTATCATACCCCAGGGGATGGATTCTAGTTCTTCTTTTCAGTTACTGATTTGGCTCATCCAGCCTGGATTATTTGCAGGCTGCCATGATACAGCAGGAATACTGCTAAAGGTGGCATTAAACATTCTCTTATCCCCACTAAAACCACTTGCCTCCAGAAAATACTAAGTGTCCCCCTGGCAAAGTGCTGGAACAATCCTGCATCACTTTTCACAAATGACCCTCAACACATCATTTATTGAACATTTTATGTTCATCAATAACATAGGAGAACCCTCATAAAAGGCAATGGGTGAATGAGTGTGAGACTTTGAAAGCACCTGCTGAAGCCAGTATGGTACAGATGAGTGCATTCTTTAACGCTGTCAGCCTCTCTTGTTCTGCTACAATGGTCTTGTACGACAATTCATTGTAGCGCTGGGCAGCCTCTATAAACTTTCTTCTGAAATCCAGTACTCGTGCATAACAGGCCTGTAAACAATGAATACATAATTACAGTCATACGTTTTACACTTTAAACTGTTATACTTTTTGTTACTTCTGCTGTACTTTGGAAAAATTGTCAGTTTACCTATTCTCTTTAATGTCTGGTGTATATTAGGGATATCATTAGATATCACATTATCGATGAATATTTAATGGCAATGTTATATCAATACAAATTCATGACTAGCGATACTTAATTATTAATTCACAGCTACAGAAATGTTTACATATATTAAGATTGCCATTGTGACTCGGAATCCTGACTGGGTTTGACTAACCAGTTTTCATCGCTTTTCTCACAAGACCCTAAATTTGAGTTGAAAGGGGGTTTACTGTGCATGCCAAGTGTGTGTGACTGCTTCCACTTGTCCGGACTAATGTCGGTTTTATAGTGTTAACCAATGCAGATACCATGCTGCAGTTTAACATGGATAGCCCACTCGGAGACAGTATATGAACCCTGTGCTGACCAGTCCTTGTTTTGTCCCCTTCATGCCAAGTGTGTGTGACTGCTTCCACTTGTCCGGACTAATGTCGGTTTTATAGTGTTAACCAATGCAGATACCATGCTGCAGTTTAACATGGATAGCCCACTCGGAGACAGTATATGAACCCTGTGCTGACCAGTCCTTGTTTGGTCCCCTTCATGCCAAGTGTGTGTGACTGCTTCCACTTGTCCGGACTAATGTCGGTTTTATAGTGTTAACCAATGCAGATACCATGCTGCAGTTTAACATGGATAGCCCACTCGGAGACAGTATATGAACCCTGTGCTGACCAGTCCTTGTTTGGTCCCCTTCATGCCAAGCGCCAGATAGAGTGACAACAAGTTACATCTTATAACGCCTTTAGATATGATGCGGCCAGGGATCGAACAAACGATCTTCTGCCTTCTGGGAAGACACTTTATCCACAAGAACATAGGGATGAAAGAATACAGCAAAGTCACGACGTGATACTTATCACAATACATTATCACAATACACATATTTACATGAAATAGGGCAGAAACTGCTTGACATTAATATTTCAGAGCAGGTTCCATAGGAAAAGCTAGCTGTAGACACATGTTCCTAGCAGCTATTTTTAGTAGTGAACTTGAAAAGCTAAGTACATGTTTTGCAATATGTGACTGACAAAAACGCTGGGGTGGGGGTCATTAAAGGGGTAGTAAGTAATTTATTTTAAAAAGTGTATCATCATGTATTGATACAGAAAAAAACGTATCGTATGGTCACATGAAAACTCACAATACAATGGTGCACCGATGTATTGTTTCACCTCTACTAGAACATGGAGGCAGTCCCCAAATTTAGAGTTGATAACCTTCTAATCACCTTGTAGTGTATCTGGAGTTTTTCGCTCTGCGTGTCAGCCTGGAGGAGGGAGGCTCGGTTGATGTACGCCTCTGCCTGCACGGGATCATCATCCTCCAGGTACAATCGTGCAATCTTTAGGTAGGTCTCTAGCTTGTAGTCAGTGCTGTATTGCCTTAAAGTCAAGCACAAATATGATTTACAGTCTGTTAGTGTGTCATGCTATCAGTAGACTTCAAGTGAGTGTGTATTTGTAATGTGGCAACAATAGTAAAGTGGAAGCAGTGTTGGTTACTCTCTAATGTAAACCTACTTCTGTCCAGTCTCCAGTGGAATGCCAACCAAGACGTTTGCTGCATCCCTCCAGCACTGCTCGCGCTCATAGATGTCCGCTAAGTGTTGTCTAATGGCTGCAACCTGTAGCAAATAAATAACCAGGCTGTAAACAAACAAATCCTTCCATGTGTCAATCATTTGTTTGCAGATACCAACATGAACAAGTAATTCTTTCATTGCATATGTAATAGATGCGATAAAATAAACATTCAAACGGATGTGACTTTATGACAAGAAACATAGAAATTACATATGGATGAAAGGTGATATTTTCAAATTTGATCTGACTTTACTATGTTTACCTGTTCTTCAAAGGATATGACTCTTGTGTGTATCTTGTCTAGTGTGTAGTGTGCCACCTGCTTGGCTATAGCATCTGGTAGCTTAGATAACTGAGCGGTGAAATCTGATAGGATCTGCCGAGATATCACCAGACTAACATTTTCATTCACCACTGCAATGATAAAGATTGAAAAGGTTAATGCAAGGGTCAGTCTTTTCTGTTGGAAGTTCTGTTGGAAATGTAGCATAAATAAACATAACATTACAAATGCTTGTTGATCAGGTATCTTTTTCTTCACTATATACATGTAATGGGGTAGCTGTGAAAGCAGAGGCAGTATTAAAAATATGGGGTACCCTGTGCATCTGCCATTGTCTGCATTCTTTTAAATTGTTAACATTAGGATTAAATTGATGATCCTCGATTTTCATGCTTAATTTTGAAACCTGATATCATGCTCTGCTTTTAACATGTTACTATCCAACATTATCACATTGCAAATACATAGCTATGAATCGTTGCTATAGAAAAAATGTTAGAGAGCCCAATGCTGAGCTTGCACCGGAATCAACAAGCTCTGTCAAATACTACATTGGTGAATTGTTTTGAAAAAATGTTGGACAGGATAGTTAATGTGGAAAGCAACAAAGGTATTATTTCACAGCTAGTTAAGGAGGGGTCCATCAATGAATGAGTAAAGCTAAGAACTCACAAGCTTCTACAAATGCCTGCAGAGATGGTATCAAGTCGGCCCCACCAGTTTTCAATACAACTTCAAGGATTGCTTTATATCTGAAAATGGAACAATCATACAACATGATACACTTGAAATTGTTGAATGTCAACTGAAAAAACAGTCTGCGCATCTTAATTTGGTTCATCAGACAAAAGATGGCAAGACTGCCGTTTACTGAGCCTAGCTATATAGTGCTATTAACATGATTAAATAAGCTCCAGCTGTGGTTATTTGATCCTCGGGTTTAGCTGTATTTGGGTTAGCCAAATAGGGTAGGTTACCCTCAAACCCTGTCCTTGGCACAACTTTTCAATCAAACACCCCTTTACGATTTACTTAGAGTCCGGTTTGTGGACAGATGCTCATGGTATCAATCACTGGATTGAATGGTCCACACTTGGATTATTTACAAACTGCCATGACATAGCTGGAATATCACTGGTAGGGACATTAAACAACAAACAAACAACTAAAGAAATTGTACCGATTGCAAAACTTGTCACATGTAAAATGACTCTGGAATGTCTTAAGTTTGTTTGTTGTTTAACGCGCACTCAGCAATAATCCAGCTAGCCTATATGATGGCGATCTGTAAATGTTTGTTTGTTGGTTTGTTGTTTAACGTCGCACTCAGCAATATTCCAGCTATATGATGGCGGTCTGAAATGTTGGTTTGTTGTTTAACGCCGCACTCAGCAATATTCCAGCTAGCCTATATGATGGCGATCTGTAAATGTTTGTTTGTTGGTTTGTTGTTTAACGTCGCACTCAGCAATATTCCAGCTATATGATGGTGGTCTGTAAATGTTTGTTTGTTTGTTGTTTAACGCCGCACTCAGCAATATTCCTGCTATGACGGCGGTCTGTAAAATAATCGAGTCTGGACCAGACAATCCAGTGACTGACATCATGAGCATCGATCCACGCAATTGGGATCGATGATATGTATCAACCAAGTCTGCGAGCCTGACCACCCGATCCCGTTACGACAAGCATAGTCGCCGTTAACGGCAAGTACGGGTAACCGAAGACCTATTCTACCCCGGAATCTTCACGCGTCGCGGTCTGTAAATAATCGAGTGTGGACCAGACAACCCAGATGCGATGCATTAAAGAAATGATTATGAAAACGCGTAAATGCGAATTTCAGTCTCTCCATAGGAACATTGGAAATTAAAATGAATACTTTTCAGTGACATCCTTGTGAGAACCTCCTGCATGAGACAAATTTGCCAGTTGAGAAAGTTGTTGTTTCACAGGGGCAGCCATGTTTCTTGACACGTTAGGAGCGCACTAAAATAAATAAAACATTTATTACCATTGGTGATACTAGTACTGACTCCAATCAACTGCACTGTGTCATGGCATTTCACATCTATTCTTTTATCTTTATTTTCACAATCATTTAATGCAAAAATGTATATTCGGCCAATTATCGCGGAAAGATTATTCCATCCGTGCGACTGTCTTCGCGGAAAATGATGCCGAGTGTCCACATTATGGGATGGTAATGGTGGGCGCGTGATTTTGAACAAATACAGAATGCCTGCTCAGAGATCAGGTACGTGGTTTCTGAGCCCCGGACCACAATTGAAAGGCCATGTTGAGCTTTCACGGAAAACTAAATCACTAATTAGGACGATTCGGCAATAATATACAAACGGCCATGTAATGCGTCCTCCAATGTCATCCAACCCTATTTGGTAAATATGGCACAGTGGTGCGATATAGAGATGTAAGGTACTGAAATATGCAAATAATCCCCTGTTCTCTATCAAATATAGATGGAACGATCCTGCTTTCAGACGTGCGATATGATATAATAGGTTGTTATTGAGGTTGTACAGGCATATTCCACTCCTAAAACATCCCGGCGATTTAAATTTCCCTGAATTTTCATCTCCAAATGGCGCGTGTTTCAAGCAATGTTTACGTGTCCCAGATATGGAATAAGTATCCGGTTGTGTTAACAATCCCGATCAAGTGTTTTAAAGACAATTTACTGTAAGAAAATGTCCATATTAACAAACTATGATCAGCAGAAGTCACAGGAATTAAATACAAATGAAATAGGCCATGCATTTTTCTCTGTATTAGCATACATAAGTGCACATTGAAATTATCTTTATTTACAGGTGTATTTTGTTATCTAACCTGATTAGTGAGATAAATACTTCTTTCTTTATTGTTATGTAGAGATTTGTGTGATAAGATTTGCTACAAGTTCATCGTAATGAGTAATTCTTCAATGTAATGCCGATTTTCAGTACAGGTTCATGATTCTGTTTCATTGCTTTCGCATATTTACTTTCATTTCAAGTTTTATCAATAATATTAATTTACAATAATCCCTTATGAGAATGTAAGTATATTGTTATCAAGTCTTTCCTCTAGAGGTATGATGTGCAGGACAACTAAAATATGTGTTTGCTCTGCATCACCGGTATTTTAATTTTTTAACAAAAATTCAATCATGTTCATTGGGTGTAGTCTTGTTGGCATGACCTGTGGATGTTTTGGGACAATTGAACCAAAAAATACTTGTAAAATTTCACATTCCTTCACTATTACTATGCATGTTAAATTTTGCAAGGTTTATGTATCTTAGATTTTCTAGGTTGTTTAATGCCACACTCAGCAATATTCCAGCTATGTGACAGTGGCCTGTTAGTGTTCAAGTTTGGACCGGACAGACCAGTGAACAACATTCCACGCCGATGGAATACTGAGAGACACACGCTCAATCAAGGCACTGGGCCTGAACCTCCAATCCATTTGGTCATCTGGAAAGACAAGCATTTTAACCTGATAACCGTGTCATGTAAACAAATTGTCTAGAAGTCAACTGCAGAGAATCTATAAACTGATACTTGTTTTAGAATCTGATGCTGTTTACCATGTTTACAGTTCAGTGAATGAGTACTTCTTTAATAATGTTTGAAACTGACAGGATATTGAAGATTTTGTAGTCATGCAGTGTAAAAATAATAACTGTTCAGGGTATTTCAAAAGTCAGGTGAATTGTGAAATTACATTGATATGAAATGGTAAACTGCCTGTCAGGAGTAAGTATCTTTATCAAAATTTGTGTGGTATTCATTGATTGCTATTCCCTGTTGATTTGCTTTTAAGGAGTTGCATTTTTCTTTGAGCTTTGTGCTGCTTGGATATCTACAGCTTTGTTTTATCTTTTTCAGGCATTACCAAAAATGACGAAACAGATGGATTGCTCTTAACATCTATTGAGAATGTGAATGTAGACACAACACCACTTCCCATTGTGAAAACAATCTCTTCAGAGGGTGTGTCTCTATTGACTCCATTGATGGGACGTGCTGACCAGGCAAATAGTTCGGGGTCGGACATCAAGACTGTGGAAGTCATTGGGGTTGATTCTGACAAGTTGCAGCCAAAAGATATTGTGTCGAGTGGTGATTCTGTTGTGATTCAACCTTCTACCAGTTTGATTGGATCATTATCTTCTGCACTTCAAGGCACACAGACCATTTATCTGAGAGGCCCTGGTGTTGGTGGTTCTCTGGATTCTTTTGCAGGTGGTACCAAGACTATTGTTGTACAGTCCCCTAGCAACAGTGGAGTTTTGGGAACGGATAGTGGACATCAGACCATACGGGTTGATACAGGCAGTGTTCGAGCCAACCAAATGCAAACAGCAGTGGTGGAGGTGCCATCTAGTAATGACAAAGTGGGGATCAAGAGGCAACTGTCTTCTGGATCTGGCACCAATCCAATTGTGACTAAAGTGATAATTACTAAAAACCCTACGACTAGTCAGCCCCAGGCTGTTCCTGTGCAAATGGCTCAAGTTCAGCCAGGTCAGACTGTTTCATTGCAATCACTAGCTGGGATAAATGTGATGCCACACGTTCAGTCTCCTACAAAAAATGTGACTATAACCTCACAGGGAATTGTGTCCCCTATGAAAACAGTGCTAGCAACATTACCAGGATCTCCTACAAAAGTCATCCCTGTAAATAAAGTCCCTCTCTCGCCTGCAAAAACTCCTACAAAAATTACTATGATCCCTGTGTCTATAGCTAAATCTCCACAACGTTTAATGACAGTATCAGCGAGTGGCACTGTAATGGCAAGGACATTCACAGACTTAGCAAGCACGCATACTACATGCACAACTTCAGCGGCCAAACCTGCAACCATCACAATGTCTCCATCTAAACTCATAATTAAGCAAGGCAATGGGGTAAGCAAACATGACCAATAATAATTTCTTTTCTCATTGATGTTTCAGATTAATCTTGTGCTGACCAGGAGGTACAACCAGCTGAAAATATATGGCAGGCAGTGAAATTTTGTGACTCAAATGTTATTGTGTCTATGATTTGAGATGATACCAGGTATTTATTTAGGATTCTAAACTAAGTCAGTAAGTGCCGATGGCAGGCGGTGGAGGTGCACAGTTTGACAGATATACCCCAATTTGGAATACCAATGAAAAGTATCACAATGTTTGTAACATACCGGTGTATTGCATTTTCATGTTGTTAGCAAAGTTTACATAACTGACAAGTCCAGTTGAAATTAGCAACTTATCCCTGTGATAAAAAATTGAATCAAACTGTGACCAGCTTCCTTTATCTAATGTGTCTTTTACCAGGGTACGTATAGGCATCAAAAGCTTTGAACTTTGAGGTCCCTCTTGAAAAGCCTTGATTTTCAGTGTCAACCTTAAGAAACCTTGACAATCACCAAAATAGCTTGAAAAGCCTTGAATATATATTATGCTGGATTTAAAAAAACTATAAAGCTAACCCAACTATAAAACCTTGAAAATGACAGTTGACAGCCTGGAAACGCGAACCTTAAATCGCAAATCTGATGTATGGCTCTATTTTTAATTTTATTAAGCTCATAACACTTACAGTTACAGATGAAAGAAAGCATTCAATAGTGGTGATGGAAACTAACAGTTTTAGTCCACTAGTCCTTTTAATGAAAACATAAAGCAAAACCCTTACAAAGGGCAAATTTCTACTAGTCCTTATGATACCTAACTATTGGGCAGTTTGGCAAGGACTATAGGACTAGCAACAATTTGTATTGCTGGTCACGAGTTTGAGACATGGAATATTTACAGATATTTTTTTTCAAAATGGAATTAAAAATGCAACGTGCAGTGGGTTTTATGATGATTTGGCAGTGCATGAGAAGGCAAGAAAATATTTTTTTTAGCCTTGATATCTTCTAAATTTCCTCACAGAAATCTTTTGTCACATTTTATTAAAGTTTAAGTCATGAGGTCATGCTCCGGTATGAGGGTTTGTTGTTAAACATTCTCAAAAAGAATTCAATAGTTTTATTGCCAAATTTGTAGTATATTTCCTTCGGTTGAAATGATACAGCAAGTTCACAATACGATACTTATCGCAATATGCATATTTACATCAAATCTTGTGGAAACTTCTTTCAGAGCAGTTAAAAAGGTAAAGCTAGCTGTGGACACATGTTCATAGCAGCTATTTTTCGTAATGAACTTGAAACCCTAATTACAACACATTTCACAATAAAAAGTTATTTTAGCAAGTGTATCATTTTGTATTGATACAGAAAAAAAGGTAAAGTGATTCATATCATCACATGAAAACTCATGATGCGCCTGTGCTCCAGTGCATTGATGCATTGTTTCACCCCTAATATTTGCACTACTTTTTAAAGCTTTTTGTCAACATCAGTCTACATGGTCTAAGATCAAGGTAACTGCTTATTGTAAAACTGATCATTGCCAGTTTCTCTTGCACTGCTCCCAAGACCTGTTCATTGAAGGGCCCAATAGACCCTTCGTTGACAAAAAAGGGGTCTTTTTCAATAAGAAGCCAAGGAAACTACATGAACAAAGACAATGAGGAGTCGATGCTTGGCCCATGGGGACATTAGGGCTGTACAGTCGTCTTGTTTATCCGACACTCGTTAATCCGACAATCGGCTTTATCCAACACAAATGATGGGAACCGATTAAATCAGTGCAATCCGACAGTCTCGCACTCCGACTCCGACACACCTAATTTGCAACCTTTTGCTGAAATCACTCATTAATCAGTCTCGTTAATCTGACACGGTGATCAGCATACTCCATGGTCATCTGCCCGCGAGTACATAGCCCCGTGTTTTGATGAGAGACGAGTCGACGAGTAGCTGCATATTTAAACGGCTGCAGAGATAAACTTTGTGTTTTGTGTTAAACTTTAGAGGTTGCATGATTAGAAAACATTCCGCGAACAATGTAACACAACATTATGAATATTTCCTTTTTCCTTTTTTTATTACAACATGTTTGAATCGTTATCTATCGTGTAGTTTTCCAATTTTCGATCACGAACGTTGATAATACCTAATTTTGTTTATCCGACATACTCGCTTATCCGATATAATCATATGCAACCAACAATGTCGGATTAATGGGACTTGACTGTAGTTGGCTGCCACAAATATAGCTTGCTGTTCTTCAGCTGTTTCACTTTGTTTTACTGTAATTACCTCGGAAGACCTCAAGGCCTGTACCAATTATTTCTACAACAAACTGCAATAGTTGATAAAATAATTATGAAACTCATAAATGAGCCTCCTTGACAACCTGGAGAATCATAGGCCATCTGTTTTGAAAAATGATTTCTTTGAATCAGTTCATAAAATGGATGCTCCCGCTGAATCCTGTATCACTGGCATAGAACATAAAACTTTGTTTATTTGATAAAACAAAATACTTTGTTTACTTTAATTAACCAAACCATTGAAGTGTCATTTGATTGTCTGGTCCCATTAGAAACATGTCAATCAGCCAAATTCAGAGAGGCCAACCCTGATTGAAAATTTTGAGTAATCAGTGGCGTAAAATAAGAGTAATTTCATGTGAAACACTTTGGTCGTCACCTTTGAGAATCTCTGATGCAGGTTTTCTCTTTGACATTTTCTTTAGGCACAGACATAAGCGAAACACTTGGGTCTTAGCTCAACACTTTTGACATCCATCCTGTGACACTAAGTGTTTTTCAGAAAAACAATGTGTTTTTGAGTATTCAAGGAATATTGTTGTACATGCAATTAGGTCCCTGTCAGCACTCACTAAACCTGCGAAGATCCGGGTTAGAATAGGTCTTTAGCAACCCATGCTTGCTGTAAAAGGTGACTATGCTTGTTGTAAGAGGTGTCTAATGGGATTGGGTGGTCAGGCTCACTGACTTGGTTGATACATGTCATCATATCCCAATTGCATACACTGATGCTCATGATGTCAATCACTGGATTGTCTGGTCCAGACTTAATTATTTACAGACTTCCGTCATTCAGCTGGAGTATTGCTGAGTGCGGCGTTAAACAACAAACATACAAACTGTCCTTGTACTGTAGTTGTAGTTGTCTCCTGTGCAGTGTCTGAAATAACTTTATTCTCAACAAGCCAGACAGGCTTGTGACTGAAAATTATAACTAGCCCACCTTGAATGTTTGAGGCCTCATTTGTTCATACCATTATGTATGCTAGAGTAGATTACAAACAAATCATCATTTTTACAACCCTTCAACAGGAGATGACAGTTTGTATTTCTCGTATGATGAGGGTCTATGTACTTGGAATAAAAAGGACAACATGGCCTACATGTTTTGCAGTACATGAATCAGTGGTAATGAGCCATGACAATTCAGATTTCCTTTTGGATTTAAACTTCTGTCTCGTTGATGTCTGTCATGATCATAAGGTCACTTTTCTTATCTCTTTCCTTTTCTTCTTTGTCTGGGCCGCCTCCATGGTCTGGTGGTAGTGTCCGCCGGAGAGTCTGAGTGGGGCATTCATGTTAAACTGTGGCATGGTATCTCAGTGAGCTAGCACCATCAATCAGCATCAGTCTGGACTAGTACAAGCAGACACACACACACGTGCATGAACTTCACTATATTAGTGCAACAGCATTTGTCATATCGCCATTTTGGTAGATTGTAACCTCCAACAATTTTTCTGCTTTCTGAGATGAACCAGTCAGACACAGTCTTTGAAATTGAGTTAAAATGGAAATTCTTTCAAAATTGGGATTTTGATTAAAGTTCTTATTTTCTCAGATTAGGAGCTGTTTTAACAATGCATTTGATGTAATAGTCTTTAACACCTCACCAAAGCCATAATGGTTGTTATCTGTGGTAATAACTATAACTACATGAATTGGGAACTTGTAATTTCAATTTGGTAATTTGCACTCACGTTGGCTTCAGACTTGGAGCTGAATAACAGCCTCTGATCAGGTCTAGATAAGTCCCTGTAACCAGGCTATGTAAACACAACTTAGAATGAACTTCCATTGTGATTTGTAGTAATGGAAATGTTTTTTGTTTAATACAGAAAGTCTACACTATGTACGCTGACTGTCAGTATAAATAGAATAATAAGTACTGAAAGCTTCTGTTGACATCGGGAAGGTATGGATAAATTATACCTTTGTTAAACTATTAGCATTAGGGTTATGACAAGGGCTCTTTACTTTATGGTTAATGCTGTGTTTGTGTCATCTGTGAATACAACAAAATGCAAATTGTGATACTTTTTTAAGCTCTCATACACCATGTACACATGCCTCTGGAATGCTAGTGTGACTGAGTCAAGTATGTGGGCTGGCTGAAGCTGTAACCCGTCAAATGGCCTAGGAATTTATATAAAACATGCTGCAGTCTGTTTGAAAATCAAAGTTGCAATCTTTTCATGTCACTGTATTTGTCCATAACTTGGGCATTTGGCCAGGACTGTGTGCCGGAGAATAGACACTGGAAGGCAGGTGTAGTGTATTTGTGTAGTCCAGTCAAGCATGTTCTGAAGGTCTTTAGAATGGATCAGCGTGGCAAGTCGTAAAGAGGCAATGCTCAACTGACACTGGATTGTACTTGATAAACTTCATTAACAAACCTTTCACTCTTTGGTACAACTGTTTCATTGGATGTTCAAGTGATTCTTGCAGCTATTTTAATGCTGACTTATTACAATCAGAAAAGCTTGTGCGATGAAAAAACTCGAATGCCCATAGATTCCAATTGAAAAAGCATGTTGTGCCTAGTCAATGTATCTTCAACAGTGGCTGATTGGTTTGTTAAAAGATAACACCCTTCTTACAATGGTAGGTTTTGCAAACAAAGATGGCTTCCCAGAGAGGTGCAAACGGGTATACAACTGTTCATTTACTTTTACATGATTTCCAGGGATTTTGACGAAACAGGTTTTCAAGTTAAAATACCCAATTGTGAAGAAACAGGTGGGTAATAATAATTTGAATACCCTCTAAAAATTGTGGATACCCAATCACAATCATACCCCTGGGTAAAATACCCAAATAACCAAAAGCTTGAGCTCTGGCCGTGTATAAGAAACTTAAATAGCCATGTTTGTCGCTCGTTTGTTCTCTATACATGGGTACACAATATGTGAAGTGAATGTAAAAGCTCTCCAGCACCTGTAGGCAGCTTTGGTTGTATTCTCCCCAGGGAGTTGAGAATAATAACAAGAATGCAAATGGAATACTCTTTGGGGGACAAATATTCCACATTTGTGCAGACATTAGTACCTGGATAAGTGAGGTATTAAATTGTATAAGATAATAATACTAGAATACATTATTCCTGTTAAAGTAATAGTTTTGGATACTATTAATTCTGACCATTGCATCCAAAGAAAATTCAGGTCTATTATTGGATATTTTTTTACTGAATCAACTGGTAGATTGGGAGAAAAAGTGTGTTCAGCTGCAATTTTGTGTTTACTTTACGAGACAAATACACACGGTAATCTTAATCTCTGCATATGAAACTATGCAAGAAATACATTTGAAATGGTTGTTTGTTTGTTGTTTAATGCCACACTCAGCAACATTCCAGCTACATGACGGCAGTCTTTTGTTAATTGTGGGACTCAACACATACATTCTGTTATTTAGTTTTTACTACGATATATTCAAATTTGACCTTGTTCTTAACATGCTCTTATATTTTCTCAAAATCACTGTAAAATTCTTATCTGAAAGGGATGTTCAAATTCATAGATTTTAGTGTTACATTTTAGTGGATCATGATTTTTTACTTTGCGATACAAGTATCGATCACAGTCGCACACTTAAGTAAAAAGTATCGATTCTTACCTTAAATGTTTTCTTGAATAAGTGTTACACCAAACACTAATTACTAGTTTAAATGAAGGAAATTAGTATAAATATTTTTATCCATTGTGCCATACCTGACACTGCCAACTGTTAATGTAGTAGTAGTGTGCCAGGTATTTGGCAATCTTGTCTATGAAAAAGATGGTTTTCGCACCACGCATACGTATCGGATCGCACAGTTGGTGTATTGTCCAAGCCCTAGTCAATGCTGACAATGCGTTTACTGAGTGGGCCTCTTTGTCAATATTTTAAACTTTTGACTACATTTCCAGGAGAGCTACAGTGCCAGTAGTATTGTTTCAACCCATTTACCATGGAAGACTATTCTTGTGTTCATTTACAAGCAGATACAATTGCATAAGGTAAATAGGCTTGAATTTCAGAGCTATAGATCAGCTGCGTAGATTACTCCCCAAAAATATCCAAAACCCAATTACTTTCAATTACCTTGTGTACAGAAACGCATGCATTAAATGAAAAACTCAAATGTATAAAAACAGCACGCGTAAATATCCAATGAAGCTTTTTCAGCATGTGTACAATTATGAGCTAATTTACTTTCTGAATCGAGCCTATATATTTAGAACAGTTATATACATCTAAAACATTATTTCATATTTTTTTTTAAATCTTAAAATTTTCACTTATTTTGGGAAAAACCTAATAGAGAGATGAATGGATGGGTGAAGAAATATTGGTTACCCAATGAAAAATGTAATAACCCAATTAAAAGGGAAAACCAAGAGTAAAATCGCCATTGCTCAAAAAGTCATCTGGAGCTTTGAATATTGAATATTGTTTTTGGTTTAAACACCCCATTCCGCAGCATTCCAGCTACATGGTGACAATCTGTAAATTATCAGATCTGGACCAGACAATCCAGTGATTGACATCAAGAACATCAATCCATACACTTGGAATATGATGTCATGCAATTAACCGAACCTGATCACCCGATCCATTTAGTCGGCTCTTATGACAAACATAGGTGGCTGGGACCTATATTGTATAACTCTTACCCAGAAATCCCCCAGGGAGATCAGCATAGGTGGCTGGGACCTATATTGTATAACTCTTACCCAGAAATCCCCCAGGGAGGTCAGCATAGGTGGCTTGGACCTATATTGAATTATTCTAACTCGGAATCTCCACTAGTGAAAATGAATTTTGAAAGCAGTGCATTAGATAAGCAAACTCATTCAACCAGTGTTTGTTCTTGATTCAAACCACTCCATTTACTGTGTACTTACACTGAGATCAACATCCTGAATGTAACCTACTGGCTGAATGCATGACTCAACTGTAAAGTGGGTCAAGAGGAGAAGAGGCTATTGACAAAAATTCTGCCATGTTGACAGTTCTGGTCTAGTGATAACTCATTACTAACAGATCACATCTTATAAACCAGGCTAACTGATCAGTTTTAAATAGTTCAAGGGCCAGGCAGATATTGAAAGGAGGCTGTTTTCAACACATTCAGTACCCGAACAAATAGTGATTCTACCAAGTCGTGCTAGAATTCTACATTAGGATTGGCCCTCACTGGTATCGGTTATCTATGTTAGACCATGTTGTTAGCAATAACAGCATCACCACATTGCAAATATTTTATAGATGCGAATAGATCTGGTTGGAAATTCAGAATATTGATTTTTCTTCATAAAGGTTGCTCAGTATTTAGTGTCCTGGAGTATTTAGAGCAAGTATTGCAATATAATCTGGTCAGAAACTGAAACAATGACTTGAAATGACATCAATGATATCTATATTTGACTTTCGTCACTGTGCTAAAACATACGCAATATCACACCTTTCATGTCGTGACAAGTCTTGGACTTCTTGTCTCTAGAATATGATATCATAATGTGTGTACTGTGTACTTTAGAACTAAAGTTTGCAAGGGACCTTTCATATTCACCAGGGAGGACTATCTGTGCTGGATTATTTTGTTGTCTTTTATTGAGGTGGTTGAAGTATAATGGTGTAAATTATGGTTTGGGTATATGAAACAAACATGCCGATTAAAGTAAACATTGTTCAACCCAGATTTGTCCATTCAACCTACCAAAATATATTTAACTCAATTGATGCCACATCACTCATCACCCTTGCTGTTGGCAAAGACTTCTCTCTTCTTTCTTTTTTGTCCTGGTAGAATGGAGATGATCTAAATGCAAGTCCAATTTCAAACGTTAAGTGGGTGTTCAGATATGTTTCCACTATTTCGACTGGTGAACTTTCTGGGACTTTTCTATCCCAACGTGTGTTTTCACTTTGGAGGCTTCCAACTCTGATTTGATACCTGTAATTTGTCAAGTTCATGAAATGTAGAAGTCAGATGTGATATTTGTTTTATATTTGGTAATTCTCGTACATTTGGCATAAGACTCACACTTTTTCAACAAAACTCAAGCTCTCAGGCAATGCCACAGTAATCTCACACCTATTCGCTCAAAACAACTTGTATAAAAACAGTGTGTAATATTCCCCCAAATTTCAGTCAGACAACCCGACTGGCAATTTCGCAAAGTTATCAGACCAGATAATATGTTGCCAGTCCAGAACTTTCTGGACTATCAGTATCAAACAAAAGTAACAAAAGGGTGAAGGTAAGAAAAGTATTTGGACAGAAACTTGATAATCAACATACGCGGAGGTGACTGAATAATGTGTTTAACGTTTACAGTTAATTTTCCTGTTACACTATATTAAAACTAGAACTTTTAGGAAATTAAGGGAATACAATGATAGCTTGACTTTTGAAAACTGACTGTCTGTCAGCAAAGTAGCCCCGTATCAGACAGTCGGGCAGGCGTGTATTTTAAACATCATATTTTAATTTTATTCTGAATTGCCTTGCCTCACATAAGTCTCAACATTATCTGGAATATATACATCACCATTGGAACTTCAGCTTTTGTCATCATTCCTACATCTCTGTGTTAAGACAATTTACCCCCCCCCCCCCCAAAGTTTCAACTAGAGAGCTCCACAATATGGTTCAAATAGTTTTCGGGGGCACACACACACTGTTGAATGTTTTGTGTGACTTGAATCCAGGAGACAGTGTTGGAAATGGTAACAAGTCAATGTTTTGTGTGACTTGAATCCAGGAGACAGTGTTGGAAATGGTAACAAGTCAATGTTTTGTGTGACTTGAATTCAGGAGACAGTGTTGGAAATGGTAACAAGTCAATGTTTTGTGTGACTTGAATCCAGGAGACAGTGTTGGAAATGGTAACAAGTCAATGTTTTGTGTGACTTGAATCCAGGAGACAGTGTTGGAAATGGTAACAAGTCAATGTTTTGTGTGACTTGAATCCAGGAGACAGTGTTGGAAATGGTAACAAGTCAATGTTTTGTGTGACTTGAATCCAGGAGACAGTGTTGGAAATGGTAACAAGTCAATGTTTTCCAATAGGTATCCTGTCTGCCGCCCTGGGCAGGTAGATAAGACATAAGTCAGATCATAGAAGGCGTCCAATTGCACTCATCTCGCTCTTATATAGGTACAAGCAGCCTCCCAGAAACTGGTGGTGTTACCTCGTGAAGCGTCTCAAATGAGGTAGTGAATCGAAAACTAAACAAATTCCTCACATCTGAGCTCTTCATACAAGGAGTGTAACTGAAGTGTCAAGCAATGGGGCAGACCTTGGGCTGTGAACAACTAAGGGAGGTCACTCTATTTTACAAGCACTTCAATTAGCTGCCACTAACAACCATCAGAAATAAACTTTAGTATGTACTGCCACATAAAATATTTGATTTCATTTAGGATGTGTTTCCTGATTCAATTAGTGTTGTGTGATGGAAATGGTTTTCATGTGCCACTCAGTGGAAAGACTTGAGTGAATTACATTTGTCAGGTGCATAATGTGATTGTGCTTTCTGCTTCATTGCTAGAAGACTAATGTACTGGCTCAATCGGTGTCCACGAAGAGTCATCCACAGCTCGCCCCTGCTCAGCCCGTGTTTCGCCCCATGCAGATCCGAGGGGCAAGCAATGTACAGCAAATACAAGTCCCCGGCAGCAAGTTTCATTACGTGAGGCTAGTCAGCCCTGCCTCTCAAACCTCTACTGCTACAGGTAGGTGCCTTTTTCATAAAACAGTTGGAATGGTGTCACTATTTCATTTTCAAAGTACTTCATAAAATATTCTCATTGGGGTCCGAGGTTGTAGGGTTGACATTTAATACTTTTTTCTTCAGTTTCTATCGTATATGATATCTAGAATAATTAAGTTCAAAATACAGAATTGTGTATGTGTGAATATTGTCCACTCTTGCACCAATTAATTTGTTTATGACTGGTAGTCAGTAATTACTCGCAGCTAGTTGTTACTTCCTTATTGATCAACTGAAATATTGCTTCTTTCTGACAGACAGGTTGCTTACCCTCGTGGCTTCAGTCAGATGGCACAATCAAGAATTTCTGCTTTCTGGCAGATGCTCTTCCCTATTCCCAGTTAAATCAAGAATTTGTTGTCATGGTTCTTTTTGTTTAGAATTTAGGATTGGGAAGATCTTCCGTCTTCCAAATAAATCAGGAATTTGTTGCCATGATCTTATGTCCAGAATTAAGGATTGGGATGCTCTTCCGTGTTCCAAATAAATCAGGATTTGCTGTCATGATTCTTTTTGTTAAGAATTAAGGATTGGGATGCTCTTCCATGTTCCAAATAAATCAGGATTTGCTGTCAGGATTCTTTTTGTTTAGAATTTGGGATTGGATGCTCTTCAGTGTTTCAAATAAATCAGGAATTTGTTGTCCTGATCCTTTTGTTCAAAATTAAGGACAGGATCTCTACATTCTACTACTGTAACAGCAAACCAGAAGAAGCCCAGGACCCCTTAAGTTTGAAAACTGCTTGAAGATTATCAATTAGATGATATAATTTGGTGATGAGTTTGGCAGAAGATTAGGGAATGGATGTAGAGATTTACTTGATATTCCAAACTAAGTGCCCTTGGCAGGCAAATTGGGGTAAAAAATAATTTTTTGTTCAAAGTTAGGATTTTTATATCAGTGCTGTTTAAACCCATCAATCTGACAGTCTCGCACTCTGACTCCGCCATACCTAATAAGCAGCAATTTACCGAAATCACTCATTAAGCAACCTTGTGAATCCAACAGTGATGAACATACTCCATGGTCATCTGCCTACATGTACACAGCCTGTGTTTTCACGTGGGACGAGTCGGCTAGTAGCTGTATATTACAATGACTGCAGAGAAAAAATTGACAATACACAATTAATGCTTTGATTAAACAAAACAGGATTACCTCAGTCTCATTAAAATCAGTAATAAGTTTTCGCTACCACTGAGGACATCCCATTACAGGCCACGTCAGGACAACCATTCGTAATTTTTTTTTATTATAACATGTTGGTATCGTAGTTGTCCAATTGTTGACTACTTAATTTTGTTTATCCAACATAGTTGTTAATCCGACATAATCCTATGCAACCATCCGAATCGGATTAAGATGATTTGACTTGATTTTAATATTGAATTTTAACATTGTATACAATGCAATGTAAAATTAAGCATTAAAGCCTCTGCAAAAGTCCTGCTATCGATTAAATACAAGTCACCTGTACCATAACATTAGTTACAACTATAACAGCATGAATTGGGAAATATTTTAAGATTCCATTTTGGGATTTTTTAGACATTTGCTGCAAACTTGTGCCTGAATATCGGCCTCTAAGCAGGTCGAGACAGATCCCTGATATGTGTCATTCATATCGGTAAACACACTGCATTAAGCACGTCTGGTTCTTTGTGTTTTGTATTCAGCTGTTTATTCATTAAATGTATTTTTGCTTGTTGCAGTGTCGAAACCCTCCACAACAGTTACCCAGGTGATACAGACAGGGCGGCCCATTGCCCCAGCCTCCTTGACAACTGCTTCTCAACCCAGCACTTCCCAAGTGAAGATAACCCTCCCTGTACAGTCAACACAACTGGTACAAATTCCTCTCTTCATACAGAAGTCTATATTCATAATTCCTTGGGGGCACCGATGGTTAAGTTTGCCGCAAATCGCTGTGAACATGTATGTCCTTCAGGCGTGCCAGAAACCAAAGATGGGTTCAGATCCCAGTTCTCCCTGATTATTTGTTTTGGTTTGTCATCACAATATCTGAGCTCGTGGTTTTCAGCAGAGTGTGTCTAAAGGGCAAGTAATATAAAAAAATTGATTGTGATTTTATTACAAATATCAATTTTCCAAGAAACATGAAGTCAGTTTATAAAAGAGATATGTGTAGGAAGTATTTCGATATCCAATTGAAATTGCTGAAGTCACAGTTTCTGTATTGGCTTCCAAAACAAACCTGTTTGGGTGTCTGGCTTTAAGCTACTGGTGCAGCTGTGCATGACAAATGTATTCATTGACTGATGTGTAGACTTGGATGCAGCGTCTATCTACTACATATAATCTTGTCGTCAGTAACCTAGTTTGAGATGTACACACTGCTGAATATAACTGCTCGCAGTGACCTGACTGTCGATCCTTGCCTGCATTGTAACCACGTGATCAAAAGTCAGTGGTCATGTTATTGCTGGCAAATATATTTCTTGAAGAATGCACTTTGCCATTTTTGTCATTCTGTAAATAATATTCCTAATCGCCGGAATGGCTTGTTTATACTTTGAGTATTAGTACACATGCAGCTATCTTTGTTAATTAATAATCGTGATATTTCGTCAATCTTTTTCAAGTTGTGAAGCCTATAGTATATGTGAAGTCAGTAGGGGGCTCAACATGTACATTGTTGTCATTCTTTTTACCTTTTTTTTGTAACTTTGCGATTTGACCCTGCTCCCAATTTTTCAGCAAATGAATTTCTTGCCACTGTAAACCATTTGACCAATGAAACTTAAATTGATTCAAGAGGTTTGAATCTGTGTAACTATGTTTAACGAAACGATTTATGGCCTTTACCCAACTCTTTTTGTTGGAACATTTGAACAGTTGGAAGTCCATTCATGACTTCACCTTATTTCCATAGGTAGCCAAGTCAGGGGTTTCAGCTGGTTCTCAAAATGTACAGCGTATTCTGCTTCCGGCCCCAAACGCAGTGAACACAGTGAGGACAGCAACAAACCAGAGCCTGTCCCAGCTGAGACACAGTGTCCAGGTGTCTTCACAGGGGGGCGTGACAGCCCTGCCATCTGGGGCCACCATCCTCTCTGCTGGTGGCAACATACAGGGACTACAAGGCTTTGCCCTTGTGCCAGCCACATATGTCACTCAGGTGAGACATCATGTTCAATCAACTTCCAGTAAATATACTACACAAGACAAGGTAACAACTTCCAGTAAATATACCGTATTTTCTTTGGTATAGTGCGCACACATGTATAATGCGCACCCCCCTCTAGCGGGTTAAATATTTTGGAAAAAAAGAAATTTGAATATTATGCGCAGAAAAACATTACACAGTACCTCTTCAGCGAAGTCCGGCAAACGAACGGGTGATGAGAAACTTTGTCAGTACAAATTCGAAATTTGAGATAAGAAATCACCAGACATGTTGATTTACCGTTTAAATGGTATTTTTTGTTCAGCTAGGCATTGTATTATATCCAGGGATTAAGATTACCTTGTGTATTTTCTCGTAAACTAAGCCGGACACAGCAATCAGCTGTACACACGTTTTCTTGGAATCTACCGGTGATTCGGTCAAGACACACCCAATGATATAACTTTACAGTATTTTTTTTTTTTACAGCAAGGATCTGCAAAAGTTGTATCTGAAACTAGTTTTTTTTATCAGGAATAATATATTCCAATATCTTGTTAATTTAGATGCAGCTTTTACTAAACATATTTAAAATAATAATAACCCTAAGCGAAGCAGCTGATCACTATTGCTGGGTATTATATTTTACATGGAACCAGTCTGACCAGTCACCGTCAAGGCCCCCGTGCACGTGATCGCGAGAATTACCTGTTGACATATAATCGTCCAACAAAAACAAATATGACTTTTAACGAATCAAAGTATAGCATGTATGATATATGTATCCATTCTCTGTCAACTAAAGTTCGTTTCAAGGCGTCAATTGCGGCAATCTGACCGTGGTTGCTGTTAATAACGGTGAGTTGTGCAATCTTCCGATAGCTTCACACTCAATTTCGCCGAAATTAATTAAAACAATATTAAAAGGAATTTTGAATAAAATTAATGAAATAAGTTACAAACATAAGTCCAGATAAACAAAGAACACTTTTATAGCCAGACAGTGTAATTACATGAATAATTTGCGAACTTCAGTATGGATTTGTTGACATGGTATTTCCGGTGTTACATGCTCACGGTAATGTCTTTCCATGGGGGGAAAAACATCAAAACTCATTAATTCGTGTATAATGCGCAACCCCCTTCTACACAGCTGTTTTTTTTTGGAAAAAGTGCACACTATACTCAAGAAAATACGGTACTACACAAGACAAGGTAAGTAACGCCACATCAGGAAAGCTGTGTGTTGAAATGCCTGCCAGCCATGACAGATTAGGTGTTCTTGAGTTGTATATTTTAAGACAGGGAGACATTACGGTCCTTGTTCTCATGATACCATTTGTTTCTAACATTAAAAGAAAATGGGGTCAAAACTAACCCACCTTTCATTCATCCATGTTAAAACACAGATATGCAATTGCAATGGAATATGTGAATTGCTGTGGTACTTAAACACATTAGGAAAGAGACTTGCATAGTATGGGCACGGGTGGCCCAGTTGTTTAAGGCGACCTATGATTGTACGTTCGAATCCCGGTTCGCCGTGAATAGCTGGAAAATTGCTGATGAGGCGTAAAACAATATTCATTCATTCATTCATTCATTCATTCATTCATTCATTCATTCATTCATTCGAATCCCGGTTTGCCCTGATTATGTTTCTAGGTTTGTAAGCACTCTACCCGTGCTTGTGGGTTTCAGCGAAGTGGTGAACATCGGAGACCTGCATCACTTCGGGCTTTCCTCCTCCATTAAGCTTACATGCCGTGATATAACTGGAATACTGTTAAAAGCGGCGTTAAACACAACTCACTCACTCACTTGCATTGTACAGTCTACACATCTTAGGATGTCATCCGAGACCTTGTGACTCGTCCTGTTCCCTGGCAGATGGGCTTTGCTTTAGTCCATCAACCATCATTTTGGCAACTGTTTTTTCTCAATTATTTCCATTAAACACACACTCACGTAACAAACTTGGTTATCTTAAAAATAATCCTTGACCTTACTAACCAGTTTTGTATTATTTCATGTCCGAATAAACATGATAAAAATATTTTCTTCATTGTTATCCTGTAATTTTGTGACCGTTGATATGGCCCAGTGGTGGGGCCATGTCAACGGTCACAAAATTACAGGATAGCAATGAAGAAAATATTTTTATTCGGACATCAAATGTTACAAAACTGCTGAAATTGGTGAGTGCGGTGTTAACAACAATTAAGATTCTTTTGGTACTAAGGTCTGACAGCAAGAAACACCTGTTTTAGGTTGCTGGACTTTATTGACATGAGTGAATTCAATCTGAACATTACATTGACATATTGTTTATAGATTCAAAAGCAGATGCAGCAGTCTAACCAGTCAAGTCAGCAGCAGCAGCAGCAGCAACAACAACAGCAACAGCCACAGCAGACGATACAGGTGGCGTCTCAGCAGTCCCAGCAAACGCAGCAGAGAGATTACATTCCTATAGCCAGTAGTGATCCCTCTGTGTCTGCATCTGTGCTGGCCAGGAACTCACTGAATGGGTCAGTAACAGGACATTTTACTGTTTACTAGTATGTATTATTACCCTCACCACAAAGTGGGAGAGGGATATAGGAATGGGTGCTGTCCATCATGTTTCTTTTCCAGAGAAGCACACAATACCATGAGAGATATCTTAACCAAACTTGGCACATAGATAGGTCTAGTGGTTAACTGGTGCCATTTGATATTTTGATATTTTTGAAAATTTTATTTTTCGTGTTTCCATGGCAACGACTTTTGACTTAAACTGAAATTGATATTTTATCATTTTTGTCTTTGCTTTGCAGAACAACAACGCTAGAAGCTACTGGTGCTCGGCCAAGAAAACCATGTAATTGTACAAAATCTCAGTGCTTGAAGCTGTAAGTATTGCACTTATCTTTGTATCTGACTGTTAAATCCAGCACTCTGTTTGGATTCTGGGTTAGATAAGGTCCCCAGCAACTTGTGCTTGTTTTTAACTCGTGAACAGCCGGGGTAGAATAGGTCTTCAGCAACCCATGCTTGCTGTAAAAAGTGACTATGCTTTTCTAAGAGGTTACTAACAGTATCAGGTGGTCAGACTCCCTGACTTGGTTGTTGCATGTCATTGTATCCCAATTGTGTGGATTGATGCTCATTATGTCAATCACTAGATTGTCTGGTCCAGTTTGATTATTTACAGACCACAGTCATATAGCTCAAATATTGCTGAGTGCGGCCTTAAACAACAAACAAACAAACAATGCTTGTTGTACGATCAACAATGGTTGTGTCGTGGTTGATTGCATGTCATCATGACAGCGTTGTATGTAGCTCATAACGACCAAGATTATCTGGTTACTTGATAAGTAACACACCACTGTCACATGGCTGGAATATTGGTGTGCGGCATTAAAGAATGAAATTCTAATAAAGAGTTAAATAAGAGTATGTCTCCCTGAGTGTCTATTTGTCTGTTGTTAATTAGAATGATTAAAGTAAGACTACTGTTGGAGATGTAGGTTCCTGTTGTTCCATCTCGATGTCTGACTGGTCCTCTCTTGTCCACAGATACTGTGATTGTTTTGCAAATGGTGAATTCTGTCACAACTGCAACTGTACAAATTGTGCCAACAACCTAGAGCATGAAGAGGAACGTTCTCGAGCAATCAAGTCTTGTCTTGATAGAAACCCCATGGCTTTTCATCCAAAAATAGGAAAAACATGTAAGTGGATGTAGTTTTTTGTGTGGTGGCATATAACACGAGGGCCCCAAATGATTACAGGGCATGGCCGTGCTTCCATGCTTGTCACAAGGGCCCTCAATTATTACAGGGCATGGCCTTGCTTCCATACTTGTAACTAGGGCCGCAGCTGATAACAGGGCATGGCCGTGCATCCATGCTTGTTGCAAGGGCCGCAGCTGATAATAGGGCATGGCCGTGCTTCCATACTTGTCTCAAGGGCCACAGATGATTACACGACAGCGCCCTGCTTCCGTGCTTGTTGCAAGGGCAGCAGCTGATAACAGGCCACAGCCCTGCTTCTGCGCTTGTTGCAAGGGCTGCAGCTGATTACAGGGCAGATCGACGGCTTCCATGCTTGTCTCAAGGGCCACAGATGATTACACGACAGCGCCCTGCTTCCGTGCTTGTTGCAAGGGCCGCAGCTGATAACAGGGCAGAGCCCTGCTTCTGCACTTGTTGCAAGGGCTGCAGCTGATTACAGGGCAGTGCCCTGCTTCTGCGCTTGTTGCAAGGGCCGCAGCTGATAACAGGGCAGTGCCCTGCTTCTGCGCTTGTTGCAAGGGCTGCAGCTGATTACACGACAGCGCCCTGCTTCTGCGCTTGTTGCAAGGGCCGCAGCTGATAACAGGGCAGAGCCCTGCTTCTGCACTTGTTGCAAGGGCTGCAGCTGATTACAGGGCAGTGCCCTGCTTCTGCGCTTGTTGCAAGGGCCGCAGCTGATAACAGGGCAGTGCCCTGCTTCTGCGCTTGTTGCAAGGGCTGCAGCTGATTACAGGGCAGGGCAGTGCTTCCATGCTTGTCGCAAGGGCCGCAGCTAATTACAATGTTTGGAAACGAGAGTCTGTGTTTGAGAACATGTCCTTAAGCTTGCACTAACCAGGAAATAATCTTCTTAGGTGGAAAATTTCTGCAAATGTATGAATTTGTTTCGTATGACACTTCGTATGCAAGTTGTTGTAGGACAAGTTTCACCATGATCATTGTGTTTTTGTCCAGTCTTAGTATTCTTTCATTGCTTTTAACTTCCAACAAAATAACTCCTTCTCTCAGAAGTTTGTTATAAGAGTAGGTTTGGTGAAGTCAACTACCCAGTAGCTGGAATGGAATCATGTAGCACTGATGGTAATGTTGCCTATTATAATGAAAGTTCATTGCCAGTTGTCAAGCATATAATTGTCTTTTTTATAGCCAAAGTAGATGGTGATAGGCGGCACAATAAAGGCTGTAACTGTAAGAGATCTGGATGTCTGAAGAATTATTGTGAATGTTACGAGGTAAGGTTGGAGATGGCATATTGTCATAGATTGTTTTTGTGCTAGTTTCTTTCATTTACTGCCTAACCCAATGTTCCCTTTTACCAGTAATTACCAGTATTTACCGGTTAAGTTAGGCTTGGACTGGTATTTCATGTGACTGCAAGTCTCTTTGGACCGGCAAATATAGTACCTTATAAACATTTGTTGTTGAACAAAACATCGGCGATATTCACAAAAGTATATTTTTCAAATGAAGTCAGCTTGTCTCTTAGCATCAGGGTTTCCCATCGTCTACTTTAACGGCAAGGAAATAACATTTCGCTTTGCTTCGAGGTGATATATATATTTGTAACGACTTAGTCTTGAAATATTCAGAAAAAGGTGAAAATTGTGAGTGAACTTTGTGTGAATGACGTGTAGATCTAACTATGTTGCTGCAGAGATGACGTCATTGCATTAAACATGATGTTGAAGGAATTAAAACCACGTAATTTTCATGTTTTTTTTTTATTTGTTGATTTTGGACTGAAAAATAAGGGGGGACTGATAATTTTTAGAGTTGCCAGTCCACCAGGACTGACAGTTTCAAAAGCCATGTTATCCACCATTCAATATGATATATAAAAGACTAGCTCCACACAGATTGTGGAATATGTGTGACTTTTACAATATGAATACCAGGCCAATATATGCTCTAGTTAAACTAGATATTTTACCCATAACAACTGGTATATGTATGATGTGTGAAGAAGAATGTAACAATGTTGTACTTCACCAGTTAGTAAACTGTGACAGTCTGGTGCAAGAAAGAAATAACCTCTATGAGCAACTTTTTGATTTACTGTGCTTTAACCAATATCTTAAAATAGAAGATTGTATAGACAACGAAGTGAGAGATGTGACTTTACTTGGTGGCATTCCTCATCTTGTAGAGGAGATGACACTACATACATGGGCTAAATTCATAAGCAAAGTCAACAAAGAAATAACCTCATGGCAGCTGACGTCTATTCTCTATCTGTGACGTGATTATATACATATCTGTTGTCATGCATATACAGACTGATTAATTAATTTCCATGTTTGTTCTCTCCGATACTAAGGGAGGAAATAATGATTATTCATTAATTCTTTGGATCGTTATTGGAGACAAATGTATTTGATGGTTTGTGAATTTGTTTGTCTGCATGCAAATGTGATTAAATTCCATGTGAAAGTGATAATGGTTGTCTTAGGAAGGGGAAGAATCCTTCATGTCATGTTTTTATTGTTTCTGTAACAATGATTACTTTGATTCCAGGCTAAGATTATGTGCTCCAGTATATGCAAGTGTGTTGGTTGTAAAAACTTTGAGGAGAGCCCGGAGAGGAAGACACTGATGCACCTTGCTGATGCAGCGGAGGTTCGAGTGCAGCAGCAGACAGCAGCTAAAACTAAACTGTCTTCCCAGATGTCGGGACTTCCATCTAAACCGCCGCTGTCATCAGCCAGTGGGGAGAGGTAGGAAACCACACATCTTGACTTACGTAGCAACTGTTCTGGATGCAGCCCTGTGGAGGTTCTGAGTTTTGAATATGCCCCATGCAACCTATGATTGTCAAAAGGGCCGGTGACTGTGGCTATGGATAAGGACCCGATGGCGCTTTGCTCATTATTTCAATCACTGGTTTGCCGGGAGCAGATTATTTGTAGGCCACCGTCATATTGCTGTAATATTACTGAGCATGAATAAACATTATCAAGAGAGTGTGCTTGTCAGGGACTAGTGTAAATCTTGAAATTAACGCGAGCGTGAATTAAATGAGAAAAAAATACGAGTGGTCTTTGCTCGCATTATTAAACATTGCATTTATATCAACAATGAGACATTTTGGATAGCAGAAATACCAACTAAGACATACACAGAAAACAAACAACTATGTATTCCACATCACTGTTTGTTGAGCAGCACTTGTAACATGTATATAAACAATGTCATTCAAACACTACCGTATATCGCTGTGTATAAGGCGACCCCACGTATAAGACGACCCCCCTGTACACGCCTTAAAAATCAACCCAAAATCCTATACTCCGTGTATAAGGCGACCGGGAATGAAACACATCACAAGTCTGACTGATATAGAAGATTTAACGTGCGCTTTCCGACTGTAGCGTATTTCGCACACGGACATCACAAGTTAGTTAGTTAGTTACTTTGGAGATTTAACGTGCGCTTTCCGACTGATGCGTATTTCGCACACATCACAAGTGCGCACACAAACCTTATATATGCAATAAAAATATGTTTATCTTGCGTTGTTTTTTTTCTACAATGATAGGTCGCGTGTGTAACTCCAGCACACGTCGCCATTTTGTATTTACACGGTACGACACCAAATGGGTGCCCGTAAAATAAAATTCATTTATGAAGTAATAACATATAAGAGACAATGGTGAGTAATTTAATCGCCAATTAACTATGTTGTAACTAACTAGGCTTATGTTTGCTTCACATTCAGCGTGTTTATTCCACAATCACACCGTCTCCAACACTTGTTAATACAACTGTAAAAACAGTGGGAATTGATTTCAGCTTCACCGGTTATCACATGTTAGGTCACATGTTAGGTCACATGTGCAATATGCAAATACTTACCGGTACTTCCGGCTCTCTGCTCACGGATGTTGATTGTTTTACCGTGTCAGGTGGTTTGACAATCTGCATCGAGGCGAGGGTCATTTCAACTTTATTTGCAGAAATTATTAAACTTTATTCAAGGAAAAGAGATACAAATCATGTTTATGTATGGAAATAGTTATTGGAACAGTTATTTAGGACGAAATGCGAAGTTTTATTGTCAAATGCTGGGCTGGCTATCGGACGCCGGTTGACATCGTTAGTGGAAAAAAATTTGAGATCTTCGACTCCGTGTATAAGACGACCCCCCTTCTTAGCCCCCTCATTTTAGGTACGAAAAACTCGCCTTATACACAGCGATATACGGTAATTACATCCTGTGAATTGTCACTGCTGCAGTCAAGACAAGAGTTCTACTTACTTAGGTCATCACTGATCACACCTGCAAGTCCACCCACACGCCACCCACACAACACAGTGTTCTTTGCTACTGCGTCAAAGGCTGACACGAGCCAGCGTGCATGTATTGTTTTAGCGGAAGTACTCTAATCCGCGCTAATAAGCGGTGCTGTTTGGTGTGTGATTGGATTGATGTAAGGTTGTATGAGGGTGAGGATTCTCCTGTAAACCTGACAGAGAACATTTTCTTTAGATATAAATCCACTGATGCATGAGAGGAGGGGGGTGTCGCCTTCATATTGAGTCGCATTTTTGGCTAGGGGCCAGCGGTCGCTTTGTTTTGGAGACACATTAATTTCACGATTTACAGAATCTGTTCCACATCTAGGTTTAGCTTCTGAACAAGGAAGTCGTCTGATGTTGACTTTCATAAAGTACACTTGAAATTTGGTTTTTAAATGTCGACGTGTGGCATCTTTTTAGAGCTTAATTTTGTTTAATGTTTAGAATGTGCTGCAAAGATATATATTTACAGAGTAAAATTTGTCTTCATTTCTTGACATAGCAACACAGATTTATCAGTGTTTTATCCAGAATGTTTTTGTGTGTCCAGGTTGCCATACACATTGATCACGACAGAGGTTGCAGAGGCCACGTGTGCATGTCTCCTGGCCCAGGCGGAGGAAGCGGAACGGATGAAGATGCCCCCAGTTGTTCAGGAGAGGATGGTCATTGAGGAGTTTGGACGCTGCCTCATGCAAATTATAGAATCTGCAAATAAAACTAGAGGTCAGTGCTCATCTGCATCCTTACTGAAGCACTATTTAAATCACTCCTCTTGATTGATCAGACTTTTATGTTCGTAGATAGTTAAGGATCAAGGCATATTTCATACTTTTCCTCCACTAAAAACTTAGGTTGATATGATTTTTTAACATTGATCTATTTCATATTCAAAGTTAAAACACATCTTTTAGTTGTTGTCAAATAACTAACTAACAATACCATTTTAGTTATTTATCCAAAGCAAGGGGGGAGGCTATTAAAATGGACACTGTGTGCAAGAAGTCGTTTCCAGAGCAGATCTTGAAAAACGTATAAACTTGGCACATTGATGGACTAGTGGTGAACTGGTGCCTTTTGGTAATTTGGGATTAGAAAAAATAATTTTTCCACAGCAACGACTTTGACTTAGACTGGAAATAGTTATGTGATCAGTATAACTAGTTGACAAATTCACAGCAAGTATTTCCTACTGTGGGGAATATCAATGACTTTCCCCTCTTTTTTATCCCCCGCCCATCAAAGTTGGCAGGGGATATAGAAACGGGCTCCATCCGTCCGTCACGTTTCGTTTCCAGAGCATAACTCATACACCGTTCAATATTTTTTCATGAAACTTTGCAGGTCTGTCAGGTACATGCTGAACTGGTGCCTTTTGCTATTTAGAAATTTTAGAATTTTTTATTATGTTACGTTTCCATGGCAGCAAGATGGACTTAGGTTCCAATGGCACTTTGCTCATTATTTCAATCACTGGTTTGTCTGGAGCAGATCATCTGTAGGCCACCATCATATTGCTGTAATATTACTGAGCATGAATAAACATTTACAAGAGTGTGTGCTTGTCAGAGACTACTGTAAATCTTGAAATTATGCGATTGTGAATTAAATGCAAAAAAATGTGACTGGTCTTTGCTCGCATTATAAAACATCGCATTTATATCAACAATAAGACATTTTGGATAGCAGAAATACCAACTAAGACATTCCAAATTCCACCTCGGTTAAAAAAGGTTAGGGTTTGTTTAGATTTAATTATGTCATAAATTCTGCAACAGGGGCGGGGGATATAGCCACGTTAGTGGCAAACTCTTGTTGTTGTTTAAAACACGTGTCTGATTTCATGTGGCCTGAGGGGGCACGGGTGGCCCAGTCGTCTAAGGCGCCGCGATTCGCTGTGCAGAGTTGCGTCCCTTGGGCACGCCAGAAACCTATGATTGTGGCTTCGAATCCCGGTTCACCCCAATTATGTTTCTAGGTTTGTCAGCACCATACCCGTGCTCGTGGGTTTCAAACGTGGGTGGTAAACGTCTGAGACCTGCATCACTTCGGGCTTTCCTCCCACATTAAGCTGACACGACGTAATATAACTGGAATACTGTTAAAAGCGTCGTTAAATCCAACTCACTCACTCACTTACTCATGTGGCCTGACAAAACGTGGTGGAGGTTTAATTCAGTGTCTGTTCTGTTTCAGCTGCTCAAGAATCATTGCCTTGATGGACAGAGACCAATATCCAGAACTAAACCTGAGGAGAAGCTGACTGAAGCTCCACTCTGTCTGCCTCACTATGAGATGCCTTGTTCCCTTCCAGTCACATACATACAGTACTTCATGCAAGGAGTACACTCATACGTTGCCAGGCAATAGAAGTCCCATACTGCTGCTGTGCTGCATCCCATGGAAGCGCCTCCTCAACCATGCTGGCCACGCCCAGCAGACCATGTGGCAATGTGATACTACTGTGTATAAATCAATGGCAATACATAGCTGAAGTCAGGATGTGGTGTGCTGTTAGGAGTGAAACGACTTCTTACATCTATGTATTGGTGTGGCTGAGAACAAGACCGACGGTGATATTGAAAGCTGGACCACACTATGATTGACGTTGAGGACATGACCATTCATTTCTAAAGGTCTGATGAAATGATGTTATGATAATGACGTTAAGGGCATGGCCTTGCAATGATAAATGACATTGAGGGCATGCAAAGATGTCCGAACACCTGTGCCTATAGAAGCTTGGTCAGTGCAGCTTCACGACGGCCCACGATCTTTCTTGTCTTTGAGATACTTGTCATGAAGCTCGCTCCCTCACTTGCTGCCAACTTGGCATTGCCCAGTACGCCTCCACTTGGATCTGGTAGGAATGGACTACCATCTCAGATATAATAATATATGCAGATATTGTATAATGTTCAACTTGTACAGTGTTAAGATGGTGCATATGTGCACATGTATTATTCAGCAGATCATGCTGACAACAGATTTTATTGTTGTTTATTATCTATTGAACTGTATGATATATGTGAAATATGATAAACTATTGTTTAAAGTATTGTTGACTCCAGAGCACGAGCATTTGTACTATATTTATAGCCAGCACTCGGCAGTGCCAAACTGTTGAATTTTACACTGTGTTTGTATCTTCACGTGATGCTCTGGAGGGCAGGAATATTGTAGTATTTGTTTCAACAGTTGCATCCTTGTGACATAATCTGATGGTGTGTATAGAGCTGTCCTCCTGCTGCCCATGTTGGATGTGGGTCGGTAGCCCTGTGGAAAATCATTTGTATAGACTGTAATGATAGTGCAATATCATGATTTACTCAGAATTAACTGTTGTATCCTGATCATTTCTCATTAATTGACAGTGCTCAGCAGTTTTGCCTCTTTTGGGATATGTGTGAGAATGGATTTGTGAGAGGGAAAACCAAACCCAGCTGTGTATGTTAACTGTGCTGATTGCTGTGAAATCCTTGGTCATGCAGTGTAACATGCAATTCTTGTTGGAGAGATTTGCCACAATGGCAGCTGAAATATGACGGCACCATGATTGACTAATGGAACTATTGACTATATGTGGACAAATTGCACACCAGACAAGTGATTTGTGATAAACTGTTGCTTATTAGTGTTGGTGTTGAAAGTGGCTATGTTGGGATGGGACCTATTTGACCATGCTAGGCCCAGTGGGCATGGTGCTAAATAGGACAAAATGGTCAACTCAGGATTCTTTTTCAGAATTTGTTTTGGGGGCTGTCAGTACGGATGTCATTAATCATGTTATCTTGGAATAGAATCCAAACAGTTAATGATTCGGTGATATTTTTGTATGAATCTATAGTGTACAATCTGTCTGGACAATGGATAAGTGATTATTTGTTTCCTTTGTTGGAAGTGTCACCTCCCTCAGTACAACTGCTGAGCACCATTCTCATGAACATCGCCATTCATCCCACTATCATCATCCTCCATCAAGCCAATTTGAAATCTATATTTTTACCACAAAGTAAGTCGTTGATGTACAAGTCATTGTAAAGCTAATTCTGATACATCATTTATGCTGTCCTGTTTGCCTTCAGCTTAAGCATAGTTACAAAAAAGGAATACATTTTCTGTTTTGAAAATCATGATGCTACTATTGACCTGAACCCATGTCTCTGCTTAAAGAGATAGTGGTCTCTTTCTCCATGTAAGTGGCCATTTAGTTACCTAATTGATGGTCACATGCAGTGTTGGCTGCTCATACTTTCCATGAGCCAGTGTAATTAAAAAGCAATGTTTTCTGAAAATATTCTTGACCTTTTTAGATTTTATAAGTTAGAATACACATTTCTATAGTATTTATGGTTTCACATTCAGTTGGTTCATGGTGGTGTTTTAGTCTTTTATTTGGATGAAATAACTTATGTTCCTTGTTTTCATACGTGACTTACATGATCATTAAGATAACATATTTTTATAAAGAATTTTTATGCTTAACGAGTATTGGCATTTTTTTAGTGAGTAGATGCTAAAAATGACCTGGTTTTGTTTTTGTTCCCCTCAGCACAAACCTTCATTTTATAGTCACCCTGTATTGTTTTTGGCTCATCCCAGGTCATGTCATGTCTTGTTGATCTGTTAAGTTCTGAAACAAATGTTTGACCAAAACCAGCCTTCAGCTCACCTAAACTGATCGCTCATATGCTCTTGTGTCATGGTGTTGTGTGCTGTCTACCCATCCTAAACCATTGCCCCTGAAACCACAAGGCCCTTGCAGCTGAATCTTGTCATTCATGATACCCACGGTCCGTGTCTTGTCTTATTGTTCACAGAAATGTTTAATTACTTACACATGCAGTGAGCCAAAATTTGTGACCCCAAATTCCAAAATCATTCAGGTGAGCTGGAGAGCGTTGTGGCTGTATTTTCAAAAACTTTTGCAATATTCAGGCCATATTCACACTCATTTTCAAATATCACATTTAAGCCAGTTAAGTTTTTGGTAGGGAAGATTTTTGTAATGTGCAAAATGTATTTTGTCATATCAAAGAAGGAGATTGATACCCGCCTTTATTACACATGTCCATCTTTCCTACAAGTAACATTATTCTCTTCGGACATTTCAATGTAATATCTTCGTAAATATATATTTAGTCAGTTAAAAGATATGTCGGAAAAACAATTGAAAATGAAAAGGCCATCCTATATGTATCAACATGTTCAACACACCTCATGTTTCATTGCAGTGCCATCATTTTACTTACATCAATACTCTCGAAATATGTCTATTGTTTACCCTCAGTTCTGTATACACCAAATTATTTACCCTTTAGCAACATATTTTCATTTAAGTTTCTTTTCCATGTCATTTTAAGTGCACTACCATGCCAAAATAGTGACCCATGTTTACCGAGACAATGTTTAAGTACAGCTATCTGCGCAATCAGTACCTGTTGGAAGTCTAGTGAGACGACCTGCTCACATTACTAACTTGGGTATGAATGAAGTCCTGGAATGATGAGGGTGAGTGTCGTATGGAGAGATTGGGCTAACGAATCTTCTAGAAACTGATCATGTACAGGTCAAGTAAGGTGGAGTTGTATTCAATGCTTCCCTTTGTGACATTGCAATGAAAATGTCCCCGACTTCATCTAGTGGCATTTGGTTGTGATATTGCTGTTGTCTTTCTAAACAGTATAAGGACTTGGTCACTGTGAGAATCTAATTTTACATTTAAATCATAATATTTCTTGATAAAGATATCTTGACAATTTAAAGATATGGTTTCTTATCAGATCTTATCTTGTGACTTGGCATGGATTATGTTTTTATCAGACTATTTCTTTTCCTCGGCAACTCAAGAATCTATTGAAAGATTCAGATATTGTGTTTCTCTAAAAGTGTGCGAATTATAGAAGCATTTTCTTCAAGTACGATATTTTAGTCAGTGGCCATAATGAGGATAAAAGCTTTGTTATGTAAAATAATTGAACAAATACCTGTGATTTGCTTCGTTATGGTAGAAGTAAGTTTTGTATTGAGTGCTAGGTCAGTTTTTAGCTCAAGGGAGATTCAGGGTACATGTGTATTGTAGGAATATGTTTGGATGCCTGCAAGTAAGGTCTGTAGATGTCAAGACTGACGGCACAATGGAGCCTGATCCGTTGATGTCAGGGTGGCATGGAGTGGGTAAGATGAAACTGCTTCAAAGACATAACAGGGGTAGAAGAAATATGTAGCAGAGCAGTAATCTAATGAATGTCTTTAGAATGCAAGGAAGATGCTAATGTAAGCATTTTGTTAAGAGTGCAAGACGATGAAGTGTAAGCGTTGTGTTGAGAGGGTACATCTGTGGGAGCCTGCTAGAGGAGGGTGAAAGCATTGTGTGTAGAATGTCTGTCCTTTGTCCACCCAGTCTCGGTGTGCTGCTTCATCTTGCTTCTCCTAGTATGCAACTTGTAAGCTGCATGATAAACTCATTCTTAAATTGTGAATAAATTTAATGCAAAATATTAAATGTCCTCATGTCTTGTTTGTGTTTAGCTACTCATTCATAATGCATTCTGAAAATATGTGTCCCAGCTTATGGAAGAGGCCGTAAAATAACCTGCACCTATTGATGAAGATCAAGAGAAGTTGGCTGAAGTATCGTCAAATACCTTCTGTCGGGCTTCCAATCCCAGTATCCTGATCTGTTGTCAGGTGAAACGTCGCCAATGCCCCTATCAACTGTCTAGCCCATAATAGTTACATAGCTGGTGACGGCGACTATCCCGCTTCATCTGTTTTCACGAACCTCCGTTTAGCAGACCGTATGTTCAAGGTTGCCTTTCAGGTTGACGCTCGAAATAGTCGAACTTGGCACGATAATGGAATATAGACATATATTATGACATTTTCTCGTCAAAACGGACCAGACGCATTCAGAATATACCAAATATTTTCGTCATTGAAACAATAAAATATTAATGCAAGTTTAGAGGGCTCAAGCGATAAATCTGTTCGAGATGGTTATTTACCAAATAGGATAACACGGTCGCCACTTTTTTCAAAGCATCTTCTCAAAAAAGAATATCCTACCTGAAATTGTAACGTTTCTCTCGTATGAAAACGTTTTAATGATACTCTTGTCTCCATTAAATAATACCATCGATGAGATGAACATATTAAGACTCATGAAAACGTCTCAACCTGGTTTCTACCCGTCGTGTTCGCAAGTGTATGTCGGGGGACTGATGACCCAGTCTTCTACGGCGCCACCATTCGAGATGCAGAGTGGCGTCCCTTGAGCACGTCAGAAAACCATGATTTCGGGTTCGAATCCCGGTTCGCCCATATTATGTTTCTACATTGTCAGCACTATATCTGTGCTCGTGAGTTTCACCGAAGTGGTAAACGTCTAAGACCTGCATCACTTGGGCTTTCATCCCACATTAGGCTGACACACCGCGATATAACTGGAATACTCTTAAAAGCGCCGTTAAACCCAACTCACTCTCACGCACAAGGTATATGTAATATGTAATCTCTCACAAATCAGTCAAAACCGTGGCTCTGTGTCCATGCTTAAGGCTCCCTATTGGGATTGACAGAATAGGTTCCCAGTATCCTGCGCTTGTTAGAGCCGACGAATGGGGATCGGACGGTTACAGGTTGCCACATGTCAGCGTACCCTATCTTAACTTGTTTGATAGGCATTACTTAGAAGTTGGCGGATGACAAGATTGACACAATTTTTATGGATAACAACTTCTTTAATACTGTAAAAAGCGACGTTTCGGTATAGATCCTTATAGCGTTGTCAAGCAAGACTGAATGAGGGACATAGTGCAGAATATATATAGCAAGTGGATGATTAACAGTAACAACAAGGACATACATGAGTGGGATAACATAGGTAGGTGTGACAACAAAGGGATGATGCTATCACAGCACGATGGACAGAAAACACATAGCTATCCCACTCATGTATGCCCTTGTTGTTACTGTTAATCCTCTACTGTTAATCCTCCACTTGCTATATATATTCTGCACTATGTCCCTCATTCAGTCTTGATTGACAACGGTATAAGGATCTATACCGAAACGTCGCTTTTTACAGTATTAAAGAAGTTGTTATCCATAAAAAATGTGTCTATCTTGTTACCCTATCTTACGTTTGCCCAGACTCGATTATTTATAGGTCGGCGTGATATAGCTGGAATATTGATTACTTCGAGGTAAGACAAATCGCATGCAAGGGGAGAGCGGTGATGTGTCGTGAATGTACCAGTTAGTGTTGGTACAGTGAGCCCAGAACGGCACAACTAAAAAATCCCCAAAACATAAAACTCGAGATAAATGTTAACTAATTTTTAACATACACAAGTTGCAGTTGACCTCAGCAGCACTTGTTTTATTGCCACTTGAAGCCTAAACACTCTACTGTTCATGACATTATTTACAGGAGTATGGATGAGTTGCGTCAGAGTCGGTATATGCATGGTCTCTGGTTGCGCGAAGCAATGCATTATAATAGCAGTCATAAACGAGTGTATGTGTTGGAAGATAAACATCAAAATGTAGATGATTAAATACAGCTATTAAACGATGCAGTCTGTTTTATATTTGGTTTTCACTTATCTGTTTTTGATGAGAAAGTTAGGGCTATTTTTCATCAAAACTCCCCATGGTCCTTTCCCACCGGCACACACTGAGACGTCGTCAATAATAGAGCCGGGATTTCGATTTTGCTGGACACGCCTTCACTGACAAGTTTACTTGCTGTGTCCGCTCGAAACATGGTGTCGGTTCGGATATGTGTTGAGAGTAATAATTCTTCTCTCTTTGGTACAGGAAATTCAAGGATGAACATCACGACAGAGTGAAATAGAAAGGGAGATAATTCCGTTGTGCTTGAAACTGCAACTATACTCCCCAAAAGAAGAAACGCATAACCAGGGGTTTGGTGTGGAAAGCGACACACATATTTCATATTTGAACACTTGATAAGTGTAAAAAAGGTAACCATGGGCACGTGAAGACATTACTCGGAAAATGACAAAGGTCAAAGTCACGAGAATTCAATACCTCGTGTTATCCCACTGAGCCTGTAGTACCAGTGCATCTGCAGGCTGTTGTCTGTGGTCCAGGATGAGGCTGTCGTACGCGGCGATCCAGCTCGCCCAACGGGTGTTCTATCGGTTCAAACCTGGCGATTTAGAGAGCCTGTACATTGCGGTTGCTACTCAGTGTTACACATGCTATATGCGGTCTAACGTTGTTGCGTTGACGTTTGCATGGCTTTTAATGAAAACAACGTGCTGTTGTAGGATTTCATCACTAGTAAGTCAAGTTGCCTGGTTTTGACCTCCAGTTTAGGAGTTTGCCGCCCACATAATTATGCTGCCACTGCCAATGTGTCGACCTCCCGTGTGGAGAAACGTTCATGTCGACGTCGGTAAACCCTGGTTCTACCATCAGCTCGATGCAGCATAAATCTTGACTAGTCACTGAGCCAAATAGTTCCCCGTCGCCGGTAAGGCCATACTCTGCGTGCCTGACACTACTGACATCGCAGTTGATGTTATTAACAATGCTGTCCAAACAACTCTGCAAGGTAGGACGTCTTGATTGAAGATTCAAACAATAAGGTAATTAATTGGCTACCAAATATGTGTATGTGCCTGTGTGTGTGTGTGTGCGCGCGCGCGCGTGTGTGTGTGCATGTGTGTGCACGTGCATTATCGCCGTGCGTGTGGGGATGTGTGTAGTTACACTCAAAATGTAATAAAAACCTCTGCTTGTGGGAGTTGACGAGGTTATGCGATTATGCTGACTGCATGTCATCGTTCCCCGATGTCCTTACTAAGGCTTTAAGTTGCTGGTTTGTGTGGGTCAGACTCGCGTAATGACACGCCGCCGTGATATAGATGGAATAGTGCTGACTGCGGCGTTAAACAGCATTCACTCGCTCACCTGGATATGATCATCTGTTGTTAATATATTAATGAACATATACAGCAGCGTCTCCACCATAAGACCTGCATTGCCTCGGTCTTACCTTGCCACATAAGGGACACGCCATGGTATAACTGACACACTGTTCCAATGGGCGTTAAACTCTCTTGCCCCGGGAAGATGGGCCTCACAAGACAAACTTGTGGTTGTCACGACTTACCAGCACATCCCGCGCACTAATCGGATGACCCAAATCAAGAGAAATGTGCCAGAAAATAGTGTTCTTGTTTTTTTACAAAAGGGAGAAATCGTTTGCTAAACATGCTGCTACCATGCCACGTGCAAGGAGAATCCAGGCTCTCGTCCACAATAGTTGTTCCTGCTCAATGGGGGAAGTGAGTCAAATGGAATTTAATGCCGCTTTCAATATTATTGCCCTTATATAACGACGTGCATGAACGTGTGTGTGTGTGTGTGTGTGTGTGTGTGTGTGTGTGAGAGAGAGAGAGAGAGAGAGAGAGAGAGAGAGAGAGAGAGAGAGAGAGAGAGAGAGAGAGAGAGAGAGCCGACCAGTCCTTGTTTCATCTCCTAGCCGAGTGTCAGGCAGGTTAACAACAAGCACCGTTTTTTAAATATGACGCCAAAGGGATCGAACCATCGACCTTCCGCTCTCCGGGCAGACGCTCTATCCATACTGCTTATTGGAATTCAACCAACTATGGCCGAGTTCATTAGCGGTGAGGGGTGGTTGAGTAGGTACTTTATCCTCATTACGCGTGTGCTGATAAACAAGTACAATATATCAATGAATGAAGAAACGTGTGACTAGTTACAGCTGAGATACCTCCGTACGCCAGCAAATATGTCCACACGCGTGTCACTGTTACAGCCCAAGCCAAAGATATACTAAGAATGTTCTTGGCTCATGGTTCACATCCGCGTGAAAACTGTTGGCGTATTGTGTTGTGTCAGTTCTCCTGTCGTCACTTAGGCGTGCCAGAAACCAATGATCGTGGGTTCGATTCCCGGTTCGCCATAATTATTTTGCTAGGTTCGATTCCGAACATGTGTATAATGTGTGAAGAAAATATTCTTGTTGTTCCAATCCATGTATAGCTGTAATATTGCTAAAGGTGGAGTAAAACACTCACCCGCCATGGATCGATACAGGTGTACTGATATGTCGTGACACTTGTCATGTCACCCTTCGCCTTGTAATCCTCGGGAACACTTCACGCTATCCACTTGGCCAACATTATACCTGTCCTCGTGGGATTCACCAAAGTTATTAGAGAGCGAGCGAGAGAGAAAATCTCACCTGAGTGTCTTTCGATATCAAATATATCAACACGTGTCGATAAAAATTTAAAACTCTGAGGCTCATCATCCAGAATTATTCTTGCAAGTTTCTCAGTTTGTAAACAGTATTCTACCATGACATTGATGAATGCTTGATTCTGATTAGTTAAAAAGAGGTTTCCTTCTTGCTACGGAAACCCCTTTCAAATATATTAAGCCTTTTCACACAAAAACGTGCGTATGAACACATAGATAGCCTACATATCGATTCATAAAACATGGCTGCCGATCGATCACCCCCATATTAACTGTAAAACGTATCTATATTTCCTCTATTACACGCTGCGTCTCTAATACCAGCCTGGTCTCTGATACACGCCGAGTCAAGGGCTCTCGCAAAATTAATAGATGACATAGCCTCAAATAGAGGAAATACGGTAATTTGAAATCGGATGTTTTGCGCGTTCTAGGCCACAACCCTGACTGCTTCGATGATGACAGTAAAAGATTTAACGAAGGCATATCTTTTGCATACAAATAAAATGTTTATGAAACTGTTAGGGACATGTTCTATGGTGACCAGAATCGGAACAATTTAACCCCTATTTTCTCATTGAAACAACCGACAATGAAAGTGAAATATAGCATTATAAAAATTGTTTGAAAAAACTTTATTCATGACAACATATTGTTTACAAATCTCTTTGTGATCGATATTCGTTGCAATCCCCGTCAACCACCATCGTAAGGATTTGGCAGAAAAGAATTTGAAAGTCCATCACTCAGAAAAAAACCACGTCCATTCAAAAAGCTAATGTCCCGACATCATTGAAGTCAAACTTGATCAAATTCATTTTAGAACACGCACAATTAAGAAAATCACACACAAGCCCTATTTCTGGGCCACAAATGTCTCATTTCATTCAGACTCTGGCTTGGAATTCATGAAATCTTGAAATTGACAGGTCAAACCATGCAGACACCTTGTATCAAAATGTCCGGCTCGTCTGCAGGCTAAAAAGCGCCCGTTCGGGTTATACGCAGTTCCATTGGTAATCATATAGTACCAGCAGGCTCGATCATTCCCATTAAATCTATAGGTTAATGTTGAATCACATCATAGATCTGGGTTGTCATCTTGCTTCATCTAACTAGTTACGGCGAATGTAAGCACAAGATTGTCGGCCATTGACAGCTGTGAGGTGTGAGTAACTGTGATGTAGGTCGAGTTCTGCCACATCCAAGTTTGGGGTGGAGAGGCATTTGTTTTGATGTTATTATTGTTCACTGGGGGTAATTGCTAACTAACGAATAACACTTACACATGTTGAATTATAATAGAATGTAAATTCATAAAGTTTGTTGTAGAAATATACTCGTTTAGCATTTTAAGAACTTTTTATACAACCTGTCACCCCTACGATAGAAATGGCACATTCGATTTCCAAGAAATGACCTCTCTCGCACAATTCCAAGAAATTATGTCGTCAGTCCAAACAGTGCAGTACGGGGTGGTAGAAATTAAAATATCTGTCTTTGGACTAAGTTTGGAGTGTTTTTTGTCAACTTCTTTTTGAAAAAATATGTGTTTTGAACGCTTATTTTAAACTCCTGAAGACTATGGTGTTTTTAATCTTGAACTTAGGTAATGATTGTTAGAATGTTCTAAGATTGCCGACATGTGTACCTGTGTTGTTACGCGTTGCAAGAGCACCGTTTTCAAATCGTTGTTGCCGTCATGGTAGATTGGAGTTAAACCTACTGTGTTTTGAAATTTGATGTAGTCCCACTGCAGAGTAGATACCTCATTATTTTAGGTATTTCTTTAATAAAGAGGTATCTACTCTACAGTGGGACTACATCAAATTTCAAAACACAGTTGGTTTATCTCCTAAATAGCCAGTGTATTGGGTGTACAAAGTACTGATGTCGAGGTAAATATGACGTCACAATGGTCTGCAAAGCACTGTGATGCAGTTTTATCGCAGCATTATATCTTGCTAGCATATTAAACCATGAATTTGGGAAATACTCGATTTTAATTGGTTAATCAGAGGTTTCAAATCACAATAAACTCCCTCTGATTGAAACAGCCGATTTGTCCGCCGCATCACCGCGGAAGCTATTTTTTTCAGAATAGTACTTCTTTTGAAGTCATTGTCGGTAGGCATATTTAAAAATTTATACGCACACTTATAGGCTACAAATGCAAAGTTGCTGTGACTACAATATTCAAAGGATGTGTGGCAATACATATCGCGGAGAAATCACGATAGAAATCTACAAACATATATTTCAAGTTTTGAAGACAACATAGAGCTTGCTATTTGGAGCTTTTCTTTATCCGAGTGTGACGTCATATCTTTTGCGTCACAAAGAGCGACATGACGTCATAATAGTATCGTGCCGCGTGGAACGAAACCTCTGTAGGGCGTGCCTATTTTTCTTTTGGGGTGCCCACCCCACTGTAGCTTACGAAATCGGCGTGCTACATACTTTCAGTGCCTGTCATAAGTTCCAGTGAAGTATTACGCTGTAAACAAACTGCTTGAGCATATAGAGCGCCATGTTTTGTTTAAAGGCTGTTTTCAGTGATTCCATAAATTCTGATCGACAACCCACTGAAAACACTGGACTCAACCCATGCCGCTTTACTCAGTATATTTGCCAACACCAAAGAGTTCGCGTTTCATTTAGTCACGGTAGAATGGAAACAAACATACTGTGTTTACAAGGTAGAGCTCGGTAACCTGTGTATTTAATCACGCTACATTTACCATTTGAAACCCTACGCTGCGCGTTTGGTTCCTAAATCAATTTAGCGCGGTTAATCTACAGGTAACCAACCTAGCTCTACATTGTGAATACAATATGTTTATGTCTTAAATACATTAAATCATCATTTATGGTATTAAGGATATATCACGTTAAATCATAATGCTCAAATTCATCATGCACCGTGCCGAAATGAACTCGAAACCCATAACTTCGATTATCTAGTATTTCATATGTCCATTGAATTTAGATATATACCCTGAACCCATTCGCCACTGTGGCTTAGTTTCAAAAATGGCCATCTCCCTCTCACTGAGCATACACTTTCTCTCGATCGTGAAAGTAATCGGAAAGGCTATTTTTAGCGACGTGCCTTTCGAATACGGCACAAAACGAAGCAATATTCCAGCTATATAGCACGGCGGTCTGTAAATATTCAAGTCTGGACCAGAGATTTCAGTGATTGACATCATGAGCATCGATCCATGCAATTGGGACACGATGACATGTATCAACCAAGTCAGCGAGCCTGACCATCCGATTCCATTAGTGGCCTCTTATGACAAGCATAGTCGCCTTTTACGGCAAGTATGGGTTGCTGAAGACCTATTCTACCCCGGATCTTCACGGATCGGTAAGGAAGGAGTCCATGTCCAAGGTGAATTATCCTATTAGAATGAAGATGTGATACCTGGGATAATCGAGGGTGACAGTTTGGATTGTATACAAAACGTTTATATTCAATATTGTATAGTCGAAACAAGATGTAACTGATTCGTACTGTGGCAAAGTACACAGCCTGTAAGGAAATATCACTCTCATCTTAGTCCTGCACAATGACAATGGAATATATGTATTTTATGAAAACAAAACCAATATGCATAAAAGCAAGTCTTGTCAGCTCTTGTCAGCTCTATTCCACAATCAGCATCAGGAAAATTATTTCTTTTAATTTTTAGAGGAGAGAAATAAAGGATTTCATAGACTATGTGTTTGTCTTCTCTCACCTCTCCAGATATGCTTCATGATGAGCAGTACGATATGTTCGCCCCAATTATGTTTCTAGGTTTGTCAGCACCATACCCGTGCTCGTGGGTTTCACCGAAGAGGTAAACGTCCGAGACCTGCATCACTTCGGGCTTTCCTCCCACATTTAGCTGACACGCCGCGATATAACTCGAATACTGTTAAAAGCGGCGTAAACCCAACTTACTCACTCACTCAGTACGATATGATAGTAATTATGATATGCTGTATCAAGCGCGTGCATTTGGCTTCGGTATGCCATCCACAGGAACAGGCTTTAGTATCCGAAATATGTCTTTTATACTTATCTGCGTTAAGATAGTTTCAGCCAAGCCCGAGGCGGCTGTGAATAATGTGACATAACCGTAATGTTTCCGTAATTTATATCCCAGTGTATCCATGTCTCCCCTTCCACGAAGTATGTTCTTAAGTTCAGTAATGGTCTCTGTCCCCGTGAGGTTTTCTGGTAGCGTGTTCCACAGTTGTGTTGTAGCTGGTATACACGAATCTGCATGTGCTTTTGTTTTACACTTCACTGTTTGAAGACTAGCTTTATTCCTTAAATCATATTTTGTGATTTCCGACACTGCATTAGGAAAAAGCCCACAATGATATACGGGTGAGAGATGATTGTTCATTTTGTAAAACAATACCGATTTTGAATTGTATCTTCTGTTTTTTAACGTTTTGTTAAATTGTCGATGTCTCGTTCCTCGGACATAGGGTTCTAAGAGCATCTAAGTTTAATGTTTTCTATTAATTTAGCTTGTTCATGTGTACAGCTATCCCAAATATGACGACCATAAACAAAAATTGGTAACATTAATGATTTGTGCATAGTTTCGAAGGTATTTCAGGACAGACGATATTTATAACAATTAAAACTGAACCGATTAACATTATTTTATCGACAAATCCATATGTTTAAGGGATCGGATAAAAGATCGTCCAAAATATGAGGCACCGCTCTCGTACTACAATGTAATGTATATAACAGGCACATGCACGTACTTCCGCCAAAGTTTGAACATCGTTTGGTATTATGATTTTATTCAAAATAAATTAGATGTTGGAACAAACGGCTCTCCATAATAACTGTTTTACAGTAATACAGGAAGTAGTACATCGTGTGTACAATACATGCAAATCAAACATACACGTTATGTGTAAACATATAACCCTTGTCAAAGTAAATCAATCACACATGGAATAATATTTGGAACTCCAATAATTTCTTGTTACAAACGTGAACATGCATTGGATATGTGTGTTTTTCCACTTATGAAATAAAAAAAATCACAACGCGATTATTACCACAATACAATCGTGACACTGGCAAAAAACACAAAGCAAATTATTGAAATGAACGCTGGAATATTTTCCCCACAAAGAGAAATGTCAAACAAGTCAGCATGGTGTTTGATTTAGCGGCATACCAGTCTAATCCAGTGAGTGATCTCGACCCCACTGCATGAAGTGGGCGTGGTCACTGGTTGCTGGTCGCTCACGTTACAGAGAGGATGCAGAGAGAGCAGCTTCAGCAGCTATCCGGAGTTACCTACCCTTGTTTGTTACATTTCACGCATGGAGGGCGACGATTGAAAGCAAATAAGCGCATGAGTTTGTGTTCGAGAGACTCTGGACTTTTAAAAGACACCGCTGGGTTAATATCTGTGAAATGACGAGGTGAGTCGTGTGTCTTTTATTAGATGCGATTTAGAATTGCTCGGGGCCGAGTTTCAGCGCCGAGCGTTCCGCAACGGATCGTGACTCTGACAGCACGGCAGGAAAAAACTTTCCAACTCTGTTATCGGTGCTTATTGAAAGTGATTAATAGCTTCTGGTCGGCTCTTTGAACTATGCTTCGGATGGAACTAGTGGTATTGTTAATTCATCAGCTAGTGTCTATTTGGGTTGTATTTGCTCTGTGTCTTGTTGCCAGCGCCATGTCGGCAACATGTGTGCGAGGTTTCGGAGAGTGAAAATGTAAACAAATCGCTTCACGTAGCAAATATCCGCTGACAAGCATCCGCTCTCCTATTGTTCTACATCCCCTTGCGGGACACTCAACTGACCAACACCATGACGACTCACAAGTGTGGTAGCAATCTTAATTTATCATCGCTCAGGAACAAGCTCAATGTGTAGCTGCAAGATACACGTCAAATAGGACAGTTCAGCTTGGTGTGAACAGCTGATTTGCTCTCACAGCTTATCTTTGAAACGTTTCTCACTAGAACAAATTCTTAATATATCACACTTGCTATCCACTTCTTGACTCGTCTCTCCACTGACTGATAAAAGTCATTAGTTTTTAATCGTTCTGGATGTGGCTACTGTGCCATCTGCCTCTTCATTAACAGGTCTTAAAAGACACATGTTGGAAAGTGGATTAATCCTTAATCATTATCTGTGCAACAGTATTTCTTAAATCACTTTCACTGTACACTTTCTGATAAACTTTGACCAACTATCGACTTTGACTTATTAAATTTCTTTCTGATAAACTTTGACCAAGTATCGACTTTGACTTGTTAAACTTCTTTCTGATAAACTTTGACCAAGTATCGACTTTGACTTGTTAAAATTCTTTCTGATAAACTTTGACCAACTATCGACTTTGACTAATTAAACTTACTGAAGTATGTTTTAGTACTGAGGCTACTAGAACCAATTCAAAAGGTCACCATGCTACTTTGGTAGATAAGGAATATTTACATGTATCTATGTATATTGTAAGACCATGTAAACGTGGTAATAGTTCTATATGCTGTTCATGTCCTGGACAAATCGCCCTTATCACACACTGATAATATAAACTGTAGAAATGTGTAGCCAAATGTGTCTTGTTTATCATAGTCTGGTTGATACAATGTTGCTGAAGACACTGTTGAAGTACAAGCAACATTGTTCTCCAGGAACTGTCCCATGTAGATATCAAGAAATCTGTATGAAGGTGTTGGGAACTTTTCCTATACTGGGGTACTTCTTGGAAGTTTGTTGTATTGACATCTCTCTCTTGTGACAAATCTTGTTGGATCATGATGCTCCCCTGGACATCTTTTGTTTGTTTGTTTGTTTGTTGTTTAACATCGCACTCAGCAATATTCCAGCTCTATGACAGCGGTCTGTAAATAATCTAGTCTGGACCAGACAATCCAGTGATTGACATCATGAGCATCGATCCAGACAATTGAGCCCGATGACATGCATCAACCAAGTCAGCAAGCCTTACCACCCGATCCCGTTAGTTGCCTTTTATGACAAGCATAGTCTCCTTTTATGGCAAGCATGGGTTGCTGAAGACCTATTCTACCCCGGATCTTCAGACATCTTCAGTATTTGCCTTTGTCTGTCTATGATGGAATGTTTCTTTATGAATAGGTCGGTCTTCAAGCATGTCAAGTGTTGCATTTGTTTCAGTTTAATATTTACATAATATTATGTTAAAAATCAATAATTAAGCAGCCCCCTGTCAAGATAATCGGCAAGGTCAGAGCATGAAGAAAAGCTGATATTTTTTAAGTCTTATGCAAGTTTTGTTTGTTTGTTGTTTAATGCTGCACTCTGCAATATTCCAGCTATGTGATGGCTTTCAGTAAATAATCAAATCTGGAACAGGCAATCCAGTGATTGACATCATGATCATTGATCTACGCAATTGGGATATGATGACATGTATCAACCAAGTCAGCGAGCCTGACCACCTCATCCTGTTAGTTGCCTTTTTACGTCAAGCATGGGTTGCTGAATACCTATTCTAACCCGGATCTTCACAGGACATTATGCATGTAGTAATATGATTTGAATACTTCTGTTTCACAAGTTATGACAACCTAATAAAAACAGAAGTAGGTCATAGTGACCTAAATTCAATGAGTTTCAGTTGCTATGTTGTCATACATTGAAAACGTCCTTGGAAAAAATATATTTGGTTATATGATATATAGCCCATGGAAATGTTCTTGAAATAGTTATTACCAATATTGAAGGTCAGATTTACTACTCTCAAGGTCATATGCTGAATGATGTATTATTATGTTTGTGTTTACTGCAGGCAGATGAAATAGAATATATTCAACTTAGGTACCGGTAGGCATTAAAGTGTTGTTGTTTAGGGTGACCTTCATTTGTAAGGTAGTTCTGCTTCTCTGTGTACTGAACATGCTGAACCAACTCACTGTGTTTGTAGGAGTTCACACCATGTTTCCAACTACAACTAGTGAGAGGTCATGGCAGTACCACTACATGTATTAGGATTCATCCTCATGCCTTGGCTGGAGTGATTGTGTCCTTAGTGTCAATAAATCTTCTGGAGACAGTACATAAATGAAATTGTCCTCAACGTGTGTGGGGCTGTAATTCTGAACACACATGTTCCTCAGTGGGTGGGACTCCACATCGGCCAGGGTCACTAACGCAGGGTGGAGCATAAAGACAAGACTGATGACCTTATGTCACTTGATGCCGTTATGGGGGACAGTCACAGGCAAGGTTCAGCTTGGATTGTGAAGAATTCTTATTGTCTCTCAATGCACTTATCTCTGGTTGTCTCTCAATGTCCTGCCCTGTGTGTCCCTGATTGTCTCACAATGCTCCCTACATCCCTGATTGTCTCCCAATGCCCTGTTTATCCCTGATTATCTCACAATGCCCTGTTTATCCCTGATTGTCTCACAATGCCTTGTTTATCCCTGATTATCTCACAATGCCCTGTAAATCCCTAATTGTCTCACAGTGCCCTGTTTATCCCTGATTGTCTCACAATGCCCTGTTTATCCCTGATTATCTCACAATGCCCTGTAAATCCCTAATTGTCTCACAATGCCCTGTTTATCCCTAATTGTCTCCCAATGCCATGTTTATCCCTCATTGTCTCACAATGCCCTTTTTATCCCTGGTTGTCTCACAATGTCCTGTTTATCCCTGATTGTCTCACAATGCTCTGTCCTTCCCTGACAGGACATGGTAAACAGGGTTAATTTGGTGTGTCCCACCACAGGTGCCTTACCATTTAATACCAATATGTATGCTTGTAACGTTTATGTTTGTGTGTGTCAATACCATCGTACTCTTTGCTCTTCACGATAGGAGTGCAACCATTAACATGATTAAAGCATGTTCTATATTTCTGGTTTCTCATGACCTGTCTGCCCCTAAAACTGACCCCCGCCCCGAATATTTAATACTTTTTAAGCAGCATTAAGAATCAGCCTTTTCAACTTATTCAAATTTTGTTTTTGCACTGGATTCCAACTTTTTGAACATGCCATTCATAGTGTGTCAGATTCACAAGGGAGTCTCACCTATTGGTTATCATGGCCTTTGACCCATCTCTTGATACCTTGAGCTGCCACGTGGTCAGAAGAGATCACATGGTACATCAGAGTTGTTAAACCTTACAGAGATTGTAACCTACTTGAAACTAAAAAAGCAATGCAGTCTTCCTTCTACCCCATCTGTTTCGAAAAAAAGTTTAACTGGATTGATTCGTTGGTTGATTGATGTTTAACGTCATACTCAGCAATATTCCAGCTATATGACAGTGGCCTGTAATAAAATCAAGTCTGGACCAGACAATCCAGTGATTCACATCACGAGCATCGATCTATGCAATTGGGACACCGTGACATGAATCAACCAAGTCAGCGTGCCTGACCACCCGTTCCCGTTAGTCGCCTCTTACGACAAGCATAGTCGCTTTTTAAGGCAAGCATGGGATGCTGAAGACCTATTCTACCCCGGATCTTCACGGGATTGTATGGGTTGCTGAAGACATATTCTACCCTGGATCTTCACAGGTCCTAAGTGGACTAATCAACTATGGATTCATGGTTGGTGTGTGCTGGCAATATATCGGATAAAACACACTCTTGATCTAATAATCTGGAAAGTTGTCAATTCAGACAATTTCCGTGTACTACTATTGCAGTGTGTGACATTGAGTGCAGCACTACTCCATGTGTCACCAGGTCTGTCCCTTTAACTACAGTAGCCAATATGTTGGTTTTCTTACTGAATTTCGATTGATACATTGTTATTGATATTTTGATTTGTTTGTGATACTATTGTATTTTCAACAACAAAATTAATCTGTTACCGTCAGACAATGCTAATATGTATCATTATAGGAGAACATGTACTGCAATTAAGGAACAACCCTCCATATTGTTGATGGGGCCTGGAGAGAGTTTGTTTGAGCATGTTAAGAGCCAAATACGTTTTTCAGTATCAGAATGAAGGAGGCCAAAAATTGTTGTTTGTTTTACTTAGAACACACTAGTTTTCAGAGTATTTATGTCTTGTGAATGATTTAGTCTTTTTTAGAAAAGAAAAATGATGACAAATTATTTTCCCAGAATTTTTTTCAGGACAGACTATTTTTTTCTTTAAAAAAAACAGGATGTCAAATGGTGGTCCCCTAGCTGGTGAAATGATGGATCATGACATTGCTACTGTAGGTCTGGGTTGGTTCAATTTGTGTATTCATGTGATATAGCTCTGATGGTTCTGGAGGCACGGTCAGACCAGTCGTCTAAGGCGCCGTGATTCGCTGTGCAGAATTGCGTGCCTTGGGCATGCCAGAAACCTATGATTGTGGGTTCGAATCCCGGTTCACCCCTATATGTTTCTAGATTTGTCAGTACCATACTCATGCTCGTGGGTTTCACCGAAGTGGTAAACGTCCGAGACCTGCATTACTTTGGGCTTTCCTCCCACATTAAGCTGACACGCCGCGATATAACTGGAATAATGTTAAAAGCGGCGTTAAACACAACTCACTCACTCACTCACTCACTCACTCACTCACTGATGGTTCTTCTGAGGGTGTTAAACCTTACCCACTCACTCACTCACTCACTCACTCACTCACTCTTGTATATGAGTGGAATTTGTCATAACTTCGCAACAGACTTTTTGTAGGCACAGGAGGAAATTCAACAGGGCTTTGCTTCAGTGCTTTCTCAAAGTATCAGCTCTCATAAAAACATTCCTGTTCCAAGGATTTACTGTGTAATTAGTATGTTAATAAGTCTTGTAAAATAGGTCTGAGCAGGAATGTATCGAGTCAGCAACTTGCAGTGCTGAATGTGGGCTAGCCACCACCATGGTTGTGTGTGTGTGTGTGTGTGTGTGTGTGTGTGTGTTTGCATCTGTGCACCTGTGTGTGAGTGCATGCATGCATGTGTTGTGTTGTGTTGATGTGTGTGCATCCATGTGTGATTTTGTGAGTGTTGGTGTGTGCATGTATGTGTAGGTATGTGTGTGTGAGTGCGTGTGTGTGTCTGTGTGTGTTGTGAGTGTTGGTGTGTGCATGTGTGTCTGCATGCATGCATTTGTCTGTGTGTCTGCATGTGTGTGAGTGCATGCATGCATTGTGTATGGATGTGTGTGTGTGTGTGTGTTGTCTTGTGTTGATGTGTGTGCATCCATGTGTGACTTTGTGAGTGTTGGTGTGTCTGTGTGTGTTGGTGTGTGCATGTGTGTCTGCATGCATACATTTGTCTGTGTGTCTGCATGTGTGTGAGTGCATGCATGCATTGTGTATGGATGTGTTGTGTGTGTGTTGTGTGTGTGTGTGTGTGTCTGTCTGTCTGTGTGTGTGTGTGTGTGTGTGTGTGTGTGGATGTGTGTGTGTGTGTGTGTGTGTGTGTGTGTGTGTGTGTGTGTGTGTGTGTGTGATATCTGGAGATCTGGAGGGCTTCCCACAGCTTTCTGAATGGACACCCACACATTGATGGGGCCACATATGACCAGGGTCTTGGCTTATTGTTTCCACGTGATATGTTCAGTGTATTTTCTTAACCTGAATTGGGCAATCAGAAATGTTTTAGCCATAGTTGGGGCTTCACAGTTGAAAGTTGGCCAGTCTCTGTTTCCCCTGTCAGGCGGTGCAGAAGTGTGGAACTAATTTGGAGTGAAATCGGCTTGGTTAGATAACTGATGAATTCTGACCTTTTTCACTTCTTCCTTTGTGGGCGCCTTGGTGACTTGTTTGGTCACCTTGTTTGAGTTTATCCATTGTGAAGTGGTTGGCAGGGGGATAGTATTTGGCCGAGGTAGTGGGAGTAAAAGGGTTAATGTGTTGTGGCTCAGATTACCTAGCCAACCATTATCATTATAAGCGTGTGTTTTGTTATGAAGTTTTATATTTCAAACATTTCTTTCCAGCTAAATAGACTTGCCAATTTGTATCATCTAGACTGGTGTTGATTAAATTAAATGCAGATATTTCTCAGTCATAGTCATGAAGTTAAAGTACTGTTACTTGATTACAAAGATGCCAAGGTCAAGGTCACAGCAGTTTTTTGTGTGTAAATATAAGTGTGTAAGTATTAGTGTGTAAGTATCAGTGTGTATCAGTGTGTAAGTATTAGTGTGTATCAGTGTGTAAGTATTAGTGTGTAAGTATCAGTGTGTAAGTATTAGTGTGTATCAGTGTGTAAGTATTAGTGTGTATCAGTGTGTAAGTATTAGTGTGTAAGTATCAGTGTGTAAGTATTAGTGTGTAAGTATCAGTGTGTAAGTATTAGTGTGTAAGTATTAGTGTGTAAGTATTAGTGTGTATCAGTGTGTAAGTATTAGTGTGTATCAGTGTGTAAGTATTAGTGTGTAAGTATCAGTGTGTAAGTATTAGTGTGTAAGTATCAGTGTGTAAGTATTAGTGTGTAAGTATTAGTGTGTAAGTATTAGTGTGTATCAGTGTGTAAGTATTAGTGTGTATCAGTGTGTAAGTATTAGTGTGTAAGTATCAGTGTGTAAATATAAGTGTGTAAGTATTAGTGTGTAAGTATCAGTGTGTATCAGTGTGTAAGTATTAGTGTGTATCAGTGTGTAAGTATTAGTGTGTATCAGTGTGTAAGTATTAGTGTGTAAGTATTAGTGTGTAAGTATTAGTGTGTATCAGTGTGTAAGTATTAGTGTGTAAGTGTTAGCGTGTAAGTATTAGTGTGTAAGTATTAGTGTGTATCAGTGTGTAAGTATTAGTGTGTATCAGTGTGTAAGTATTAGTGTGTAAGTATCAGTGTGTAAGTATTAGTGTGTAAGTATCAGTGTGTAAGTATCAGTGTGTAAGTATTAGTGTGTAAGTATTAGTGTGTATCAGTGTGTAAGTATTAGTGTGTATCAGTGTGTAAGTATTAGTGTGTAAGTATCAGTGTGTAAGTATCAGTGTGTAAGTATAAGTGTGTAAGTATTAGTGTGTAAGTATTAGTGTGTAAGTATCAGTGTGTATCAGTGTGTAAGTATTAGTGTGTATCAGTGTGTAAGTATTAGTGTGTATCAGTGTGTAAGTATTAGTGTGTATCAGTGTGTAAGTATTAGTGTGTAAGTATTAGTGTGTAAGTATCAGTGTGTATCAGTGTGTAAGTATTAGTGTGTATTGTAAAGAATTCATATGTTATGCATGGTTCATGTTCCATATCGAGGATATTTTGGTCATTTGACTGCCTTTGAAGCTCAACCTTAAAAACAAAAGTTATGTACCTACAATCACAATAACTTTGAATCTTTACTGAAGTTTGACACAACTATATCATGTATATATGTTACACTTCATAACATTTCAAGATTGGATTTCGTTTTGATAGTTATATTTTGCCATATTGCCAGCAATAGTTGATAATTTTTTTAATAAAAATGTCCACCAACGGCAGTGGATTGTGAATACATTCGGTAGCATGTTCAATTCCCTTCATATATTTTTCATATCATCGGTCAAGCTAAGTGCTAGGGATGCTACGGGTAACTCGGGTACTGAGTAGGACCCAGGTACCCACATCACTACCCGGACCCATGGTTAGTCATGTGATGTATAGTTTAATGACAAAAATTATCTATAACTCTATGGTTACACTACAAGTCACTAATGTTCACATTTCTTTCTGACTATGCACTCATTCCTTCTGACATTTCATATGGTTGAATAAAGATATAACTTAAGTCAACTTTAGTGTATGCATGACCAGATCGTTTAATACATGTATCTAAATACATTTTGTAAGTGCTGTGGTTAAAAAAATACCCAATCAGACATTTTGTATCTCTTGAGACCTACAGTGGGTACCCGGGTAGTAAATTTGGACTCGTCCCAGCCCTATTAAGTGCCGCAGTTTGTCATAGAAGTATAAATGAAAGGGTTGTCATATATTGTCAGACTGTTATACACACCTATTGACCCTGTGATGTTGGGGAAGCTAATTCCTCATCTGTTCCTCCTGGACACACGATCTTACTGCCGAGACAATCGTAACTGTAACATAGACTTACAACAATCGTAACTCCCGTACTGTAACATAGACTTACAACAATCGTAACTCCCGTACTGTAACATAGACTTACAACAATCGTAACTCCTGTACTGTAACATAGACTTAAACAATCGTAACTCCCGTACTGTAACATAGACTTACAACAATCGTAACTCCCGTACTGTAACATAGACTTACAACAATCGTAACTCCCGTACTGTAACATAGACTTACAACAATCGTAACTCCCGTACTGTAACATAGACTTACAACAATCGTAATTCCCGTACTGTAACATAGACTTACAACAATCGTAACTCCTGTACTCCCATACTTTAACATAGACTTACAACAATCGTAACTCCCATACTTTAACATAGACTCATGGCGATCGTTGCGCAAAAGTCGCTTTGTGGAATGAGGCCCTAGACAAGATGAAGGTGATTGCCTCCTGCGGCCATCATCCTCCCTTCTTGCCTTCACACACATTCAGCATATACTAGGTGCTGCTTTCCTGCAGACCCATGATAGATAGGTTACATCAAGCAGATCCTTGAATAACTAAGGGATGCAACTCTGCAGAGTGGGTTGAGAGGGAGCTAACTGTGGCCCTGTGGTTTCGAATAGATGGCAGGATAGTATACACATTGCCAATACCAGGGTTAGGAATGAATTCCTATTTTCACTAGTCTGTTAAAATGATATTCTATGGAGTTGCCAAGAGTGGTGGTCTACAATGAAATATCACCAGTCCTTCCTTAATTGTCTCTGACAAATGTTAGTTTCAAATCGTGATACTATATATATAAACCAGACATTTAGGACAAACAGCTGGTTTATCACTTCCTGAAGAAATGTGTTTTTCTAATATTTCTATTTTTAAAGGAACTATTTTTTTCAATTTCAGATGTAGTAAGAATTTTATACAGGTTTTCATATTCATTTTGTAAAAGTTTATTTTTACATGTGTTTCAAAGGTGTGGGGACATTTTCCTGTGTAGACATCAGAGCTCCGGAAGTGGAGAACAAATGAACCATGTCAGGGCTTGTATTTTTTGTGTTCACAAGCCACAAACCACATCAGGCCTATCACATGTTAAACTTGTCTTCACTCGTGTCTAAAAACACCATATGTCTGGAGCTGTGGAGAAGGATTGGCCCATGATGTAATACCTTCTCACAAGTTCTTCACAGTCAACATAGTTATCTTACACACTTATCTTACACCATTATCGGAGTGGAATTAAATTAGCTGTAATCATTGTCTTTTTACCATGTTTATACTAAAAAACACTGGCATGGTTTTATGGGTTTGTCACATCTAAACTATGTGGATGTTGGAAAATTAGGCTCATTGTAGCGCTGTTTTGAAGATATTGAATAACATCAACTGTTAGATGTACAAGTAGTGTAGGAAGCGATAGGTTTTCAACACTCTGTTGCCATTGGGTTTGTGAAAACTTTAGCTATCAGCTCCTAGATTGAATATGGTGATATCAAACCATGTGGGCAGTGGGAGGTCACAAGCCTGCAAAGCAAATACATAATTGATATTATGAAACTAAAAGAGCACGGTGAGCAAATTGAGATTAGAGAAATCTTGAAAATGTGAAATTTTCTTCATCTCATCTTTTCTGTTTAAGGCCATTAAGAAATAGAGCTTTTGAATTTAGCAGGGTTAGGTTGAAGTGGTTGGGAAATCAAAATATATGAGTAGAATGTGACCTACCCAGATCTACCAACTCACTCACACACTCACTCACTCACTCACCCATCTACCAATTGACTCACTCACTCACTCACTCACTCACTCTCACCCACTCATCCAACCCACTCATCCAACACAACACACTCCTGTAATTTAGGCTGCGTATACATGTTGAGAGACATGTTCACCCAACACCCAACACCCATAAGTATTAAGTATGGAATAGTGCTGACTTCCTGTAGACCTCAACAAATGCATTAAAACTGAAGATTGCTATCATGTGACATGTGAGATGTCTGCATGGGCCACTGGTGCTTGTCAGCCAGTGCTGCTTTATGTCCACTCAAGTGTTTCTCAGGTCACAGATCTCACTTCCTGTGAGAACATCACGGGTCCATTATCAGATCCTCATACACCTTCCCTTTCCTGTCTCAGGCTGTGCTTCTAACACTAGTCCTGCACCATGACTGTGGAATTTATAGTTTTTAAATAATTTTTACTAAAAGCCTAAGGCAAGTCTAGATCAAACTAAACCAAGTCTAGTTTCCTTGATTCACATGACTGAAAACAGCAGAGGGGGAAAGATTCTTTTGGAAACAAAAATTATAATAATTAGAAAGAAATGTTTTCATAGAAGTATTAATGTATTCTAGCAATTGTTAGTAGTGTTACAAACTTCAACAGTAGATCTATGTACTATGGCAGTGAAGAAGAAGAAGAAGAAGAAGAAGAAGATTTATTGTACATAAATAACTAGTCTGTCTTACAGACCCTGATACAAAAATATATCAAATACCGATCATGCAAGTCTATAATGTTTGGCAAGTCTAAATAAGTACAGTATCAGGAAGAGAGTCACTGGGCTCCCTTTTATTATATTTTTATTAACATAACTGAACAACTGGGGTTTTTTTTGTACGATATGTTCATTTCAGAGACTAGATGTTGGTCTAATTAATACCCACAGGGGGCAGGTTACAAATCATGAACATGGCTAGTTATAGCGAAAAGTTACAAACTTTGAAATACACCATGTGATACGCATATTGCTATTGTGTGCGTGGCGTGGTGTGATTTGTTTAGGTTTCCAGAAACAGTTCAATGGACTTGATGGGACGTTTACTTCTTTAAGATCAGATCTTTTACTCCGATGTGATACCTTGATCTCTGCTTGAAGATTTGAGGACGCCTCAATAGAAGGTCCTGTCGGATGACCTCTGAGTGAACTTTGACTGTCCAATCTAAATTAGGGATGTGTGGGTTCTTTAGGCAATCAGATGTCAGCTGTCTAAAACAATTCGTCAAAAACTCCTTGATAGTATTTTGGGTGTAGATGCCATGTCACTCAAAAATGACAGAATGCATGAAATATGCACAGCAATATAATAGCACAGCTTTATTATTTTGCATTTAGAACTCCCCAATTATTTTCAGTTTCGAGATGCAGAAATCAGATATTCTTGTCTGAATTCTTTGCTCCGTCACTGATGCTGATATGCTGATCAGAAAGTTTATGGGGTGTTCTAAGATCTGTATGAACAGAGGTATCAAATTGCAGTAAAAGTTCTGATTTTAATGAGATTGGTGTTGTTGACAGCTTTGGCAATATGTCAACCGGATAATCAGCGATAATCTCCGATATGAAATCAGATTTGTTACGAACCAATGGCTGATACAAGTCCCGACACAACATCAAGGCAATCAGGTTGTATTCAAAGGTAGCAGCCACTGTAGCCATCTGGCCCTCACTTTTAGGACATTTTCACAATACGCATGATAAAAGGAATTGTGTGGCTGGCAGCCCTGTAGGGATGCAGGAAGCAGACTAGGGTAAGTCTTCTGGTTGTGTCATCAAGCAGCCCTGTTGTCTGTACTCGATGGACACCACCTTTTTCTTCATTGCTGTGCATAACTGTCATGGCCAGGCTTAACTAGTTTCAAGCAAGTTATGACACTGGTCTTGGTTTGAATCCCAGATTCCAGCTGATTATGATCCTTGGTCTCCGGGTGCCGTACCCATTGTCACAGGTTTTAAAAAAAAGTAAACATCTGAGACCTGCATCACTTTGGGCTTTCCACCCAACACCTTCGACATGAAGGGATGTGACTGATATATTTTTTAAACCCACCTCTAGGACTGCTGTCATAGACATAAGACACTGATGTCATGATGCCCAGCGGGGTGACCAGGCTGACATCTTCTGTAAACCATGATGTGCAGTTCCCCCTGAGTGGGTTTCCTCCTCCAACAGATGACGACATGGTGCCCAGCTGGGTGACCAGGCTGACATCTTCTGTAAACCATGAGGTGCAGTTCCCCCTGAATGGGTTTCCTCCTCCAACAGATGACGACATGGTGCCCAGCGGAGTGACCAGGCTGACACCTTCTGTAAACCATGAGGTGCAGTTCCCCCGAATGGGTTTCCTCCTCCAACAGATGACGACATAGTGCCCAGCAGGGTGACCAGGCTGACATCTTCTGTAAACCATGAGGTGCAGTTCCCCCTGAATGGGTTTCCTCCTCCAACAGATGACGACATAGTGCCCAGCAGGGTGACCAGGCTGACATCTTCTGTAAACCATGAGGTGCAGTTCCCCCCCTGAATGGGTCTCCTCCAACTAATGACATGGTGCCCAGCGGAGTGACCAGGCTGACATCTTCTGTAAACCATGAGGTGCAGTTCCCCCCCTGAATGGGTCTCCTCCTCCAACTGATGACATGATGCCCAGCAGACTGACCAGGCTGACATCTGTAAACCATGAGGTGCAGTTCCCCCTGGATGGGTCTCCTCCAACTGATGTCATAGTGCAGCACGTCCCTGATGTTTCCTGTCATCAGTTTTCTAGATTCAGACATGCAGATAATTGGAAGACATTCCATCTTGATACTTCACCATCTCACATTTCTCCTTGTGTTGTGTTGCTTGTCAGCCACTTTCTGCTGGGTTGGTTTGTCATGTTTACTTTTTGGTGACATCAATGGTGGATGAGATTTATATATTCAGCAGTCATGGCTTCATCTGTATGTATTCAGTAGACATGGTGTATATCTGTGTATATTCAGCTGACAAGATTAAATACATTCAAGATATTTTTTGTACCAAACACCCTAAAGGGGGAGGGTGCAGAATCTATACTACAAGTATAACATTGTTTACATAACTCACCATAGAAGGACTTACATTTTTGGCACAGTAAATAGAAAGGGATTAACAACAGCATTTGAAGAATTATGTAGCTACAGTTCATGCATTAATGGAGGTAGATATTCTGGACAATGTATCATGATTAATTTATTATGATTAGAATTTCTGCTGCAATAAAGATAATCATAGACATGACGGTGTACTGTGTATGTATATTCAGTAGATGTGATGGTGTATGTCTGTGTATATTCAGTAGACATAATGGTGTATATCTGTGTATATTCAGTAGACATGATGGTGTATATCTGTGTACATTATCTTGACATGATGGTGTATATCTGTGTATATTCAGTAGACATAATGGTGTATATCTATATATATTCAGTTGACATGATGGTGTATATCTGTGTATATTCAGTTGACATGATGGTGTATATCTGTGTATATTCAGTAGACATGATGGTGTATATCTGTGTACAATTAGTTGACATGATGGTGTATATCTGTGTATATTCGGTAGACATAATGGTGTATATCTGTGTATAATTAGTAGACATGATGTAGTTCAGTTGACATGACGGTCTATATCTGTGTACATTTACAGTCCGTTTGACTCCAAATGAGAACGATGAATTGCAAAATAACTCGAAATCCAGAAAAGTGTATGAAACATCAATACGGTACTTGACCATGAATACCCTGTACCCAACAAAATCTGAATTTTGTTTATTTTAAGACCCATGACGGATGAAGCTCTTTAAGAAACTATCATGTAATTTTGTATAGAAATGTGTACATGACACGTAGGGGGGACAAACCGTGGAAAGCACAGCGCAAGCACGCATGCACTGCACGTTCTGTGATAGGGGAAATGACAGAGCGTTAGAGGGGCCGTCTCATGATAATTTCAGTCGCAATCTGACTCGCTCATGCCATAGATCTCGTCGTCAGAACTGCTGGTGCCTGAACCGACTGCCACTATTATAGGTTGGACTGTTGCTGGCTGTAGTCCATCTCGTGACCAATAAGGTGGCTCTATCTCATCAACAACTGTGGCCAAACAACGCCTCCATGTTTCTACTGTTACCCGACCAAGGGATTCTTTTACGAGTTGTTCAGCGTCTTGTAATTTGAACGTTGTGTTCGATCGTCCAACGTCACCCTTGACGATGCCTCATACCAACTCGATTGGATTCAGGTCGCAGTGATAAGGTGGCAGTCGTAAGACAGCGTGACCCTGACCCTTGATGTAACTGTCAACTTTATACACGGGGTCAGGTTTCATAGTTTTGATGATTTCATAGACCTGTGGTTTCGTCCCTCGAGAAGGAAAGGTAATGTTCCTTCATTGCAGCCAAGTAACCATGTCTCCTTTACGGTTATTAGAGGTTGGAGTCTTGCTTTCTGGATCCTGCACACTATGATACGGTGCATTGTCCATGACAATGAGAGACTTGGTAGGCAAAGCAGGGACTTATTTATCTTTCACCCACTCCAGAAATACATTGCCATTCATTTCTGTGTGGAATTCCCTGTTGTCTTTGGCCTTGTATCTAAAGACGAGGTCACAGTCTGGGAGAAAACCCTGACTAGCAGAACCAGAATGGAGAACTATTAGTCTTTCACCCTTTCCCATTGGTAACTTTCTACCAGACTCCTTACAGTCACCACTGTGTACCAACTGACTGCTGGCTATGTGTGACGCATTTACCCATGTCTCATCTAAGAAGACGGGCTCATATCCTTCTTCACGTTTCTGCTTGATGGTACGAAGGTAATGATTTCGGAGACGAACAATGTCAGACCGTTCACACAACACAGCCCTATTTTCTCCAGTTATCTTTTTGTATTTGTAACCAAATGTATGCAACAGCTGCCATAGTTTGTACTTTGTAACACGTAAATCATGGTCAGTTTCAAGATGTTTCTTCAAAACATTTTTAACAGTTTAACAATTGCACGTCTGACTTGATCCCTCTGAAAACTGTCTAATTTATCAACCTTGCGTGGTTTTGACATGTTCCCTATCTCCTTGGTCTGACTATTTGTATCTCGTCGACTAAAAACATTTTAAGTGAGTGAGTGAGTGAGTTGGGTTTAACGCCGCATTTAACAGTATTCCAGTTATATCACGGCGTTAAAAACATTTTAAAGTTTCTGAGGGGACATACCAAGAGCTTTTGAAGCTCGTTTCAAGAATTTATTAATTGCATAAAAAGGCTTTGCTCTTTCTGCTTCACTTCTAAAGAAATCATACACATTCAACATCAACTGTTTAACATCTGCTGAGTAGCGCATCTTGTCATTGAATGAACACGGTCACTGTGTAGCATGTGCAGACCGTGCTTGCGCTGTTCCTTCTACGGTTTGTACCCCTACGTGTCATGTACACATTTCTATACAAAATTACATGATAGTTTTATAAAGAACTTCATCCGTCATGGGTCTTAAATTAAACAAAATTCAGATTTTGTTGGGTACAGGGTATTCATGGTCAAGTACCGTATTGATGTTTCATACACTTTTCTGGATTTCGAGTTATTTTGCAATTCATCGTTCTCATTTGGAGTCAAACGGACCGTAGTCATGGTAGTTGACATGATGATGTATATCTGTGTATATTCAGTAGACATGACGGTGTATATCTGTGTACCTTCAGTTGACATGACAGCGTATATCTGTGTATATTCAGTTGACATGACAGTGCATATCTGTGTTCATACAGTTGATATGATGGTGTATATCTGTGTATATTCAGTTGACATGATGGTGTATATCTGTGTACATTCAGTTGACATGATGGTGTATATCTGTGTATATTCAGTTGACATGATGGTGTATATCTGTGTACATTCAGTTGACATGACGATGTATATCTGTGTATATTCAGTAGACATGACGATGTATATCTGTGTACCTTCAGTTGACATGACGGTGTATATCTGTGTATATTCAGTTGACATGACGGTGTATATCTGTGTACCTTCAGTTGACATGACGGTGTATATCTGTGTATATTCAGTTGACATGATGGTGTATATCTGTGTACATTCAGTTGACATGATGGTGTATATCTGTGTATATATTAAGTTGACATGATGGTGTATATCTGTGTATATTCAGTTGACATGACGGTGTATAACTGTGTACATTCAGTAGACATGATGGTGTATATCTGTGTATATTCAGTTGACATGATGGTGTATATCTGTGTATATTCAGTTGACATGACGGTGTATAACTGTGTACATTCAGTAGACATGATGGTGTATATCTGTGTATATTCAGTTGACATGATGGTGTATATCTGTGTCTATTCAGTAGACATGACGGTGTATATCTGTGTCTATTCAGTAGACATGACGGCGTATATCTGTGTATATTCAGTAGACATGACGGTGTATATCTGTGTCTATTCAGTAGACATGATGGTGTATATCTGTGTATATTCAGTTGACATGACGGTGTATATCTGTGTCTATTCAGTAGACATGACGGTGTATATCTGTGTCTATTCAGTAGACATGATGCTGTATATCTGTGTATATTCAGTAGACATGACGGTGTATATCTGTGTCTATTCAGTAGACATGATGCTGTATATCTGTGTATATTCAGTAGACATGACGGTGTATATCTGTGTATATTCAGTAGACATGACGGTGTAGAATACCTTGTTCACTTACTACAGCAATAAACCGCACTCACTCATTCACTCACTCAATCACTCACTCAATCACTCACTCAATCACTGGAACATTAAACTTCCTTGCATCCCTCACTCACTCTTCACTCACTCACTCACTCGACATTGAACTTCATTCAGCCCTTACAGAAACATTATACCCCTCCATCCCTCATTCACTCGTGAATAAGATTAAACCTCCCTTCTTCCATCTCTCCATCCCTGCAGCCCACCCGTTCTCTCACTCACTCACTCACCCACATGAACATTGCTCTTCACTTGTCCCTCCATCCCACTCTCCCCCAGAGAGGGTTTGTAAGACCATGTCATTCGAAGTAATTTCTTTTCTGCCACATTTTTAATTGTTCATTTAACTTTGGCTAAATGTAAAAATAATTGCCAACACCTGAAGGGATGATGTAAATCACTCACTCACTCACTCACTCACTCACTCACTCACTCACTCCCAAACACCCACCCATGCACCCACGCACCCACTCACTCACTCACACCCAAACGCCCAGTATACATGCTATTCCGGTAACTATATGAATATATCCCCCTGGTGCCTCCAGTGGTCCCTCCACTGAGCCCAACAGCATCCCATCACACTGCCAACAGCATCCCATCACACTGCCAACAGCAGCAGAACAAATTGTGACCAGTTGTAAAGTAAAGAGCTCCCCAAGACATTCAGTCTCTCCAGGTGAAGCGGTACTTGCCATGGCTCATGACACCTGTCCTGACGAGTACAGGCCCACCTGGCCAGCTCTCCTGGAAGCATCTTATATTATCTTCTGACATTTGTACGGGGAATATGTAATGCCCTATCTATTGTTCCTCCCCTGGAGGGGGGGGTGTGGGGTGGGGGTTGATATTACAGTCAGATTGCTGAGCATCTACAGTTGCTGAAACAAAGATTATGGTGTAGTGTTCTTGTAAAGGGCAGAACAGAAATAGGAGAGCCAGGAACAGGGGTGGGAAATGATTGTTGGAACGTGCCGACATTTGTAGTTGGGCATAGACTCACATGTATTGCATATGTGTGCACAATGCACACAACTCGTGCACTTCCGCTGTTTGGAAATGTTTTTGTGGTTAGAAATGTAGACATTTTGATTAACATAAACTGATAAAGTACATCTGACTTAGGAAACTTTTAAATCTCTGTTGATGGAAGGGACAAGCATTGTTCAGGCAATAATTAGTGGATTTTCATTACAATCATTTTATGTGATACAGATGGAGTTTTATGTTTCAGTTTTGTGTTACTTGAAATTGATTATGTCATATCTTTGACTTTTATGACAGACTATCTTGAAGGATTACCATGGTTACAGAAAAAGATGGGTGGTGACAAATGGCTGGTGGCTATAAAAAGAATCAATTTATTGGGTGTGGACTGACATTTGCTTTCACTTATTACAGACTGGTGTGAAAACATTGTGAGAATGTGGTGAGCATCACACTGATGAAGGAAGTGAAATCTGAAGCTGCAATCGAGGTTGCATTATTGTACATTCAGGCCAACTCTCACTGTCGGTTGTTAAATTGTGTTGACTGCAGTTCAAAATGATGAAGTGATCAAAGAGATCTGATTTGTCCTGTATATGATGCTCGACAATGGCCCAATATGCTTACAAGAGGGATACAGATAGACTAACATCTAGTCTCTGAAATGCGCATATCTTACAGAAAAAAACAGTTGTTAAATTGTCTTAATAAAAATATAATGAAAAGGAGCACAGAAACTCTTTCCATTTTCAGATACTGCAGTAATCTAGACTTGCCAAACATTATAGACTTGCATGGGCAGACTAGGATACGGATACAATGTGAACAAACTGGCAGCAGCAAAGATTTTTCCGAATGCTTTAGCTTAGTATCATTATATTTAATATCTTTGTGATCATTATATTTATTTTCATTATCAAAACCTCCATGTTTTTGGCCACATATAAACAGGTGTTTGAGCCCTTGAATCATTCTGTCTTACACACCCTGATACAAATATATATCAAGTACAGCCCATGCAAGTCTATAATGTTTGGCAAGTCTAGATCACTGCAGTATCAGTATCTGAAAATGAAGAGAGCCACTGGGCTCCTTTTTATTATATTTTTATTAAGATAACTGAACAACTGTTTTTTTTATGTAAGATGTGTTCATTTCAGAGACTAGATGTTAGTCTACCCTTGAATCATTCGAGAGAGAAATGAGGTTTTATACCAATCAATGTTTATTACAGAAATGCTGAAAGGCCTTAGGCCTATAGTACATATCTTTGTGGATCGTGGGTGGACGTATTGATGTCTACTTGTTTAAGTCACTCATCTTATCATGTCTAAAATTCATTGCATGGAATATATATACGGTTTCATGTCAAGAGTGAACATTTTCCCAAGTCCCCTGATGATATCACCTAGTCAATCACCGCCATCATGACAAATGGACAGTGTCGCCCATGCTAACTGCTATCAGTATAAAGGGCATCATGATATTTGTAAATAAATACTATGAAATCATGCTGATGATGAGGGCGCAACTGCATTGATGCCAAATTTTGTACAGGCGTGGATACATCAAGATACGAATTTGAGGACGTTTATCAAAAAGTCATGTTCTCAAATGGTTTTGGTCACCATTTTTTTTCACCATTCAACCTTTTTTGCCAAGGAATGTATTCTTTGCTGGTTCAGATTGGCAGTATACAGCCAAGTCATATCTCAGCCATAATACAATTAGGGTGATTTGGCTTTCATGTTTTCTCAATTTACAACGTTGGACACATCCAGTCCTCTGTTTATCCTTAATGAATTTATCAGATTATCTATAACAAGCTGGATCCGTTTCAGCCTAGATAGCTATACAGAGGTGGCCGGGCCCACTGGGAGAAAGATGGGTGGGATAAACTGTCTGTCTCACTCATAGGGGTGTTTCCTTATAATCATATCTTGAGGCCTTGTCAGAAGCATGCTTCCATTTCCCTCTCATATCTTCTATTTACCCTTTATCAGCCTGTGAACTGTAAAATCTTGTGGGAAATGTAAACAGGTTAAGAAATAAACATGCCTGTATTCCCAAGCTTTTGATACCACACAATATGGTGGAGCATTAAAACAAGATGTGTGTATTTCATTGTTGACCCAGTATGATTCACTGGTTGTAACATGTTGTGTGGGAAGTGGTACCTTGTTTCACATTGGTGTCTGTTACATGTTGTGTGGGAAGTGGTACATTGTTTCACATTAGTGTCTGTTACATGTTGTGTGGGAAGTGGTACCTTGTTTCACATTTGTTGCCTGATAGATGTTGTGTGGGAAGTGGTACCTTGTTTCACATTGGTGTCTGTTACATGTTGTGTGGGAAGTGGTACCTTGTTTCACATTGGTGTCTGTTACATGTTGTGTGGGAAGTGGTACCTTGTTTCACATTGGTGTCTGTTACATGTTGTGTGGGAAGTGGTACCTTGTTTCACATTGGTGTCTGTTACATGTTGTGTGGGAAGTGGTACATTGTTTCACATTTGTTGCCAGATAGATGTTGTGTGGAATGAATGAATGAATAAATTGCTTTACCCCTCATAGATGTTGTGTGGAAGATAGTCTACATTGTTTCACATTGTGAAATGTTTCATGTTGTGTGGAATATATTACCTTGTTTCACATTTGTTGCCTGATAGATGTTGTGTGGAAGGAATGAATGAAAAAATTGCTTTACACCTCATAGATCTTGTGCATGTTGTGTGGAAGATAGTCTACCTTGTTTCACATTGTTGCCTGTTTGATGTTATGTGGGAGATATTACCTTGTTTCACATTGTTGCCTGTTAGACGTTGTGTGGGAGATTTACCTTGTTCAATGTCGCTGCATTTCATTCGTGAACAAAATAACAAGCACTAGTTATCAGCCCAAGAGCACACATCTAATGGGTCTCTGTCTGTTGTCGATGTGTTGTAAGATTTAGGAACACACATATAACTCCTCGGCTGACCATACCTGTTTCATATTTGCACAGCTGAGTATATTAGGAAACAGCTTCAAATCATGAAGTTAAGAGAGTAGGTTTTGTGAAATATCAAATCATGTCTTTTATTTATTGAGAGATTTACGACTGTTTTGTTATTGGCACATTGCCATGGTAACTAATTTGAAGTTTGTCACTCTTTCTATTGTAGTGATAAAATCCTTGATGGAGAATATTTTCTATTTTAATTTGTCAGTCTGATGTGATCAAGTTATGAAAGATCAGTGAGGAGAGCGGTGTCAGTGAGTCAATGATTGAGTGAGTGGACGAGTGAGTGAGTGAGTGGGTCAGTCAGTCAGTCAGTCAGTCAGTCAGTGTAACCAGCTCCCTAATGGAAATGCCTGTGTCTTTGATGATTATCAGTTTTGGGGTTTCAGTAAGGTGGTGGGATGTATAATTGTATTTATACAAGTTAAGAACCAGTCAAGGTCAAATTAGTTTGTGATAATGATTCATCTAGTAGTTCCACATGTACTTCACTGCTTGGCTAATGGTTAGAAGTGTATCAGCTGAAACAGGTTCTGTGGGATGGACTCTCCCCAGGGAGTTGAGAAAGCAGTTTGTATGCTGATCAGTTAACCAAGATATTGTTTGGATAGCATCATGAGTGTACTTTAGGGTGTGTAGCATAATATAATAGTTGAATATACATCATAAACAATCTTTATTGTTATGACATGTGCAGGAATATCATATTTATGTCATTTCAGTTTGGGACTGTTATTAAATTCATGACCTTTTGACCAGAAACCCAATTCCCTAATTCATCTTCTCAAATGTGGTAATATCTCTCTTCGTATGGTACTGTTTCTCCAGACAGTGTTATTTGTTTTGCCCTGGCTACGCTGATCAAATCATCGTGAGGTCAATGATGACACCCAAGCAAACCTACCTCCTCATACAGAAGGTCATATCCTGGTGGGACAGAGGCCGGTTTGGGATATTTTGAAGGGGTGTCAAATTTTGAATTTTAAAAATTATGTGAGGGGTGCATTCAAGTCAGACATTGAGATTAAGATGGAGAGGGATACTTATGAGTCTGACTGCATTCCATTGTTACTAATGAATGTTTTTGGTTCATGTCATCGTGGTCCATGTGTGGGGATCAGAAGGGATGAGGTGGGAAATCCCCCCCCTACTCACCTGGATCGTCCCCTTCTTTGAGAGGCATTTAGAAGCATTTTGCCCCCGATGTACACCTAACCCCTAGTCTGTCATACAGACCCTGAAACAAATAGTTCCAATACAGCCCATGCAAGTCAATAATATTTGGCAAGTCTAGATTACTGCAGATCAGGAGTATCTGAAAATGAAGAATGTCTCTGGGCTCCTTTTTATTATTTTTAATAACTATAATTTAACAACTGTTTTTTTTCTGTAAAGTATTTCATTTCAGAGACTAGATGTTTGTCTAACCCCCTCCCTCCTAGCATCATCAGGCACCACCTTTCAAGGAATTTCTTACTTCATTTTTTCTTTCAGTACCTGCAGTTTTCACCAAACATTGTTTTTTTTATTTCCCTATCAAATACACTGAAGTTATTGTATTCCTTTAATTAATTTCTACTTTCTAACAAGGTTTTAGTTAAGGGAAATATGTAAAACAAGACAACTTGGTTTGGCCTCAGATAAAAGACAGAATACTGGACATATTGAATCGAAAAGTCAAGTATATGTATTAGAATAGAAGTATATTGTACAGAGCATCCTCTGGGTAAGGGTACAAGCCAGGGCTTGATATATGGAACGTTTAACTTGTACTGGGTGCATGTTGACATAAATTCTAGTTGCACCAGACAAAACCGGGTTGCACCCTGGTCCCTACAAATTATCAGAGTTGAAACACAGGTGCCTAAACTAGACAAAATGTGAAGTAAAATCTCAGATCTCTGATGACTGTGCCATGATTTTACATAAATTTATGATATCTTGCTGTTAAACATAATAGGAACACATGATCTTGAAGTCCCAAAGTTTGATAATGTCAAGAAAGCATGACAAGTTACAAGTAACAGGGATTAGTGATGTAGTATGATAGTAAAGCTTAGCAGTTTTTAGTGTGTTGAAAGATCGATGTTGTGTGGAAAAGAAAGATTAAGCAGACACAAGTTTTTAATTTTTGGCATGCACTTAGTGCATGTAGACATAAATATTAGGTTGCATTTTTCAATAATAGGTTTTACTGGTACATGTTTTATGCAGCTCATCGAGCCCTGCAAGCATATTAGTTGTAATATATATTTGGCATAATAATACATTATATATTTACATAGAAACAAGCTGGACATATATGTAGTGACATACCGTATTCAACGTAATAAGTGCCCAGGGCGATATCAAAATCAGAATTAGGGGCTCTTAATAGAATATTATTTTGGTGAAAAAAAAACAGTTGAAAGAAAATTTTTGTGGTTTATGCAGACAGCCTGAAATGTTTATATACGACAGATACATTTTTCCAGAATTTAATTGCCCATAATTAAGGGTGCATATAACACATGAGTACGTATTATAAACGAATAAATAAGTCTTGTATACATTGATCAATCGGAAGGTGTGCTAATTGGGATTGTTCGCGAGCCAATATATTAGCAAATATAGCCGTGGGCGCTTATTGGAGCGGTACGCTTATTACGTCGTATAAAGTATATTGTTTGCTAAATTGGTATCGAATGGTTGCATCAAATTATGCCGATAATCTTAAAATACACACTGGGTCATGGCATTATATGTATTGACTGTAGTGTAGTCTCGGTGATATAGCAAAATATATAGTATCTTTTGTCTGAGGCAAAGATGGTTTGGATTGTACTTTGGCTTCTCTTCATAACACATATGCAATGAATGTTAACAGGTGATTGCTGAAGATATTGGGGTGAAAGCTATTGCATTATAAGATACTGTATGTTTGTACTTGTATTAATATGAAACAGTTGTAATAACAGTCTGTGTGTATATTAGATGTTGTTGTCCTGCATCCCCTCCCTCCTCCCCCTCCTCCTCCCCCTCCTCCTCCCCCTCCTCCTCCTCCTCACACCAGCAAGGGTTAACCCCTATCTTCATGCTGGTGTTCCTTTGTCAGTGCTAATTAGTGCCCTGTGGGGTTACCAATTACATGTCTTGATAAACTTGGCTGTTAATTGCTGAAACATTGCTGGTGTGGCATTCAGCAATTTAGCAATCAGCAGTTGCTCACTCTTGTAGTGATGTGTTTGATTGATGTAGAATGGCTTATGGATATTTTATGATTGTTTCCCTGCAGACTGGGGACGACTCCCTGACAGCTCCGGACAGCCCCATCAACCCCTACCCCCCTGGTGTCACGTTTCTCCTTCTGCACCATGAGGGTTGGACCGATGACCACGTGCGGGCTCTCATTCCCGCCCCTTCCCCTCCATGCTGCTGGCAGCCTCTGAGAGAGATGGCCAGTCAGACTCATACAGTGTTGCAGCTTGCACTGGGAGGGCAGCAGTATGGGTGAGTGATAAATGTCTTATAGAATGGTTTAAATGTGTTTGTGATATGGTATAATGAACTGTTGAGACTCACAGTGTTGCAGGATACTTTGGGAGGGCAGCACTATGGGTGAGTGATAAATGTCTTATAGAATGGTATGAGGTGATATATGTGTTTTTGATATGGTATGATGAATAGTTGAGACTGACAGTGTTGCAGGATACATTGGGAGGGCAGCACTATGGGTGAGAGATAAATGTCTTATAGAATGGTATGAGGTGATATATGGGTTTTTGATATGGTATGATGAATAGTTGAGACTCACAGTGTTGCAGGATACTTTGGGAGGGCAGCACTATGGGTGAGTGATAAATGTCTTATAGATCTTAGTGATTGCTATCCCCAGGAATGTAATACACAGGGATGAATGTGTCCATCTGTCCAATACTGCACACATGTCAACAAAATTGTGCCATTTTAATTTGATGGATAAGGAATTTGAAATTTCGTCATTTTCAAAGAATGAAGTTGGACTTGGCAATACTTGGTTTGTATGACAGCAAGGGTTGTTTCATTAGCACAACTTAAAAGTTACATGAGACATTGATACTTGACTTGGTAATTGGAAAGTTTGGCTTGTGTTTGCATTCAAATGTGAGTCCGAGTCAGTGTAAAGCTTGTCCTATGAGACTCAGTGTTGGGGGGTATGTCTGATGACTCTTATTCTGTAGGAGTCTTTTCATCTGGTAAAGGGTGCACGGGTGGCCCAGTCGTCCAAGGCGCCGCTTTTCGCTGTGCAGAGTTGCATCCCCTGGGCACGCCAGAAACCTATGATTGTGGGTTCGAATCCCGGTTCACCCCGATTATGTTTCTAGGCTTGTCAGCACCATACCCGTGCTCGTGGGTTTTACCAAAGTGGTAAACCTGTGAGACCTGCCACCTCCCACATTAAGCTGACACGACGTAATATAACTGTAATACTGTTAAAGGCGGCGATAAACACAACTCACTCACTCACTCATCTGGTGAATGTTCAGCAGGTCCAGCCACCATGAAGTTTAGAATAAATCTTCAACAACCCATGCCTGTCTCCCTGTTGAGACCCAGTTAGAATCGGTTTTCAGCAACCCATGCTTGTCTCCCCGTGAAGATCTGGGTTAGAATTGGTCTTTGGCAACCCATGCTTGTCTCCACGTAAAGATCTGGGTTAGAATTGGTCTTTGGCAACCCATGCTTGTCTCCACGTGAAGATCTGGGTTAGAATTGGTCTTCAGAAACCCATGCTTGTAAGAAGTGGCTAATGGGATTGGGTGGTCAGGCTTGCTGATTTGGTTGATGTATGTCATTGTATCTCGGTTGTGTAGATTGATGCTCATGATATCAATCACTGGATTGTCTTTTCCAGATTTGATTATTTACAGACAGCTGTCATATAGCTAGAACAGCTGAGTGTGGTGCTAAACAACAAACAGAATCATATTGATGTGTTTAGCTACATATAATCAGAGCGTCCTCCCTTAATGCCTAACAAAGTCGGGGAGTGCCCCAGTGGTCAAAGGCACTACACATTGATGTGCAGAGATGCATCCCTCAGCCATGCCAGAAACTTAGGACAATGGGTTCCAATCTGAATTGACGATGTTTACGAGCCTTGGTTCGACAGCATCCCCATGCTCATGGGTTTCCACGAAGTGGTAAATGTTTCCGACCTGCATCACTTCAGGCATTCCTCCCACTTGCACATGATCAAGCAGACAGGTAGTGATGTAACCAAGCAATCTAGGATCGGTTGGGAACTTTCATGGAATCTTGCTTGACCAAGATTCTACTGATGGTGACAAAACATATTAACCTTTGGGAGAAGGGTGCCTATACCTTGGTGGACATTTTGAAATTTTGACCCATATTGATAATTTAGTCACATGGAAATGTGCAAGAAATGGAAAATGCCTGCCTGTTCACTAACAAAATCCTTAGCAGTCTACAAAACCTAGGTTGTTGAATAAAGTCTTGACGGTTTGTGGGTCAGGGAATTGAAGCTATCTCCATAGTATTGCAATTGTTAAACTGCCAACAATGGTCACCTAACCAGGCACTGCTTGGCGGTATCGTATCGTATCGCAGTCAGATGGGAGAGGTTTGCAAACAGGCCCAGTGTGGCGGACATGTTTTACCTATTGCTACGCTGATGATAAATGCAGTCAGACACTGATAATGACAGCCACAGACATTGATTTGACAAGTGAAGCTGTGTACCAATGTTGGTAGAGGATAGATGATGTGTGAGGTAACTAGGATTTCAAAAAATAGGCCTGCTCGCTCGCTGTTTCCAAGAGGACAGTGGGAGTCGAGTCAGGTGGTTCTGCTCGGGAGTTATGATACAGTTGATAATGTCGCAAACATGGAACAGATTCCTTTAGCAATTGTATCTCTGATTGATGGATGTATTGGAGTGTCTGTGTTATGCAGACTGGATGTTTTCTGTCGGCATCTGGTTCCGTGAATTATGCACTGTTTGCTTGGTCCTGGAACTAGTGTTTATCTTCACTGATAAGAAATACGCACAAAAAATTCAACTTTTTGCTGTTGCTGTGAACTGATAATGGTTTGCAGTAAGATAAACACATTATCTGGGGTTAGCTCTTCAGTTACTCCTTCTTTGAGGAAAACTTTCTTTGCGGGGCACCAGCTTTCTGGACAGGTTTATATCATGCTAGGCAAGTGTGCATGGGAAAATGAGTCGTTTTTCACAAAAGGATAACAAACATCACTGATTTTCCTCCAAACTTTTGGTGTTAAACTGTTATTACTATCAAGCGTAACTGATGTGTTATTTTGATATTTCAGTATTTTGATAATTAGTAGATAAAAAATTACATTTATCGTGATGAAGATTAATTCTGGTGTATATGTTGTTGATAAGGTTATCGGTGGAGTGTGTGGCCAGCCCTCCTCTACTGGTGTGATTCCAACAGGCTGCATGAGCTGACCCATGAAATGCACTTTCTGGCCTCAAGATTAGCTGAAGCTGCCTAACAGTGTGACCAGCTGTTGGGGGGGGTGGGGGGGGGGGGTCACCCTGGGGCAAAGTGGAAGGGCAGAGTTCTGACTGCTTGATGCTTATATTATTATATTACTTTCAATCCACCATCTGCTGCTGTCTTGCCCATGGTGATTACTGCTTGTGCAACCCCCTCCCATTCACCCCCAGCTCCCTGTATATTCCCCCACTGTCCTCGAGCTCCCCTCTCCTCCCCCACTGTGTCCTTGCTTCTCCACCCCAATTGTGTCATTGCATCATCTGTCCTGTGAAGATCCAGGAGCATCCAGGAAGAGGATAGGTCTTCAGCAACCCCTACTTGACGTAAAAGGCGACTATGCTTGTTGCATGAGGCGACTTACAGGATCGGGTGGTCAGGCTCGCTGATGTGGTTGATGCATGTCATTGTATCCCTATGGTGTGGATAGATGCTCATGATGTCAACCATTAGATTGTCAGGTCCAGACTCGATTATTTACAGACCACCGTCATATAGCTGGAATAATGCTGAGTGCGGTATTAAACAACAAACTAAACAAACGTTGTGTTTTCTCTTCCCCACCCACACTGTGTCCTTTTCCCCCTCCCCCTCTTCCCCTCTCCCACTGAGTCATTGAGTCCTCACCTCCCCTCCCCCACTTTATCCTTTCCTCCCCCGCTGTATCCTCTTCCTTCCCTCTGTGTCTTCCTCTCCTCCCCCTCCCCCTCTTGTACTGTCCTCTCCTCCCCACTGCCTTCTCCCCCTCCCCCAGTGTGTACAGGTCCTGTGACCCCCAGTCACAACACACTTGGAGGGACGCTTCTCTTCAATGGGGGTAGATTAGACCAATTACTGACTGCCCCCTGCCAGGACCTGCTGTCCTGCTCAGACTCCTGTAGATCTGTGAGACAGGGAGTCCTAGGTGCTGAGACATGTGGCAGGGAGGAACTAGCTTCATTGTCCAGATTGTTCCAGTTTGGGCGAGACAGCTTTTAGTGGGGCTGGTAATATGTCATGTATGTTTGATAACATAACATTAAATTCCTGGCATTATCACAATTATCAGAAGGTTTATTTACATATTTAATTCCAATGTGAAGAATGTAAACAGCGTTGAAGAATATTTGTATAAAGAGGTTTTGAGGGTGTGATTAAATTATGTAAGTAGATATTAAACATGTCAGAGTGGTGATAGCTGTTGTTTGGGCACGATAAGGAAACGGAACAAATGCTGAATAAAAGCATGCATGCTTCTTGTGTGGAAATGGACTTAATGAACTGTATGATCTACAACAGGACAAGCAAGAGAGGTACGGAAACACTTGTATATTACATATATTTCTGTTCAACCACCTAAAGTTAAAAAAATATGAACAAAAATCCTTTTTTGAATGGTTCATGTTTGCTTGCAACAGCTTCCAAATTTTTCTGACTGAAGTAAGTAACGTGAGAGTCGGCCATTATTTGGGGAATGGTGTTAGAAGGATCATTAGGATAATGCATTTGAAATATGAAAGGCTTTCTTGAAAATAATCTCTTAACTTATTTTACTTTTTTGAGGCACAAGTTGTGAAATATGCATTTTTGTGTCAGGAAAGCATTAGCCTGTGCAGTGGAGTTGTATCTCTCTGCTGATGCTGCGGGCTGGTGATGACCTACATCAGGTCACCCAGTACAACCACCAATGTAATAGACAGAGACTCCCTGGATAGCTGGAGTAAAAGTGTAACCAACAGCGCCTGTGACTGATGGCTTCGGGGGTTCTTACCATAGCAAGATAGGTGTCTGGGTAGAACCCATCTTCACATCTTCCTTGTGGTATCCTGCTGGTTTAATGTGACCCATAAATGTGCATCCAATATGCACAATTATAAACTACCTACACGATAAGTCACTAAGATCAAAGAAGAACGAAGCATGGTTTATTTCACGATAAAACATTGTTCTATCATGACATCATTTCTGGAGATTTGGATAAGCGCTCGCAACTTGATGATGTCATATATTGAGCGCATTAATTTTGAGTGGGAAGTGTCTTGTAAGTTGTTCCCCATAGATGTAGCTGGGCCTCGCAGATGAACGAAATGGGTGAATGGTCATGACAATAGTATTCAGAGAAAGGGTACAGATACTGGATGTGAGAATTGCGAGAATATGCGGGAAATACCGAACTTCACCCACCTGTTCTTTAAAGGGGCACTAATCTCTGCCTTTTTCTCGGCTGTCTGACACTGCCTGCTAGTGCTCACCATCTGTCGTGAGTTGTTTTGCTCCATAATGCAACAGAGCGTACCGTCTGCAAGGACAACTAAATTAACTAGGAAGCAATATTTGTTTCACGGATTTTTAAACACGATTGTTTACCCCAGATCTATGAAGATTTCGACAAAGGGCACGTGTTGATTAATTTCTTTAGCCTAAACAAACAGACAAAAAGAACGCTGAAATCTCATCGGATGTTGTTATTTGTAAATACCCCTGATGGTTATAGTTTAAGTATAAAAATAAGTATTCCTGCAGTGAAAGCATTTTCGGAATTCAGATTCCATGGATAATACGTTTTCTACTCTCTTCTTGTCATCCATGTTTTCTGGTATAACCCTACACTTGTGTATTTGCCATCATTCACATGATGCTCAGTTAATGAATTTATTACAGGCATAATTAGTGGTAGCACCACTCAGATTACCTGATGAAGGTTCCCATTTGGCATTTCTTGTGTCTGTGGTAATTATTCAATCTAAATCCATGTTTGAAGTGAGGTGAAATGTGTGTTATGTAATATGCAGGTGAACCCAGCAAGAGATGAATGATCAGTTTGTATACTTTTCTGTAAATCAACGGATAATTCCTAGCCGTCAAAGGATCAACAGAAAATACGTTGATTACTTAATCACTGTTATCTTGCAAAGTGGATATGTCAAAAGTAAGTGTTTACATGTGTAGGTTTAATAAAGCCAAGGAAATACACTCATATCATGGCATTAAGTGCCGATGTAAAAACAACATAATTGTTCAAAGGGCTAATAGATAATACGTTGATTGAATGCTCATTGTTATCTAACTCAATGGATTTGGTACAATAAAACACTGTTTATTCCCCCTTGCAGCGTTTTATTGTATGATAAACATCTCTCATTCGTTGTTTATTTCTTAAATAAGGAGTCTCACACCTTTTGATATTAAATGTATCAGCACAAATCAATAAAAGTTTTTATCTCTGAGGCTTGGCTTTTGTTGATGAGTGTTGATATATTTCATATAGAAAATATGGGAGAAAATCTCTTTGTCATTAAAATCTTTCTTCCAACCGTTTCAGTTTGTAAACAGTAGTGAGCTGTGCCTAGAGTGTCCTAATTGTAAAAAGTACAGCTCACTAGCTTCAGTAGCAGAGAGATTAGTGATGTCATTTGATTGTGACCTCATGGTAGACGATGATGTCACAATGGTCTGCAAGCACTGACACATTCCATTGTAGCTGTATCTCCTGGGAGATCTCACCCAAGCCATATCATCTGTGGAAGCCAGATGTGGAAAATAAATATACAAAACATTAATCATTCTGCATTAAATTAATTAATTAATTTATCAGTGGTTTGAAGAGTTCCAGCTTCTTAATACACACTGTTTCTTATCATAATGATAACTTCTTAAGTTATACCATGTCATGGTGTAGTATGGCCACTTACACTTACGAGGACCCTTATGAAAATACTAATTGAGTTCTCGGGCCCCTCTTCAACAAACTAGAATAAAAAATCTGATGATGTATTCTAAACTCTTATTTGTCGACAGCCTTTCTAACGTTGATAACATTTTCCTATGGCACTTTCAGCTGGATGTGCTTATCATGATTAAGCTACTGGAGCCCCTTGGTCAAGGGAATACAGGAAGCGGGCATTGTAGACTTACCGTATTCGACGTAATAAGCGCCCTGCTCCAATAAGCGCCCATGTCGATATTTGCTAATATATTGGCTAGTGAACATTCCCAATTAACACCCCTTCCGATTGATCAATTTACTAGAGACTTATTTTTTGGCTAATAATATGCACTCATGTCTTATATGCAATTTTAGTTATGGGCAATTAAATTCTGGAAAAATATATCTGTCGTATATAAACATTTCGGGCTGTCTGCATAAACCACAAAAATTTTCTTTCAACTCTTGACTTTTTAACCAAGATAATATTCTAATACAACCCCCTTTTTCTAATTTGAGATCGCCCTGGGCACTCATTACGTCGGTGTTTGGGAGTATCCCAACAATGTGAAACTGTCTGGACCTCCTCTTGAACCATGCCTACATGTCTCAGAACTTTCAGGCCAAAGTCAGATACACATTGGAACAGGTTATTAGGGCCTGATGTTGTTGGTGCCTAAGGCTTTGTGATACACTGGGATGGTATCGTGTATAAGCCATCTGTTGAGTGCCAAGTTTGGTAGACACAGTGAAATCCCTTCATCATGTTTAGTCCAGACCCTGTCAGTCATGAAATCTTGCTTTCCTGTCGATGATGCAAGGAATGTCTATGTAATTTTATACAGTAAGGTATCGTTGATTCACTAATCCTGAAACGTATTAATCCAGATGATTAATCAAGAATACCAGAATAAGAATTTTTATTGTACAGAACACCCTTGTAGGGTAGGGTACAAACTGTCTACATATGGACATGTTTATGATTATAGACATGAAAGGAAGATATATATGATGTACATTATACATAGAGGTATTACATGTTATTTCACAGCATATAAACATTTATGTATATCATGAGGTGGCTGGCAGCGTACACTTAGTGTTGATACTGCATTGATGGACTAAAATAGAATTTCTCATTGCCTCAGCTTAAACATGTGGAATACATGATGATATGACTGGTAATCATACATCTGAATTAATGGGGTTTCACTTGTAAAAATGGTTCATCTGGATTAATGGGGTTTCACTTGTAAAAATGGTTCATCTGGATTAATGGGGTTTCACTTGTAACAGCACATCTAGATTAACAGGGTTTCTAAGGTAATGACACATCTGGATAAATGGGGTTTCACCGGCAAAAGCACATCTGGAAAGAAAGGATTTCACTGGTAATGGTACATCTGGATAAAAAGGATTTTACTGGTAATGGTACATCTGGATTAACAGTGTTTTACAGGTATTAGTACATCTGGATTAAAGGGGTTGCACTGGTAATAGTACATCTGGATTAAAGGGGTTTCACTGGTAATGGTACATCTGGATTAAAGGGGTTTCACTGGTAATGGTACATCTGGATTAAAGGGGTTTCACTGGTAATAGTACATCTGGATTAAAGGGGTTTCACTGGTAATAGTACATCTGGATTAAAGGGGTTTCACTGGTAATAGTACCTCTGGATTAAAGGGGTTTCACTGGTAATGGTATATCTGGATTAAAGGGGTTTCACTGGTAATAGTACATCTGGGTCAAAGGGGTTTCACTTGTAACAGTACATCTGGATTAAAGGGGTTTCACTGGTAATAGTACCTCTGGATTAAAGGGGTTTCACTGGTAATGGTATATCTGGATTAAAGGGGTTTCACTGGTAATAGTACATCTGGGTCAAAGGGGTTTCACTTGTAACAACAGTACATCTGGATTAAAGGGGTTTCACTGTATTTCAGAGTTAAACTGAGAAGGTACAAATGAACGACAATGTGAATTAAGTGCGTGTATTGGGTACAAAATCTCTTTGAAGGATGCTCATGGATGAACGCAAGATGAAGGCTGTGGCCGCCCATCCCCACCTGTCAACAGAAGCAGCAGCTGGTGGGGGAAGAGAGGTGGTGTGCGTGCCACTGTATCATGCACTCACCAGGGCTTCATCTCAAGTTCAGGGGCAGTCGGGTAGTGTAGTGGTTAAAGCTTTCGCTCATCACACAGAATGTGTGAAGCCCATTTCTGGTGTCCCCTGCAGTGATATTGCTGGAATATTGCTAGAAGTGGCGGAAAACTATACTCACTCACTCATCTGATGTTCACTGATAAGGATTGCATGTCTCTAAGGCAATAGAAGAGAGGGTGTCAATTAGACTTGCATAAGTCTCTAAGGCAATAGAAGAGAGGGTGTGAAGTAGACTTGCGCAAGTCTCTAAGGCAATAGAAGAGAGGGTGTGAATTCGACTTGCTCAAGTCTCTAAGGCAATAGAAGAGAGGGTGTGAATTCGACTTGCTCAAGTCTCTAAGGCAATAGAAGAGAGGGTGTGAATTAGACTTGCATAAGTCTCTAAGGCAATAGAAGAGAGGGTGTGAATTAGACTTGCACAAGTCTCTAAGGCAATAATTATTAGTTTAAATCATAATTTCCAGATTATGCAAATAATAAGAACAAATTGTCCCTATAAGAGACTGGAGTCCTTGTACTGTCCACTATACTAGACTTGCCTTTTAGGAGGATAGAATTACTACACATCCATGGACTTTTCTTTCAATACAGCCTGGGAGCAGGGCTAGGTGTGAATATACTGGGATCAAAATGAACCTATTTGAAAAGTTTGCAATTTTGCTCCCAATTCCTTTCTTTCTACTTGTATGTATTGATCAGCGTGTCCATCTGTCATCATCAGCTGATTGTGTTGTGGTGCCCACTGTCTGGGTGTTTTTGAAGCCTGTGATGTGTTTGGGCACATGAAGCTGACACTCCACACTGACTGAAATACTGTTTCAGTTAACATTAAACCAAACTTACTCTAAGCTTTTGGTCATTTTCAAGGAACTTGTTTGAGAAAGATTCCACTGATGATGTCAACTCAATAGCAGACCTCAATAGTCCTTTGAAGCAGACCTCAATAGTCCTTTGAAGCAGACCTCAATAGCCCTGTGAAGCAGACCGCAATAGTCCTTTGAAGCAGACCTCAATAGTCATGTGAAGCAGACCTCAATAGTTAGGTGAAGCAGAATTCAATAGTTAAGTGAAGCAGAATTCAATAGTCATGTGAAGCAGACCTCGATAGTCATGTGAAGCAGAATTCAATAGTTAGGTGAAGCAGAATTCAATAGTTAAGTGAAGCAGAATTCAATAGTCATGTGAAGCAGACCTCAATAGTCATGTGAAGCAGAATTCAATAGTTAGGTGAAGCAGAATTCAATAGTCATGTGAAGCAGACCTCAATAGTCATGTGAAGCAGACCTCAATAGTCATGTGAAGCAGACCTCAATAGTCATGTGAAGCAGACCTCAATAGTCAGGTGAAGCAGACCTCAATAGTCATGTGAAGCAGACCTCAATAGTCATGTGAAGCAGACCTCAATAGTAAGGTGAAGCAGAATTCAATAGTCCTTTGAAGCAGACCTAAATAGTCCTTTGAAGCAGAATCAATCGTCATGTGAAGCAGACATCAATCGTCATGAGAAGCAGACATCAATAGTCATGAGAAGCATATTTGCAACTTGCAATACTTACAAGCTTCGACTCCGTGTATAAGACGACCCCCCTTCTTAGCCCCCTCATTTTAGGTACGAAAAACTCGCCTTATACACAGCGATATACGGTATGTGACTTCCAAAGCTGATTTTTGTACACCTGTATGTTGTTTATAAATTGGTATGTTTAGGAGGAGTTTTAGCATGAATTCAGACATGGCACTGATGAGATACTACACAGTCCCAAGAAGCATAACTGCTCCTCTGGAGGTTGTGTTCGCCGGGAGATGGAAACCCAAACTCATTTAGACAGGAAGAAGTGTACAATAAATCACACAGAATTTGTTATTCAAGAGTAGAGTTCACTTTACATACATATAAAGCTGACATGATTAGCCATTCATTCCATGGTGTATATTTTATGAGGATTGTTTGTCGGCGTGGTAACTAGAGCCAGGTGTGTTCCCTCACAGTGGGACATGACATCCCAGGGGGGACAATCTACATCAGACTTGCACAAGTCTCTAAGGCAAATATTAGTTTAAATCATAATTTCTAGATTATGTAAATAATAAGAACAAGTTGTCCCTATTAGAAACTGTACTGTCCATTATCTAGACTTGCCTATTAGGAGGATACAATACCACACATCCATGGACTTTACTTTCGGTACAGCCTTTGAGCAAGGCTTAATCTACATGTGCAATGCATTTCTCCCACAAACCTGTAGGACATTCACAAAGTGTAGCATGTAATCTGATGTAATCTGATGTAGACATCAGAAATTCAGTCATGACATGGCAACAATGACCTGCAGAGCTGCATTGTGTTGAGGTGATTGGGCTGCTTTGTCTGTGTCTGACTTAGAACTTAAAGAGGTTTTAGTAGACTAACATTTAACAAGAAAATATTTTAGAATCTTCATTTTTCACTTGTCCTTGTAATTACTCTATGTTTGATAAGGATATTTCCATGACACACAAAACTGATTCTCATAATGCCCAGTGTGTATTTAGATATATCTGACATGACTGATGGTCCTTGTCAAAAGTTTAGTAGTATATGTTATACATAGGGTTCCAGGGGATGTGTTTCGTTTCTGAGACCCTGGAACTGAAGAATTCCATTCTTTTCAAAGAACTGTCGCAGCGATAGAAATTGGCACTGGTCCTGCAATCCTTGCCAAATGCCCAATAGTTAAGGTATCATAGTGAGTGTGTGAGTGAGTATGGTTTTACGCTGCTTTTAGCAATATGCCATCAATATCATGGCGGGAGACACTTGAAATTGGCTTCACACATTGTACCCATGACGGGAATCGAACCTGGGTTTTCGGCCTGATGAGCCAACCCTTTTACCACTAGGCTACCCGACAGGCGCTAAGGTATCATTAGGACTGGTAGTAATTTGCCATTTTGTAAGGGGTTTGCTGTATGTTGTCATTGTAAGGACAAGTGGTCTAAACATGTTAGTTTCTATTATTGCTGTACATTTGCTTGGGAATGTTTGGATGTGTTTGGGTCAGGGTTTGTGTGAGAGACTTGGGTTTTAGAAGCACCTTTAACTTTTATGCTGTACCATTAAGCATGTTAATTAGTATTTTGTCACTAAACTTTCCATCCTAACTTTGAGTGCTGTGTATGAGTGAGGGAGTGTGTCTGTTAATATGGTTGTTGCTGCTTCTAGCATTGTCCAAGCAGTATTGCACTAGGGGACACCAATAATGGGCTTCACCCACTGTACTGGGAACAGAACCTAGGTCTTCAGTAGTTTGAACTGACACTGTAACTACAGGGCTTCCTCAGCGCCCCTGAATGATGTTTTTAGTGGTCTAGTGAGGTCCCTGGTGTGTCTAGGTTTTAAGTGAGTGAGTTAATATTGCTGTTTGCCGCGTCATCAGGTTTTCTGCTCTTTGCAGGGGTTTAGTTAGAAAGTTTGGGAGAGACAGTGCTTGAAGGCAAAAGTCAGCTGAAACAAAGGTAGAAACCTGCGTTGATGAGGATGGAGAAAGACAATGGATGATATCCTAGAATCAACTCAATCAAGAATAACAAATTTCATTCTACAGAAATGCCCAGTTGAGACAGGGAACAAAAATAGAAGATTTATATGGCAGTGATAAGAACATGGCAAATGATTATGCAATTTCTGATTTAAATGCTGTGCATACTCAGTAAGGGTCATCCTGTGGCTTGTATTTATTGCCTTTGTGATATAATCTTTTGGTCCATGCTGGTCAGACAGATTGGACCCAGATGTTGCAGCTTATGTTTTTTCATCAGTTGACACCTGTTTTATATCAATAAGATCAGGGGCAGTCGGGTAGCCTTGTGGTTAAAGGGTTCGCTCGTCATGTACCCAAAGATGTAGGAAAGGATAATTCAGGTGGCATTATCTTGAAGGATGTGATTCACTGGGGAGGGTATAGTGAAAGTGAGCTGATTACATATGGGGGGATGTGTACTGATACAGACAATATAACTGGAAGAAGAATTGGAAGTTGGAATAAGCTGATAAGATATGTAAGACCTGAGTTCCTTGGGTCAGAGAAACAGAGAAGGGGTGGGGGTGGGGGTGGGGGTGGGGGTGGGGCTGGGAATCCGGATGATATTCAAGAGTGAGAGGGGGGAGGGGGGATTACCTGCAGGAGGCATCACTTGCCCTGGAGGCCCGAGTCTGTGGAAGCATTAACTTGGAGAGAGGACTCTGCCTTACTGGCAAGGGCTTGTTATTGTTCCATTGTGAGTTGAGACACAATACTCTTTCTTATTCTTATTTGTTATTGGTATATTTGTAGTGTAGCTTTTGTACCCTGACCCATGAAGGCGTTTTGTAAAATATAATACATTGAATCTATATTATGTATTCTTTGTCTATCGCAGGTCATCAGTTTGGACAGTTTCTTATAGATAGTGCTCAGTATGCCTGCTTAATCTATTATGCATGTGTATATGATGACAAAAATAACATCAGATAAACAGAGTTCACTCTCACAAGTGATGTTGCATGGCGAGATTACCATGAAAATGTTCAAGTTCATAAACACCAGTTATCTGGAGTTTACATGAATAATATTCAAATGTCAACAACCTGAAGGAAAAAAGAAGGACATACATAGCTTTGGTTCAAATACATCTTGATATGGTTGAGCGTGTGATATCATGTTCCATTTCTAATTCTTAAGTGGTTTTGCATGAGATGTTTTGTGGGTAGCTACGTGATTGGGGCTGTTGTGTTTACAGGGGCCACTTCCGGGCTGGAATTGTTGGATGCTTGAAAACCAAGCAGGGTACCAGACAGACTTGCACAAGTCTCTATTGCAATAATTTTTATTTTAAATAATAATTTCTATATTATGTAAATAATAAAAACAAGTTATGCCTATAAGAGACTGGAGTCCACATATCCAGACTTGCCTATTAGGAGGATAGAATTACAACGCATCCATGGACTTTTCTTTCAGTACAGCCTTGCAGCAAGTCTAGGTACCAGACACAGCCACTTCAAACATTTAATAGATTCTTGGATGCTAGTTCTGATGATTTTTTTTTGTTGCTTTATGTTTTACATTGATTGCAAATTAAACTGTTTATTTTGGTCCAAGGTCATGCGTTGGACTGGTTGACCTTGGGGTGGCCAAGTGGTCAATGTGCTTGCTTGTCAGGCAGAGATCCAGGTTTGACTCCTCATATTGGTGACGGCATGAGGACCATTCTTGGCTGGTTGATTGACTGCAAATGTTGCTTAAATGGTTCCTATTTTGTAGCTGTGGTTTGTATAATAAGTGTGTTCTCCTTGAAATTTAGCCTTCATTTAAGACCTTGGCTTACCTATTTTCTTGAAGCACTCACCATCAGCATTGTGCACCTCCCTCATTCCCAGCACACACATGCGTCCCTCATCAACGGGTACTTATCATCAAGTATGTGTTTGAGATGTGCCAAAGGTCCACCAATGGAGGGAACAGTTGATAGCTGCTCTTCATGTTGGATGCTGATCTGAAAGAGTGGGAAATTGTTTATAATGTGATTTGAGTATTAAGACTTTTAAACCACTCCAATAACTCTTGTTTTGTTGGTGGTGACGCAGAGCTCCCAGATTGACCCTGATTGTAATGGTGCACTTCATACCTGTTATCAAGGCTTTAACCAAAGTGGTCTCTCACTGAGAGTCACTGTGAGCTAGACTTGCACATGTCTTGAAGGCAGAAATTATTAGTTTAGATCATTATTTCTAGATTATGTAATTAAGTTGTCACTATAAGAGACTGGACTCCTTAGTACTGTCCACATATCTAGACTTGCCTATTAGGAGGATCGAATTACTACACATCCATGGACTTTTCTTTTGGTACAGCCTTGGAGCAAGGCTAACTGTGGGCCTTCTTTTGGACATTATACTGACTTGTTCTCTTTAGGCCTGTCTCCGACACTAGTGAAGTGAAGAGGGTTTTACACCGCTTGTTGCAAAATTCCAGCAATATCAAACACTAGAAATAATGTTGTACCAATTTAGGGAATCAAATTCGGGCCTTCGGCGTAACGAGCGAACACTTTAACCACTAGGCTACCAAACCGCCCCTTTCTCTGACACTATAGTGACTGGACATGATACTATGTACATACTGATCAAGGCAGTGTCAACACAACTCACTCCCATCACTTTGTATGTGTTTGTTGTGACAACGGCCTGTAAATAATCAAGTCTGGACAAGACAATCCAGTGATTGATATTATGAGCATTGATCCACACCACCAGAGTATGTAGACATACCATGGAGTCTGACCATCCGATTTATAAAGTTACCTCTACAACAAGTTGCTAGGGACCAATTCTAACCTGGAATCTCCACTGGTTCCCATTTTAGTTGCCTGTTATGACAAGCAATGGAGTGGCTGGGACACATTTTCCCTGATCCCCACTGCTTTTGTAATATGTATTATGCAAATTATTCTTTTTAACTTTCCTTTGAAGATCCGGGTTAGAATAGGTCTTCAGCAACCCATGCTTGCCGTTAAAGGCGACTATGCTTGTCTTAAGAGGTGACTAATGGGATCGGGTGGTCAGGCTCGCTGACCTGGTTGATGCATGTCATCGTATCCCAATTGCATGGAGCGATGCTCATGCCATCAATCACTGGATTTTCGGTCCAGACTTGATTGTTTACAGACCGATGCCATATAGCTGGAATATTGCTGAGTGTGGCGACAAAAAAAACAAACCCAAAACTTTTTTTAATTTTGGCACTCAAAATGCCCAAACCACATATGGATTTAATTAAATTTTCAATTTGTTTAACAATGTACAAGTCTAACTTTATAAGAAATGGATAACAGTTAAAACCTGTCCACCATCTGTGCTAGAGTGTTTGTTTTCATCTCAATAACTGTTAATGAAACTTCCTATAAGTTTGAATGGCGACTCTCATGGGCCCTGGCCACAAGATGGGTTAGATGCCCTGGTGCCACAAGGAACCATTTGTTCTACAGACATGATTTGTGATAGAAGTTGTTGAAGGACAGCCATGTGACCCAGAGAACAATGGAGCGAGTGTCTGCCAGACAGCATGGCTGCCAATATGGCCACCAGTCAAGCCATCATTTCAGCTGCTCCAAGGGGGCTGTTGTCTGTGATGGGAGTCAGTTTATACAGAACTAGTGGCAAGAACTGATTTATCAGAGGGTTATTATGAAGGCTTGGTTCATCTAGAACGTATCAAGTCAGGCAGTTTATTAATTTTGTTTTTTTTCATTGCTGTGAATGAATTACAAGTTTAATATCATTAGAACATAGGTTAATTCCAGATTTCATGGGAAGAGAATTATTCGTGTTTTACAGAATTGAAGAAATGCCCAAATTGTACCATTGCATGCGTGTCCTTGACCTTCAGGTAGTGTTGCAAGACATAATTGTGCTATAGGACTTCAGGGGCTTACTATTGATATTTGGGTGGGAGTGAGGCGGGTGGCAGAGAAGGGGAGAGGGGTGAGAGAGAGAGGGGTGGGAGAGAGGGTGAGGGAGTGGGGGAGAGGGAGATGAGAGAGGGAGATGAGAAAGGGAGAGAAGGAGATGAGAGAGGGAGAGAGGGAGATGAGAGAGGGGGTGGGAGAGAGGGTGATGGGAGTGAGAGAGAGGTTGATGGGGTGGGAGAGAGGGAGATGAGAGAGGGGGTGGGAGAGAGGGTGATGGGGTGGAAGGGAGAGAGATGAGATTGGGAGTGAGGGAGAGGGAGATGAGAGAGGGAGATGAGAAAGGGAGAGAGGGAGATGAGAGAGGGGGGTGGGAGAGAGGGTGATGGGAGTGGGAGAGAGGTTGATGGGGTGGAAGGGAGAGAGATGAGATTGGGAGTGAGGGAGAGGGGATGGGAGAGAGGTTGATGGTGTGGGATTTGGAAAAACATAATCTGTTCCTGACCATGCTGGAAAGAAAATGTCATTAGGTTTGAAAATTGATGGATGTTTTTGACATGTGGAAAAAAATGTTTTGGGGACATTTGGTTTTGCTCTTCCTTTCATATAATTCTTTTATGTCACAACTGTCAGGGGGCATAAGGACCAGTTACAGTTGATGTTGTGAACTTAATCAAAAGGCCTTGTTACTGGTGGTTAGGCAGTGACTTGTTTATGATTTATTCAGTCAAGTGATATATGCCACACAAGATATTTTGACAAACAAACATATGTTCAAGAAACAATTTGGGAATAACCCTGCCGTTACACATATGTCAGATAAGCGGTACGCAAGGAATGTAAAAAAGGTTGAATATTGTAGGAATATGGAACTGTGCACCTCCATCATGTAACTGGTACGTGGTTCTTTGGGGAATTTACAATTATATATATTTTTTGGCAATTTTCGTGGAAGTCGTTGCATGGACTTTAAACTTTACATGAATATTGTGTCTGAAGCAGCACTTTATTCCCTTGTCTACATAGTGGGGATGTGAGACGGTTGTGAAGTAGTTTCAAAATATATTCAAGTGGATCATCAAAACCATTCTATATTCTTCACAAGACTTTGCACAGACTAAATGGTACAGGGCAGGTGATCGTGAAGCTTGGACAGTGGTGACAATCTGCCATTTGGCCAGGACTCAGGTGATTGTGAAGCTAGGACGATGGTGCCCTAGGACGATGGTGCCCTAGGACGATGGTGCCCTAGGACAATGGTGCCCTAGGATGATGGTGCCTATCTGCCTATCTGCCCATCAGCCCCAGACTTGGGGGATTGTTAAGCTTGGACAACGCAGCCTTTGAAATCCATGCTCGTCTGCTTGCCTGAGACTGCTAAATTATGCTGATGACAAGAAAAAGTCAATTGACTTGTAGCATTTGAGGACTCAAATTAAGAACCAGTTCCCAATGTTTCAATTTCAGTTGGAACTGAATGTAACTGACAGAAAATATAAACATAGCAAACCCGTCTTGTTCAAACAGTACATGAAGTGAAATAAGTTTTGCACCAGTCCTCTGTGGACTAGTCTTGAAAGCGAATTCCTGGGGCTGCCATAGTGACAAGCTTCTGGCTGTCCAGGAATCAGGTACAGTTGCTGCTACATCATACATTGCATTTGCCTCAGTGACTACAAGAGAGGATTCAGTCGAGGTAGTGTGCCCCTAAAGTTGGTCTTGCTGCACAGATGGAAGATATTGCTGACATTTTCATTATAATCAGGTCTCTAACTTTGATAATTTGATATGTCTCTCTCAAGATTTGACAAAAATTCATTGGAGGTCACATGAACCCTGGTGAACCGTGGATGGATTTTTGACCATCCAATCAAAATGAAGAATTCATTGGCTTTTGAGCAGCCAGTCATATGTCAGCTTTTAAAAACAATTTGGTTTCATTGTCTTGGATAGCATTTTGACTGTGTAGAAGAAACCACAGCCAACAGAATTTTGGATGTCATTGATTCAAAGACTTATCTGAAAGAAAAGAGGGTAAAATATCCACAAAATGGTGTGACCATTATTATTCTCCATTTTGAACTGCCTGCTTTAAGAGATCCAGAAGTCAGATATTCAGCTCTTAATACTTTGTTCACTTGTACAAAGAATTGAGAGCTGATTTGAAAGTTCACCTCATGTGATGCAATTCTGTTTGTTATGTCTTGACACACAGAGAAATATGTTTACATTGAGAATAAGATTTGATTGTAAAGAGATTGATATTGCTGAAGGACAGTGTAGGGGAGGACTGATATTGCTGACGGAAGGGGTAGGGAAGGACTGATATTGCCGAAGGAGGGGTAGGGAAGGACTGATATTGCTGTCGGAAGGGTAAGGGAGGACTGATATTTCTGAAGGAGGGGTAAGGGAGGACTGATATTGCTGAAGGAGGGGGTAGGGGAGGACTGATATTGCTGACGGAAGGGGTAAGGGAGGACTGATATTGCTGACGGAAGGGTTAGGGGAGGACTGATATTGCTGACGGAAGGGGTAAGGGAGGACTGATATTGCTGACGGAAGGGGTAGGGGAGGACTGATATTGCTGACGGAAGGGGTAAGGGAGGACTGATATTGCTGACGGAAGGGTTAGGGGAGGACTGATATTGCTGACGGAAGGGGTAAGGGAGGACTGATATTGCTGATGGAAGGGGTAGGGGAGGACTGATATTGCTGACGGAAGAGGTAGGGGAGGACTGATATTGCTAAAGAACGGGGTAGGGGAGCACCATACCATTGTGGAAATTACCATGACATAAATCTAAGACATTCATCACTTCAAACTGACAAGTGGCACAGCCTGACAATCTCACTCACTCACTCACAGCAGATTCATGGAATTTACACCCGTTTCTTACAATAGACGTTTTCTGAAGTACAGACTCCACTTGGCTGTATGTACGCTGATCAGATTAGTTGGCTTGTATTAGATCTGACACCTCTCATCACTCAGCCGAACATGCCCCGCCACGGTTGCCACTGACAACCTACAGCATGGCGGCAGACACTTAGTTTATGAGCCATAACGTGCCTCCATTCTTCACATGGCAGAAGAAATCAGGCAGCATCATGTTTTAATTTTTCATCTAAAAAATATAAGAGAACCTCCTTGAATTTCTTCCAGCAAAAAGCTGTTGAACCCTCTCTAAATAACTGTATGGGGAGATTAGGCCACCCAACATGCTCCCTGCGGTGTTGGCCCTGCTTTTGTGTGAAGGCCTCTCGTTAAGTCATTTGTTCAGGTCTTTAACCAATAAGATATTGCCTGAGAAGACAGGAGAGCTTTCAGTCAATCATGTACAAAGTTCAGGTCATCTCGAGACATACTTGTTGCCCTTATATTTTTTCTCAAGCTAAACCCTAGTCATTTTTGCCAGTGTTGTTATGAGAGTATAAACAAAGTTTATGTGGCGTCATGCCGAAATATCAGACCAGGTCTTAAAAACGGAAGTGATTGAGTGGTGAAATGATAGTAGATATAACTTTCATTTTTTTCAGTATGTATTTGTTAATTCTTTTGTCAGTATCTGCTTGAACAGGAGGGTTTTGTGGATACAAAACGCTGGATTGGTTTACAAATAGAATTGACGGAATGAATGGGATGAAGGTTCTGTGAAGCTGCTTTTCTCAACTATGTCTGTGCAGACACAGTTGTAATAAGCTGTGGTTTCGGCATCAGACACAGTTGTAATAAGCTGTGGTTTCGGCATCAGACACAGTTGTAATAAAGTGTGGTTTCGGCGTCAGACACAGTTGTAATAAGCTGTGGTTTCGGCATCAGACACAGTTGTAATAAGCTGTGGTTTCGGCATAAGACACAGTTGTAATAAGCTGTGGTTTCGGCATAAGACACAGTTGTAATAAGCTGTGGTTTCGGCGTCAGACACAGTTGTAATAAGCTGTGGTTTTAGAACAGAATCAGTTCTTGCCATAAACAAATGTAGATCTCATTTTACCGACAGCATTTGAATACTGACATCCATTTTAGCTGACCTGTCTGAAAGTCAAGTGGGCGCATGTCATGGCCTGTCTGGCAACAGTTGTGTGTCATTATAAACATCTCTTCCTCAGACACCACTGATTCAATGGACCTGACATTTCACATACTTCTTCTCACAAATGATGACAAACAAAGATTTGATTCTGATTTGAAAGATTTTCTGACTGAAGAAGCTATTTATGCCCCAAGTCAAAATTTCATGAACTTTGGTACATTTGTTTGTTGGTAGTGGGGCTCCTGTGTTTATATTTTTGCAGTATCTTAAATTTTGACCTTGATTTGACCTTTGCACTTTGACCGTACTGAAAGTTGAAACTTCTTATGGACATTAGTCCTGTCTTTCAAAATATGATGACATATGGTGTATCTGTAGGTAGTATTGAGGGTCAACAAGTGAGCTGTTTTTCATTATATTTTATGCCTAATTTTTCTCAAAATGCATATTCTTCCACTAAAAACATAATCTTAGAAATTACTGGACCAATGAAGCTGGAACCTTTTGTGGTTGTGACACAATGATGACGGGTGACCATGTTGAAGAGGTTCCATTTATGGCTGTTGTGTTCCATTTTTTTAATAATGTTTCTTAATGTTCGAGTGTTAGTGTAAGGTTTTTGTCTATATTTATGCAGAAAATAAATAAATATCATCATTGACAGCAACATTTGTTAAGTGGCTTTGTTAACATTTTAAATTATTAACTACATATCCAGGTGAGCTACAGTGCTGTGGCACTATTTTTCAATTCTTAAACCTTTAACAGTAGAGGCTGAGAAAGCCACACAATCATGAACAAATGGTCCCTGATAAAACCTGGTAAATATTTCTGTTCTCCCTCTATAAGACAAGCTTGTTGCGATAAAGCACATGCAATGCTATACAAACAAAACAGCCGCGCTGTCTGCTGTCATGTAGGTAAAGAATAATAGACAATAACCAGCATGGCTCCTTTATGTTTTCATAACATGTTATATACACATAAACATATAGTTATTGACTCACACTATAAATACCAACCATGCTCAGCATAGGAATACATGGAGGACTATTTGAATAAGTATTTCAAAGAAATCAGCCACAGTTTGGTGTTGAAACACAAATTGTACCTATCATCAAAGTATTTTGTTGTTTATCAGTGGTTCAGTTGTTTGCATGTTGTGTGTTTTGTTGTATGGCGGCAGGAGCGTGTTGTAGTAGAGTGTGTGTCTTGTAGTCTGGTCTAGGTGGCAAGAGTGTCTTGTAGTCTGGTCTAGGTGGCAGGAGTGGGTTGTAGTAGAGTGTGTGTCTTGTAGTCTGGTCTAGGTGGCAGGAACGTGTTGTAGTCTGGTCTAGGTGGCAGGAGTGTCTTATAGTCTGGTCTAGGTGGCAGGAAAATGTTGTAGTCTGGTCTAGGTGGCAGGAATGTACTGTAGTCTGGTCTAGGTGGCAGGAGTGTCTTGTAGTCTGGTCTAGGTGGCAGGAGTGTCTTGTAGTATGGTCTAGGTGTCAGGAACGTATTGTAGTCTGGTCTAGGTGGCAGGAGTGTCTTGTAGTCTGGTCTAGGTGGCAGGAGTGTCTTGTAGTCTGGTCTAGGTGGCAGGAACGTGTTGTAGTCTGGTCTAGGTGGCAGGAGTGTCTTGTAGTCTGGTCTAGGTGGCAGGAACGTGTTGTAGTCTGGTCTAGGTGGCAGGAGTGTCTTGTAGTCTGGTCTAGGTGGCAGGAGTGTCTTGTAGTCTGGTCTAGCTGGCAGGAACATATTGTAGTCTGGTCTAGGTGGCAGGAACGTGTTGTACTCTGGTCTAGGTGGCAGGAGTGTCTTGTAGTCTGGTCTAGGTGGCAGGAACGTATTGTAGTCTGGTCTAGGTGGCATGAATGTGTTGTAGTCTGGTCTAGGTGGCAGGAACGTGTTGTAGTCTGGTCTAGGTGGCATGAATGTGTTGTAGTCTGGTCTAGGTGGCAGGAACGTATTGTAGTCTGGTCTAGGTGGCAGGAACGTATTGTAGTCTGGTCTAGGTGGCAGGAATGTGTTGTAGTCTGGTCTAGGTGGCAGGAACATGTTGTGTTGGAAGATGAAACCAGCTAGACAACAAACACCAGGAGATGAGTTGCATGTTGCCCACAAAGCCAACGGATCACACTCCCATTGCCTCGGTGTTGATGGAGGTGTTTGTTTGTTCACGTTTACCTTCCATATTGTACCCACAGGAGCTAACACAATGTGGCCTATCTCTCCATACTTACTGAAAACCTTTCCAGAAGCACTTGTGTTGCATATAATGCATAGCATACCCCAGACGGGAGATATGATAACCTCATGATCAGGCAATTCACCTTTCTATTCATGCTGATCAGCTACAAGGTGTGTTGTGAAGGAGGGGAGAGCCCATTTTTCAACATGGTGGCAGATCTTTATATGAAATGGAGCATCTGCTCCAGTGTGAAGACTCATATGATATGGTCCTGATTGTCCATGTTCTTCAATGTAGGTTATGGTAACCTTCAGGTCCATGTGTGGAGACGGTGAGTTGCATCATACAGCACCAGGACATTTGTAGCAGGTTAAGGAGGGGTGTTCTGGTGAGATGGATTACAGGACATTTGTAGCAGGTTAGGGTGGTCATGCTCTGGTGAGATGGATTACAGGAGATTTGTGGCAGGTTAGGGTGGTGTGTTCTGGTGAGATGGATTACAGGACATTTGTAGCAGGTTAGAGTGGTCGTGTTCTGGTGAGATGGATTACAGGACATTTGTTGCAGGTTAGGGTGAGATGGATTACGGGACAATTGTGACAGGTTAGGGTGGGGTGTTTGAGTTAGATGTATTACAGGACATTTGTTGCAGGTTAGGGTGGGGTGTTCTGGTGAGATGGATTACAGGACATTTGTGGCAGGTTAGGGTGGGGTGTTCTGGTGAGATGCATTACAGGACATTTGTTGCAGGTTAGGGTGGGGTGTTCTGGTGAGATGGATTACAGGACATTTGTAGCAGGTTAGAGTGGTCGTGTTCTGGTGAGATGGATTACAGGACATTTGTTGCAGGTTAGGGTGAGATGGATTACGGGACAATTGTGACAGGTTAGGGTGGGGTGTTTGAGTTAGATGTATTACAGGACATTTGTTGCAGGTTAGGGTGGGGTGTTCTGGTGAGATGGATTACAGGACATTTGTGGCAGGTTAGGGTGGGGTGTTCTGGTGAGATGCATTACAGGACATTTGTTGCAGGTTAAGGTGGGGTGTTCTGGTGAGGTGGATTACAGGACATTTGTTGCATGTTAGGGTGGGGTGTTTGAGTTAGATGGATTACAGGACATTTGTAGCAGGTTAGGGTGGTCATGTTCTGGTGAGATGGATTACAGGACATTATGACAGGTTAGGCTGGGGTGTTCTGGTGAGATGGATTACAGGACATTTGTAGCAGGTTAGGGTGGGGTGTTCTGGCGAGCTAGAATACAGGAGATTTGATGCATGTTAATTTGTAGATATTTAGATATTTTAATCACTTATAAAACACTAAGCTGCCCTGAGAGGAACATCAGAGGAACTGCCCAGAATGATTACAGATACGATCAACTACAGTGCAGTGACATGCAGTACACCTAGTCAACCAGAAAGTTTCAGAGAATAAGACAGCTCTCCCCGTGCTTCAGGGAGCCTCTGTTCCCCAGCCTTCAGGGAGCTTCTGTTCCCCGTGTTAATTGGCTCCTGGTGGACTCCTGTCTAGAGCTTGTAAAACATTGGAAATATATCATGTGATAATTTGTTGTTTTAACCCAGAAATACTGTCAGTGACTGCTATGAACTTCCTGGAGGTGTAAACCGCACTTGACTCGTGCGCAAATGTTGCCGTAAAGAATGAGTTGCAGCACATGGCGTCATAGGTTGGTAGATTTCTGATCCCGATGTGTCATGTTTCCTTGACAGACACATATGTTATCATCATTACTTTTTCTGGAGGTTATGAAAATAAACTTGATTGGACATTAATTGATTATTTTATAGCTTTTGAAACTTGAGAGGCATAAAGGGAGATAACTCTAATGTCATAAGCCTTTGACAGGTGTGGATCAGATGAAGACGGTTCTGGTTTCGGACACCGATGGCATCATCAAAGGTTCGCGGAGCTACTTGTCTGACTGAATCTCCGATATACATCTAAAGCTGTGTTTTACTGATCAGCTACAACCAGGGGACGTTTTTATACACATCACTTCCTGTATAGATGTTACTGGGTTCAGGAGTGGGGAAGATGTGTGGAGGGTTCTATTAAACAGTCAGACCACACGCTTTCACATCAGGTAGAGATCAGTGCTCTTGACCTTCGTTAACAAAGGCATGGTTAATCTGAACTGTTTTCAGTTATGATGACTGCAGCACCCTTGTTATAAATAATTAGATACACTAAGGTCCTTGTAATGGATGACACAGCTTAGTGTTGTTGTTCTACAACAAACATTAGTTTAAAAGAAAGACTGGCTTGAAAAATGCTGAAATTAGTACTGGACATAATGTGAGAAAATAATATTGGCAACTTCTATAAAAGATTCTAAATGTAGTGAAGAATTTCTGTCTACCCTGGGGTGTACAAGAACATGAAAACATTTAAGGAAAGTTAAAAGGAAAGTAATGTAATTTGAACAAGATTTTCGGACCCAATTGTTATTCCCCTGGTTTGAAAAATGGGGGGATATTGCGATTAGCATGTCCGTCTGTCCGTTTGTCAGCCATCCGTTTTCCGTTTCCGGAGCAGAATGCCAAAACCGTTAAATATTTCTTTTTGAAACTTTCTATGTGTATCAGTCTAGTGGCGAACTGGTGCCCTTTGATCATTTGGAATTTGTATTCTGTTTTTGTTTGTTTTGTTTTCATGATTGTTTTTCATTTCTAAACCTGTGAAGTATTTCTTGTTGAAAATTCCTATACAGATAGGTCTAGTGGTGAATTGGTGCCTTTTAATGATACAGGATTTTGTTTTCTTTATTTTTTCATGTTTTCATGACGATAAGTTGGACTTAAATGAAAATGAGGGTGGTGCTTGTTTCTGATGCCGAACTCCAAAACCGTTGAATACTTTTGGACGGAACTTGCTATACAGATCAGTCTAGTGGTGAACTAGTGTCTTTTGATGATATGGAATTTTGGAAAATACTAAACATTATTTTTTTCTTCGCTGAACTGAAGGTATCCAATGGCAATGAACCAGAAGTGGGGTATAAGTAGCCAAACTCCATTTTCCAGTTGTACCAGGCTGGGGTGGATACGACATCTCACGTTTTCGCGACCACCTGGTGTCATCACAGTTTGATTTATAGTGATTAATAAATGCATGCTCATGATGTAGTTGGAATGATACAAAGGACTTACACAGGTGTCTTTTGATTGTGGAAATGTTTTATGTCTATTTAGATGTGGCAGAAGGCTGACTGTGCAGTGTTTTGATTGCTTCTTTCGGGCTTATTTCAGTTGAGTGTCTGGATCCAGTGGGACGTGTAACGGGGTACTGTATGTGTCTGTGTCTGTGTCGGGTACAGTGGTTGGTGCTGTTCACAATCACAGCACAAGTGTATGGGTTGTTCTTACAGGCTTATGGTGTGCACAGCTTAATGTTTTGCCTGCAACTCCATTCACTCACTCACTCTGTCAGAAAAAAACCTGACATACCATATATAACATAATTAGTGTTCCTACCCAATTAACTATGGTTCGAATCCCAGATGGGACTCGACCTCAAACAGTACTAGGATCTATGCTTTACTCAGAAAGCGTTCAGATTTGACCACTTTCTAAATGGCATTGTGTGTTCATAACTATGCTACAACTCTATTGCTTGTCATAAGAGGTGCCTCAAGAGGATCGGTTAGCCGGACTCGATTCCTAGATTGATGGCATGGCATCATGTCCCAAAGGTGTGGGATGTAGAGAATCTCACCCGAGTGTCTTTTGATATTAAATATATCAACAAAAGTTGATAAAAGTGGAAAAATTCCGAGGCTTGCTGAGGATTTTTGCCACTTTTATCAACGAGTGTTGATATATTTGATATCAAAAGACACCAGGGTGAGATTTTATTTATCATCCAACATCATTCTTCCAACTTTTTCAATTTGTAGACAGTAATTAGCAGTGTCTTCAGTGTAAAAAGTACTGCTAACAGCTTCAGTAGCAGAGCCATTAGTGATGTCATTTGATTGTAACATCATGGTAACCAGTGACATCACAATGGTCTGCAAAGCAATGTGATGTAATTTCATTGCAGCGATATCTACACTGATCTCATTCAAGTAGTAACTGGATATGGATGGTGATATGACGGATACTGTTCAAAGCGACATTAAACCCAATTCACTCACTCACTCTCTAATAAATTTGTATATATGGTAAAGCAGCTTTAGATATAGGCTGCTTGTCATAAGAGGCGAATAACAGGAGTGGGTGGTCAGGCTCGCTGACTTGGTTGATGCATGTCATCGTATCTCAATTGCAGGATTGATGCTCATGATATCAATCACTGGACTGTCTAGTCCAGACTAAGTTATTTACAGACCGCCTGTCATAAAGCTGGAATATTGCTGAGTGCGGTGTGAAATAACAAACAAATAAACAAACAAACAAGAAATTGGCACTAGTCTTGTAGTCCTTGCCAAACTGCCCAATAGTTAAAGTATCATAAGGAATTTGTCATTTTTAGTTTTTTTCTATTTGTTATCATTATAAGGACTAGTGGACTAAAAATGTTAGTTTTATCACTGGGTAAAGCACTCATGGGTTTTAAAGCCTTGAAAAGTGTGTTCATTGACTTCAGAGACCTTGAAAAGGCTTTTAATTTAGTGGTTCACTTTTGTATGAACCATGGAAACCATATTTGAGAGAACAAGACGCATGACTGCTGTGACCAGAGAGACTGTGATGAGGGTGAGAGACTGGATGAATCACAGACTGTGTTCCTGGTGTGCAGCCTATCTGACTGGACCTTGGGGCGTTTCCTGCCACTTGATCGGGAAAGAGGAGAGCTGTGTGTGTGTGGAGGGAGGCACATGATTACAGCCTTATTGTGTTGCCGGCCTTGTGTCCGCTCCTTCATCCAGGACATGGATTTATCTGTGTGTGTTTGTCCGACATTGCAATCGCATATGCATCTATGTCTGTCTGCTTCCATAGCGAACTTCAAAGAACGATTGTTTGAGTAGTTGGTGAATGGCCCAACAACGTAGGGTAGAGATTGAGCTCAGGTGCCTCCGATAATCTCACTTTGGGGAATATTGACCTGTGAACAATGTTTGGTCAGATCCATTTTCAACCTTGCCTGACTTTAGGTTTTCTCAGCAGCATGTTAGAACGTCCTGTTCTGCATCTTCTCTTCATCAGCACATGCATGTTGGAACGTCATGAATTGCAGCTTGCATTAGGATGGGTTGATGATTTGCAGGTTGGTGGGTTTTCATAAATTTTGCAAGATTGACAAAATACTCCATTGTACGTTTGATATCGTTCTATACTCCATTTAAATTTAATGGCAAATGTGTGAACAATTTTGTCGCTTATTGTTGCCGCATGTGTGATTGCTCATTGTGATGCCTGGAGCCTGCAGGCTGGGGCTTCCTGTTAAAAAGGCCGACTTGAGCCGAATGTTGGCGTCAAACATTCAAATGTTGAGATTGCCGCACAAAGTAAGGTTAGTGGTTAAATTGATTGTGAGTAGTCTTGAGGAAAACAGTTTCAAGTCTCCCACTAACCCTGCAACAGGTAGGCTCCATCTGGTTTATATCCTTCCCAGAATTCTTAATCAGAATGATTATGTTCTTTGAAACTGTAGGTTGAGGTCAGTTTTACTCTGTGCTATGCAATATGTACAAGATCTTCGTTTTGAACATGTTGAAAGCTGAGCGAATGTTTCATCAGTCTGCTGCATGTGGAGCCCGGTCGAGATCAGGAATCAGTTGATAATGAGATGAAACAACACTAAATCTTCATTACCTTGTACTCACATTTAAAAAAGAGTATTTTGATAGTTGTGTCACCATGTAATCTTTTGTAAAAACATGAGTAAGAAAATTTGCTGTGACTGTGTGGTTTTCCAAGCTAGCCAATGCAGAATAGAAAATGTGATAATCATAGGATGATGGTGAGTACATTATTATGTCATTCGCTGAGGGCCCCACTGAGCTGTGTGTATTGCAGGGAAAACCCCATCAATCTTGCATGGTAAATTGCTATCTTGGCTTGCATTCTCCTTGGTGCGTGTTGCCTGTCCCTGGATCTGTCAGGAGTCAGCTTGTTACAGGGGGATTTAGGAGAAGTCAGGACTGTAGAACTGTGCCAAAATTAGGGTTTCTTCTATGCATGTGAGGTTACTATTTGTTTGTTTGTTGTTTAACGCTGCCCTCAGCAATATTCCAGCTATATGACGGCGAACTGTAACTTATCAAGTCTGGACCAGACAGTCCAGTGAGTGATATCATGAACATCAATCCATGGTATAGTGATGCAACGACATGCATTAGAAAAGGACATTGAAACCTGGTTGTTGGTTGTAATCAACTCTGCATGTCCCTTGATTCACTGTTGCAATATAATTGTCTGTAATTGTGCTGTACTCTTCATTCAGTATCAGTAAGTATCATGTCATAAGTTATATATACATGTGGATGTGGTGTAGTTTTCAGGGGGCAGTTGGGTAGCCTAGTGGTTAAAGCGTTCTCTCATCATGCCAAAGACCCGGGTTCGATTCCCGACATGGGTACAGTGTGTGAAGCCCATTACTGGTGTCCCCTGTCATGATATTGCTGGAATATTGCTAAAAGCGGCGTAAAACCTCACTCACTCACTATAGTTTTCAAAGGGTCTTATTTGACATTTTGACTTTATTATTTTGTTTAATCAAGAGATAAACATCCTGTGTTTTCAATGTAGGGGTAGGCTACCTGCTGATTAAAACCATGCTCAATTGAATTTGGAACGGAAATCTCAGCGTGAGGTTTCAAATCTTAATAGATTGAGTGAAGTGGCATGGGTTGAGTCCAGTGTTTTGAGTGGGTTGTCAATCAGAATTTACAGAATCGCTGACAACAGCCTTTAAACAAAATATGGCACTCTATATTCTCAAGCAGTTTGTTTACAGCGAAATACTTCACTGGAACCTATGACAGGCACTGAAAGCATGTAGCACATCAACTTCGTAAACTAGCATGATGTGGGCACCCCTAAAGAAACACCTCATGTCACTATTATGATGTCATATCGCTCATTGTCATGCAAAAGATATGACATGACAGTCGTATATAGAAAAGCTCCAATTAGCAAGCTGTCTGTTGTTTAAATACATTCTTGTTGATACAGTGATACCCTGATATTGCGCTCTTCGATAAAGCGTGACCTCGGTTACTACGCGTGGTAACGCATGGCTCCCAAAATTTATGTACTCTTTTAATATGTATCTATATCATGTTTTCTGCACGAATTGTATTGCCATTCATAGCTTTGAATATTGTAGTAACCAAAACTTTGCATTTTGTTGCCTATAATTGTACATTATTTAAATATGACTACCAACAATGACTGTAAAAGAAGAACAATTCTAAAAATATTAGCTTCTGCGGTGATGCGGATGTCACATAAGCTGTTTCAATCAGAGGGGATTTATTGTGATTTCCTCCATCCCACTCACTCGCTCACTCACTCACTCACTCACTCACTCACTCACCCACTCACTCACTAGAACATTACACCTTGCTCCATCCCACTCACTCACTCACTCACTCACTCACTCACTCACTCACTCACTCAACCCCTATAACACGGAGTGGATCCAACATGGGAAAGAGAGCACGTAGGGATTTTGAACCGTTTTATCAATATCATAGCTGTTGACTCCTCACTCACTCACACTGAAAAACGGGGTAGTGTGTAATATCCTAATATCCTAATGACAGGACAAACGACTCATACATGTGAATATCAATTTGATAAGGTGACACACACGCTTTATATTTTCTGTTCTTCTAGGAAAGTACAACTGTGGAAATATACATTATACATTAAACCTTCTCTGACCTTTGTCTGCTTTCTTGTCATCATTTGTGCACAGCAGGAAAATGAAACAAATATAGATCAGTTATTTGTGGTGTCATAACATTATGGCCCATGGTAGTTTATCCTGTTTAAAGAACACTATCCTAGATTAGGCCTGACAATTTCCATCCCAGTAAATATCTGAGAGTAGGCATTGAAATGTAGCATTCCTGTTGCGATGTATTCATCCGAGGATTACCTGGCCCATGTTTCTAGCTATGATTGGGATTTTAGGCATGTGAGTTAATCTTCCACTGATGTGGCTTATGCTGTACAGAGGCCCTGTGGGTTGAAGGTGAAAATGGCTGACTTTCTTATTTTCAAAAATATAATTTCAATAAAGTTGAATGGTGGATTTGAGTCTTAGACACCAGCATCAAAGTACAATTATGTACCTGTGCCTGTTTAGTTTTATGTCATAATGGAAACGCAAAAGGCAGGTAAATATGAAGGCATATCTCCTGGGCTTGATGGTGAATATGAATTTTTTTTTAACTCATGGTCAAGATAAAGTCAAAATCATACTATCAACTCTGCTTTTAGCAGAGATTCTTATGAACATGACAAGGGTTTTGGCGCTTGTGTTGAGAGTCAAGTATTTGAAAGCACCCTCAGATAAAATTTCTGATGGTATGTTTTGCTTATTTATTGTACTTTTATTTAGTCAAAGAGAATATCTGATGAAAAGTTCTACCGAAAGCTTCTAGAGAATAAAATTTTCAATTTTAGAATGCACAGCAAGTCGGTGGACATAAAACAGATTTCCTTGGCATAGCAACACATGGTTTAGTCAACAACCGTTCATTTGAATGTTGTATGAATTAGAAACATGTTATCATTAGATTGATTGTACTAAAACCAAACTTTCTGTTTTGCTTGAAAAGTTTGTGTTTATTTTGTCGTCCTGACTACCTGATAGGTGTTCAATGAAGATAAGAGGCCTCTGCTGAAGGATGGCGCCATACAGCTATACTTATGTACTTACCTAATTTGACAATAAGTGTGATTCGGAAACCATGAGCTTCACATGAAGATTCTAGCAGCTGTCTGTGTCTAAATGGTCTTCCATGTGACACAAGCATTAGCAGCGAACTAAATATGTTATAATGCTCTCAGCACCCCCACATATCACAGCTACAATCAGTTACATGTGTTGCCACAAGCAGGGTAATTTGTTTATGTTTCAACCCATAGTCTATCCTACTCATGATCCAAATACTGACAGGAGTTTCTGGAGAGCTTCCAGTGCACCAGGCTTGTCATTAATTTAGGTGATTCTTACGAACTGAACTGGGGACATGTTGTGCGTATCTGTGGTTTGTGTGGCCCACCAGAAGGGTCAGGTTCAACCTCTGTGGAAACTAAATCATCAGGGTGAAGGTCATGTTATATTCAGTCAGGGTGAAGGTCATGTTATATTCAGTCAGGGTGAAGGTCATGTTATATTCAGTCAGGGTGAAGGTCATGTTATATTCAGTCAGGGTGAAGGTCATGTTATATTCAGTCAGGGTGAAGGTCATGTTACATTTAGTCAGGGTGGAGGTCATGTTAGATTCAGTCAGGGTGAAGGTCGTGTTACATTCAGTCAGGGTGAAGGTCACATTACATTCAGTCAGGGTGAAGGCCATGTTTAACTCTAATTAATTCAGAGTGAAGATCTGTTATCATAAGCCTAGTTTCAGTTTAATTAACATAGTTTGGATTAATGTGGTAACTTTATTTCGGGGTACTTCAGTGTATAGCATCATGTTTTCAAATGACTTTCCAGTTACGGATAAAAAACATTGGATATCAAACCTATTAAGCAAAAACTAAACTGTGTTTACCACAGGGTCTGCTGTTTAAAGTGATAATCTACCATGCCTGGAATATTGGTAAACCTGATAACTATGAGTGAGAGAGGGAGTAAGTCAGTGCTTGAAAATCCTTTTAATTTATAGGGACTTGCTGCGAATAAGCTCGAACATTGTGGCATGATAAAACAATGTTTTCTCACTCACCAACTTTATGAATAATAATGAACCTATTTCAATGAGATGTATCTTGTCCTGATGGTTGTGTTACTGTGTTTCAGATGAGTTGATTGCAACCAGGTGATAATGGGGAGAGAGCAGGGAGGAGGGTGATTGAGGGAGTCGCTGATCACCGCCGCTGCACACGATGCCACGCATACTCTTCCTGCTATTCAGCTTGTCGGTCATGACCATGATGTTTGTAGCCAAGTTTGGTTTGGACAGCCACTTCCAGCAAGCCACCCAAGGCATGCCCAACATCCGGGACCACACCGCCGAGAGTCGCATGGTGCGAGATATGCTGAAGGACAGAGAAGTCCGACACAATCGAGAAGTAACCATCCTCCGGGATCGTATCGGCAGCCTGGAGCATGAACTGAAGTCAGCCAAGGAACGAGTCCATAACCTGACACAAGCAGCAGCAGCACGTCCAACTGTGGCCGAGTTGACATCCAAGGAGATCCTTGAGGGGAAGAACATTGTGATACAGAACAAGACCGAAGACTTCATCAGGTACTTCCAGGAGAAGGTGAAATCTGCGGAAATTCATCAAGGAGTTGCCTTGAAGACTGAGTACGATATTGTTGCATTTGATCGGTTTACTCTCAACAGGGTGTACATGCATGAACCTGGCCTAGGGAAACGGGTCATAGAGAAGCCCATTGGGTATAAGAAGCGAGATCTGTTTGAAATGGTTGCATTTGGAGTGGATCAGCTGAATGTGAATAGATCTGAAAAGGCCAAGCCATATACATTTGAAGATTTCTTGGAAGGTGTTTTCAGGACAGAGCCGACCTCGGGGTCGCACTTTGAGTTGTACTTCAGAAATAAGGACGCTAGCAGTCCCTACTCCTATGTCAAGCTGGTGATGATGAGGCCGTTTGGGCCTCCGATGCTGATCAGGAACACCACTGTGTCCACCAGCCAGGAGTGGGTCAACCTCATCCTGCCTCTCTCGGGCAGAGTGGAGACCTTCCGGCTGTTCATGGACCGCTTCATCACCACGTGTATTAAGCAGGATAAGAGGGTGTATTTGACTGTGGTGTATTTTGGGAAGGAGGGACTTGTGGAAGTGAAGAATATTATGTCTCAAATTGCTAAAGCTTACAAATTCAAACATTTGAAACTTGTAACATTGAATGAGAAGTTTGCGCGAGGCCGTGGCCTGCAGATTGGTGCCTTGAACTGGAAGAGTGGAGATGCCTTATTATTTCTTTGTGATGTGGACATTGTATTTAATAATGAATTTCTTGAGAGATGCCGACTCAATGCAGAGCGTGGAAAACGGGTATATTATCCTATAGTGTTTAGTCTATATAATCCAAATGTCGTCTATGCACTACAAGACATGCAGATTCCATCCCTGAAGGACCAACTCATCATATCTAAAGACACAGGATTCTGGCGTGATTTTGGATACGGAATGACTTGCCAGTTCCGGTCAGACTTCTTGAAAATCAAAGGTTTTGATGAGCAAATAACTGGTTGGGGCGGGGAGGATGTGTTTCTCTATCAGAAGTATGTGAGGAGTGACTACATGGTGATCCGAGCGACCGACCCAGGCATCTTCCACCTGTGGCACGAGAAAGTGTGTGATCCCAACCTTAGCTCTGAACAGTACAAAAGTTGCATACGTTCCAAGGCTTTGAATGAAGCCTCTCACTCACAGTTAGGGCTCCTTGCTTTCAAGGACGAGATGGATATTCATAAAGGTTTTGAAAATTCCAAAAAGAAACAAGTATTATAACCATGGACAAGGTGTTTTGCTTCAGCTGGACAGAATCTATATGGCAATGTACATGTATTGGGCAACTTCTAATCCAAGACGACATGTTCCATTTAGTTCCACTCAGTAACCCTGGGATGAATGTATTGAAAATGTCTGATTGTTTAATATAGTAGGACAGGACTTCTAAAACAGGGTTCGCTTGCCAGGATTTATATTTATGATTATCTTTGTTGTATATCCCTTTCTTTCTGTTATTGTTTAAAGCAAGACGATGCTTTATGGTCTGGTTGGACAGTCGGGTAGCCAAGTGGCCAAATGGTTAATGTGTTCGCTTGTCACACCGAGAAGCCAGGTTCGATTCCCGGGTGCAATGTGTGAAGTCCATTTTTGGTATCCCCGCCGTGATATTGCTGGAATAGTGCTAAAAGCGGCGTGAAACCAAACTCACTCACTCAAGCACTCAGTGGTCTGGTTATGTAATAAGTACCTGCGTGAAACAGAAGCGTGCCTTTGAGTATTTAGGGTCATCAGCTGGAGATTATAATGGTTGTTAAATAGGAGTTAACAGGCAGAGCATGATGTGTTTGAGGAACTTGAATCTAGCTAGGATTGTCCTGAGTCTATTCCCTTTGGGTGCGGTGGGGTAGCCTATTGGTTAAAGTGTTTGTTCGGCCTGCAGAATGGCTGTGTTCTATTCCCAACATGGGTACAAAGTATGGTGCCCATAGCTGGTGTCCCGTGTTGCGATTCTCCTGGTACCCCAGGTATGTTGCTACAAGCAGCGTAAAACCCAACTCACTCACTCACTATTCTCTTAGACTAACTTGAACTCTCTGAAAGAAAACTATTGTAAGATTATTCTTTTTTAAATTGTATTTTAGTATATAATGAGAAGGAGCCCAAAGGATCTCTTCAATTTCAGGAACTGAAGAATTCTAGACTTGCCAAAGTATTGAGACTTGCTTTAAAGTTATAGGATAGGCTTGTTTCAGGGTCTGTCGGTATGAGGGACTAATGGAGGTGAATGTTCTGTACAAACAGGTTTTCTCTGCTCGTATCCCAGGGGTGGAACTATGTGGAATATACAGACCAGGCTCTCCTGGCTGATTGGACACTGACTCTGTGTTCCAGGACATACACATCATACGGCCTGTTCAGTGCTGTGTTTATAAACAGGTTATTCACTTTGGTTAGGAACAAAGTTTAGCAGTATTTGCATTCCCCAGGACAGGTTATATATAGTCTGTAATCGTATATACAGACAACACAGACATACTTTCAGCAAATAAACCATGTTGTCTAGTGACAGCTTCATCTCAGAAGCACCTTCAAAGACATTCAGAAATCCATAAAACATGCTGCACACCAATTTATTTGAATTTCTTCTTAAAAGGAGTCTTTATTTAAACAAGTCAAGCATGTTATGACTGGTCTCCAAGACATTGTGTTTATTTCTTTCCCCTTAAAGAGTTATATCAAAGGGAGACCATGCTGCTAGGTAACAGGCAGACTGCTGGTTGCCATTGAAACGTGACCAGTAAACACAAAAAATCCCATGCACCTGTGTGCTCCAAGAGATGTTTGGTTAAGCTACCCACAGTCCCGTCCAAAGTGTGTAGTCCTGTTTGACCAGTTAAGGTGCGTGTAGTTGCCTTTTGTCATGGCTAGACAAGTAATGAAGTATTTTCATAAGTATTTTCAATTAAATTGTTTTATCTTTATTTTCATCTTTTTCATTATGTACTATTCAAAGTGCAAAGTTAAATTTGAAGAAAATGAAGACTAAATTCAACACTTTATTTGCCGAGAGTCAGCAAGACTAACATACGAGGGACCATATCTGCGGATGATGGACTGAGAGGTGTTGGGAATAGATTGGTGGCTGGGCACAGAGTCTAATTACTACCATATGATCCTTCCCAAGTCAAACATGACAGCAGACTCGAAGCATCTTGTCTTTCAGTCAAACAGCATTTTGTTGTATTCTTTTCAAACATGGCACATAATATAGATTCCTTAAATGTACTGTTACTCATCGGAAATTGTCGATCATAGGTGTTATGCATTTGACTGTATAAATTAACTTGTCAGTATGTGTACTATTAACTAATTGATCAAGTAACCATGTTAATTGAAACCACATGTTCTATATGCTGCACAGATGCAGAGAGCATTCCGCCCCGTCTATCAGGGACATTCTTCTCATCATGCAGATTCCTCCCATATCTGTTAAACTGTTAGCGTGATCACGGAACTATTGTGTTTTCTCAAAACTTTATGAATATCCACATATCTGTTGATTATTTGTCATATTTATCCTGTTCCCATGGCAACATTGATTTCATGAAGACAGGACTATCATTTAGGGAGGTTTCATCGTCAAGGCTTCGTGCACAGGGTCTGCTGTTGATCAGTGGAGAGCAGGTGGGCTGGTGTTCAACTATGAGAACCTTGGTACAACTCAATATACATGTCGTAAGTCTGGGGAAAGGCTTTATGTGGGATTGTTACCGAAGCAACTGTAACTGAGTATTCAGGAGGTCAGGGCACATTTAAATGTCCGGTAAGCAATATTTTTAATCGGACATTTGAGATTCCCAAACGGACGTGTCCGGCGCATATGACAGTTTCCGGACCCCTGCATATACCATTCACTCACTCACTCACTCTACTGCCAGGCAGGCACGATGAGGCACCAGTATTCATTCTGCAAGTCAATAATGCTAAGGGATGATATACTACTCAAAAGAAGTTAAAGATCACCCACTTTATTCATATATTTCCATGAAACATTAACTTAAGGATGAAAGAATCGAGTGTTCTTTAACTTCTTTTGAGTAGCATATTTCATTTTTGCTCTTGTATTAACGATTGACATTTTTGAATAACCTTTCCAAAGGAAGTCTGTCAACCCTAGTCAACCGTATGTACCCGGGGTATTGCTGTATATCTGTTTAACTCTAGTCATAGGTCATGGAGTCATACAAGGTGCTATAGCCATTATGTTGTCATGTTTCCTGTATTCACAAACTGCATTTCTTAGCAAGTATTGATTAAAACACTCATTAATTTATTCATTGTGTTTTTCAATCTACGTATGCAGCATTTGTTATCAATCATAAAGAAAAAAGAATGTTGTTATTTTTGTTTTATTTTTGAATTCCAGTATAACAAATGTGCCAATGTTTATATTTTATGAACAAGTAATGCTCTTGCACCTGTATATAGTGCATTTCCGGACACATCTTGCCAGTTATTGTGTCACAGTACGCAGCCAGTGCCATAGATTTCAGTATTTCATATGTACAGGTGTTTACATGTCCTTAATCAAAGACCGTGAACACTGATACTGACCTATTTTGAATTGTCTCAGGTTTGATTAAAAAAAGTGTCATTTAAGTCCTTAAAAAATGTTTTTCATCAGAAGGTTATTTTCAAAATGAAAAGGTCACCAGACTTTTTTATGTTTCCCCTTTCTTGTCATCAGGCTGGTGAACAGGAAAATCATTCAAACCAACTTGAGAACAATCATTTCAAGGAAAGATAACTCCTATGTTCAAATCCAGACAATCACAACTAATCGCAAACATTTTTTTATTTACAAGACCTGAAATGATTGTTCACTTGAAAGAAAATTATTCCTAAAACTGTTTAAAACGGATAACTGATGAGGAACATTTTTCAGAACTTTAAATGGCCTCAGCTTCCATGCTAATGTCATCAGTTGCAATGTTGATGTTAAAATTTACAATATCGTATCATTTTACATGTGACAGATATGAAGTTTACAGTAACTATTTTCGATAGCATGTACATTTAGTTCGTCCCTTGTTGGTTATGGGTATTTTGGTTTACAATCTCATTAAGATCTGATCTTTACTACGATACAGTTCCCATCTGCATGAAGGTATCACAAAAGGTCAGGTGGACCCCGAGCTTACTTTGACTGTCCAATCTAAATGAAGGATGCATGTGTTCCTGAGCCAATCAGACGTCAGCTTTCTGAATTGATTTATCACTTTACCACCTTGATTTGGAAATTGTGATTGGTGCAAATGAAAACCCACATAATTATTCCTGCGATGGTATTTCTGTTTGGGTGTAGATGCTATGGCGCTCAGAAACAAGAGTGTATAATGGAGCCTCGTTGGTGATTACCTGACTGGAAAGTTTACCTGACACAATCTCCCATTGAGGTCTTCATGAAGAGAGATATCATATCAGAGTAAAAGATCTGAGGTTAATGAGATTGTTTGGTTTTGCTCTTTCTAGTCAACTTTAAGTATGTCTCATTGCGTTTGTCTCCCTTGTTTTATTATCTTGACTTCACACTTCTTTCGTTTTGTTGGTTGCATAAGGCCAGGGTTTTTTTATTTTAAGGATTACAGATTTTTCAGCCCATAGTCCTGGGTTGGAGGAGGGAAAAAAATTCTTTATAAACATATTCTGTGCTCAAAAGTCCGCCATTTGTGACGATAAAGCCCCTTGTAACAATAAAAATTCTACCACTTACAACAAGGACAATTGTCAAGAGAGGCTATTGGAGATCAACAATGATCGATTATGTATCTCTTTACTAGTTTACAACGGTAAATTCATATGTTATTTATTAAAAGATGATGATGACGAATGAAATAACTGACTACGTGGCTGATTTTTTTTTTACATTTTCTCAAGAATTAGAGTCGGCGGGTCCGTAATCCGAAAAATATATAACGCCTGGCCTTAGCTGTATTCAATTATTATATTGGTTCTTATATGTTGCTATATACAGTGGTATATTGACTCATCATATATATTTATAGACATGACTATGACAAGGAAGATTACAACTTCTGGGTAATCCAAGAGAGATCCTATATCAGCAAGTAACTCCTTATGAGGGCCAAAGATCAATATGTATTTGTTGAACATGGTGTAAACTTTCTTCCCTAAGTTTTGAGAAGTATGTATGTTTTCTGTAAATAGGTAGAGTGTATAGATGTAGGTCTAGCTTTGAGTTGTATACACCTGGGAAATGTTTAGCGGAGCTAACTATATATTTACATATAAAATATTTTTACAAATTGTATCATAGTTTCATTTTTTTTACAATACACATGTTGGTTTTGTTTATGAGTGACATCTTCGTTCTGACATACAAAAACTGAACTGAAGATCCAGGGTAGAGAATATGTCTTCAGCAACCCGTTCTTGCCGTAAAAGGCGACAATGCTTGTTGTAAGAGGCGACTAATGGGATCGGGTGGTCAGGCTCGCTGACTTGTTTGATCATGTCATCGTATCCCAATTGTGTGGATCGATGTTCATGATGTCAATCACTGGATTGTTTGGTGCAGACTCGATTATTTACAGACTTGCAATACAGCTGGAATATTGCTGAGTGCGGCGTTAAACAACAAACAAACAAATAAAAAACAAAGATTATCTGATAGTTCTTATTCTTCAGTGACCTTACCTGCCGGTACTTGACTACACGTTTCCTCTCTGGGTTTGTATGTATGGTGTGACTCAGTACTTGTGACCACATAGAGAAACAGAGAGAGAATCTCATCCAAGTGTCTTTGGATGTCAAATATGTCAACACGAGTCAAGACAAGTTTAAGACTCTGAGTCTTGCTGAGCAGTTTTAAACTTTTGTTGATGAGTTTTGATATATTTGATATCAAAGGATACTGGGTGAGAAATTTTTTTTGTCATCCAAAATAATTTGTCCAACTATTTCATTTTGTAACCAGTAATAAGCAGTGTGCAAAAAGTTCAGCAAACCTGCTTCAGTCACATAGAGATTAGTGATGTAATTTGATTGTGGCTTCATGGTAACCGATGACATCACAATGGTCTACAAAGCGCTTTGATGCAATTCTATTGTACTGATATCTCTTAGGAGAGATCACTTGATCTCATCCAAGGAATGTCTATATGGCTGAAATATTGCCGATGTGACGTTGAATTTTAATTCACTCACACTCACCAAGGGATGTACCCTATAGAGGCCAGTTTGGGATGATAAACAGTGTCCTTATCAGCTCCATGATCTGAGACAATTATCCAAAGGTTAATGAGGTTGAAGTTTCAGATATTCCCCAGTTATAAAATGGCGGATGGGTGATGCCTATTTGTTCCCCAGGTGTATTTATACCTTGCCTGTATAAACGTAGTGTGTATAGGTCTAGGCATAGCCACTGTCCATGAGGTGATGACTCTTGCAACACAATACCTCAAATAATCCACTAAGACAATCCGCAATGATATCAATCACCATGACAGTGACCACAACGCCAGGGCATAACATGGGCCACTGCATAACATGGGCCACTGCAGAAAGAGAGTTGGAGATTTTATGAGTGCTTTCAGCAGTGCTGATTTTTCACATGCCATGTTTTCTGTTAAGTAATGTTTCTGCAGTATATCTTAGAAGTATGACTCTGATAATTCCTAAGTCATCTTAGTGCTCTTTCTATCAAATGCCTATGTTATTCTACAGGAGTTATCACAGACATAATTCTACGATTGCTTAATGATGACCTCTGAATTTATGTAATGTAAAATTATTATTTTCTAACCAGATGTGTTATTTGTTGACTGTAATAATTGTATGTGTTAACACAAAAGAAACATTTTCAACGAAAAAACATCTCATTGAACTGTTGGGACAGGGAGTTCTGTTCCTCCCAGCTAACCTTGGGAGGGTATTTTACAGTGGAGGCTTGACGAGTAGTCAGCAGTGGTCATGAGATGTGATCCCTCCCCTGACTCAGAGGGCCATTTCAAAGTTGACTGATGTTTCTTCTTTCAAATATTTGCTTGGAGTCTCCATGTATATGTTCTCCTCGTGATGTTGTTTTGGAATGGAAGCCTCTTTAGAATACTTGTTCTAAAATAATAATGTTGCTATTACAAAAACAAGCTATGTTTTCATCACCAGGAATATGTACAAGACTCACTCTGTCATGCAATTGGCAGCCTCGGCAGTGATGTGAAGAGTTTATTACGAGCAAGTGAGGCGACGGATGTCTATAGTTAGCACAACTGTATTGGGAACTGGAAGTCTATTTACTGCTGAAAACAAATTTACCAGATTGACTGATTTAAAATATCATTGACATATTTTTCATCATATTTATTGTCTTACATATCTCTCCTAAATTATGCCTTCAGATCTGATCATTGTAATGAATAAACATAGCTTTCATTTATGTGTGGTGTTGGATTGGTGTCTGCATGGATCTTGCATCTGCCTACAGTTAACACCTACAGTTAACCCTCTCCCTGAGTGTATTGTTTGTTTGTTTTTTGTTTAGTGCCACACTCGGCAATATTCCAGCTGTATGATGGCAGTCTGTAAGTACTTGAGTCTCGACCAGACTATCCAGTGATTGACATCATGAGCGTCGATCTATGCAAACAGGACACAATGATATACAGTCCATGAGCCTGACCTAATGATTCAGTCTCCACTTACGCATTGCTGAAGACCAATGCTTTCCTGGATCTTTACAGGAGTCTTCCTGAGTGAGTGAGTGAGTGAGTGAGTGAGTGAGCAGGTGAGTGGGTGAGTGAGGTTGCTGAAGACCAATTCTTACTTGGATCTTCCTGAGTGAGTGATTGGGTGAGTGAGTGAGTGAGTGAGAGAGAGGAGTCAACAGCCATGATATTGCTAAAAAGGTTCAAAATCCCTGCGTGCTCTCTGTCCCATGTTGGATCCTCTCTGTGACGTAGTGGATACAGTGTCTGCCATGACAGTGATAGGGGGTGGTCATTCCCCTGGCTGTGTCTACCAAACAATATTATAAGATGGTCCTTGTGATTACAGCTTTAAGGGGATAAAACAGGATTGTTTGCTAGGAGTTTGTATACTGTGTCCGTGTGGCGTATTCATTTTAAACTGCAGCATGGTATCTCAGTGGGGCTGGTTCTATAAAACGGTCATATGTCCGGACTAGTACAATCAGCCAGAGATGCACATGCACGCATGCACATTGCTACAAGATAGTTAACATATACAGCCAATTTAGTAAATACAAATGTTTACTCATAATTGTGCAGAACTTGCCAAACAGGATCATGATACTTGTTCACAATTTGATGACAGATACATGTGCTGGACACAGAGGGTGAGATCTCCCTGCTGGACACAGAGGGTGAGATCTCCCTGCTGGACACAGAGGTGAGATCCCCCTGCTGGACACAGAGGGTGAGATCTCCCTGCTGGACACAGAGGTGAGATCCCCCTGCTGGACACAGAGGGTGAGATCTCCTTGCTGGACACAGAGGGTGAGATCCCCCTGCTGGACACAGAGGGTGAGATCCCCATGCTGGACACAGAGGGTGAGATCTCCTTGCTGGACACAGAGGGTGAGATCTCCCTGCTGGACACAGAGGTGAGATCCCCCTGCTGGACACAGAGGGTGAGATCTCCTTGCTGGACACAGAGGGTGAGATCCCCCTGCTGGACACAGAGGGTGAGATCTCCCTGCTGGACACAGAGGGTGAGATCTCCCTGCTGGACACAGAGGTGAGATCCCCCTGCTGGACACAGAGGGTGAGATCTCCTTGCTGGACACAGAGGGTGAGATCCCCCTGCTGGACACAGAGGGTGAGATCCCCCTGCTGGACACAGAGGGTGAGATCCCCCTGCTGGACACAGAGGGTGAGATCTCCTTGCTGGACACAGAGGGTGAGATCTCCTTGCTGGACACAGAGGGTGAGATCCCCCTGCTGGACACAGAGGGTGAGATCTCCCTGCTAGTCATAGAGCACTACAACACAACACAGAAGGGGAGATCTCCCTGTTAGACACAAAGCACTACACACACACAACACGGGATGAGATCTCCCTGCCAGACACAGAGGGTGAGATCTCCCTGCTAGACACAAAGCACTACACACACACAACACGGGGTGAGATCTCCCTGCTAGACGCAGAGCACTGCACACACAACACAGGTTGGCAGATGTCCCTGCTAGACACAGCACTGCACACACTACACAGGGGGTCTGATCCCCCTGTTTGGTGCAGAGATGTACACACAACACATGTGGTCAAATCTCCCTGCTAGACACAGAGCACTGCACACACAGCACAGGGGGTCAGATGTCCCTGCTAGACACAGAGCACTGCACACACAACACAGGGGGTCAAATGTCCCTGCTTGGTTCAGAGATGTACACACAACACACAGGGTCAGATCTCCCTGCTAGACACAGAGCACTGCACACACAACACAGGGGGTCAAATGTCCCTGCTTGGTGCAGAGATGCACACACAGCACAGGGGGTCAGATGTCCCTGCTTGGTGCAGAGATGTACACACAACACACAGGGTCAGATCTCCCTGCTAGACACAGAGCACTGCACACACAACACAGGGGGTCAAATGTCCCTGCTTGGTGCAGAGATGCACACACAGCACAGGGGGTCAGATGTCCCTGCTTGGTGCAGAGATGTACACACAACACACAGGGTCAGATCTCCCTGCTAGACACAGAGCACTGCACACACAACACATGTGGTCAAATCTCCCTGCTAGACACAGAGCACTGCACACACAACACAGGGGGTCAAATGTCCCTGCTAGACACAGAGCACTGCACACACTACACAGGGGGTCAGATGTCCCTGCTTGGTGCAGAGATGTACACACAACACATGTGGTCAGATCTCCCTGCTAGACACAGAGCACTGCACACACAACACAGGGGGTCAAATGTCCCTGCTAGACACAGAGCACTGCACACACTACACAGGGGGTCAGATGTCCCTGCTTGGTGCAGAGATGTACACACAACACAGGGGGTCAGATCTCCCTGCTTGGTGCAGAGATGTACACACAACACAGGGTCAGATCTCCCTGCTTGGTGCAGAGATGTACACACAACACACAGGGTCAGATCTCCCTGCTTGGTGCAGAGATGTACACACAACACACAGGGTCAGATCTCCCTGCTTAGTGCAGAGATGTACACACAACACACAGGGTCAGATCTCCCTGCTTAGTGCAGAGATGTACACACAACACACAGGGTCAGATATCCCTGCTTAGTGCAGAGATGTACACACAGCACACAGGGTCAGATATCCCTGCTTGGTGCAGAGATGTACACACAGCACACAGGGTCAGATATCCCAGTTTGGTGCAGAGATGTACACACAACACACAGGGTCAGATCTCCCTGCTTGGTGCAGAGATGTACACACAACACACAGGGTCAGATCTCCCTGCTTGGTGCAGAGATGTACACACAACACACAGGGTCAGATCTCCCTGCTTAGTGCAGAGATGTACACACAACACACAGGGTCAGATCTCCCTGCTTGGTGCAGAGATGTACACACAACACACAGGGTCAGATCTCCCTGCTTGGTGCAGAGATGTACACACAACACACAGGGTCAGATCTCCCTGCTTAGTGCAGAGATGTACACACAACACACAGGGTCAGATCTCCCTGCTTAGTGCAGAGATGTACACACAACACACAGGGTCAGATCTCCCTGCTTGGTGCAGAGATGTACACACAACACACAGGGTCAGATATCCCTGCTTGGTGCAGAGATGTACACACAACACACAGGGTCAGATCTCCCTGCTTGGTGCAGAGATGTACACACAACACACAGGGTCAGATCTCCCTGCTTGGTGCAGAGATGTACACACAACACAGGGTCAGATATCCCTGCTTGGTGCAGAGATGTACACACAACACACAGGGTCAGATCTCCCTGCTTAGTGCAGAGATGTACACACAACACACAGGGTCAGATATCCCTGCTTGGTGCAGAGATGTACACACAGCACACAGGGTCAGATATCCCTGCTTGGTGCAGAGATGTACACACAGCACACAGGGTCAGATATCCCAGTTTGGTGCAGAGATGTACACACAACACACAGGGTCAGATATCCCTGCTTAGTGCAGAGATGTACACACAGCACACAGGGTCAGATATCCCTGCTTGGTGCAGAGATGTACACACAGCACACAGGGTCAGATATCCCAGTTTGGTGCAGAGATGTACACACAACACACAGGGTCAGATATCCCTGCTTAGTGCAGAGATGTACACACAGCACACAGGGTCAGATATCCCTGCTTAGTGCAGAGATGTACACACAGCACACAGGGTCAGATATCCCAGTTTGGTGCAGAGATGTACACACAACACACAGGGTCAGATATCCCTGCTTAGTGCAGAGATGTACACACAGCACACAGGGTCAGATATCCCAGTTTGGTGCAGAGATGTACACACAACACACAGGGTCAGATATCCCTGCTTAGTGCAGAGATGTACACACAGCACACAGGGTCAGATATCCCTGCTTGGTGCAGAGATGTACACACAACACATGGGGTCAGATGTCCCTGCTTGGTGCAGAGATGTACACACAACACACAGGGTCAGATCTCCCTGCTTAGTGTAGAGATGTACACACAGCACACAGGGTCAGATATCCCTGTTTGGTGCAGAGATGTACACACAGCACAAAGGGTCAGATATCCCTGTTTGGTGCAGAGATGTACACACAACACACAGGGTCAGATATCCCTGTTTGGTGCAGAGATGTACACACAACACAGGGGGTCAGATATCCCTGCTTAGTGCAGAGATGTTCACACAACACACAGGGTCAGATATCCCTGTTTGGTGCAGAGATGTACACACAACACAAAGGGTCAGATATCCCTGTTTGGTGCAGAGATGTACACACAACACAGGGGGTCAGATATCCCTGTTTGGTGCAGAGATGTTCACACAACACAAAGGGTCAGATATCCCTGTTTGGTGCAGAGATGTACACACAACACAGGGGGTCAGATATCCCTGTTTGGTGCAGAGATGTACACACAGCACAAAGGGTCAGATATCCCTGCTTAGTGCAGAGATGTACACACAGCACACAGGGTCAGATATCCCTGTTTGGTGCAGAGATGTACACACAACACAGGGGGTCAGATGTCCCTGCTTAGTGCAGAGATGTTCACACAACACACAGGGTCAGATATCCCTGCTTGGTGCAGAGATGTACACACAACACAGGGGGTCAGATGTCCCTGCTTGGTGCAGAGATGCACACACAGCACACAGGGTCAGATCTCCCTGCTAGACACAGAGCACTGCACACACAACACATGGGGTTATATGTCCCTGCTTGGTGCAGAGATGTACACACAACACACAGGGTCAGATCTCCCTGCTTAGTGCAGAGATGTACACACAACACACAGGGTCAGATATCCCTGCTTGGTGCAGAGATGTACACACAACACACAGGGTCAGATCTCCCTGCTTAGTGCAGAGATGTACACACAACACACAGGGTCAGATATCCCTGCTTGGTGCAGAGATGTACACACAACACACAGGGTCAGATCTCCCTGCTTAGTGCAGAGATGTACACACAACACAGGGTCAGACATCCCTGCTTGGTGCAGAGATGTACACACAACACACAGGGTCAGATATCCCTGCTTGGTGCAGAGATGTACACACAACACACAGGGTCAGATCTCCCTGCTTGGTGCAGAGATGTACACACAACACAGGGTCAGATATCCCTGCTTGGTGCAGAGATGTACACACAACACACAGGGTCAGATATCCCTGCTTGGTGCAGAGATGTACACACAGCACACAGGGTCAGATCTCCCTGCTTGGTGCAGAGATGTTCACACAACACACAGGGTCAGATATCCCTGCTTGGTGCAGAGATGTACACACAACACACAGGGTCAGATATCCCTGCTTGGTGCAGAGATGTACACACAGCACATGGGGTCATATGTCCCTGCTTGGTGCAGAGATGTACACACAACACAGGGTCAGATATCCCTGCTTGGTGCAGAGATGTTCACACAACACACAGGGTCAGATATCCCTGCTTGGTGCAGAGATGTACACACAACACACAGGGTCAGATATCCCTGCTTGGTGCAGAGATGTACACACAACACACAGGGTCAGATATCCCTGCTTGGTGCAGAGATGTACACACAGCACACAGGGTCAGATCTCCCTGCTTGGTGCAGAGATGTTCACACAGCACACAGGGTCAGATCTCCCTGCTTGGTGCAGAGATGTACACACAACACACAGGGTCAGATCTCCCTGCTTGGTGCAGAGATGTACACACAGCACAGGGGGTCATATGTCCCTGCTTGGTGCAGAGATGTACATACAACACAGGGGCTCAGATGTCCCTGCTTGGTGCAGAGATGTACACACAACACACAGGGGGTCTGATCTCCCTGCTAGACACAGAGCACTGCACACACAACACACACGGTCAAATCTCCCTGCTAGACACAGAGCGCTGCACACACAGCACAAAGGGTCAGATCTCCCTGCTTGAGCAGAGAAGTACACACAGCACAGGGTCAGATGTCCCTGCTTGATGCAGAGATGTACACACAACACACAGGGTCAGATCTCCCTGCTTGTACACACAACACAGATGTGTCGGCAGATCCACCACAAGGCTGAGCAGGAGAAGGGCGAGGGACTCTGTTGTAAACATGTCATGTATTTAGAGACTGTTAGTGCTGATTTGTATATTGCCCCTGTCGGAACTACTGACATTAAAGGCTGACGCATCCCGCCTGTACTTGAAGGTTTTATAACCATGCCAGGAAGACTGTGCGTGAAGGATGTCTTTTCTCCATCTTCCCCTACTTCTGGGCTCTGTATGTCAGTCACAGCAGTAACTTGTGGGAATGCACTGGTAACAAGTTCTCACTTGATCTTCAGGGGACTGACTTTACGAAGGCAGCTGGGTTGCTGGGAGTGAATGCTGTTTAATGACAGAGTCAGCCTCAGCCATATTCCATACTGCCACGGCACTTTTACCGACAGATATTACGGTCTCAGTAACCGATAGTTTGAATCTCAATTAATTGGAACCAGAGCCCAGTTAGGCCACAGTTCATATTTTGCATATAACCCTGATCTAGATTTTGAAATGAAATACTTCTAAAAAACGTAAAAGAACACACGATTCTTTCATATTACTACAGTTAATCTGACATAACATTGACGTCTTTGGAGTAGCATTTAAACTGACGGCCAAAAGAAATTTAATTCTTTAAAAACACAAGTTCAAAATAAATCAATGCAAAACACATCGCCCACAACACACACACCATTACCATCTGTGGATTATATATATGGCATGTACTCTGCAAAAAAACCCCGTAAAAGTGATTTCAGATGTATATTCTATATATCATATAAACAATCAACAGATGCAATCGATTGTTCAAAATTGGCACACATCATTGTCCTTGACCCAGGTTCCGTATGGCAAATATGGAACAGTAGATTTTGAAGGCGAATGTCATCTGTGCTAGGGCTGGGACGGGTAACTAGGGTACTCGGGTCGGGTGGGTCCTAAGTAGTACCCGGGTACCCACAGGACTACCCGGACCCGTGCGATATATTGTTTAATGACAAAAACTCACTATAGCTATAGCTGGTAGATTTGAACTCATCCCATCCCATCTGTACTCATTATCTTGTGTGGCCACCACTAGAGTGCCAAACTGACTGGTATCCCGAATTGTGGCCTGGGGAATGTTCACCCACTCTTCAGTGCTTGTGACAACCGTCGGGGGTTCTGTGGCTGTTGCTGACGTGCTCGCAGTCGTTGATCCAGTGCGTCCGATAAATGTTCGATTGGGTTTAAATCAGGAGACCTGGAGGGCCATGGCAGGACCTGGATGTTGTGATTCCTGAAAAAGGCTGTTGTCAGTCTTGTCGCGTGAGGTCGGGCATTGTCTTGTTGGAAAATGACGTTCGCTTATGACATAATGGGAAGGACGTGTGGCCGAAGAATTTCATCCGTGTAACGTTGTGCCGTTGCATTCCCTTGAACGTGCACCAAGTCTGTTCTACAGGTGTAGGAGATGGCTGCTCACATCATCACATCATTATCTGTCCACTTCCTGTATGCGGTGTCGTGCATAACGTTCCCCGCGACGCATGCAAGGACGACGTCGCCCATCCGCACGGCAATGCATAAACCATGACTCATCACTAAACCAAACTTGTTTCCATCGCAGTTGTAGACATACTCTGTAATCTTGACACCACTGACGTCGCAGCCGACGATGCAGGTCCTTCAAAAAGACCCCTCGAATACCCGTAAAAAGTGCCAATGACGTTGTAAGATTGTGGGGGCATGCAAATGAAAACCCCACTTTTCTATAGCCCAACAAGTGATGTTACACGTGCATGTCATGTTGTTGCGTTTCAGCGCCAGGCTCTCAAGTGATTGTGTTTTTGCGATCTTTCCATCTTTTTACCATATTTCTGCAGTACCTAATTTTTTCCACACAAATCAACCCCAATCCATGCAGAAATGACGATTTCGTTTTGGGTATTAATTGTATATGGATATTGTGAACACTCTGTCAGATATATACAATATTATTACTTTAGCGGGTTTTTTTTGTTTTTGTAGAGAATATATCAAGACATTTATAAATTATAACAATGATAATAAACAAATAAAACACAATGACTTCGTGGTGGAACTTTGTAGAATAGTCATTTTGTCTTATTTCCTGTGCACTGGGCGAGCTACAAAGGATACGATACTTTGTGGATGCTTATTTATAACTGTTTTGTTTCAGTATATTATTTGAAATCTTTCAGGGGAAAATACATTTATCCAAGATGAAGGGGCAACTTAATATATCCTGTGGTTAAAGCATCTCAATCCACATTTGAAAGGGGCGTTACGGGGCATGCACATACCATGAAGTCAGCATTTTCAAAATAGGATCCAATATTCTGATGTTTCACTTTCCCTACCTACATCTTGGCGTAATTTGGAGAAAAATATGTAAAACAAGAAATGGAACTAATCTGAATCTGTATTGCAGATGTACCATGCGTCGTTCAAGGCCAGTCATCCCACCAACTCAATACACGACTTGTCAGTGCTGCTGCCTGCTCGGGTTTTTTTGGGGAGGACAAAGGTTACTGACTTAATTGCCTTGAACATGACGCGTGGTTCCATCAAACATGCCGCTAAACACCACACGGCACAGCAGCATCATGAAGATAATGAAGACGACCGAGATAGGCGACAAGTGGGTCGGTTCTTGCGATGATTAGGCGGTAATTAACTGTGCCCACTTCATGGAAATTCTGATTATGGTACTGGTGCACCAGTGGCTGAATCCTGATTAGGAGCGTGCGTGCGTGCGTGCATGTCTCTGCGCGCATGCGTGCGCGTGTCTTTGTGCGTGTATACGTGCCTCTGCGTGCGTGTGCGCGTGTCTCAGCGTCTGTGCGGGTCTGTGCGTTCGTGCCCGTGCGTGTCTGTGTCTGGACGTGTGTGAATGCGTGACTTGGTGCCTGTGTGAGTTCCTCATGCAGGAAGCCTTGCTAATATATAGATTGTGTGTGACTGCCTGTATCGGTATGTGTGTACGAGTAGGATGATGTACCAATCCGCTTAGCATGTCTGTAACGGCATGTGAGCACATGTGTGCAGCCGCACTGGATGTAACCAAGCTCCTTCCCAGCGCGTGACACCTTCGTTACACTCTCGGTAACATCGGTGCCACAAGTGTGGGCGCGGCCATTTCAAGAATCTTGAAATTTGCCCTCCAACCCCATATGTAGTAACGTTTATACTTTTGTTTATGTCTTGGGGAATGCCATCATATTTCAATTTGAAAAGGTTTACGACTGACCATGTTTTCCAGATGAATTTACTTTGTTGTTTTGATAATCAGATTGGTTCGAGATTGCAGGCTAACGGAAAATCAACCAACTTCTCCCTTACATTCTTACTATATCAATAACACGATAGTTTTAATGAAACAGAAATTCAAATTGACAAACGAAGAAAGTAATTTAGCAGCGATAAGTGTATTCGGCGTCACGACAGTCGTCACTTGTTTGTAAACATAACGGTCATTCGGTTGCTAGTTCAACTCCATGTATGGTTGTAGCCACATATTCACAGTGGGGAGTTTTGACTTGTGGCAGCGATAGTATAGAGAGCTCCCGGAACGTACTATCGCTGTGAGGAGCTTGGGATGTAACGAAGCAAGGGAGATAACACATAACAGGTGCCCCATCCTTTCATCCACACCGGAAGTTCATACATAGCGTGACCTGACCTGCGCACTACACACTAGTACACGATAAAGGTTTCAGCAATTATTACACGTCTTGTCGTTTGAAGTAAGGGTATACACTATTTATCTATGTCCAATGTTTCTAGAACATATAACTCCCGGCTCCTCGTAATATAGCTCAGAGTATGATAAATTGTACTGGAATCTTCAAGAATTATGTGAGTGAGTTGGGTTTACGTCACTGTTTGCAATAGTCCAGCACTATCACGACGGGTGACGCTAGAAATGGGTTTCACACATTGTAACCATGTTTGGAATCGAACCCAGGCCGTCGCTGTGATGAGCAAATGCTTTAACCACCACTGCCACTGCCACGAATCTTCTTGGACGCCCCTGACATGGTGGATGGTGTCACATCTAAAAGAAGAACCGCATGGTGGTCGCTGGTTGATGGACATGGGTGTATGTGCTGCAAGATCTCTATTGTCACTGGTAGGACCCGTAAAGAGGTCTTCAACAACTCATGCTTGCCGTAAGAGGCGACTATGTTGTCGTAAGAGGCGACTAACGGGATCGGGTGGTCAGGCTCGCTGACTTGGTTGAAGCATGTCATCGTATCCAAGTTGCGTGGATCGATGCACATGATATCAATCACTGGATTGTCTCGATTATTTACAGACCGCCGTCATATAGCTGGAATATTGCTGAGTGCGGCGTTAAACAAGAAACCACAAAACAAAGAATGTTGCTGGTAGATGGACGTGGATGTATGTTGCGTTGTCTCTCTTGCTACTGGTAGGGAGGTGAATGCATAGCCAAAGCTTAGCGTTCTATGTCCTTTCCCCTTCTCCGGATGCATTAGCCGTGTTCTAGCTAGTCTCTGAAATGAACATATTTTACAGAAAAAAAACAGTTGTTAAATTTTAGTTATAAAATATAATATAAAGGAGTCCAGAGACTTTCTTCATTTCCAGACGCGATACTGCAGCAATCTAGACTTGCTAAACATTATAGACTTGCATGGGTTTTATTTGATATAGATTTCAGGGTTTTTATGGCAGACTATCCAGCTCCGAACAAGCTGTCAGACACTATGGTAGGGAATTGGACGCTCGTCCCGGCCTATCTTTGCTCCAAGGCTGTACTGAAAGATAAATCCATGTATGTGTAGTAATTCTATCCTCCTAATAGGCAAGTCTAGATATGTGGACAGTACAATGACTCCAGTATCTTATAGGGACAACTTGTTAATATTTACATAATCTAGACATTATGATTAAAACTTATAATTATTGCCTTAGAGACTTGTGCAAGTTTTATCCCGGCCGTGTGTGTGTTTGTGTGTGTATGTGCGTGCGTGCGTGCGTGTTTGTGTGTGTGTGTGTGTGCGCGCGCGCGCACACATCTGGCAGCGACAGCCACTTGGCGACCCTTCCTTCCACTCACAGGACGTTATAGGAGATATACCTCATGTTCTCTTATACACAACCTATCTTCATGCAACACATGTTAGCCGTTAACCGCGAGAGGGGTTTTCACTTACGAAGCAAGCGATTATACGATACGTGGCAGTCAGGATGTATGATTGATAATCCAGAAGCTGAATGCTGTTGAGATTCCTATGATTGCAGGGTTTCTAGAACCATTCCACGAACTCTTTCATTGAAACACTGTAATTAAACTGTTTACCAAAACAACATCGCCAAAATAAAAAAATACAACATATGTGTATTTTCGTGTTAACTAATTGGATTCGGTATTGCATGTGTATCACGTGATAAGGCTTCTTTATAATGATCATATCTGCCTTCGTGTGTAAAGAAACATGATGTGTTAGTGAGAGGTGGGGCGGGTTTGGATCCACTTTTGTAAATTCCGGTACCATTTCGGTCGGGGACATCAAGTATTGAGGTTCCAAATGTACCATTCAGGGAACTAGGGCCTAACCATCAAGCTGCACAGGAAGAACGCATTATCGGGAGAAGGCCTAACTACAAAGATGCACGGGAATAACGTATTATCGGGGGAAGGCCTAACTACCAAGATGCACGGGAATAACGTATTATCGGGGGAAGGCCTAACTACCAAGATGCACGGGAATAACGTATTATCGGGGGAAGGCCTAACTACCAAGATACACGGGAATAGCGTATTATCGGGGGAATGCCTAACTACCAAGATACACGGGAATAACGTATTATCGGGGGAAAGCCTAACTACCAAGCTGCACAGGAAGAACGTATTATCGGGGGAAGGCCTAACTACCAAGATGCACGGGAAGAACGTATTATCGGGGAAAGGCCTAACTACCAAGATGCAAGGGAATAACGTATTATCGGGGGAATGCCTAACTACCAAGATGCACAGGAATAACGTATTATCGGGGGAATGCCTAACTACCAAGATACACGGGAATAACGTATTATCGGGGGAAGGCCTAACTACCAAGATGCACGAGAAGAACGTATTATCGGGGGAAGGCCTAACTACCAAGATGCACGAGAAGAACGTATTATCGGGGAGGCCCAACCATCACGCTGCACGGGGATAACGTATTATCGGGGGAAGGCCTAACTACCAAGATGCATAGAACGAACGTATTATCGGGGGAAGGCCTATCTACCAAGATGAACGAGAAGAACGTATTATCGGGGAGGCCCAACCATCACGCTGCACGGGAATAACGTATTATCGGGGGAAGGCCTAGATATCAACCTGCACAAGAACAGCGTATTATCGGGGGAAGGCATGACCATCAAGCTGCACAGGAAAAGCGTCTTATCGGGACTGACCCACACCGTACACAGAAAGTGCGTTATCGGGGAGGGGTCAAACAGACCCTGAAACAAATATATCCAATACAGCCCATGCAATTCAAGTCTATAATGTTTGGCAAGTCTAGATTACTGCGGTATGAAAATGAAGAGAGTCTCTAGACTCCTTTTTATTATATTTGTATTAAGATAATGTAAAGACTGTTTTTTCTGTAAGATATGTTCTTTTCAGAGACTAGATGTTAGTCTAGGGAGGGGCTGATCCACGCCCTGCATAGGAAGACCGTAGTATCGGGGGAGGGACAGATCTACACACTGCACAGAGGACTGAGAGGGGCTGACGGACACAGGCTCGCGGTGTACATCCCGTATAGGGTGCTCTTTATTCCATGCATTTTGCTTCAGACTTCAGACGATATTACATGTCCATTGACATTTCCACAATCGCTAGGGTTAAACATGGACATAATTACATAATAGATTTAACAAATGGCTGTGGTGATGAAAGGGTATGGCATGGGCGTGTGTGAGAGTAGTTAGTGTTCAAATGTTCTTGGATAGGCGATGACGTTGAAATGATCGCTCATTACACGACCTTGACCTCATCGCTCTCATCGCTAGGATTCGCGTGTCATGAATTGGATTTATGTCACGTCCATTTCTGCAGGACTTTGTTACATTCGAGAGACACAATCTGGAATAACAATACGAACAACAGAAGACGATTCTCCAAATCAACATGCTGGTGTCATAAGCTAGCCGCTTAGCGATAACGTTGCCATCGAGTAGTAAGCCAATCTGTGGCACCACGTTGAGGAGGCGCAACCCCTTGTTAGAAATGTGCCTGGTTAGCAAGGAGGTCGTTCTCAGACACTTGGCTGTGTCCAAATGACGTTCGGTTAACCCACATTCCCTACACGTCAATAAGACTTCACATAAATCCTTCTCTTTTTATATTTTCGTGAGAATATCTTATCTTTTGAATCGGTTAGAATACTCCACACTTAATGAAATGCGTCATTTAAGGATTAAACTGTTAGGTGAAAAACGCACATTTTCCTTCGTTATGGAATGATGACATAATTAAAAAGCTAACCAGCTGTGAGCAGGAGCCTGGCTGGTGTATGCTGTGAGACGCTGTGACGATCAGAGGAGGAAGACAGACCTTCCAGACACGTCCACCAAGTGGGGACCGCAGTCCCTCAACCCAGCCATCTATCTAAACTCATCTTAGCGTTATCGCGTCCATTCCCTCTGTACCATAACAAGGAAATTCATCTGGGTACATTTCAGTCTTCTTATTCAGGGACACGGGGACATGGGGGCACGGGGACACGGCCGAGTTGTTTCGTACAAAGGAAATTCTTTCAGCGTGCCAGAAACCTATACAGTCGAGTCTCGTTAATCCGACAATCAGCTTTATCCGACACTAATGATGGGAACCGATTAAATCAGTGCTATTTAGACCCGTTCATACGACAGTCTCGCACTCCGACTCCGACACACCTAATTTGCAACAAATTGCTGAAATCTCACTTATAGATCAGTCTCGTTAATCCGACACAGTGATCAGCGTATTCCGTGGTCATCTGCCCGCGAGTACACAGCCCCGTGTTTTGACGCGAGACCGACCGCCTCCTTGGTCTAGTGATAGAGCGTCCACCCGGAGAGCGGAAGGTCCGGGGTTCGATCCCCGACCCGCGTCATACCAAAAGACCTTAAAAGATGGTACTTGTTGTTACCCTGTCTGGCTAAAACAAGGACTGGTCGGTTCGGAGTCAGTATACTGTGTTTGAGTGGGGTATTCATGTTAAACTGCGGCATGGTATCTCAGTGAGCTAGCACTATAAATCGGCATCAGTCCGGACTAGTACAAGCAGCCAAACACACACACACACGCTATATAAGTGCAATAATCTTGGACGCGCCGTTAAACCCAATTTCACCTCACCTCACCTGATGCGAGACCAGTCGGCCAGTAGCTGAATACTAGTATTTCGATACTGCAGAGATAAACATGCTTAACAATAAACAATTACTGCTTTGAATAAACAAAACAGGATTAATCACATGCTTAGATTACCACAATCTCATTTCTGTTTCTATTTCGAATCCCAGTTTCTCCCTGATTATGTTTTTAGGTTTGTCACGACCAAACCCGCGCTCGTTGGTTCACCAACCTGATAAACGCCTAAGACCTGCATTACTTCGGGCTTTCTTCTCCAACATGAAGCCGAAGATAATTGAAATCCTGCTCAAAGCGGCGCCAAAACCAAATTCACATACCCACACACCGCCCTGTTCAAAGAAAGCGGATGGCGCAGTGGTCTTTGACGTTGCAGTGCACTGTGAGGAGAGGCGTCCCCAAGCCGTGCCGGTACGCTGGGTGTAGGTTCGAGTCCAGATTCACGCCGAATCTGACCCTTGGTTTATCAGCACCATACCCGTGCTATTAGGTGGCAACATGTGGTAAGTATCATTCGCCTGCGTCACTTAAGCATATCTTCCTCATTAAGTTTATGATACACTGGATTAATTAAGTTTTACGCCGAAATTGTGGAGCTATTCTCGCCAAGTCGACGCCTATCAACTGATTTACTGTTCAAAGCGCAGCAACATCCACCTCAATGACTCACTCAAACGTATTAGAACACATATAAGAAACACGTCGAAAAATAGACTTAAAATAACAATGAAGAGTTTTTGACCTACCATCAGCAATATTGCAGTCATGTGATGTGAGACCCTGATAGAAATACCCACAACGCATTTGTCACCACTCGCCCCTTTCCGTAACCCGAAAGAAGACTCGCCCCCTGTCGATGAATGCTATGTGCGAAAATACGACAAACCAATCAAAATGAGCGTGTAACGTCAAGTACTTCCGTCAAAGAATCCCTCAGGAATAATGTTTGATTTTACACATGTCTTGCATCTAAACATATACCCAACATACAGTTAAATGTGTTCCATCATACTGTATAACACCTGAAGTCCCGATGTGTCTTAAATAGCATCTGAAATATATATGACTTATGCGTGAATCATTACGCAACGAGTTGACAATTCTTTTAGTTGTGTCCGTTTGCGCTTAGACGGAACCCAGTCGCACAAAATGGCCACGAGTCGCTATTCGGCTTGTCCCGGAATAACACGAGTTAGTCACAAATGACCGACAACGCCAAAACTACAGCGGTTCCTACATTCTGTCACCACCAAGACACATCGCCTCGTTTATACAGTTGATGACAACTGGTCTATTTTCCAAAAAAATTACAATTCAAACCATTGGAGACCCAAAATCCATTCCCAAAATGGTAAAACTGAAGGAACAAAACAACTTGATATTGGTGCTTGAAGCGGCGTGAGTCTCACTCACTCACTCACTCACTCGCCTACTTCTCCGGTAACAACCCGCTGAAATTCTCAGTTGAAGCCCAAACCTCGCGGGATTACACACTCTGGGTCCAAGTGAATATGGCCCCGATGTCACAGGGAAATTACAACTTACTATTTACTTTTCATGTACACGGCTGACCTCTGTACGTGTTATCTCTGGATAAACTTATATTGTCCCGTCAGTGCCAACTTTGAGGTGCAGGAAGTGATACAACAATGAACTGCGGCACAACGAATTTGACACCTGGCTTAGGGATGGATGGGAGAGAAATATAGCAGCCATGATATATCAGATTGTGTATAGAAAAGGCAAACTTGATGAAACTGTCAGCTGGAACATCCCTGTAGTAGAGGACTAGAGAACACCTCTGTCCTGAGTTGTCTGCCTCCATGACACCAAGAACTCTGTACGAGATGGAATACTTCTGTAGTACCTTTTTGGAGGACAGAATATCGACTGAATAAATAAACACCTGCCCTGTCTAAAACTGAAGATCGCCTGAATAGACACCTACCCTGTCTAAAACGGAAGTTCGCCTGTAAAAATAGACACCTGCCCTGTCTAAAACTGAAGATTACCTGAATAAATAGACACCTGCCCTGTCTAAACTGAAGATCGCCTGAATAATAGACAACTGCCCTGTCTAAACTGAAGATTGCCTGAATAATAGACACCTACCCTGTCTAAAACTGAAAATCACCTGAATAAATAGACACATACTCTGTCTAAAACTAAAGATCGCCTGAATAGACCCATACCCTGTCTAAAACTGAAGATCGCCTGAATAAACACCTGCCCTGTCTAAAACTGAAGATCGTCTGAATAAATAGACACATTCTCTGTCTAAAACTGAAGACCGCCTGAATAAATTCTACCTGTCTATAACAGGAGATCCCGGAATAAACAGAAACTGAAGATCGCCTGATTTACTATAGACACATTTACCGTCTATAACTGAAGATCGCCTGATTTACTATAGACACATTCTCTGTTTATTACTGAAGATCGCCTGATTTACCTTTGACACATTCTCTGTCTATACCTGAAGATCGCCTGAATTACTGTAGACACATTCACCGTCTATAACTGGCATAATCTGAGTCTGAACAACGCTTGGAGAACTACACACAAAACGTTTGAAGAACAAGTCACCAGCTGAGAAAACACGTGGTGTTTTGTTTACGTGCATATTGTTGCATGGAGTCGATTCTGGTGCGATGCAAACACTACCTTCCCGATACACAATTGACATATACGTTACAAGGTGCACAATCAAGACCGTGGAGTGTTTCCATACCGCGCACCTGCAGCTTTCCGAGCTGAATTCCACATAGACGCCATCTACCACTTTACACTATTACATGCTAATTAGGGATCACTGTTCACCCAGCAACATGCTAATAAACATTCCTCACAAGGAGGTACGGCATGTTGGCGTTGCAGGCTGCAGCTTTTAGTGATGGCTGTGTTTCCGTGGGGATTCTGGTTTAGAATAGCCCCTAGCAATCTTGCCTGGTCGTATGAGGCAACTTAAGGGATCGGGTGGTCAGACTCGTTGACATTGTTGATGGCGTGTCAACGCTCTCTGACGCTCATAATATCAATTTTTGGATTGTCTGGTCAAGACTGGATTATTTACTGACCAATGTCAAATAGCTGAAAAAGTCCGGCGTAAAACAACAAACAAACAAACAAATTATAATATCGATCAGTGGATTTTTTGGTCCAGATTCGATTATTTACAGGTCGTCGTTATATAGCTGGACTATTGCTGAGTGCGACATTAAACAACAAACGCACACACACGCGCACGCACGAACGCTGGGATGGTCTCAGGCGCACATGCATAGGTGCGCTCAGCTTCAACAGAATGTTTCAGATCCCAGGCAATATTCTGATTATGCAGAGTTCACAACCAGGACACGACACATGGAAACCATTGAGAGCACTTTTGTTAGACGGTGCAAGTCAGCCATAGAACGAATTGAAGTAACGCAGACAGTCAACTTCACGGCATGCATGCTCGCTTGTGTTTGTGTTTCGTTTGGGTGAGAAACAAGTACACAATGCCGTGTAGCTATATTGACGCCATGCTTCATGTGTTCATCATGCTCAGACATGCGATACCCACTTATTCTTAACCCAGGAGTATTCTCGTACAATGACTGCATGTAAGGCACCAGAAACACATACTCCGAATTATTGATCCCCTTTGCACTAAACGCGTAATCGTGTGAAACAGACAGCGTTAGCCTGCAATGTGATACGATCTACTGGAGAGCGGATACTCATTGTAACGTCATTTGTATTTTTATATATTCACTCATTTGCCAGCTTGATTATTTACCCTTCCGCCCTGGAAAATTATAAACAAATTTCCCGTTTTTCAAAAATAATACGCGCTGCATGTTATCGCAAGGGTATTCAAATGAAAGTAACGATATTTTTGTCGTCTTTGAACCCTCCTGTTTTGTATCATCAGGACTCTTATACTGATACAATAACAGTTACAGCTAACCGATAGCTCTAGTCTTGGCCAAGGCTGTTTATTCACTCACTCACTCACTCTATGACGACGATCAGTAATATAATCGAGTCTGGACCAGACAATCCAATGACTGACATCAAAACATCGATCCAGGCAGTTGGGATACGATGACATGCAAATCAACCAAGTCACTTAGCCTGGTGCACCACCCGATGCATTTAGTCGCCCCTTAGTCGCTGGGGACCGGAATCCCTAAGGGTCTATGAATAATGCTTGCATTGTGCCTCACGATGAATAAATTGGACACAGGTATGGTTTTACTTGGTTCGAGACTGTGAGTAGTTCAAGGTTGACTCAGATCATTCAAACCCACTTGGCTTATCTGCTTACACATAGTTTAAGATGCGTTTCCATCCAGAAGTTGATAAACGTCCTTATTACAGTTACAGTGTCTATAGTTCTGCACCACAAACAGTCGCTTGTCCCTCTTTTAACGTTTTTGGTTATGATAGAAGTCGCGGAAATTCGCTGTGCAGAGTTGTGTCCTTCAGGCGTGCATGAAACTTTTGATCGTTGATTCGATTTAGATTTCTAATTTTGTCAGCTATATATCCACAAGGGTTTCATTTATGTGGAAAAGACTTTCCTTCATACCCAGTGATATAACTAAAATACTGTTCAACTTACAAAACGCGATCCACGCCTTCAAAACAAGGTGACATAATTCGGAAAGGTGACTTCCGAGTCCGTCACGCAGGTTCGAATCTCTGGTAGGTAACAAATTGTGAAATCACAATAATATAAACTAAATCATATTCCGCATATATATCGCCAAATGTTTTAGAGTAAACCGAAAGAATTACCGCAGTAAATGCGGTTTTACGAAATTGTGGACTGTTTATCCCAGTTCTGGTCGCTGCAGACGCAAAACTCACACTGACAACTTGGAGCCATCTTCCGCCTACTCTGTGAACAAACTGTGATGGGCCAGTTGTAACACGAGCGGCTGATGAGCAGACGATAGGCTCCATTCAGACAGACAACCTCTTAACTGTGCGAACACCATGCACGGTGCTTGATTCCTGCAGTGCAGGTGTCGGAGGCGCAAGTGATGTGTTGTGTAATCGCTTGCTATTGGGCACGTAATCGAGTTTATTACACTTTAATTCTAAAGGTTCCTCTCGCAGCTTGTGTTTCAGGAGCCAGGGCTTGTTTCAGTTGCGACTAACATAAAGTCTGGGACATATCTTTATTACCCAATACATTTCTCTCTAAAAGTGTTTTTTGGTTAGGCTTGCTTCTTTATTACCTAGATGGTTATGTTTTCATAAAATACATGTATATTCCACAGTCATGATGCAAGACTAGATTCGGTTGGTGGGTTTGTTTGTTTGTTTGTTATTAAGCGCCGCACTCCCCAATATTCCAGCTATATGACGGCGGCTGTTGATAATCGAATCTGGACAAGACAATCCAATGCTTAACATCATGAGCATCGATCTATGCAATTGGGATACGCAGACATGCATCAACAAATCCCGTTCGTCGCCTCTTACGACAAGCATGGAATGCTGAAGACCAATTCTAACCTGGAATCTTCACGGAACTCGTTATAGGAGTAACATTTACTTAGCTTTGGTAAGATTTACCGATTGAATTTATTCACAAGATGTTCTGGAAGTTATATTTTGAACTATTCCTGGTGGGTTCTAGGCGATGCGTTAACTGAGAAAATGAAATAAAGTCAGTTCTGTCATTATGTTTGGAATTGCAGAAGAATTCAGAAATGCACGAATACCACACATGGACATTGGTCTTCTGAACCAGGACCAGACAATCAGAACAATTGGATCTGTACATTTTAAACACGTTCATCGTCAACACACGGGTTTGTATGAGTGTACATCCGTTCCAGCATGGTAGGGCAACGTATACAAAACCGGTGATGTTCTGACGCTGGAACTGGTCAAGGCAACTCTTAACATATATATACACCTATTCTCAAAAAGCCTCCTTTCCAAATTTGAAGTGAACTATCTAATTGAAACTAACCAAGTACCAAGTACTGTCAACCATAAACTGCGCCATCTAGGGACCATAAAAGAATACCTACGGATTCAAAACCTGTCTTGGGAGTTGTCAAAACACAAGCCACATGGGGGCCCTACTGAGCTACGGCTGATCTCCCCTTCGAAAGGGGCTGATATACCAACACACACGCAGAAATACAGACTGTGTGCTCACTGCGGTCAAAATGGATGTAGAGTCCTGAAGAAGAAGATTTATTGTACATTAACATCCACAGGGGCCAGGTTACAAAACATGAACATGACTAGTTATAATGGAAAGTTAAAAACACTGATAAACACACTCAATGGAATACAAATATTGCTATGATTAAGGTCAAGATAGGAGATGCAGATTTTCTTTGCATGAACATTTTGAAATATGAGATAACTTTTGCAGAAGGCGCTTGTGGATTAAGTAGTATTTTAAGTGATATTGGGTGCATAGCTACGGCGGGTGATGATATTAGTTCCACTCTCAGATCTTTGTAGAGAGGGCATTGCAACAGGAAGTGTTCCTCATCTTCTATTTCGTTAATGTTAAGGTACATGTTCTTTCATCTCCTGGAGTGTTCGCGTATCTTCCTGTCTCAACTTGAAGGTCGTGAGCACGGTGTCTTAGCCATGTAACTGCTGGTTATGTACATTGTAGACAGACACAATATGCATATATAATGTTGTTATTATATGTGCCAAATTATTATTGTAATAACTGTACTCTGTTCCGAGTGGGCATTTCGTACATTACATTTCTTTTTCCTCTTCTCACTCTTCTTCGTCTTCTAACCGACAATTTCCAAACGCGGCTTTGTGGCTGATGACGGAGACTTGAACTCTGCAATGGATCCTGTTAACTGTGGTCAACTGATTCTCACGGCTTCGTACAACTAATTATGTACATGTCATTTAGTTTCTCGAATAAAATGGCAACCTCTTTAAAGTAACAAGAAAAACTGTTTGGAGCTTCATCTAATTCCATCAACTTACGAGGAAAACCGCTTGTCAAGTTTGTTTTTTAGTATGTTTTTTTTTTAAACGGATGTCGTGCCATTACTAACGGTTATGAATATCTGCGAGGAACTGACACACTGGCAGTTACTGTATCATGTGCTGAAATAACGACGTTATATGGGTCCAAGGAAGTAAGTCGATTGAAATGCCTGATGAGTGAATGTTGTGTAATTCCACAGTCAGCAATATTCTCGCAAATCGCGACGACCTGTAAATATTTGATCCTGGACCACATCAGTGTTTGATATTATGAGCAACGCAATTAACTTACCGGGTCCATTTTCTTACAGCATGAATATGTTACTTGGGAACCCCGAACTCCCCAGAACCGACTACGTGGTCCAGTGGTTCCAGTCGTTGGTTCCATTCCCGGCCTCGTCATACCAAAAGACGTTACGAGATGGTACTTGTTGTTACCTGCCTGCATTATGGGGCTACTGATCGGCTCGGAATATGTATATTGTGTCTGAGGGGGGTATTCATGTAACACCGCGGCATGGTATCTCAGTGGGCCAGCACTATAAATCGGCATTAGTCAGGACTTGTTCAAGCCACACACACACCCCGTCGTGCCCCTCAATGGATGAGTGAAGTCAAAGCGCTTTGCAGATTTTACGGACGCTTTTCGCAGTATAATAATGAAGTCTTTTGCAAAGAAGAGTTTTGGTTTATCATTTTATGTTCAACGACGCACACATCAATGTTCCAGATATATGACAGCCGTTTGTAAATAGTTGAGCCTGTGCCAGACAATTCCGTGATTGACATCATGAGCATAAATCTACGTAACTGGGATACGATAATACAGTCAATGGGCCCCGAGACTGACCACCCGATCGCGTTAGTCGCCTCTTACAAGCATGGGTTGATAGGGGCCTATATTCTTACCCGTAATTCCTACTATTCTCTAATGGTAGTAGTTAATAAGTATTTAGGGAACATAGGCAAAGCAAATATATCAGCACGAGTTCATAAATGTTTAAAATTTCGAGTCTTACCGGGAAGTGTTCTTTTATCGACTAGTGTTGTTATATATCTTAAGGCATGAGGAAAAACAGTAATAGTGTCCTGTGTGTCATAAGAAAAATGTACCAGCTTCAGCGACAGATTCGTGATGTTATTTAATTGTGATGTCATGGTGACTGATGACGTCACAATGGTTTCCAAAGCATTGTAATGCAATTTTCATTGCAGCGATATTTCAAAGGAGATATCGCTTGATTTCACAAAAGCGACATATCCTGTGGAAGGCAGAATTGTCTGATAAATAGTTTCCTATTGTTTTCTTCTAAACTCATCTAGCTGGGTTTACAGTCTAGTTGCACGTGGATGAATCATCTAGCTGGGTCTCATCTAACTGGGTCTAAAGTATAGTTCCACATGGATAATTAATCTAGCTGGGTCTACAGTCTCGTTCCACATGGATAAATCATCTAGCTGGGTCTACAGTCCAATCCCAGATGGATAAATCATCTAGCTGGGTTATTTTGAAGAGATCAAACAGGTTTAAATCTTCCGATACTTGTACCACGTTTATTGACTCGGAAATTGAAATATTCAAAGTTAAGTATTTACAAAATCCGTTTATTAGATATATTTAGATAAATGATGAATGACATTATTTCAGATTGTATGAACACTCGGTATTAGTCTCCATGGTAGACTACAGTAGCACACCCTGACCCACAACTAAATGTCAGCGACCCCTTGTGGCAGGTGAAGGCAATTAAGATATCTGTTATCTTGAGATAATATTTCTTTTGAAGATATTTATCTACATATTGTCAGCATGTGTCCTACAGACATATCTTAGTAATGGATAGTGTTGTTAGAACAGATTTAATACTCAGTCCAAACATAAAACACAAGGAAAAAACAAAAGCAAAACCCCGAAACATATATGTAAATATAAAACAGAACAGAGCCACAAAGCGATCGGGGCTGAACACAGTGTTCTTGTCTTTCAAAAACATTCTGTAATCCAATAGTAACTATGAGACCACTTAATGGACCACGTCTAGTAATGAATATAGATGTTACACTTCTATGATCATTTGTAATATCTTCATGTATTATGTTTATTATATGTATATTACATTTTATGTTTGCAAGTAAACATGTATGTACTCCCAAATTAAGCTATTTTGTAGTTTGAGATTATTATACATCCATGGAGTAACCCTCAGTAGAGACGAGGAGCAAGGCTATTTTGATTTTCTAATATCACCAAATCACTGAGTGTCTAATTACCCAGGCACTGAACGTCTTCTGTTCGAGGTCTCTTTTCTTGACATTTCAGAGACTAATTCCAAGTTTACAAGTATACAGGGCCCACAAAAGTGGGTCACATATCTGCTTCTGATAAGAACTGACCCCATACCAGTTGCTCCAGATTCACACATTGCTGGTATCTGTGTACACTGTGAGATACACGTTCATATACACCATCAAGCACTCAAGCACAGGAACTCGATGTTAGTGTGTTCAGCATAATATAGGAAATATAGATACATGTATATAGGGGTGTAATTTTTCTATACGAATATATTATGCTGTACACGCTTACATAGAGTTGCTGTGCACCCAAGATTACGTTATACAGCTTAGTGCTGTTGTTGATAGTTCCACAGCATATATGTCACTGTGTGTGTACATAACACAGATAGTGGGTTTGAAGGAAATAGAGCGTGTATTCTCGAGCTGAAGTTGTATATTGGTTTGTTTGTGTTTAAAAATAGCTGGCGTCCTGGTTCCGTTTTTACCATCTGGTCTGAAACTTGATGAGTTAAATCCAGACCAGGAACAGAAATAAGCTCAGCACAGGGCCCAGCCCTCTATATTGATCTCTACTCCACTATACTGCATATACAACATACCATTCTTATACCCTGAGCTGAGATACACATCTTCCAGAGTTCCATCCAATCGCCTTGTTTCAACACATAGGATGCTGATAACTGTTTATTCAAGTCGCAATGAGCTTCTCCCCGGTTGCATTTTATAACGAGGTGTTTTATATACCATGAAGATAACCTCTTCAGAAGCTAGCATCATCTTCACGCTTCCTGCCGCTAATCCAGACCGACATGCTTCGGTACTTGGTGTACAGCTATGTTGTCTTGGATGAAGCACGACTCAAAGGTGAGTAACTCAAGAACCATTAGTGTGGCATGTTTGTACTGAAAGGTGAGATAAGATAGCTGTGGTGACAGACATAGGCCAGTTAGCCCAAGTGTTTGTTTTCAAGAGGAGTTTGTTGCAGGTCTTGTCTTCGAGAACTGAGGAAGCACCAGTGACCTCAACGCTGTATCGATGTTGTTTGAAGTTTCATGATGATATTACAAGTTGGTTATTGGTTCATCTTCTTAAAGATCTTTTACAAACATTCACACAAAGTTGTGATTGTGTAACATGAGGGACGGTTCACTTTTCTCTTCATCAGTAAACAGACACTTGGCATGTGCAATAACAGATTATATGCACTATATCACAGTCTACAGAACTCATCATCAATGTCAAGAACAACCTGACATTCTGTGATGTAAATATGTTTTATTGCACATATTACTAATAGTCAACATTTCTTCACAAAGTTTTGATTGACATTCGATGATTTGAAGTAGGTATAATATGAGGATAGAGACTTTTATTTACACTTTTGTATTTGATTCAGATTTGCTTAATAAAAACACTAAACTCTGCATCGAAAACATACAAACAGAAACTTCAATACATGACTCAATACAATAGAGTAACACATTATGGTATGCTGATGTGCTTTGACAATCTTATCATGATCAAAATATACATGGAATATAAAAGCTATAAAACAAAAAGCTTATTCGCAATGAACCACCACATTACAATTGAATTCTATATATTCAAGGAATTGAAAAATATGCTATTTGAATCATTTTTTAAAAATATAATAATAAGTAGGTAGATTGACATGACTAGCAATACATGAGAAGAATTTCACGGTGAAACTGTATGTGATGTATTGTGAATACTGCATGAAGATCATGGGGGCATAAGTATTCCATATCCCCTACATGCCATCATGTTATATAGCATACACTGTTTCCATGTACTATATACTTTATAGCATGATCATTGGGGACTGGCGAAAAACAAATTGTACCAGAAAATGCTTGAAAAAAAATTTATGCTTCAGACTATTGAATTTTTTTGTCTGCCACAAAAAATGCATTATTGCAAGATGCTTTTAAAAAATTTTATTTAGGCTCAAAGGTTTATTTAAGAGATAGTTCTGAGAGGTAGCTGAAAAAATGTCTCATCTCCATACAAGAATATAAAAAAAAACGCATCTTGAACCAATTCTTTAATCCTGACTGTGCTATTGTAATCTATATCATACATCTACGTGTTTAAGAAAGACTGGATTCAAGATAAAACTCATAACTGATATCTTGCACCTGTGAGTCAGTCAAATGATGTATTTTTCAATTTGAAGTTTTTAACTTGTTTGATAGGCATTACTTAGAAGTTTTTAGTTTTTACTGAAGTATTAATGATAAGAAACTCCTAGAAGTACTGGTCTGCCTGTTTTCCCATGGTAGAATATTTCCTATGTGCAGATCATACAGGATCATGAACCATGTAAATACTGCTTCATGTAGCCTTGCTCCAAGGATCTACTGAAAGAAAGTCCATGGATGTGTAGTAATTCTATTGTCCTAATAGGCAAGTCTAGATATGTGGACAGTACTAAGGACTCTAGTCTCTTATTGTGACAACTTGTTCTTATTATTTACATAATCTAGAACTTATGACTTAAACTAATAATTATTGCTATAGAGACTTGTGCAAGTCTATGCTTCATGCTGCTTCATCACCTATTCACAGCTACACAATGACTTGATGCTGCGTGTCCGACGTACAATGATCTTCATATATACGGCAAAGTTGTAATAGTACTGGTATGGTATTAACAATATATCATTCATATTAAACATGAAGAAGTGAAATACATGTTTTGCATGGTATCAATCCTGGGATTAGGAAGCGTATGTCAGATGAGACTAATCATGACAGATGGTGTCAGACATAACGCTGAAGTGCCTTGCAGTGCCACACCATCGAAAAGTTCTTTATATTTGTTTTTTGTGTGTGAGATAAAAAAAATAACTGATCGTGAACGTTAAATAAAAAATAAATAATCCTCATGTGAGTTTAAGAGGGTGTGTGTGGGGGGGGGGGGGGAGAGGGAGTGTGTGTGTGTGTGTGTGCGTGTGTGTGTGTGTGTGTGAGAGGGGGTGGATGGCAGTTGGGATGGGGCCAGGGGTAGGGGAATGGGAGGTCAGGGGTTGGATGGGATGGGGCATGGAAATGGAACAGGGTTGGGGCCTGGGGTAGGCGGTTGTAGGGATGGTTGGGGTTTGGGGGTGGTGCAGGGGTTGGGGGATGGAGGGGGGAATGGATGGGTTGAGGCCAGGAATATGGGGGTTGTAGGGTAGGTGTCCAGGGGATGGGCCAGGGGTACTGTATGGACACACAAAAGTGCACCCAGCTACAAAGGCATTTATGGTAAAATTGAATTCAGAAATATAACAATCAAATAACACTTTGGTAAACTGTGAACAGTATATTGCATGTCAGACACACTCACAGAATGGCAAGGAAGATCAGGTTGAAATATGAACTGTTACAGCGGTAATGTTTCATATAAAAATGTACACAAACTGTATTTAAAAAAATATAAATTATCATATTTTAGATGGAATTTTGGAAGACAAAATGCAGTCTTCCACTTTCAAAGCTATGTTGTTGATGATACAGGCACATTCAAATGTTCAAGTGACCATCACTGTAATATCACAAGGCTTCCTCACAGCTACATGAATATATATCCCTGGTTGTGAGGTCTGCTATAATGGTCTTGTCAGCGCCGCAGCCTGGATGGTCAGCGTCGCCTGGACTGAGTCCAGGAGACCATGAACCTTCCCCAGCGACTCCAGGAGGTCCACGGCTCCGTCTCTGGGAACAAGAGCATCAGATAGATGTGTCACCTTTCAGTAGTCTCATGTCATGAAACACAGGGATGTGTCACTGTCAGTAGTCTCATGTCATGAAACACAGAGATGTGTCACTGTCAGTAGTCTCATGTCATGAAACACAGAGATGTGTCACTGTCAGTAGTCTCATGTCATGAAACACAGAGATGTGTCACTGTCAGGGGTCTTGTGTCATGAAACACAGGGATGTGTCACTGTCAGTAGTCTCATGTCATGAAACACAGAGATGTGTCACTGTCAGGGGTCTTGTGTCATGAAACACAGGGATGTGTCACTGTCAGTAGTCTCATGTCATGAAACACAGAGATGTGTCACTGTCAGTAGTCTCATGTCATGAAACACAGAGATGTGTCACTGTCAGTAGTCTCATGTCATGAAACACAGAGATGTGTCACTGTCAGTAGTCTCATGTCATGAAACACAGAGATGTGTCACTGTCAGTAGTCTCATGTCATGAAACACCGAGATGTGTCACTGTCAGTAGTCTCATGTCATGAAACACAGAGATGTGTCACTGTCAGTAGTCTCATGTCATGAAACACAGAGATGTGTCACTGTCAGGGGTCTTGTGTCATGAAACACAGGGATGTGTCACTGTCAGTAGTCTCATGTCATGAAACACAGAGATGTGTCACTGTCAGTAGTCTCATGTCATGAAACACAGAGATGTGTCACTGTCAGTAGTCTCATGTCATGAAACACAGAGATGTGTCACTGTCAGTAGTCTCATGTCATGAAACACAGAGATGTGTCACTGTCAGTAGTCTCATGTCATGAAACACAGAGATGTGTCACTGTCAGTAGTCTCATGTCATGAAACACAGAGATGTGTCACTGTCAGTAGTCTCATGTCATGAAACACAGAGATGTGTCACTGTCAGGGGTCTTGTGTCATGAAACACAGGGATGTGTCACTGTCAGGGGTCTTGTGTCATGAAACACAGGGATGTGTCACTGTCAGTAGTCTCATGTCATGAAACACAGGGATGTGTCACTGTCAGGAGTCTCATGTCATGAAACACAGGGATGTGTCACTGTCAGGAGTCTCATGTCATGAAACACAGGGATGTGTCACTGTCAGGAGTCTCATGTCATGAAACACAGGGATGAGTCACTGTCAGGGGTCTTGTGTCATGAAACACAGGGATGTGTCACTGTCAGGGGTCTTGTGTCATGAAACACAGGGATGTGTCACTGTCAGGAGTCTCATGTCATGAAACACAGAGATGTCAGTAGTCTCATGTCATGAAACAGGGATGTGTCACTGTCAGGAGTCTCATGTCATGAAACACAGGGATGTGTCACTGTCAGGAGTCTCATATCGTGAAACACAGGGATGTGTCAGGACCAATAAAGAGGAAGAGGCTTAAATGCTTTACTTCACATTATTGCATTGAAATAAAATGCTAAACTACCACTGAAATCAAATGAAAATAAACTTTAAAAAATCAGTTTTCAGTCATCAGTATGTCACTGATTTGGAAGTCGGTATGTGATATAGGAGTAATATGATAATTTATGCTATTACTGGAGTGAGTGAGTATGGTTTTACACCGCTTTTAGCAATATTCCTGCAATAGCACGGCAGGGGAAACCAGAAATGGCCTTCACACATTGTACCCACGTCGGAAATCAAACCCAGTAGTATAGGTAATAGGGGTTCTGGACCACTTCCACTGGAGCAGGATTCATATACCTATACTGCTACTACAGGGGGAATTTTTTATGCCAAAATGATTATGCGATTCAATGATAGTCATGATTTGTATTAAAGGAAACATCAATATTAATTAATAATGAATAAAATTTACTATAGCCCACGAGGATATTGGAAAGGTGTAGGAGCAATAAAAAAATTAGCCACCGCGGCTAAGGTATCTAAAGATGTGGCCAAGGATTGGTTAAAGAAACAAGCGTTGTGGCAAATATATTTACCGGCACCGCGTTATATACCGAGGAAGAAGTTTGATATTTCTACGACGAATGAAGTTCATCAGGCTGACCTCTTGTTTCTTCCTCACGATAAGGTAAAACGCAAAACGTATAAATACGCTTTAACAGTAGTGGATGTGGCTAGTCGATACAAAGAGGCTGAGCCATTAACCTCGAAAGATTCAACAGAAGTAGCTAATGCACTGAGTCGCATATATAAACGCGGACCGCTAAAATGGCCTAAGCTATTTCAAGTAGATCCCGGTCGAGAGTTTATGGGATCGGTAACTAAACTTTTAACAAAGCACAACGTCAAAATCGTCCGTGGTGAAAGAGAGGCCCACCGTAGTCAAGCCATTGTTGAAAGATTTAACCGGACTCTAGCGGAACGTTTGTTTGGCTATCAGTATGGGATCGAAATGAAATCCGAGCGATTGAGATCAACCGAATGGGTGACACGATTATCAGCCGTTGTATCAGCGCTGAATAATGAAGTGACGAGATTAATAGGGAAGAAACCATCCGATGCGATTAAAATGAAATCCGTGACTTCCGAATCTTCAGCACCGAGGAGAGGCAAAGAACGAAAACTTACGAATAGAGTAAGGGTAAGATATTTATACCAGCCCGGTGAACTCGAGGGAGGCCTACGTCGCGCAACCGATCCCATATGGTCCCTTAAGACGTATAACATTAGTAGATTGGTTACGAAAGAAGGAGAGCCTATTCTTTATTATCTTCAAGATGGACCGGGTAGGGCATTTGTACGAGAAGAGTTGTTCATAGTTCCCGACGGTACGGTATTACCACCATAACCATAAGCATAGGTAGTTACACCATCATTATCAATCCATCTCTTTGTATCTAAGGGGGATAATGATGTCTTGTTCATTCTTAATCCATATATCCTATGATCATAACTTCTTAAAGAGTTCATCTCGTGTTTGAACGTTCTACCATTGAATAATGATTCTTTATACTGTTCGTGTTTGATATGCTTTTTTACCACATACTTCTTAACACCCTTGGCTTTTCTTATCTCTCCATTATCGGACTTTTTTATAGAATACATCTTAGGTCTTAATCCTACATACTCCGCTATAGGGGTCCCAGCACATTCATCCTTCATCTTACCTAACACCTTTTTATTTACTACGCTGTGCAGTGGATTATCTTTTGGGTAATCGCTCGTGTCGTACATATCTATTTTTTCTGCCATATCTTTATACACATCCTCGGTTTGTATTTCCATCAACAAAGAATCTGTGTCGGTATATAACACCTCGCATCTATCGCCGTATTGCTTCTTAAGTTCGTTGTAATAAAAGTCATACATTAAGTGTTTTGACAAGTCGAGAATACTCATACCGACGTACACCGGTCTGTTGAATTTTATATTACTCTTCTGCATATGCAACGCGGCTAAGTCGTTATCGAATATCTTGCTTCTGTTAAAAGCCGGACTGGCTATGAGTTTCCTGAGTCTTTCTTCCTCATTAGATCTAACTAATTTAACATCAACACGCTTCCTTAGATTCTCCATAGTTTTACCGAATACAGAGTTATTCATGAGCTTATACAGATTCTTTTCGAAATCGCTGGTGGCTATCTTTCTTAAATCTGTGTTCAGCCTTATATAGGGCTCCATCCAAGGGCTTTGATCAAACTTAAGAACTCTGTGTATTTTCTTAAGTTTCATACCTAACGATAGATACAACTGGAGATTTCTGTAGTGAACTATATATTTTGTCTTATCCATCAAATTTGGTACGAGTTTTTCTACGTTAGCTAACCTACTATTACCCATCAATGAACGTTGATATTCCGACATCCAGTCTTTGTTAACCATTAATCTTTCGGGAGCTAGTGGATAACTGTTATGGTCTTTATGTAAGGAACTCGGATATTCCAAGTCAACTTCTAGTATGTACCCTTTATTCTCATCATTCACATTGATATTATGGATATCATTCACTTCGATATCATTCGCATTGACCCATTCAAAACCACCCGTGGGTAAAGGTTGACTCATAGCCCATCCGTACAAATTGTTAGCGTCGAGATATAATATATGCGTGTCGGGTTTACTCGGATCGTATCCTTCCACTAATTTATTATTAGCCTTAGAATACCTTTTCGCCGCCATCGATATACCACCTCTTAATCCTTTCTCAATAAACAAGTGCATATCGTAATCTGTGAGTAATTTTAGTTCTACGCCGGTCTTCTTCAACAATGCATCCCACGATAGTCCGGGACTGGAATAGTACCATGCCGGGTCCAAGCCGTATTGTTTTAAACACGTCTTTCTAAATATCTCGAATATATCGGCGAGTAACAGTACATCGGTTTTTAAGTACAGATCGTGATAATCACCTAAATTCTTACAACCTAATTTATCCCAGACCGTCAGAGCGTGTTCATAATCGGCATCTGTTATTCTAGATTCCGTTAAGTTACTATAGAATGATTCGAGGGGTGGTAATTCAGTTTCTTCGAATCTAGACCAATCATCCATATATTCGTAAGGATATACACCTTTTCTCAGCAGCAAATGACGAGTTATCTGATCGGTATATTTATTTGTTATAGCGAAGTCATCGGGATTGTTCGCTTTAGCTAAATTGTCAAGGGAAGATAACAGAAACTGTACGGAGTCTATGAATCTAAGCCCATTACTTTGTTTTATTCTAGATTTCCCATCCTTGTCCCTATAATGTATAGGTTTAGTCAACGAGAACGATATGTATTTTTCCATGTTGTTAGGAATGCACGTTAAACCGCCGTCGGTCTTTGAGATAGCTTGCATAATGAGATGTGAATCGTATCCTCTAAGGTTATGAAACACAACGGGGATGGGTATTGTTTGAGCATTCATTTTTAGTTTCAAGTTACACTCGTTATGAGCGGCTCCCCGATAATTACCCGTGACGTGACAATGATCTCTTACGGAATCCCCATCCAGGGGTTTATTACAAACGTGACAACTCGTTGACTTCTTGTGGGCCCTCCAATCATCTATCGACATACGCATGGGTTTCTTACACGATAATTCTTCCCTGATTATTCTCTCTTCATTTTGTAGATATTCTAGGAACTTTCCAGCTGCATCGGGACCTCTGTAAATCACGGGAGTGTTTGTTTTCCCATCATACCTTACAACTATATATCCAAACCCACAAGGAATATGTTCTTGAGTTTTGTACGTAAAACTACTCTCTTGATTATTATGGTTGGTATTTTCTATGGGCTTGATAAGCGCTTCGAAGTCGGCATAAATTACGTACGGTACTGGCATTTGATTACAATAATGTTCAAATTTTAATATATTTTTTCCCTCTTTAGGCATATCGATCCTGATAGCTGTCTGTCCAACACCTCTACAGTCTTCTTTATGCGATTCTAATAGATCTTGTCTGCTGTACCCATGCAGGCATCTTTCGCAGAAATATTTCTTTCCCTTATATTTAGTTTGATCGTATAGCACCCTGTTTAAACTCTTTATCCACGTATAATGATATTTACCATCTTTTTCGATCAGAAATGAATTGATTCTGGGAATATGTTCCTGAGCGGAGCTTATTCTGTGTACAACAATTCCTTTAGAATGTCCGAAAACATTTATAGCTAAATTATTTTGCTTTTCCACCTTATCAATTTGCGATATTGGTGTAGGTTCGTCTATACCATCGAAGTTGAGTCCATCGTTTTGGGGATAGCTAGAAGGTCTATCCGGATGCTTGTCTACGGGGAACAATGCAGATCTTATCATCATTCTTAAACAATCATCGGATTTATTTTTTACATTAATTATGGCTTTTTTCTTCTTATAATACGGGGGTAAATCTATATAAGATCCACCTTTGAAGGGCATATAATTCGCTATATCTAAATATAAACTATCGATTCTATCCACACCCCAACCCGAACCTCTATTAGTCCAGCGTTCTAAAGTTTCCTGTATCCTCTGAATTGATGTATCTAATGATGCGTTTATAGTATCGGATTCGGTTATAACTTCTTGATTGCTACGGAAATATGGTTCGGTATATTCGGTACTATCGTCTGCGTTACTTTTACTCAATGTCATTTTAATCGTCAGCTGGTATTTTATACTTTGTAAATCATCTAATTCCTCGTTAATTTTACTCGATATGATGGGCTTAATATCGTTAACATCCATGTTGGAATTAATATCCATCTTCCAACCTCTTAGATATTTACCAACGCCGGCGGATGTGGGTACAAATATTAATTCTTGTTGTTGTTGATTATTATCATTATTATGTTGAATATCATCCTCGTCTTGTTGATTATTATCTAGTAAAGCGATCAATTCAGCTCTTCTCATTCGAGAATAACCTCTCAGCCCACTGTTTCTCGCTCGAACTCTGAGTTCTCTAACAGTCTGGGGTGGTTCCAAACCGAGTAAGGTAATCAATTCAGCTTTTCTCATTCGAGAATATCCACGTAGACCACGTTGCTTTGCCATAGCCTTCAACTCTCTGACAAAAACCATTGTGGTTGAATGGTATATGCAAAATGATTCATTTGTCTAATTGGTTGTTTTCATATATCTAAATACGTATCCTCCCCAACCTATTCCTCTCATTGATGTAATCTCTCTTCCTAGCATAAATAATCTGATTCCTGACCCTATCAGCACCGTGTTTCTTACATAAACAATAACGACCTTTGACCCCTATCCTGCATTCAGAACACTTATAGTTTATGTGTCCACGCTTGATGTAATAATTGTGTATACCGCAGTAAACATCAACACAGCGGCGGTTACATAGAGTCGTCTTCCCCATGAGTGTAAACTTGCAGTTATTCATGGTATATACATCTATCATATCACTTGTCTAAATGCAAATTACATCTACACTAGTGTATAGCTGAAAATCAATACAGCGGATAACCCAATAATAACAAATGCGACCTCTCGGTCTTTCTGAGCCTCTGACGGTGTATAAAACTGACTCATTGTTGGTCTAGGTATTGGGTCGAGTTTTTTCCCATAAACGAGGTAGTATTCGTGCATGGCGGATTCGACATCCTTAAACGTTTGAATTGAATGTCCTTCCTTAATCAGTTTTTCATGAATAAAGTCTAATCTCTTCATTCTCTGCTGCGTATATTGTAACTGAGCTGCTTGGTATTGTTCTAATGCTTTATTATGTCGTTTACGCTCCTCTTCAACTTCTTTAGCGTTTGATTCCCTCATACTGGAAAATAAATAATTACTCCCCGAAAAAGCTAGAGCATTAACAACAGCTCCACCAACCATCATCGCAATTGATGCCATATGAATATAAATATTCAAATGTTTAATTACTTCATTATGTCTTCCGGGATAAGTCCTTGTTTGATGAGCATATCCTTCGTTGCCATTGCTAATCCAATATCCAGAATCATCATACCTATGTCATATCCATTAAAATCTAGCTTGGGAGGTGTGGCTTTAGTAAGCATTTTAGCCATACGGGCATAGCCAATGGCCAAGCCGGTGACCACCGCTGAATGATACGTCGCGTTTACCAACATTTTACCGTCTGTAACTGGAGTAGTCATGCTTCTTATAGCATTATATGAGGACTAACCTCTAATTGAACTTGTTGTTGCGGCGGGGGTGACGTTTTCTCTTCTCCGGTCTTATAAAAGAACCATACAGCCGCTATACCAGCAACTCCTACTAGTGCCCATGTTTTAATCGGATTTGAATTATTTATTAATTTTGCTTTGCGCGCCAGCCCTCCCTTTCTTCCTGCGGCTATTTTTTTGGGGTTCTTAGTAACTCTGGGTTGTTTTTTTGTTTGTGGTGCATCCTCATTCACTTGTAGTTCCTCATTCACATGTGGTTCCTCATTCACTTGTGGTTCCGCAATCTGTTGTGGTTGCGCAATCTGTTGTGGTGTCACCTGTTGTGTCTCCATTATTTATTTGAACTTCGTTCTTTATATTATTTAGTGGGCACGTATGTTTAAATTGACAATACCTAGCCGTTATTAAAGCTGTGGTGAGTGGAGCTAAGAACATTCCGAATCTATGATAAAACTCACAGCTCACTGAGCTTATAGCGTGTTCGATGAATGGGTCTTTCTCTAGAGATTCGCATAAATACATGCGATGTTCTGCCGGGATGGGGAGAAACGTACTAGCTACGACTGTGTATAGTTGTAATATAGACGACCCTATAGTTTTAGTCATGGTAGCTCCCAGTCTAGACTCGTAACGCGCGTACAGTTTTTTAATCTCTTCGTCGGTCATGTTATCAATTTTTTCGATGGTATAATTTTCTCCCAAATATTGGGAACATTTTCCACCGGCTACCAAAGCCGCGAGTCTTTCTCTATGTTTATCTGCATGTTCTTCTGTATGTTGATCAGATTCTTTGAGAATTTGTTCGATGAGTTCGTCGCATTCCATAATGTAATACCTAAGGAGATATTTAAGTCTAACATAATATAATATGACGTATCCAATACATCCCGTAATAATGAACTGTTGTGAAAGAATGAGGATTTCGAACCACATTTTATGTAATATTAACCTCTAATGTTCAATTTGCTACATTTTGCTACATTTTGCTATAATTTTGCTACATTTTTGCTACATTTTGCTACATTTTGCTAAGCAATTGCATAAGCAGCTGGTTGATCGGTTTTTAATACGAGTTTACAGTGCTTCGTTGCTGCTAACACTTTTCTGACTTTGTCACGTTCATTCTTGGTATAAATGACGTCATTTTCGCGTAAACATTCCTCGAATGAATCTCGGTCTTTGCAATGAAACAGCGCTACCCATTTGGTCTGCTCTCTGAGATCTTTCAGGACAGAGTTGTATTTTTGAGTAAGTACCCAAACGCTGTGTTGAGTATGCCGTCCGGAGAATGCTAAATACGAAAGCATATCTTTCTTTTTTGTTAATTCTTTACTCGCGCTGCAGTCATCTATTACGAAAAGGGTTGATTCTCCTTTGTATTTTTCGTGACATATTCGGAGACAGTCTTGTAAACGATCGCCCGGATCGACTCTGTGTATTCCGCCGTCATTCATTACCCAATCTCTCGATAAGTATGTTTTATTAACGCTTATAGTCGGGCACAGAATAATAATATGATCGAAAACGTCCCGATAATGACTTTCTAAAATATCTAGAATAAAGGCTGTTTTTCCGCAGCCCGTTTGCCCGCATATGATAGCGCAGTGCGGATCTTTAGGTAAAAGATTATCAATAGATTGCTTGCACGAATCTCCCATTTTGTATATTAAGTTGCGCATCCATAATCACGTACAAATATATGTTTAATTTACCATCGGTTTCGAGGAGCTTCGATATCTGTATGGTGACACCCTCGCTAGCATTTTCTATTCTCCTCCCACTGCCGTGTAATTGGTCATCGTCCGTTGTTCGCATGTCGAGCCATAGCGCGTACTTCGAGGTGAGGTATTCACCTATCGATACACTCCCGAGAGACAGATCTTTCACGACCGCGTTAACTTCCGGGGAACGTTTTATAGAAGGAAGTTTTTTAATCTCATCCCACTGGTGATGTGATAGCATTCCTTGGCTATATAGTTGATTAGGAACGCCCTCGATAGTCAATTCTACTTTCGTAATCTTTGGATTGTAGAACTTCTCGGTATTTCTTTTAAACGCATCGGAGGGGTCCTCGAACAACATTAAAATACCCTTCAAAGACCTCGTGGAGACGTTTAGATTGATATTCCACAACGTATCTTTTTTGTCCTTCGTGATCTTTCGGTGTCGCAGCACGCGATCGTACAAAATGGCTAAACTTCCCGAATACTGGTTACGAATTTGTCTTGCTAATTCGGGATCCGTTATCATATCGTACTCGAGCGAGATATTGTCAATGGAATAGCTAGCATCTACATTAGCGGATCTGATTACTCTACCGTAGTCGTTAAAAGTGAGTTCGTATTCTAACCTATCGCCTAGGGATGCTTGATAAAAGGGCATGTGGGAATCTAGTAATTCAAAGTCTAGGGGAATATAGAATCTGTTACCTAATGCGTCGGCAACGGCCTGATCTTTTACGATGGTACCATCACCATTAGAAGCATCTACTCGCAGTCTCAATGTGTTCTTATTACAAATACCTTGGTACTGTAAGTTTTCCCGCTCTTTATCCGTTCTCCAGAGATCCATGTAACAATAGTATACATCGCTATCGTCGATACTCAAAACCTCATTACCGCTAATTTTAATGGCGATTTTCTTAACGATAGCACGACCTAAGTTCTGAACCGGCTCCCTGTTAACGTCGGTAGAATTCAAAACAATCGTAAATGATAGTCGGACAGTTCCCGGAACTAACACATCGTGTGCGCCGAGATTAGGAAAGCGAACCAGAAGCGTTTGATTCTGATCGATGGTACTAGGGTTATTAGTTATAGTTACAGACTGACGAATTGCTTTGACCCCTAATGGATCCCGAAGTCTGCGTTGTGGGTTTAACTTGCGTCCGTATTGCGAAGACATTGTTATATTGAAAACATGTACCCTATGTTTAATATAAAAATGACTAATTTTGAACATAATGACTTTGATCTTGATACTAGTACCATCGAAGAGGGTACTGATGAAACCAGCTTTATGATCCCAACCGTAAATGATGAACTTTTACAATCAGCCGTTGATGATTATTACGATGCATTAAAAGATGATAAAAATTATGTTACTCCAATAGGTCGTGAATATTCAAAGTTTGAGATAGATAGTAAAGGAATATTGCGACTGCGTGGCGCTCCGGATATTGATCTTATGCATTCTCGTACTCGTAAGCCCCTAGCCTTGTCTACGATAGCCGCTAAAAAAGGCATCGGCTTTGTTCGTGATGAATTAGGTTTTGTAGACTACCGATGACTTCCCGCGAAGACTACTAAGGCTCTTCAGACTATGAGGAAAGAACTCATTAATACAGATGATTTGGAAGCAGCCTCGATGGTGGCCTCGGACGGACTCGGAGAAATCTTAGATACCTATTACGATAATTCAACGCATTCGGAGTTCAGTATTAGGGAATTACGAGGTCTTGACAAGGCAATGCAAACTATGCGGGGAGAACTCATCAATAATATAGCCAAGCTATCCGAAATCGACAAACATATAGCTCAAGAGAAAACAAAACTCGAACAGGCGGGCGATGAGTTCAGTAGACGCCGCGTTGCTGAAAGATTGCGTAACTTAGAAGAGGAAAGATTGGCCCGCCTCGAAGCGGCTTCCAGTAATAGAAAGGCACTTCGTTCGCAAATCAGTCGTATTCGAGAAACTATCGATCAAGTCCTCAACGATGACACTACACTGGCCGATAAAATTAAAACATTGTTCAGAGAACAGGGAATAACAATTGCTAGTATTTTAACCGCGTTGGGATTTATTATATCGACTTTGACTCTCTCGTTAACAGGTGGTACAGGTGGAGGTGGATCACCGCCTAACGATAAAAACGGTATAAGAGAGTGGATAAAAAAGCATTTAAAAGCATTAGGTTCAGCACTGGGAAAGCTAGCTGAGAAAGCCGCGGCCGCACTTCCCGGTATAATAGGGAGTGTTGTTTCCTGGCTATTGAATTTATTAGCTAAGACCACCACTTGGCTTAGTCAAAACTTGTGGGGGTTGATCGTAGCAATTGCAGGGCTGTTGTACGTATTCGCTAAGAACTATTTAACCAAATTATGAGTAAACCAACCGAGACTCCACCCACTACAAGCGCTGTTTTTTCATCGATATGTTGTTGATTTTTAGCCGCAATATGCGGTGACACTTGTGCATCAGTAGATGGTTGCGCGATAGTTGGTGTTTGTGGCTTGACTATTCCCTTTTCGCCCGTGATCGTTTGCGTTATTAATTCGACGTTCATATCTGAATTTATACCTGGTTTTTGTTGATCGGTAGCGATAACAATTTTATTATTATAACCTATCACTTGACCGATCTTAAGTTCCATATTACTCGGAGACATGTATAGTCCCGGCGCATAAACAAAGTCCACTTTGGATTGAGCGTACTGTAATGCATCTTGAAAACGCTTTATAGACGATGGTATGTCAACTGGTGAATTAATGGCGTCCTCCACGTTTGAGACAAACTGTTTTTGCGCATCGAGCGCCGTCCCAGAACCGATAATGGACGTTCGTGTTTGAGATTGCGCACCGAGAATTGCCCATACATAAGTTCTTATCGATTCATTAACTCTTACAAATCCTGGATTAGTAAAATTATTTTCCGTTTTATCATTAAGAAATTCATTCCAAGCGTCTGCGGTATCGTTCATTTGTATAAATTTTTTAACAATATAAATTAACCCACTCTTAAAACTCATAATATCCCCTCTCCAATCATTACTATAAAGTTCCCAGCCTTTATACCAATCACCGGTTTTATGCCAATGATCATATATTCTTGCGTAAAGTTTGCTGGTACTATACAACTTACCAAAATTAACTGGAGGTTTATTAAGTTCTCTATATACATAATCGCTTTCTTCTTTGACGGATTTATTTTCCTCTGTGTAAGGAACACCTAGACCATGGTTTGCTCCTTTAATACGCCAATCTTTACTCGTAGAAACATTAAATTCCTGACAAATACGCTCATACGCGGACCTATCATAATTATTATTTGTGGAATTCCAAGCTCGATCCTGCGGTAATGGAGCACTAATTTCTTTAAGTATACGTCTAATCTGATAGTACACGTGAAATGACATAACATACTTATTCAGTTCAAAAACCTGGAGCGTAAAGAGATACACCACATCCCGTTGTGGCACACCATATGGCAAAGTTTAACTGATTCTGCCAAAATTGCATCGGATTGTGAAACCAATCGTGCACCATTTTATCGCTAGTTGCCGTGACCCTGTATTTTTCAAAGATATCGGGGAATTTAACTAAAAATTCAGCACCAGAGGCAGTTACTATAATCGATTGATTAGTAATGTAAGTTGATTTCATATTTAAGTTATGATATAGTATCATTGTATATTTAATATGTATGTTACACTCCCGGGAATAACAAATGGTCAGTCTATTGAACTGCTTCAAACTATCGATAACTCGGACGGACAACTCGAAGTAGCTCTATGCGATATAACGTATTACCAACGGTGGACCAATATAAGTGCTGCGAGAGGTAATAATAAGATATTTAAAATAAGTGACAAAGGTAGAAGTAGTACTATACCTGATGGGTATTACAGCATAAGCTCACTCAATGATGAATATTTTAATAATGGATTTTTTAATAATTATTTAGATAATGAAATTAGTATCACACAAAGTGAGGCCACTGGGACAGTGAAAATCATCAATGAAAACGAAGATATAATTATTAATGAGAACTTAGCATACACACTTGGATTTTATCGGGCAATAACAATACGACGCGGTGTACAAGTGACTGCAGGTATTAACAACGTACCTGATTTAGTTCCCTATAAAGAGTTGTTCATCCATCTTGATCAAATAAGCACGACGGATAATATTCAACTAGAAAGTCCTTCAACTCTACTCAGAAGTGTTCCGGTCAAAGATGTAAAATACAATAGCGGTAGAACGGAATCTTTCTCGTTATTACAATATAAAAAATTAAAGCGGGGTATTATTTCAGACCTTAAAATTTCTGTATTAGATGTAAAACACCAACCTATACACGTAGGATACTTAAGTGTAACACTCCATATTATAAATAATGGTTGATTCCATATTTAAGTTATGATATAGTATCATTGTATATTTGATATGTATGTTACACTCCTGGGAATAACAAATGGTCAGTCTATTCAACTGCTTCGTACTATCGATAACTCGGATGGACAACTCGAAGTAGCTCTATGCGATGTAACGTATTACCCACGATGGACTAATATAAATGCTACGAGAGGTAATAATAAGATGTCTACAGTAGATGAAAACGACGGCAATGTTGTTTACAAATCCATTATTATACCTGATGGGTATTACAGTGTATGCTCACTCAATGATGAATTTTTTAAGCCTAATGGAGCTAGTCTCACACAAAATGAGGCGACTGGGAAAATAAACTTAAGCACTGGAAAAACACGTATAATTATTGGTGAGAACTTAGCAATTACACTTGGATGGAGAGTAAAAGTAGATTTAATCAAGGCATCAATTCAGGGAGATACATTACCCGATTTAGCTCCCTATAAAGAGCTGTGCATCCATCTTGATCAAATCAGCACGACGGATAATATTCAACAAGAAAGCCCTTCAACTCTACTCAGAAGTGTTCCAGTTAAAAATGAAAAATACAATAGCGGTAGAACGGAATCTTTCTCATCATTACAATATAAAAAATTAAAGCGGGGTATTATTTCAGACCTTAAAATTTCTGTATTAGATGTTAAACACCAACCTGTACATATAGGATACTTAAGTGTAACACTCCATATTATAAATAATGGTTGATGCATCAGGCCCTGGAACGATAAGACAATGTAATACAATTGCGCTTTCCGATCTCGGAGACACGGAAGGATTCGGTAAACCCGGTACCAATGGTAAGTTATACGCTTTACACTTACACGATAATGTATACAAGCGGAAAGAAGTCACATTCGTGGGTAATCTAGAAGATTTAAGCGATGTCGACGTTAGTAGACTCCTTAAAACCACTCCGTACAATATTATTTACAACAGTGAGAATAAATGGACTATGGTCGAAGCAAACATCAAGTGGCTGCTGAATATCGTCATTACCCCACCTTATGCGATGATGGGTAAGGGACATAATTTAACTAAGATAATAAATAGTGGTATCGTACTCGCGGCCTATATCCCATCAAAACGAAAAAGTGTGTTAGTCACTCCCCTGCCAGAAAAACCAGGTCATATGTTATATAGTCGTCCGGCAATCCAAAATGTTAGTTTAAATTTGGTTACAGAATTCGATGATATTAAACAGAACTTGAGTGCAATACCTAATATTTCTACGCTTATTATTGAAGTCTTGTTCGGAGATGCACCGGTAGATGCCTTCGAAATATTACCAGGTCTATCGATTAAATGGCTCAAGAAACACGAGCGTCAACGTTGCAGTATTATTCATGTCGGTGCATCACCCGTTACATCCCTCGAGGGGGTTCAAATTATTAAAAGTGGTAGTATTTCTCTTTCTAAGATATTCTTGCCGTATAATATACATTTGATAAGGTTGATGTATACTCTCAAAACATTTAAGCAAGACCAATTAAAGACTATTATATATTCGTAATATACACTATGAGTTTATATCCAGCGCTCGATGAAATGAAGGAAACTGTTGATGGATTTCGATTACATCAAATAAGCGACATAAAACATCGAATAGAAAAGGATAGGGAGTTGAGACTTGGATTGTATAAAAAGTATCGCAGAGCCGTGAATGCTCTGAACGGAGTTGACACCGCTCTTGTAGTAGCTGGCATGGGACTCGGTGTAGCCGGTGTCGGTTTACTATCAACTATAATCGCCGCGCCTATCGTGCTCGGCATGGAAATAGCGGCCGGAGTCTCGGGACTGGCAGGAATAGCGATAAAATTCATTTCTCGTAGGTTACAAAAGAAAGCATTAAAACACGATAAGATTCGGATACTCGCCGAAGCAAAGTTGAACAGCATCGAGGATCATATTTCGACAGCAATGGCCGATTGTAAGATATCCGAGGAGGAGTTTCGTTTAGTGATGTCGGAACTCTCAAAATACAATAAAATGAAGCAGGAAATTCGATCAAATTCTCGTAAGACCAATGGTATTAGCGAAGACGATAAAAAAAAGTTCATAGAACAAGGGAGGCAACAAGCGCGTCAATTATTCCGTGCCAAAACCAAAGAACTGGTTGGAGATTAAAAATATCGTGTGATTACATTTAGACAAATGCTTACATAAATATATAATAATGGAAAAAACTATTAAATGGAGAGAATTACCACAAGGTTTTTATTATATCAGTGATGTCAAACCAACCAAATACGGTAATCAATTGTTTCTTATCAATTTACAAAAAGAGTGTAGTTATATAGTCTGGTCTCCTAGTAAAATGAACGAAGAACTTAATAAAAATGTTGAATATCGCTTTATCGATAAAAATAATTAAGAATATTTTTATTACCATTTAGACTCATCTAAAGCAATGATTGGACCCAGGTATTGGTGAGCTGGAGTCATGACTATCGTTAAATCGCATAATCATTTTGGCATAAAAAATTCCCCCTGTAGTAGCAGTATAGGTATATGAATCCTGCTCCAGTGGAAGTGGTCCAGAACCCCTATTACCTATACTACTAACCCGGGTCTTCGCTTCGGCATGATGAGCGAAAAACTTTAATCACTAGGCTACCCAACTGCTCCTGCTATTACTGGAACATTTAGACATACATATCATGAACATTGTACCTCTGCTGAGACCTGTGACTCTCACCTCAAGAGCTGCTGAGACCTGTGACTCTCACCTCAAGAGCTGCTGAGACCTGTGACTCTCACCTCATGAGCTCCTGAGATATGTGACATTCACCTCAAGAGCTGCTGAGACCTGTGCCACTCACCTCATGAGCTGCTGAGACCCGTGCCACTCACCTCATGAGCTGCTGAGACCCGTGACACTCACCTCCTGAGCTGCTGAGACCTGTGCCACTCACCTCAAGAGCTGCTGAGACCCGTGCCACTCACCTCATGAGCTGCTCAGACCTGTGACACTCACCTGATGAGCTGCTGAGACCCGTGCCACTCACCTCATGAGCTGTTGAGACCCGTGGCACTCACCTCATGAGCTGCTGAGACCTGTCACTCACCTCATGAGCTGCTGAGACCCGTGGCACTCACCTCATGAGCTGCTGAGACCCGTGCCACTCACCTCATGAGCTGCTGAGACCCGTGACACTCACCTCATGAGCTGCTGAGACCTGTGCCACTCACCTCATGAGCTGTTGAGACCCGTGACACTCACCTCATGAGCTGCTGAGATCTGTGACACTCACCTCATGAGCTGCTGAGACCCGTGTCACTCACCTCATGAGCTGTTGAGACCCGTGACACTCACCTCATGAGCTGCTGAGATCTGTGACACTCACCTCATGAGCTGTTGAGACCCGTGACACTCACCTCATGAGCTGCTGAGACCCGTGCCACTCACCTCATGAGCTGCTGAGACCTGTCACTCACCTCAAGAGCTGCTGAGACCTGTGCCACTCACCTCATGAGCTCGGCTGTTGTTTGAGAGGGACTGTATGACAGCAATGACAGTATGGCTCTCATCCCATGAACCCTGATGCTGGGAGTGGTAGACTTGATGCAAGTCTGTACAATGTCCGACACGTACGGCACCTGCAATCAGGCCAACCATGCTGTCAGGAACACAATACAAAGTAATTTAGAACAATACAATTTTTGTTCTTAATATATAATATTAATGATACGTGAAGACAAAAAAATAATAATCTTTTTATCATAAAATATCATTCACTAAAGTAATGTTAAAAACAGTAGAAATACAATGCTTTAGCAAACTTCTTCTATATTGTGCCAAGGGGCTAGTTGCTGCCATGTGAAAAAGGAAACCTCCAGTGGAACATCTTGATCATACTGTGCAATAGTTTCATATAATAAAGCTATTGACATTAACACCACAGGCCAGAGCTAAGTGAGTGAGTGAGTATGGTTTTATGCCGATTTTAGCAATATTCCAGGAATATCACGGCGGGGGACACCAGAAATGGGCTTCACACATTGTACCCAAGTGGGGCATCGAACTCGGGTCTTCGGCGTGACGAGCAAACGCTTTTACCACTAGGCTACCCGACCGCCGCCCAGTGGTAAGTGACAATGTTTAAACATATTGTTAGATTCTAACAGTTTTACGTCTGTGTTGCTGATTAAACGCCCCTCCTCATGCGGAGAGAAACCTGTCTGCTTTGGGTCACTATGCCATAGGGAAGTCACATTTCATTCAAAACATTGTTTGTTAATGCTAATTAGATCATTAATTGATTTTGCTTCATATCAGACACTGCAACAGTTGATTGCTGTTTTAACCCAAATGGGTTTATGTTTGTATAGCTTTGGTATATCTGACTTTTTGTATCAACCAATTTTGTAAAATCCAAGTTTGTAAAGTCAATCAGATCCAGCTTGCTAATAGATCCAGCTTTGTGATTCACTGTGTTGTCAATCAATCAATCAATCTTTATTGTATGAAAGGGCATTGGCCCATATACACATACAGATAAACAATATCATTTACAGCTGTACAGCGCATTATATGATTATTGGATACTAATATGATGCTTGACATGTCATAGAGGTATTGTAATAACAGTGGTAATAACCACAGTGGCAGCAGTAGTAGTATAAAATTCAAAAGGAATACAAAAGGGAAGGAATGGAAATATGAAGTTTTACGTCACAAAGGCTTTCAGCCATAGCGCGACGTTTGACGAGGATCTATCAGTAATATACTCAACATGTCAAGACAATTTGACAATTTAAATGTATATGCATTTCTAGTAGAAACAAACAGATAAAAATGAAATGTAGATATTCCTGATCTAGATGCGAAAGTTTCAAAACAACTTATTATTTCTGGACATATCGGATTAACTAAGTAATTGACTACGCACTCGTAGACTTTGATAGATGTATTGTAATATCTTAGTTAATTTTTTACATAGATGGAGGTAGCATGATAATGAGGTCTGAAGATGCTATTGGCATACTGTACCAGTCTATCTGAGTTTTGCTTGAACTTGGAGAAGTTGGCGATGGCACGGCTGAGTTGTATCTTGAGATCACTATTGCTGGGGGAGTTCTGTAGGAGTTGGCACACTCGCACCATCACGCTCTGCAGGCTGCTCTGTCGGGAGAAACAAACTCCACTCATTCTCCCAAACATTCTGACACATGACTATAGATCTGCAGGCTGCTCTGTAGGGAGAAACAAACTCCACTCATTCTCCCTGACATACTGACACATGACTATAGATCTGCAGGCTGCTCTGTCGGGAGAAACAAACTCCACTCATTCTCTCTAACATACTGACACATGACTATAGATCTGAAGGGTGCTCTGTCCGGAGAAACAAACTCCACTCATTCTCCCTAACATACTGACACATGGCTATAGATCTGCAGGCTGCTCTGTAGGGAGAAACTAACTCCACTCATTCCCCCTAACATACTGACACATGACTATAGATCTGCAGGCTGCTCTGTCCGGAGAAACAAACTCCACTCATTCTCCCTAACATACTGACACATGGCTATAGATCTGCAGGCTGCTCTGTCCGGAGAAACAAACTCCACTCATTCTCCCTAACATACTGACACATGGCTATAGATCTGCAGGCTGCTCTGTCGGGAGAAACAAACTCCACTCATTCTCCCTAACATACTGACACATGACTATAGATCTGCAGGCTGCTCTGTCCGGAGAAACAAACTCCACTCATTCTCCCTAACATACTGACACATGGCTATAGATCTGCAGGCTGCTCTGTCGGGAGAAACAAACTCCACTCATTCTCCCTAACATACTGACACATGGCTATAGATCTGCAGGCTGCTCTGTCCGGAGAAACAAACTCCACTCATTCTCCCTAACATACTGACACATGACTATAGATCTGCAGGCTGCTCTGTCCGGAGAAACAAACTCCACTCATTCTCCCTAACATACTGACACATGGCTATAGATCTGCAGGCTGCTCTGTCGGGAGAAACAAACTCCACTCATTCCCCCTGACATACTGACACATGACTATAGATCTGAAGGGTGCTCTGTCCGGAGAAACAAACTCCACTCATTCTCCCTAACATACTGACACATGACTATAGATCTGCAGGCTGCTCTGTCGGGAGAAACAAACTCCACTCATTCCCCCTAACATACTGACACATGACTATAGATCTGAAGGGTGCTCTGTCCGGAGAAACAAACTCCACTCATTCTCCCTAACATACTGACACATGACTATAGATCTGCAGGCTGCTCTGTCGGGAGAAACAAACTCCACTCATTCACCCTAACATACTGACACATGGCTATAGATCTGCAGGCTGCTCTGTCGGGAGAAACAAACTCCACTCATTCCCCCTGACATACTGACACATGGCTATAGATCTGCAGGCTGCTCTGTCCGGAGAAACAAACTCCACTCATTCTCCCTAACATACTGACACATGACTATAGATCTGCAGGCTGCTCTGTCGGGAGAAACAAACTCCACTCATTCTCCCTAACATACTGACACATGACTATAGATCTGCAGGCTGCTCTGTCGGGAGAAACAAACTCCACTCATTCTCCCTAACATACTGACACATGACTATAGATCTGCAGGCTGCTCTGTCCGGAGAAACAAACTCCACTCATTCCCCCTAACATACTGACACATGACTATAGATCTGAAGGGTGCTCTGTCCGGAGAAACAAACTCCACTCATTCTCCCTAACATACTGACACATGACTATAGATCTGCAGGCTGCTCTGTCGGGAGAAACAAACTCCACTCATTCACCCTAACATACTGACACATGACTATAGATCTGCAGGCTGCTCTGTAGGGAGAAACAAACTCCACTCATTCCCCCTAACATACTGACACATGACTATAGATCTGCAGGCTGCTCTGTAGGGAGAAACAAACTCCACTCATTCTCCCTAACATACTGACACATGACTATAGATCTGCAGGCTGCTCTGTCCGGAGAAACAAACTCCACTCATTCTCCCTAACATACTGACACATGGCTATAGATCTGCAGGCTGCTCTGTCGGGAGAAACAAACTCCACTCATTCTCCCTGACATACTGACACATGACTATAGATCTGCAGGCTGCTCTGTCGGGAGAAACAAACTCCACTCATTCTCCCTAACATACTGACACATGACTATAGATCTGCAGGCTGCTCTGTCCGGAGAAACAAACTCCACTCATTCCCCCTAACATACTGACACATGACTATAGATCTGAAGGGTGCTCTGTCCGGAGAAACAAACTCCACTCATTCTCCCTAACATACTGACACATGACTATAGATCTGCAGGCTGCTCTGTCCGGAGAAACAAACTCCACTCATTCCCCCTAACATACTGACACATGACTATAGATCTGCAGGCTGCTCTGTAGGGAGAAACAAACTCCACTCATTCTCCCTAACATACTGACAAATGGCTATAGATCTGCAGGCTGCTCTGTAGGGAGAAACAAACTCCACTCATTCTCCCTAACATACTGACACATGACTATAGATCTGAAGGGTGCTCTGTAGGGAGAAACAAACTCCACTCATTCTCCCTAACATACTGACACATGACTATAGATCTGCAGGCTGCTCTGTAGGGAGAAATCTTGCCAACATACTACAAATTCGATAACATGATTCACAACAGAATATCCTCTACAATGATAACCAATGGCTACACACCTGGTCCTCAGCGCTTGTGGCCAGGTTTCCTATGAGACACACAGCGTTACAGAGAATCTGCTCATTCTGTGGGTGACTGCTCAGGGCCTTATGGAGACTGCATCCTGAACTGAAATCCTCCTGGAAATAAAGTTTGTCATCATTGATGGGTCTAAGAAATAAGGAAATGCTTCTTGGGTGTTGGCACATCACTTTAAATCCTGCAGATCAGTCATATGTCATGGGAGGCATTGTATAAAAGAGCCGAGTTCACTGTGTGCCCAGTTCACTGTGCTGAGTTCACCGTGTGCCCAGTTCACTGTGCTGAGTTCACCGTGTGTCCAGTTCACTGTGCTGAGTTCACCGTGTGCCCAGTTCACTGTGCTGAGTTCACCGTGTGTCCAGTTCACTGTGCTGAGTTCACTGTGTGCCCAGTTCACTGTGCTGAGTTCACTGTGTGCCCAGTTCACTGTGCTGAGTTCACTGTGTGCCCAGTTCACTGTGCTGAGTTCACCGTGTGCCCAGTTCACTGTGCTGAGTTCACCGTGTGCCCAGTTCACTGTGCTGAGTTCACCGTGTGCCCAGTTCACTGTGCTGAGTTCACCGTGTGTCCAGTTCACTGTGCTGAGTTCACTGTGTGCCCAGTTCACTGTGCTGAGTTCACTGTGTGCCCAGTTCACTGTGCTGAGTTCACAGTGTGCCCAGTTCACTGTGCTGAGTTCACCGTGTGCCCAGTTCACTGTGCTGAGTTCACCGTGTGCCCAGTTCACTGTGCTGAGTTCACCGTGTGTCCAGTTCACTGTGCTGAGTTCACTGTGTGCCCAGTTCACTGTGCTGAGTTCACTGTGTGCCCAGTTCACTGTGCTGAGTTCACAGTGTGCCCAGTTCACTGTGCTGAGTTCACCGTGTGCCCAGTTCACTGTGCTGAGTTCACCGTGTGCCCAGTTCACTGTGCTGAGTTCACCGTGTGCCCAGTTCACTGTGCTGAGTTCACCGTGTGCCCAGTTCACTGTGCTGAGTTCACTGTGTGCCTAGTTCACCGTGTGCCCAGTTCACTGTGCTGAGTTCACCGTGTGCCCAGTACACCGTGTGCCCAGTTCACTGTGCTGAGTTCACTGTGTGCCTAGTTCACTGTGCTGAGTTCACTGTGTGCCCAGTTCACCGTGTGCCCAGTTCACTGTGCTGAGTTCACTGTGTGCCTAGTTCACTGTGCTGAGTTCACTGTGTGCCTAGTTCACTGTGCTGAGTTCACTGTGTGCCTATTTCACTGTGCTGAGTTCACTGTGTGCCTAGTTCACTGTGCTGAGTTCACTGTGCTGAGTTCACCGTGTGCCCAGTTCACTGTGCTGAGTTCACCGTGTGCCCAGTTCACTGTGCTGAGTTCACTGTGTGCCCAGTTCACTGTGTGCCAAGTTGTAGTTGTTGGTATTCATGGTGGGACAAAGCCTTCATTCCTCATCACTATTATTTTGGGGCCCAGTCGTCTATGGCACTATAATTGATTGTGCAGAGTTGTGTCCCTTGGGAAAACCAGAGATCGTGGATTTGAATCCCAGTTGGCCCTGATTGTTTCCAGGTTTATACCATACCCATGCTCGTGGGTTTCACAAAAGTGGTAACCATCTAAAACCTTCATCACTTCAGGCTTTCCTCCCACACAAAGCTGACATGCCATGATATAACTGGAAAACTGTTCAAGGTGGAGTTCCAAACCCAACTCACTCACTCACCAAACCCAAACCCACCAACCCGAGGCATTTATATCATATCTGGACTTTGATAAACACTAGCTTCTAATCTCCTTAAAGTTGCAATTAGTATTGTGTGACTCATCTGCCTCTAAATAAAACATGCCCGAAACAGTTATTCTGCACAGCGTTTGGCTTGTCTGCTTCGCTGTTCGGAGTTCCATTGTTTTGGTTTGAGAATTGAATTATAACTCAAGGTTTGAGTCACACTCGAAAATTATTTCAAGCATACTTTAGAAACACCCAGACAGGTTGAGGTACTGGCCCTTCAAACATGGTTGCCAAGGAAGCGACCCATGAAGATCCAGGTTAGAATAGGTCTTCATGAACCTGTGCTTGCTGTAAAAGGCGACTAACGGGATAGGTTGATGCATGTCATCATATCCCAATTGCTTAGATTGATGCTTGTCAATCACTTGATTGTCTGGTCCAGACTCAATTATTTACAGACCGCTGTCATATAGCAGGAATATTGCTGAGTGCGGCGTTAAACAACAAACAGACAGACAAACAAACAAGCCATGGAAGGCATGTTGGAAATGTCATTGAAATGCCAAAAACTTGTCCATTCCAAGATATTTTGTTTTTGTTTTTGTATATTTATTCTTGAAACTGCTATGAGGTTTTATCTTCAAACCCCCTGTACATCTAGTGTTTCTGCATATAGCGTATCTCTGACACATCTGACACCTCTGGGCATTTGAAGCTGTACAAAATGTTGATGACCTTCCAGTACAATGTGACCATGACCTACCTCTACAATGTGACCATGACCTACCTGTACAATGTGACCATGACCTACCTGTACAATGTGACCATAACCTTCCAGTACATTGTGACCATGACCTATCGGTACAGTGCAGTGACCAACCTGCACAATGCGCTGATGACCTACCTGCACAGTGTCATGATAACCCAGGGGCACGGGTGGCCCAGTCGTCTAAGGCGCCGCGCTTCGCTGTGTAGAGTTGCGTCCCGTGGACACGCCAGAAACCTATGGTTGTGGGTTCGAATCCTGGTTCGCCCCGATTATGTTTCTAGGTTTGTCAGCACCATACCCGTGCTCGTGGGTTTCACCGAAGTGATAAACGTTTGAGGACTGCATTACTTCGGGCTTTCCTCCCACATTAAGCTGACACACCGCGATATAAATACTGTTAAAAGCGGCGTTAAACACAACTCACTCACTCACTCACTCATGATAACCCACATGTACAGTGTCATGATAACCCACTCACCTGTAGAGTGTCATGATGACCTAACTGCAAAATATGACAATAACGTACCTATACAATGTGACCATGGCCTTCCTGTACAATGTGACCATGACCTACCTGTACAATGTAACCATGGCCTTCCTGTACAATGTGACCATGGCCTTCCTGTACAATGTGACCATGACTGACCTACCTGTACAGTGTCACCATGGCCTTCTTGTACAGTGTAACCATGGCCTTCCTGTACAATGTAACCATGGCCTTCCTGTACAATATAACCATGGCCTACCTGTACAATGTGACCATGGCCTACCTGTACAATGCGACCATGCCCTACCTGTACAATGTGACCATGACCTACCTGTACAATGTGACCATGACCTACCTGTACAATGCGACCATGACCTACCTGTACAATGCGACCATGACCTACCTGTACAATGCAACCCTGACCTACCTGAACAATGTGACCATGACCTACCTGTACAATGCGACCATGGCCTACCTGAACAATGCGACCATGACCCACCTGAACAATGCGACCATGACCTACCTGTACAATGCGACCATGACCTACCTGAACAATGCGATCATGACCTACCTGTACAATGCGACCATGGCCTACCTGAACAATGCGACCATGGCCTACCTGTACAACGTGACCATGACCTACCTGTACAATGCGATGTCGGTGCCAGTCGGTGCCGTTGGAGAGATGTGCCAGTATTTTCAGGGCGACCTCCTGGGTCTGTAACACCAAGAAATATATAGCCGGTCACTCCATCCGTTTTTTCATATTTTATTTTATGACAGCTTCAAAGGACAAAAAAATCTACATGCCTGCCCAAGTTTTCCTTTTAATGGTTTGCTGATTATTTACTCACAGGATAATTTATGTGGGATTTGTATTCTTTAATGTATCTGAATTGTTATTATTATTGTCAGTGAGCTCCCTCACTCACTCAGATGGTGGCACACTAGGAACATGTCTGCACGTATCTGCCTCCTTATTCTGAATGTTGCCTAAAAACACAAATATCCTATATGGATGAAGAGGAGGTGCAGTCGTATTGGTGCTTGTACATGCCCACATTACATCACTGTTGGGAGATTCATATCTAGACTCCCTTGAGATAGGCATAGTTAAAATGTTTTATCTTATATCAAGTCTGATATCATGCTGATATGAAGAGTATGATAACATAAGTAGAGCTGGTTGTGAGGGTTCTGATTGGTAGTCAGTCACTCTTTGAAGCTGTCCGATGTAGATGAATGTCAGTCATAACAAAATGTATCATTGTCATTAGATGTTTTTACATGATACTCCATTTTGACAAGTTTCCATTTCAAGCAATGTTAGGTTTAGCTAGGTTTGTTGTTTAACGGTTGATTGGTTGATGTAGCATAGGAATAGGATATCTCAAGGTTCATGTAGACTTGTATAAGTCTCTGCGGCAATAATTATTAGTTTAAATCATAATTACTAAATTATGTAAAGAATAAGAATAAGTTGTCTTTATTAGAGACTGGATTCCTTAGAGGTTGTACTGTCCACATATCTAGAGGAGGATAGAATTACTACACATCCATGGACTTTTCTTTCAGTACAGCCTTGGAGCAAGGCTAAGCTTCATTTTGTCATGTAACAGAAAGCAGCTGATTTTAAATGGAGACTCCACCATGTGATTCATATCAACATGGAATAAGTTGCCTTTCCAAACTCAGCCCACATAGTTGAAAATATGTCCAGTTTGATGAGCGGTATGGTTGTAAAGTACGATAGAAATCTGTTTCACTTGGTACTTACCTGCTCATCTGATGATGCCGTCAGAGCCAGTATCCGTGGCAACGCATTTCGTGAGGATTCTACTATTGCATCATGGGTATCTGGGTTCTCCACAATGAGGCTGAGCGTGCAGAGTGCCAGGAGTGCCAGGGTGGGGGATTGGTACATACACAGTGTCAGCACTGGGTTCAGGGCGCCATCATCCAGGGCTGTCGGCAGCAAAGATACAGGTCACTCATCTAGTCATGGGTTCATCTAGTCATGGAGTCTTACGTTCATCTAGTAAAGTGTTCAATTAGTCACGTGCTCCTGGAATCATCTTTATCTAGTCATAATGTTCATTTGGTCAAAGCCTTCATAGGATTTATCTAGTCTATCTTGTCTTTGATCTATCTAGTCATCTGGTCATATAGTATTCATGTGGTCACCTGACACTTGCCTAGTCATAAGAGTCATTGTGTTCACCTAGTCAGCGTTCATATAGTCCATGCATTCATCTAGTCAGCGTTCATGTGGTCATAGTGTTCATCTAGTCATAGCGTTCATCTAGTCTATGCATTCATCTAGTCTGTTCATCTTGTCTTTTCATCTAGTCATAGCATTCATCTAGTCTGTTCATCTAGTCTAGGCATTCATCTAGTCTGTTCATCTAGTCATAGCATTCATCTAGTCTGTTCATCTAGTCATACCATTCATCTAGTCACTGCATTCATCTAGTCATAGCATTCATGTGATCATCAGGTGAAAGCGTCTGGTCTTAGAATATGTACCATAAATGTCCCAAAGGAAATACTTACCCTTTTTCTTGAGTTCTGGTGATTTACAGAAGATCATGAGGGAGCTTATTCCATCAGTCAGAATCTGTTCCTCTGCTTCACGGAGTCGGGACAGGATGCTGTCAAGACAACTAGATGTCAGTTAAAGTGACAGTCACATGCAACACTGTCAGCCGGGATCTTGTCCAGGGTTGTTATTTGTGATAAATAGTGATGATGAATACGTGCCACCTTTTGTGAATAGCACCTTGTCATGTATTCATGTCCTCTCAACTTCTAAATGACTATCAAAGACTTGATTTTAGTGATGATATGTTATACAGTTTTATATTAGCCACAAGGATATGGGTGTAGTTATTTTCAAGAATTCTCATTTCTTGAAGCTGATTGGATAGTTCAAGTCAAATGTTCAACAACGTTCATTATTTGCAAAGCAGCCCAAAGCAGAATGTTGTCATGATGACACATTGTCTCAAATACTAAAGATGGCCTCGTCCATTGTTCATCACATCACAGACAGTGTTAAGAGACATCTTTTCAACTATTGGTGAACTGAGCTACTGTGTGAACTCGATATCTGGAAACCCACTTGTTTCTACACTTCCTCTACACTTATAAAAAGACATAGTAATATGTGTACATAGAATAACCTACAGTAAAACACATTTATAACGAACATGCTTATAACGAACTGATGGATATAACGAACTGGTTTTTTGTCCCGACTATTTGCTATAGTTATGCTGTATATATGCTTATAACGATGTACGGTGATAACAAACTAAAGTTAGTGGTCCCTTCAAGTTTGTTATAACCATAGTTTACTGTACTTGCAATTGAGAATTACCATGGCACGGGGCTTATATAACTGATTCACGAGGGACAGATAATTACTTGTAGCTTGTAGGGTTTTCTCCAAGTTGGCAATATTGATACATGTATATGTGTATAAGTTTCTTGTGTCCCTAGATTTGTTATGATGCACAGAACAAGTTGGTAGCCATTGCTATCTGTCAGGATGACAGCGACCTGGTACTAGATACCTGCAAATGACCTTGATTGCACCAGCAGTGGCCAGTTCCTGATGAAGTGGCTGGTGGGTGGCAAGTGCCTGGAGCCCCGACATCACCGATCTCTGAAACACATGGACTGACATCACACATCTCTGAAACACACAGACTGACATCACACATCTCTGAAACACATGGACTGACATCACACATCTCTGAAACACATGGGCTGACATCACACATCTCTGAAACACACAGACTGACATCACACATCTCTGAAACACATGGACTGACATCACACATCTCTGAAACACACAGACTGACATCACCGATCTCTGAAACACACAGACTGACATCACGGATCTCTGAAACACACAGACTGACATCACACATCTCTGAAACACACAGACTGACATCCCACATCTCTGAAACACACAGACTGACATCCCACATCTCTGAAACACATGGACTGACATCACACATCTCTGAAACACACAGACTGACATCACACATCTCTGAAACACACAGACTGACATCACACATCTCTGAAACACACAGACTGACAACACACATCTCTGAAACACACAGACTGACATCACACATCTCTGAAACACACAGACTGACATCACACTTCTCTGAAACACACAGACTGACATCACACATCTCTGAAACACACAGACTGACATCACACATCTCTGAAACACACAGACTGACATCACACATCCCTGAAACACACAGACTGACATCACACATCCCTGAAACACACAGACTGACATCAACTCTGGAAACCTACTTCTTACCATTGTATTGTTCAGTGAACTTGCCACTTGGGGTATTTGGGTGCATCCATTACAGTTTATTGTAGCTTATGTTAAATCACAGATAATTTATCCACAAAGCAATATTTTGTGAGGGGTGTATAACACCCACGGTACGTATAGATGGATACTAGGGCTGGGACGGGTAACTCGGGTACTCGGGTCGGGTGGGTACTGAGTAGGACCCAGGTACCCACAGGACTACCCGGACCCGTGGTTAGTCACGTGATATATTGTTTCATGACAAAAACTCACTATAGCTCAGTGGTTACTCTTTCTTTCTGACGATGCACACATTCCTTTTGACTTGTATATGTTTGAGTAAAGATAAAGCTTCAGTCATCTTCAGTGAACGCATGATCTGATTGATTGATACATGTATGTAAACAGTTTTAGTCAGGGCTGCGGTAAAACAATTACCAATCAGACATTTTGTTCCCAGCTCTTAAAACTTGCAGTGGGTACCCGAGTAGGCTCGGGTAATAGGGGTCGGATACCTGGGTAGTAAATTTGGACTCGTCCCAGCCCTAATGCATACAGAGGGGACCCTCGGTCCCACCTTTGAAAATCAAATGTGATGTATGTGAGACACTGATATTATGTATTCATTTCTACTTTATGATCTGTGAACAGTTAGATTACCAGTTTTGATGTAAAGACACATTGTGATCAGACCAAAGCCATATAGACAGGATCAACGAAATACTCCAACAAACATCTGCCACTGCATACCAGGTGCTGGCGAAAACAACCCTTCCAAATTATGCAAAACATTTTCAACATACAGTCTGTTATTTTACCCGTGGCAACATAAACATTATTCACTTCAAGTCACAAAACCTTCATAAAATCGATAGAAATGTTGATAACAAATGTTTGAAAAGGTGTTATCTCAAATGTTTGCTTTGTTAAGGAAGGTAACATTGAGAATATTTATCAAGTTATAAAACTTCCTTCCTTCAGCTACATACCATTGAACGATATGAAGTACTCTGTAAGCTGGTACCCCCTGACGTCAGATACTCACCAGGATCTGGACATTTTCGGTCTGTGCCAACACAATGAGAGTCTGGATGCCGCCCAGTTCCACCACCTGCAACAAGAGGGAGTATGTAGCAGTGGGAAGAACATATTTGGAAAATATCTGTCGCACCCAGTTGACAGTACACATGCTTTGCAATTCCTGCAGTTCACCGAAATCGATCCAATTTTGATTGGACTATGCAGAGACTCGTTGGTCAGCCAAAATATAACTCCTGAATTCCAGCCTAGGAAACCGGACTTTTAATCAGTTAACTTCCTTGCCTGGGGAAGATGCGTGCGTGCGGTGCTTGCGTGTGTGCGTGTGTGCGTGCGTGCGTGCGTGCGTGCGTGCGTGCATGCATGCGTGCATGCGTGTGTGTGTGTGTGGGGGGGGTGGTGTATGCACTGTGTGTGCAGTGTGTGTGGTGGAGGGGGTATGTGTGTGTGTATAGGGGGAGTAGTGATGTAGTGTGTTTGTAGTGTATGGTATGTTTGTGTGTGTGTTGTGGTGTGTGTGTGTTGTGGTGTGGTGTGGTGTGGTGTGGTGTGGTGTGGTGTGGTGTGGTGTGGTGTGGTGTGGTGTGTGTGTGTGTGTGTGTGTGAGTGAGTGAGGGGATGTGTTAGTGTGAGGGGTGTATGCACTGTGTGTGCAGTGTGTGTGGTGGGGGTATGCACTGTGTGTGCAGTGTGTATGGGGGTGGGGTGGGGTGGGAGGTAGTAGTGGTGTAGTGTGTTTGGAGTGTATGGTATGTTTGTGTGTGTGTTGTGGTGTGTGGATGTAGTGTATGGTGTGTTTGAGTGTGTGTGAGGGTGTGTGAGGGTGTGTGAGGGTGTGGGTGTAAGTGTTGGTATAGTGTGGTGTGGTGTGGTCATAGTGTACGGTATGTATGTGTATGTGGGGTGGGGGGTGGGGGGGAGTGGTGGTGGTGGTGTGGGTGTGGCATATGGTGTGTGTGTGTGTGTGCGTGCATGCGTGTGTGTGTGTGTGCGTGTGGTGTAGGTGTGTGTGTGTTGCAATGGAAACATGTGTCATAGTATTCAGCAATGACACCAAGTACAGCTCTCCTCTGCCTAATTACACATAGAGAGAGAGTGCTGCAGAAAAGTACCGACAATGTTTCGTATTTAGAATATTGATGAATGTTATGTGTCTTCCATTTAGCAATTAACATTTGAAATCTCTGGTTTCCCGCTGTTGGGTCTTAATATAATCAGATACTTAGTAAATTCTCAGTAATAATCTGAGAACACATAATGTTTGTCTCCAAACTGAGAATACATTTCATTTGAGGGTTCAACTGAGGACATTTTGATGAGATTATGTGTAATTGACTTACCCTTTTAATGGAATTATGATTCTTGCATCTTTCAGTGAGACCATCGGCAGATTCCACTTGAAATTGCTGAAACAATAATAATCCTTAAAACAACAGTTTGCATACGAAAATCACATGAATCACTAGTGAATTTAACAGAGAAGTTTGAGAGTAAAACATGGCCACTGCAGATGACTCACATGCATTTGGGACCTGGCCTTGGTGATGAGCTGTGTGACCGGAGCACACGCGTCACACACGCGCTCAGCATCCTCGATACCAAGCTGCGGCAGCGGCATCTGTACACAACAAACAATTGTATTCCCACTGGCTTGGAACTAACGCAAATGGCAAAGTTCAATTCACTAAATTAAATTTTTTATTTTGATTTGAAGGAATATTATAATCCACTATACTGCATGTATAACAAGTAGTACTGTACAAACAGAAATAATTAAATACTTTGAGGCAACAAAGTGTATTCCCTTATTAAATTGTCGGCCTGCAGACTTCCATGTCTTCTGGCCCCCTTCTACATGCTTTCTTTTAACAAGCGATATTTTGTAAAAAGTGTTCACCTGAAAGCACCAAGTGTCCAGCAAACCGAAATCATCCCAGTTTTGTGTGTATTTACATGATCTAGACAATAACACACAGCTGTTGTTGTTGTTGTTGCATTAAGTGTTAAGAGGTCACCTTCTGCCTAGGCAATTTAGGCTGACCTGTCCCTCTTTGGGACTCCAGTGTGTGAGTAGTGTTCACATAATTTCTGTTTTTGTATTGATATGATTTCTATTTTCTTATATTGATATGATTTCATTTTTATCCTTGGCTGCTCTGTTTATATACATTCAAGTAGCTGTCCATCTCTCAGAAATAGAGTTAGTTTGGCCTTCGCTATTGCATCTCTTGGCTTTAGGAGATCTATGACAGATAGCGGATCTAACTGCAATTCTTGTTTTTAACCTAGCCCGGGCTGGGGCATGGTCTTGACATTCTAGTAACACGTTATCAATGGTTTCAGCCTGATTGCAAGATGAATAAACCTTGTCATAGTGCATTTTGTGACCGAGTCTGAGGTGTGAGATAGCAATTTCAATTTTCCTTCCACACAGCAGGAACATGCTGATGTTTATACATACTGACGGTTTGTATGCCATGTTATGTGCACTAAGTAAAATGCAAGATGGGAAATATATATTAAACAAAACCTAGTGGGAGACGGGTGTTAGTGGGAGACGGGTGTTAGTGGGAGACAGGTGTTAGTGGGAGACAGGTGTTAGTGGGAGACAGTGTTAGTGGGAGACAGGTGTTAGTGGGAGACAGGTGATAGTGGGAGACAGTGTTAGTGGGAGATGGATGTTAGTGGGAGACCGATGTTAGTGGGAGACAGGTGATAGTGGGAGACAGTGTTAGTGGGAGACAGGTGATAGTGGGAGACCGATGTTAGTTGGAGACGGATGTTAGTGGGAGACAGGTGATAGTGGGAGACAGTGTTAGTGGGAGACAGGTGATAGTGGGAGACAGTGTTAGTGGGAGACAGGTGATAGTGGGAGACAGTGTTACTGGGAGATGGGTGATAGTGGGAGACGGGTGTTAGTGGGAGACGGATGTTAGTGGGAGACGGATGTTAGTGGGAGACAGGTGTTAGTGGGAGACAGGTGATAGTGGGAGACAGGTGATAGTGGGAGACAGGTGATAGTGGGAGACAGGTGATAGTAGGAGACAGGTGTTAGTGGGAGACAGGTGTTAGTGGGAAATAATTTACCTACCCTCTCCTTGCAACATTTATTACAAAGCACACGTCCACACTGACGGCAGTGATGTTTGCGGCGTATTTGGTTGAATTTGTTGTTACAGAGGATGCACGTAGACACCTGTTTGTCTTCAACCCACCTGTTGACATTTACAAAAAAAAATTACGTAGTTACTGCATGTTGGATACCTAAAATACCAAAATGATCTTGTCAGTGTTTAGAGACAAGTCTCAGTGAGAGAGAGAGAGAGAGAGAGAGAGAGAGAGAGAGAGAGAGAGAGAGAGAGACAGAGAGAGAGAGAGAGAGAGAGAGAGAGAGAGAGAGAGAGAGACCAGATTTTAACTTGGGAATTTATTTGTTTCTACAGACCTTGGAACTCAAAGCTCAATAATGTTATATTTTTTTGTTTTTGGATACAATCAACCAACAGCTACAAACTAATACAAACTTAAAGGGGAAGTGGTGTACACGCAAAAATCACTTTCTTTCTTTTTCTAAACAAAACGCAATTTTAGAATTAGTTAGTATCTGTGTTTGAAAATATACACTCATTTTTTTTCACAGTGAAAGTAGGAAGCTCACAATAGTGTGAAAGTGATATGCCGTTATGAGGCCTTCGTTTTACGAGCGAAATAGGCCTGAGTTATCCCCCTTAGATTATGACGTAATTGGTGCCAATTCAACTGGGTCCCTGTCTATTCTCAACGCAAAAGATATCAAGGACCAGTTTGCGGTAAAACAACATGGTCTACGACACACTCCGGCGCAGTGGTGACTCAGCATAACACAATTCTGGCTGGCATCTGAGATGCTAGAATCACAAAACTGTACCTACACCACGTGAAGCGGCTCTAACAAAGCATGATGACTTCATAATGTTTATCAATTGGCACCAATGACGTCATATTGCAAGGGGCATAAGCCATGGTGTTTTTGTTATGGAAATAGAACACTTGGTAAATGTGAAAAATATAAATCGTTTTAGTGCAATAAATATGTTAATTAAATATGACGTTTTTATATTTTTGTCTATGACACTTCTATGTTAACACTTTTAATGTGGAAAAAGTACAAGAAAAAATGGTTCATTTCCGTGTGAACTTGCCCTTTAAAGTAACTAATTATTATTTGAATAATAACTGTAAATGAAGTGTATGCATTGTCTCCGGCCACTGCAAACATCTTTCAATGGAAATACATCGTTATCAGAATACGTGTTAAGGTTAATGTAAAGAGTATTTGCATTTATCTTTATTTTTGTTTCACTAAACCAACGGACACAAACAACTACAAAAAATATAATTAAATAATTAACTATACGATTTCATGTTTATTCATATTTCGAACGACTGATTACTTTACCCACACACCTTAAAAACGATTAAAAAAGTGGTCTAATTAGTACTCTCCTACCTTGCTTTTGTCAGAATGAACCTCGGTGATTGGTAGACATCCGCTGCCCCGTCTACTCGGGCTGGGTAGACATCCTGCCCTTCTAGCTTGATGCGACATCCCAGCAGGGCCATGGCGTGACAGTGACACCCACACTTACTTAGATCAATCCGATTGTCTCTTGTATCAAACACAACATATCCTCCCTTCCTCGCTTCTGTAACAACATGGATCTTCGTGGGCCTGTATAATTATTGTCGGCCTTGGACGATGTTGGCTTGTGGAAGATTTATGACGAACTTTTTATGTCAACAGTTTCCTCGGCTAGTGGTTATTCCGATCTTTGCACTGTTGAAAGTCAGACAATGGTCCGTTTGGACCTGTTAGTGATGAGCTGGGATGTGATAACAGATATCTGTCGGTGACACAACTCACATGGTTGTGAAGATGAGAGGGGGCGTGTCAAAAGCTTCACGCGAAAAGAGAGTTGTCTCCCTTTAATTTACGTTCTCGCATGACCGTTGGCGCCAGTATTGGCACATCAAGCTATGATGTTCGTGATCACAGCTGAGGTCATGTTTATACGCTTACTCATTTCATTCGCTGTTGTGTTCATTGAGTTATACATGTCACAACCGTTATCACCCCAACACATATGAATAGATCTGTATGAAGGCTAACTGATATTAATGTATTCTTTTGTGAACATGTTGAATGTAGTCGCTTGTAAACGTTTTGATCACCCCAGAATTTATTGCGTCCAGCTTGTGTTAAGAATATTAGTGGGGTTTGGGCGTGTATACCCCGCTATACAGCTTCATGGTGGTGTGACATTGGTGTCAACTCGTAGTGTTTATACAAAAAACTGTGTCAGTGTTTTTACTCAGCATATGGTATGTATTTATAGAAGCATGCGACAATCGTAACAACCCTTTTCATGGATTTCCAGTGGTTGGTTGGTTTGTTGTTTAACGCCGCACTCAGCAATATTCCAGCTATTTGAAGGCGGTCTGTAAATAATCGAGTCTGGACCAGACAATCCAGTGACTGATATCATGAGCATCAATCCACGCAATTGGGATCGATGACATGCATCAACCAAGTCAGCGAGCCTGACCACCCGATCCCGTTAGTCGCCTTTTACGACAAGCATAGTCGCCTTATACGGCAAGCATGGGTTTCTGAAGACCTATTCTACGCCTTCACGGTTCATGGAAGTGATGTGTATCCGTGTACACAAGACACTACGTACATATACAATAGGGCTGGGACTGATTCCTTGACACGGAAGCACCGAATGCTCTCCAAGCTTCGATTTCGAACCAAGATGGCGAAAGTGTGAAAAAGGTCAATATCGACGTGCATGCACGCCTTTGTGCGTACGTGATTGCGTGTATGTGCTTGCTTGTGTGCCTACTTATGTGTACAATAACAATTGTCAAGAAGTTATATATATGCATACAAATCCTTTTGATATATATATATATATATATATATATATATATATATATATATATATAGATATATATATATATATATATATATATATATATATATATATATTTGTTCAGATATTAGGCAGCATTTTATTCACACAGTTTCCGAAAAGCTGTTAAAAATAAAACAAATTCTCGCACAACGATCACTTTTCAGATGAAAATGTGCGACTGAAACAAAACTCGGCATCATAGCACCCTATTGTTGCACCAAGCATGAACAATTATTGGATCATTGTAGATGAATACTAGATTAGCGTTAAGTGAGTGTTTTTTTAAGGTTGTATACAAAATACAGGAACTAATGTTAGGCAGATGTTGGATTACTCAGTATACTCAGTGACAAAGCTTAAACACAACATGTTTATACACAATGTGTTCATTATACATTATAAATACTTGTATATATATGTGTGACGTCAGACGGCGAGTGCACGAGGAATGACGTAATACATTGTGCACCTCGGCATGCAGTTATTTACACGGCGGAACAAGCCGATGAAACTCGGAATCTTTTGCAAATTGCAGCGCCATCTGGCGTTCTTTATTGTCAACCTCCTTTCGTGTTCACTGACGTTCTTTATTGAAAACGTCCTTTCGTGCTCACTGACGTTCTTTATTGAAAACGTCCTTTTGTACACATTGTTCTTTCTTTTCTCATGACGTCTTTTCGTAACATTTGACTATTAATATTGTATTTTGAGCTTTAGTAGTTACATTTAGCTTTATTCGTAATACTTGCATGACCTTAATTGCATATTTATGTCCTTTTTTTAAACTTTGTATTTTTTGAATGGCCGCCCATAAATATTCGCATTTCTTTCTGACGATACACACATTCCTTCTGACTTGTATATGTCTGAGTAAAGATAACGCTTCAACTTCCGTGTACGCATGGTCTGATCGTTTGAAACATGTATGTAAGACTTTTAGTCAGGGCTGCGGTAAAACAATTCCCAATCAGACATTTTGTTCCCAACCCTTGAGTGAGTGAGTGAGTTTGGTTTTACGCCGCTTTTAGCAATATTCCAGCAATATCACGGCGGGGAACACCAGAAATGGGCTTCACACATTGTACCCATGTCGGGAATCGAACCCGGGTCTTCGGCGTGACGAGCGAACGCTCCAACCACTAGGCTACCCGATCGCCCCCCCCCCCAACCCTTGAGACCTACAGTGGGTAAATTTGGACTCGTCCCAGCCCTATTGTATATGGACGTAGTGTCTTGTGTACACGGATACACATCACTTCCATGAACCGTGAAGGGGTATAATAGGTCTTCAGCAACCCATGTTTGTCATAAAAGGCGTCTATGCTTGTGGTAATAGGCGACTAACGGGATCGGGTGGTCAGGCTCGCTGACTTGGTTGATGCATGTCATCGTATCCCAATAAGGTGGATCGATGCTCATGATGTCAATCACTGAATTGTCTGGTCCACACTCGATTATTCACAGACTGCCGTCATATAGCTGAAATATTGCTGAGTGCGGCGTTAACAACAAACAAACTTCCAGACGTGTACATATTTAGTATGGTTATGACAATTGTTATTGTTCACATAAGTAGGCACACAAGCAAGCACATACACGCAATCACGTACGCACAAAGGCGTGCATGCACGTCGCTATTGACCTTTTTCACACTTTCGCCATCTTGGATCGAAAACGAGGCTTGGAGAGCATTCGGTGCTTCCGTGTCAAGGAATCAGTATCGAAATGGCTTCCACCAATTTGAGCCCGAAGACTGTGTGGACCAAAAATTTAAACTGTGTCCCGGTCATAAGACCCGGTTTTGTTGAAACTTGGGTAAACCAAATTGCAAAAGTCCCCAGAAAAGAATTAAAAAGAGCCTATGGCAATTTTTGGGAGGGATACATATTCGATGTTGAAGGTAGGGGCTTGGTTGTGTCGGCAACCCGGAAGTGATTTTTCCGTTAAATATTATCTTAACAAAGTCCTGCAAAAACACACATCTTGCGTTTTTTATAATACATGTGACACCTAGTATTGTTGATTGGATAATCATTACATCACATTGTTTAGTAAACAATAAACAACACTTTAATTTGGCTGTGAAGTTGTTTCGATTTGTTTTCTTATTGCTGAGTCCAAATAAGAACAGCTTTTGAAATGAATAATCAGATTTTTTTCATTGTTTACATTCCACCTGAAGTATAAATATTTTCCGAAACAAAAAATGTGGTGAATAGCTTCCTACTGTAGTAGCAATGAAAAATCATTAAAAAATATTGGGTGTTGTGAAACATGAAATGAGTAATATAACAGTATGTGTAAAACTGAAATTTAAAGGTAAAAAAATATATATTGCTGCGTTGATCACTGTATGATTTGTATGACTTCTCATATGTCACATAACTATTGTTAGGCTGAAGCAGATACCATATTTTATGGTCTCTGGCTGAAATAATACTTTCTTCTGTTATGTGCATTCACCTATCAAAACATAAATTTATACTCACATTTGTTGTAACCTCAAAGAAAACGTGTGGAACTTGTGAAAAAGTCCCTTCATCATCATAACCCTAAGAACCAGCAGCAACTCACCTTAAGTAAAGATTTGTTTCACAGTTTTCCATCAATTTTGTTTTTCACTGTACATAGTGTACCATTCATGTTCAGTGTTAAACATTACCAGGGAGCTCAGATAATGTTCTATTGCCCTCCACATTTGAGTAATATGTGTCCATATGATCTGCTGTGTGACCCATCAACATTCACATAAATCCAAAGAAGTATATGTGTAATAACTCACCATTTTATGGTAACATGAGTCAGACTAAAAGTAAACACATACAGGCAAATTAAATACAACAAAGAATGATATAAATTGTATACAAGGGTTTATTTTACAGACCTGTTCTAAATCAATTATATACATTGATATTATCATGATTATAACAGGCAGGATATTCAATTACTTTTATGATTATAGTATCTCCTCAGCCTGGTGGAGCAGTTTGCAGAGCTCGAAGCTTCAAGTCAATAAAAAAGAATGAAACCCCTTATCACATGAAGGTGAATAAAACCGAAGGGAAATTGTGTTTTTGTACTCAATAAATTGTTTCATATTTTCTCGTTAAGATACATTTAAAACAATTGTGGCTGTGAAAATAAAGTACTTTTTGATGGAAAGATAATTAAAATTCTCATTTATTGAAAACCCACACCTTGAATCAATAGTCTGAAGAACAATCAATTTAGTGAAGAAACCTTTAGTATGCTCAGGGCTTAGAAAAGATAACTGGGTTCCCTGCATAATTATTTTCAAGTCATGGTTATAATTGGACAAGGCCAATTAATCCTCATAAGTGCTATTACACTGAGCAGATATTACCACATAAAACAATAATAACAATAGACTACCAATGATATTTTTCAGATCTGGATCAATACAACCGATTCAACTCTCATAGAGCAGACTTCATGTAATTGTGAATCTGGCCAGGGCAAATGTAATCACGTGATTGGTTTACTGTATTTGTTACAACACTATCAATCCCTTGACTTAAAAACAGTGCCACCTGCATTGTCAAAAACATCGCTGCCACAGACATGGCATGTTCCACAAAGAAGTAAAGGCCTTTTTGCCAAAAAGGTAGACCAAATCACTGTTCCAAAAATAAAAACACCTGCCAGTGGATCTGTTACATATAAGTCATCAACAGATACTACCTCTTCTACTGCCCCTACTTCATCTGCTGCCTCTACTACATCTGCTGCCTCAACTACATCTGCTGCCTCTACTAACACTTCCTCTGCTTCTCCTACACTTACTCACTCATCATCTTCCAATGCGAAACCTGTCCCTTTAAAAAAGAACTATAGAAGCTTAATGTCCATGCTTGTGGAATTGTCATTAACCATACATGTCCATATCTAGCCACTTCACCAGACAGGCGGGTATATGACCCATCTGAGAGTGACCCTTGGGGTTTGCTAGAAATCAAATGTTCCACTGCACAATCCATATCAAATATCAACTACCTTAAGTTAACATCTCAAGGTACATACAAGCTCAAAGAAACATTCCAGCATTATCATCAAGTAATGGGTCAAATGTTACTCACTGGGGCCAGGTGGGTCGATTTCTTTGTTTGGTGCAAAGATGATTACCACTTGGAGAGAATATATTTCAATGAAGAATTTTGCAATGAAATGAAAACCAGGTTGGATCTGTTTTACTTCAACTATTTCATAAATTCCATGGTAAAATCTAAACAATATTATCAGTAAGGGGCAAGTTGACTGATGTAATGAATGGAAAGTAATTTGCCAAGTAGCTTGTACGGTTGGAAACCAGACAGACTCTACTGACATATCAACCCGTAAATGTCTATTTTTATGGGTAATGAAGTTTTACATTAGTAATCGGGTTATGATGTGATTCATACATCAGCCAAGTGACATTGTAATTCATGTGTTTCATGAAGGGTGAATTTCTTCACTTCTCTGACATGAGACATTGACAATTAATGTGTTAGACATGTAATCATGGTAAGATATGTACACACATATTCATGAATGATCAAATTGTTATGGTATTGACATACTTCAGTTTTGAAAACTTTAGTTGCACTGTTTCAGCATGAATGTATTAGTAGTACAAGGAAATAAAGATGTTTCCACTCTCCCATTACCATGCCATTCAACTATGACACAAGAACTTGCAAAACTGATTGCATAATATACCATATTGAATTAATGTACCAGTAAACAATTATCACATTTCTGTTTAATGAGTATTTATCAAGATGACACACCATGATGACATGGTTCAAGTAATGGTCCAAAGTCACCAGACTCTCGGTACACAGGCATTAGCCATGTTATGTTTCATTAGTTTTCTCTTTGCATCACTTAAAAAAGAGATCCCCTGATAGACAGCAAACAGTCCAAATTTGATTTACAGATACTACAATCGTTAATGGAATTATGCCATCAAAAATATCGTATTCCTTCACTCTTCTGATAGCTCTCTCCACATGTATACGTAGTCTGGATATTTCCTGTGTGATTTCTACATCCTTTCTAGTAAACTGATAATCATTTGATTTTGAGAGGAAGGGGGGGATAATCAAGTGAGCACCAGTAGACTGAAGAAGATCATCAACCAAAAACGCTTTGTCAGCCATAACTCCATCGCCTACCTCTAACAATGACAAGAGACCACTCTGTTTGGTTATTCCCTTATCAGAAATACATCCTTCATAAAGTGAACTGATAAAAGTAATTGGCCCATAGGGAGCAATACCAATCAATGCTTTCATAGTGGTGTGGGTTTTATAATGCGAAAACATTTCTGAATTGACAACCCTGGAGGTTGGCGTTTGACATTTCAATTCAGTACAGTCAATAATAACCTGTGTTGCAGGATAAGAACATTTACATTCTGGTGGCATTCTTTCATTTATCATTTCTCTAGAGGGCCAAATGCATACACATCCAAGCAAAAAATACAGATAATTGGCCCATGTAATAGTTATTCTACAAATAGTTGAAACACTGACATTAAACAGATGTGCCAAGTGTGTTTCAGGGTAACCTTGTCTTACACTAATGAGAAACACAAATAACTGGTCAAACAATGACAAAGAACATGGGTATCCACAGTGTAGTTTGTCAACATCAGTGCCTCTCTGAAACTGTGTCCAGGTTTGCATCTTTCAAGCAGTAGGAGCCACTGAAAAAAATGATCTAGCTCATTGAAATCAGCAAAACCTGTATAAAAATTGATGTCCACAGGACTGGTAGCGAAACGCCTCATAGAAAATAATTTTGCAGACTGAACATTTACACAATTTTGTAAGCGTTTTATCTCTGCATGTGCAGAAGCTAATTTTTCTTCAGTTGTGGCGTGTTGTTTCTCATGGTAAACATGATCTGCTGTTGGGTGGGGGGTAGATGTTTGGGTCGGGTCACTGGCCGTAGTCGAAGCCAGATCTGCAGTGTCAGCCGGTGTAGGCATTGTTGGTACACTGTCCATGCTATCCAACCTGAAAAGTGTAAGTCACGGAACATTTCATATTCCCTCGTAAATAAAGCATATCCTAGAATAGTAATTTTGGTACCATAAAATATATTATCAGGGATGTGTGCAGGTTTTCCCTCAAAAAGAGGAAAACTTTTGGGGGTTCACATAAATATTTTATACTTTTGATTGCATTTTAAGCAATTGGGTGCATTTTGGACAACACTCACACAAACAAAAATGTAATAAGTCAATGACAATAGTCAAGTCAAATAAACAAAGATGGCGGATGCAGTAAAATTTCGAAGTTAAATCAGTACTTTTAAAAAATCAGACATAGCTTCCGCGCACCTCTCTTACCCGCCAGGTCTGGGAGCAATACTGCCATTATTATAATAATAATATATTTATACATTATTATAATCATAATACATTTACAGTGTCACACACTGTACAGTACATGCACTGGAATAGAAATGAATGATTAAATAAAATATTAATGTCATGACAAATTATGATTACAACTATTTTAGTGAACTGTATATTATATGTAATAATTGATCTGATAATAAGAGATAGTCAAATCAATACCTTCTGTCCTGGACCTTGTTGGTTGGTCTACTCTTGGTGGCACTGTTCCATCTAAACATACATGGAACAGCTCCTGGAACAAGCCTCTTTTTGTGCCCTCCCAGACCTCTTTTAATTTCACATTGCTTGAAGTGGTTAGAGCATACAAAAGTAATATTGCGACCAATCTGAAACCAAAAAAAATTAACATCAATAAAATATTTAACAATGTTATTAAGTTTCTATTATTCAAAATAGTGAAGCTGTACAAAAACATATATGTAGATAACCATTATTACAAAATCTATGGCCATAAAATGTTAAAAGTAGCATACATAAGGTAGATGTTACCTGTATATGACCTTAATGTATGAACATTTTCAGTACAAGGATTGCTGAAAATAAACCTGACTTGCAGGATTGCAAAACGACCATAACCATAACATTTCATTAACCTGTAGTATCCTTTAATCAAAATAATATTTACATTTTTTTTCAGGCAGCCATAGAGACAGACATGCTTAGTCAATATAGATCTATAGGCCTAAGGCCCAAACCACAAATATTTATTACATAACTATTTCTCAAGTATAAGGTCGACTATTGTGTCAGTGTTACTTACTGGCATTGCATTCAAGTAAATATTTCCCCAGATTATCAACATTTAAATAAATAATACATTTATTACATAACATTAGGTTTGCCGTCTGTTTATGTCAACCCATTCACTCATCGTGTGATGAAGTTGTCAAGAGCTCATCGGTGACGAATGGCTCGAAATATGGAAGTAAATTTTGAAATTACATGTAAACAATTATTATTATTATTATTATTATTATTATTGTTGTTATTATTATTATTAGTATTATTATTATTATTACCTAGAAGACGATGTTCTTGTCATTTTATAGTGAAATATAATTTTGTGGTATCATTGAATGCAACAAATTAGTCGGACTTCTTGTGAACTGACGATAAACATTTTTCGTGATTCGACACATGTACCACTACAGACAGGCTGCTTACCTGGAAGGAGTTGCTCACATCTCGACGTATGGCTGCGATCCATTTCCTCCTGATATGCTTGTCTTTAGGAAAATTGAAAAAAGACAATTCCGAAGAAACTGCTTTTCTCCGATCGCTCGTACAGAATGCGACAGAACAGTGAACCATTACTTCCTGTGTGTTGACACTACCTGCAGAAGCAGCGATGCTCTCCAAGCCTCGCTTTCAAACCGGAAGTACCGAAGTGTGAAAAAGGTCAATGTAAGTGCAATAATCTTTCTTGGACGCGACGTTAACCCCCTTTCACCTAACCTCACCTCACCTCACCTCACCGTAACGGAATCAGTATCAGCTCTTTTCAATATCCAGATTTGTACTCAAGTAGGGGTAAATAAACGCCGCGGGTCGTGCTTAACTGAGCTCAGACACAATCATTAAACTGTGAAAACCGCATCTGAATAGTCCCATGCGAAAATCCATTTGCAATAGATATGATTCAACAATTCAGTTTACCCATGTGTGTCTTGAGAAACAAACAAACACAAAATTAGTTATGCAAAACGACGCGAAATAGCGCATTCTTTTTACGTGACGTCATATTCGATTATTCATACCTCACAATGACGTCATCACATCACGCTGTATGACGTCATTCTTGTACATGCTTTTAGGCTTCGAAGGGAAGATGGCCAGCTTACGTTTCATGGTTGCAGTACTAGCGTTTTCTATTGTTACCCTCGTGTTTTTTTCCATTGGCTTGTTAGTTGCCGATTTTGCCGACTCGAAGATGGAATCTGATACAGTCGGTGTTTCGTCTGTTTTTATTGTAATGGCGGCGCTGCAGATTGGTTTCGCCGTTTTCATGATAAAAAAAAGAAGCACATTTGGTTCGAGCTCGTTGGAACTACAAATAAGTGATATAGTTGTCACGGAGTCGGGTAGTCCCTCTGATGATGTGGCAGCGACACAAGTAAAGGTAAGGCTGGACACCTGTGGCGATTGCAGGTCAATTCACGTGGTTAATGATAATTTTAGACCCGTGAAGATCCGGGGTAGAATAGGTCTTCAGAAACCCATGCTTGTCGTAAAATGCGATCATGCTTGACGTAAGAGGCGACTAACGGGTTCGGGTGGTCAGGCTCGCTGACTTGGTTGATGCATGTCATCGATCCCATTTGCGTGGATCGATGCTCATGATGTCAATCACTGGCGTGTCTGCTCCAGACTCGATTATTTACAGACCGGCGTCATATACCTGGAATATTGCTGAGTGCGGCGTTAACAACAAACAAATCGATAATTTTAAAACCGATGTCTTCAGTTTTCTAATTTAGGAAATTCACTTGCTTTTTCTTACTTGTGGAACAAGTTTTATAGTGAAACAGAGAGGTTTTGCTCAATATTGGAAATATTATGTAATGTACTCAGACACAATATGTAATGGGACACGGAAAAGTAAACAGCATTACATACCCTACTAAATATTTCTCTGGAAAGGGATTTCATTTCAGGAATTTATTTCATACATTGAAACATTTCTTTTCCGAATATTCTTTTCAAATTTCGAAATGTGAAAAAGAACGATAATTTTCGACAATATCGCTATTTAAAAAAACAACAAACCATGATGATGTAATGCCGTTTAAGGAATCAGTATAAGATATACTGCTCAAAAGACGTTAAGGAACATCCAATTCGTTCATATTTCTATACAGTTAATCTGTCATGGCATGACAGTTTCATTGTAGTCATATGAACGAAGTGGGTGATTTTTTAACTTCTTTTGAGTAGTATATATTGTCAAACGTATGAATTATATGTAACAGCAATTTTTTGTATGGATAGAGCCTGGCAAGTTCGAATATCTTTTGTTTAATCATTGTGGCATTGAGTTTGTTAAAATCTTAATATGTTTTTAATGTGCGGATACGTACAGTACATTTTTCACATATCATTGAATGTTGGGGAATGACCAGAAGACAAAAACAGAATGTTGTCTTGTAGATCACGTATTACCAAGACGTGCACCTTTGGGGTGTTAGACACCCATTTTATATTAATGTAAACAAAAGTCACAACGGGGCGGTCTATTATAGATCTAGTATAGACTTAAATTGCGGCCTACCTTTAGAATACAGTACCACAAACTTTTCAAACACGTGATCATACCCTATGACGTAATTTGTTGCCAGTCACACTGGCGAAACAATGCCCTGTGACGTCAGGGGTCATCGAGTGTGCATAAATTGCTATATGGCCTCCCCCAGACTCGATTGTTTACAGGCAGTGGGGTATAACTAAAATATTTCTGAATTTAGCGTTAAAAACAACAATCACTTATGCTCCCTTCACCATATGTATTCTCTAAATCGTTACACGAAAAGCTAGATCTTGTCATTTATCACAAAATATAATATATGAAACTTCATATGTGATATTACACACATGCCAGCTTTAGAAACTAACAGTTTTCGTCCACTAGTCCTTATGATGATAACATATAACAAAATTCTTAAAAAGGGCAAATTTCTGCTAGTCCTCATGATATCTTTACCATTGGGCAGTTTGGCAAGGACTTTAGGACTAGTGCCAATTTCTAATGCTGCAAGCATATGAAGATCAGCTTCTGGCCTTGGCGTCTTTAATGCCTTAGTTTCATTTGTATGCATGCTTTTACTCGAAGTTAAGCTACCATTATGGCATACGATATTTTTGTATGACTACGGTTGGTATTGTGTGTCGGTTACACTCGAGCACTTATACCCCACCCAACTCACCCCATTCAGAGCGTGACGAGTCAGGCGCGACGTCGTTCATTCGCGTCACGTGATAAGACGGAGCGCGTAATGCAGACGTTTTTATCTTCGCGTATTGTTGACCCGCGTTCTTACAGTAGAGGTCGGTGGTCGGTCGTACCCATGACCACACGCGAACCTGACCCACATATACCCTGGATAATATTCGTATAGTGTACCACACAACCCGTACCAGCACAACTAATAATCAATAGTAATCAGTCGAGGATTCTGGCCTGCAATACGCCATGTTGGGGACACGCACAGGCAGTCAATGTGGTAAGTGCGACGGGTAGAGACGATACACACTAAACATGTAAAGTAAGATTCGGGAAAAGTGTGTTACTTACACTTATGTCTGCTTGTATATATTAGGATGTGTTGATTTGTGAACTGAGTGTGAACCTGTGTTCTTAAGATACGGCGTGAGATCGTATCTCGCTAGTGACCGGGTTGTTATTCAGCCTTGGGATCAGCAATGTTTACAGGTCTTTACAGTGTTGTCACTACCCCTAGTGTACAGTTCATACACCCTTTGCATTCAAAAGAAACCACTCGTCCCGAACGGGTACCCGATATGTGAGGAGGATGTGAAAACCCTCTAGCGCCCGTAGGCAGCTTGGGTTGTGTACTCCCCAGGGTGTTGAGAATATATCTGGAATGCAAACGGACCCACTGGTCGGGGGACAAATAAAAACCGCATTTCAGCTGATAGTAGTACCTGGATACTTGCGGTATATATGTATTGTAACATAACATAAAACATAGCCCAAGTCACAAATATGGCTCTCAGTTTAAGTGTTACGCGGACACTGCTTTCTTCCAACCACTGTGCTGAGTCATGATGTGTATATAGTGCTGTCTTCACAGGGCTGCTATTTCACTGTCCGTGTATTGACAGAATGTCACGATCAGGATTGTTTTCCTATCAACTCTCTTTTCACAGCATGACTACTCAACCGTATCCTTTTAAGCCGTGATGTCAGCGATATTTAAAACAGGTTAAATCAGGGCCGTTGTTATTGTTTGTCAGCATTGCTATAGCGACGATGACTGGTGATAGGTATTATTTTGATTAACGCAAATCGCCACTGAATATAAGCTCCGTTACGTCATATGCGTGTTTCTGCCACCCATGGCGATTGGCAAACGACTATAAGTATCTTGGATACTTCATGTATGTCCATCAGTTCAGGCAGGGATCGATCATCTTAGTCGGGATATTATTGTTTATTTGTTGATGTGACCAGTTAGTGTTTGGGATTAAAGAAATCGTTTGAAACCAATCTGAATAAATTCAGAGAACTTAGATCTGATTTTCATGAGATTGGTTTGCAACCTGCATATGGTATTAATGTGAGCAATTATATTTCACTTAGATTATAATAGCTACAACAATTGACTTCTGACGTTTTTATTTTCCAAATAACATACTTATCTGATCAATAACATGAAACGTTCAGGAAAATGTATGATATTAATTTTTAAAGCCTGATATCAAAGGTCCTTTTCTCAAGGTAATAGAGATCGTTCACGCATCTATTTACAGCGCTGCATGACCCAAATAGTAACTACTTTGAACGGCCGAACACTATTTGTTCAGTTTATTGGGTCTAGAGGGTCTATATGTAATATGTTATCGAATGATTACAGCGAAGGAGGACTCAAAAGGATAGATAAAGTTACTTTTTGTAAACACATGAAAAGAGATTGTTGAATGGCGTGACTTGCCAAATCTGTTAATTTTCCCCATAGAAACATAATTGTTTATATAACCAATGAGACCGTTTGCGACACAGACGACTGTATATGTGTCTATAAACTGTTCAGAAAAAGAACAATTCAAATCTAAACTACTAAAGTTCAAATTGAGAAATAAAATTAGAAAACTCAGTAACAACTGAACTGTTATCCAGATACTTTGAATTGAATCAAGAAGCAACAGTTAACAATAAAACGTACACCTTTCTATTTAAGAGAGTATTAGTACAAATTCGTTTCTACACAAAATGGGCTGTCGTGATGACAGTTCATGTACTTTCTGTGAAAATAAACCTGAAACATTAGAACACATTTTCTTCACTTGCATTAATAGTACAGGAATTAATACAGCGATTTGTAAAATGGTTCAAATCCATCCAAAAGTAGTTATTGATTTAGGTTGTAGATCGACCGTTCTTGATATAGTTTGCCATTAAATCACTTATATGCAGTCACAAAACAATACCCATATAGATGTTAGTGTATAGAATCTGATTTAAGTTTTGAACTTCTGTTAAGTATCATGAGGTAAAAAAAAATAATTAGAAAGGTATATAAATCTGAAAAAACTTTGCGCCACAATATTACTGCGAATGGCTAACAATAGCCTTTACTACGTCTGGAAAGTTTTACAACATCCTGTTAAGATTACCAAATATCAAACTACTTTTACAAGTGACATATTTATTAGGAAGCCGTACGACTAAATTGTAACTCAGTGTCAGTCAGTGATTTTGAAACTATAGATGCATGTCTTGTTGACAAGGGAGGTTGGAGAAGCGTGTTTATCTAACAGAATAGACAGGTGTATGTCTGAGTTACTCTGTGCTATGTCAACAACGTGACGAGTTGTGACAGATAAGTGAAGTTAGACTAATTAGACTACTGGCACTAAGTGGCAGTGTGTAATTAGGGAAAACACAGGGTATGAGGGATTGATTTTTATTCATGTAGCATGACAACGCTTGGAAGTGATTTAAAAAATATGCAAGTCTTTTGTTTCTTGTTAGTTTGCAAAAAATATCTGTGTCATGAAAAACTCTCGCAGTTTTCGCAGTACTTTCTGCTCGTAAAACGTTCCAGATTTACCGTATATGGTGAAGTTCAGTTCAGTATGTCCAAAAGGGATACATTGTTTGGCGACAAGCCGATCTTTGAGGAAATCAATAACTGTGTGACACAAGATATCACTCCCTGATCTACCATTATCATTTTCTTACTCTTCCACCAGTCTTATATTTCTCCTGTTCTTCTTTCCCCTTCCACGTAAATGAAAGCCAGGTTTTAACAAACAGAACAGACGAAGCCCAATTAACCACTGGCCACGTAGACATGTAAGGGCAAATTATCGATTCGTGGCTTGTATAAGTGGTAATAAATCCTGAAATACACAAAGAAAAAACAAACAACAACAACAAAAACAAAACAAAAACAAACAAAAGATAACTCCCATTATGATTTGATTATCTTGTCAAATAACATGTTTATCTCACTGGGTGACCTAATAACAGTGTCAATATCACGCACTGAGCTATATATATATTTTGACAAAATGTGTCAAATATCCTATATGTTTTGTCTTCGTATTTATTTCGTGTGCAATATCTGCTGTTTAATTAATAATGAACAAAATGCATTGTTTAGAGTTCAGTTACATGGTTACCTTATGGACGGGATCTGTGAAGAACCGGGGTAGAATAGGTCTTCAGCAACACATGCTTGTCATAACAGGCGACTATGCTTGTCGTAAGAAGCGACTAACGGGATCGGGTTGTCAGGCTCGCTGACTTGATACATGTATCCAAATTGCGTGGACCGATGCTCGTAATATAAATAATTGGATTATCTGGTCCAGATTCAATTATTTACTGACCGCCGTCATATAGCTGGAATATTGCGGAGTGCGGCGTTATACAACAAACGAACAAAACCTTATGGACGGGGAGTTTGTCGTATGCAATCGTTTTGTCTTGCAAACTGTATATCAGTTGTAATAGCATCTGTATGCATCTATGTCAACAAGGGCTATGAATATCAGATTAACGGTCTATGATACTGCTTATTAATAATGTATACTGTATGCTCCATATACGGCTGTTTCTCTGGATCATTCTGCACACTGAAGGTACTATCTCAAATAATCTATCGTATTACCCCGTTAGCAGAAACACTATTGACTGAATTTACTGATAAATCTGTGACATCTAACAAATATACAATCAAATTATTTCATTGTGTTTGTGAATGCACTGTAAACATTTGAATAGAACTCCCTATGGAATTTGATAATGCCTATGCAATAATCATCGGATAATGACAGCTATTTATGTGTGCTTTGTGACGTCTGCGTGCCTCAGCACGACGCCATGTCATTAGCAAGAAGGGACCAAAGGGGTGATTATGCTCTGACATCAATATGTCCATGTTTTTTTTATGTTTATATGGGGTTTCAGGGTACACACGCACGCACAGACAGACAGACGATAATGCGTCCTTCCATTTACCAAGTGATTGCCCATGGCGCGACGTTATGATAACTGGAACAGTGTGCACTAACATGTTATTCTCAGCTCCCGGTGCATGTGAGGCACTAGAAGGTTACAGTCATTACCATCTCGTCCTACCGTTTACCTGCTGGGTAATTACGCAGAGGCGTATTTGAAACAACGTATTTCCAGACACCACGTACAACCTGTGCTTATTTACGGACAGGACCGAATTAAGCCCTAGAAACTCTCAGGAGGTAAACTTTCGGAACACGATGGTGTTCACAATATCAATCCCTGGTTTGTCTTGCCCAGGTTCGATTATTTACAAGCCGCTGTCATACAGCTGGAATTCTGATGACTGGATTTTAACAACAACTACAACGTCCACAATTGATCACACCGACAACTGGCCTGGCTGATCAAGTGCATGGCCTTTCCCCGACGGCAGGACTGAACATGGCAGTTTACATTCATACGAGCAAATATTGTAATAATCGACCACGACGTAAATATTGACCCCCTTTTTTATAACAATGCCGTGATGGTACCTGTAAGTTTGCTTTTATCATTGTGTATTTATGATGAAGCCGAAACTGATCTGAATTGATAATGTGAACGTCTGAAGTGTTGTCGCGACGCCGCGATGTATGTACACAGGCACTGTTTTGTGTGCATTATATTATATTGCGTCTTGCGTGCTATTTATACATAGCGCGTGTATAGTAAGGTCAAGTGTTATACTATAGCTCGCTGGAGGCGTGGTGAGGTGAAGGAAACTGGTGACGCGGTTAGAAACTCACGAGTCTCAATGCAAGGACGTTCTAGTGGTAAACAGTCGCAAGGAATTACATTTGTATCACGTGTGTGTGGTATAAATAGGTCATCCTTTGTGTGAAACCTCTCTGTTTTAATACTGCACATTTGAGGATACCACACACAAGCAGCCCCTAATGAGACGGTATGTAATGCGATGTGATAACATACACAATAATACACGTGCCTTAATAATCACTTAACAACTGTCTCAAAGAATAGTACTTTATGACGCTAGTATTGTCATTTTCAGTGAATAGATTTTGTTCATATGAAGAAATATTGGGTCATATATGTAAACAGTTTACATCATGTATGCAGGCTCACATTAGGGCTGATTTCTGTTCACAGTGAGAACACATTGACGAGAGTCATTGATATTATTGTGTACTCTTGTTCCAGGTGACGGCCATTGACTCCCCTGAAGCCGCGTCTTCTGAGCGGAAAGGACGTCAGTAGTTTGCCATGAGATGGGAAAGGAGAAACACCAGCGTTCAGAGTTGCACCGACGACGACGGCAGAGGAATACCGAGAGGGGCCAGCGTGCCCAGATCCGGAAGGGTGTGGGTGCCTGCATCTTTACATTGGGAATCCCACTAGCTATTGCTGGATCCATCATTCTCATAGTTGCCAATATCAAAGAAAACGCTCAAGACGTCCCGGCCTCCTTTCCTGTCCTTGGGCCTGTTCTTCTCGCAGTATCTATCATCTTCTTTGCTGCAGGCAGCTTCCTCACGGACATGATAAGTATCAAACCATGTGTTCAAATATGCTTCCCAGATGACCCAAAGGCATTCTGCTGGAAAAGATGTCCTATGTTATTTTCAATCCTAAGACCCAACGAAGTGACTCTGATACACAGGCGGGAGGCGGGCCTTCACGCCCTCCAAACAGAGCCTTCCAAACCAGTCCTCAAAAAACACACAGAGGTGCCCAATGTTCCACCTGTCCGAAGAGGCGTTAGGTTTTCCGACACAGATGGGGATGCGGGACCAGTGAGGATGTCGACATCTTCAGACGTCTCGGATACCGGCAAAGTTGAAAATACGTCTCTTCTGTCTCTGCGCCATTGCAAGATCTACCCCAAGGAGAGCGAGAAGTGGGGGAGTATGACATCAGAACCTGGAGTTAATGAGGAGGTGGTGGAGAATAACGATGAAGTCTTTACTCTGTCAGGAAGCAAGGCTGTGGACTGTGACAGTGTGTTTGTGTCTCCTACCGTACATACCACAGATATTGACAACTCGTGTGACGTGCCAACGGATATTCTGGTCACCCAGAACCATCACAACCAGGATGGGGAACATGAAGTGTTGGTTATAGAATGTGAACATTAGGAAAGAGATGAAGGAAGCAGCCATATATTTATATGTTTTAAAGCTGACAATTTTTTAAGAGTGTATTCTGTTAGACTGCTTGCTTGAATCCAAAGACATTTTGTAGGAATTTAACCAACGATACCTTCATGTATCAGGATCATGATACACTATGGGCATGTCTGCCCGAGTTTGATATGACTTACAGGAACACACACTCTGGAGATTGAACGCGAAATGACAATTCTTTCAAACGATCTCATCTTACGTTGTGTATCTGAACGAGCACTGTTATACAATATCCTGTTTTCTGGAGCGATTAACTCTCTCGGTAAGAGTAATATAGCAGTTAAGTGTATTCGTGCTGAATGAATTGTTGTTATTTGACGTTTACTTGAACAATTAATAACTGTGGGTTCGTTCGTTCGTTTGAAAGAAATGCTATTTTCTGTTTAATTCCGAGATGTAATTTCGTTTACTCAAACCTATTTTGAGTTTATTTCTCTATAGTCGGAAATGGAATGGAATGTAATATTTTGTCGCGTATGCGTTCATTGAACAACATTCCAATGTCTACAGTATCGACCAACGTCTACCAAGAACAGCTTCTTTGGGGAACAGGGGAACATAGCCAAATATGTTTTAAGACATGGGTTTAATTAAGGAACAACCATTTGAACATTTTCAGTCTTTGTTCAAAGACATATCACGTGTTCTCTGAAAGGAGGGACCAACCAATCTTTCTGCATCCACAACAAAATATTGTAAAACATCCAGTATGTCAGGTGAAGTAGTTTTTGGTGTGTAGAACCCGGGTACTTTTTTTCCGGCATAATGAACAAATTATGTTTGTTAAAAGAATCCCACACCTCCAGATTATCAAATTGTCGTCCTCTATCAGGCATTGATATCGTGAATGTCGTCTCTACATTAATTATATACCTCAGTTATTAACCGTAGAGGTGATCATATCGAAAGACGGGTGATTCTAAACAATTTTGTTGTACTCATTTGTCTCCATTGTCGCTTGTTCAATGCTGTCAGCGATTCAGTTCCATTGAAGTCTTGTAGATTGCAGTGGTCCAGATGTATCTATTTAGAAGGACTATGTATATTGAACGTGTACTTGGTTTTGACAGTGCTTAGCAATTAGGAAGTATGTATTTTAGACCATAATATTCATGGCGGCTTCTACACTCCATGTCTTACAAAGCCAGTTTGAGTTATGTCGGTGTCAAAAGTCATGCTTGCTATTCACTACTACCAGGAACGGGATCAACCCCAATAAACAAGTGATAAACTTGCCCTTACTATGTCAGTAGTATTTATGATATCTGATCTGATATGTTCCATGTGATAAATGGATTATGAATATTTATACCCTAGTTTACTGACAGTTTTATTTCTAATATTATGGAGATTGAGATATGTCCATGTTGTATTGATGTGATGTACAATCAGTCATATTTTTCGTGTTGTTTGCACATAAGTGTAAATTGTGTATTAAACAATGTTTTAGTATGAAGTTAATTGCCATTTATTGAATGTGTTTCCATATCAACTTGGACAGTGATGTTGTTTTAGAATGGAGCTGGCATGAAGATTGAGTACTCTTTGCAACAGGATTAGCTAGCTTAATGGACATTGTTAACTACATGGCCCAAGTCTGGTCGATATTCCCACCGGCCTGACCGACATACGTTCCCATTACACATGCGAATAATTATCAACCATGGATGCCAATACAGACTCAATCTATGCAGGTGATCAAACCAAGACGGCAAGAAGGACGTGTGATATCGAATACAGCGCCGCTTTGTATAACGGGGCATCAGCAACACTCAAGCTATTTGGCGACGGTCTGTAAATAATCAAATCTGGAGCAGGCGGTCCAGTGATTAACTAACATCATGAGCATCGATCATCACAATTGGGGTACGATGAGATACATCAACCACGTCAGCAAGCCTGTCCACCAGATCCTGTTAGTTTTCTCTTACGACAAGCATGGGTTGCTGAAGACCAATTCTAACCCGGATCTTGACGGACTAGATGAGAGAACTTAGAATATTCTGAGAAATGAATAGGGCATTCATGCACCTACATTTACAGACGCTCCGACACTACGCCCAGTTATATAATTCATCCCATTTTCTTCTACAGTTATAGACACTCCAAAACTACACTCGGTAATACAAGGCACTCCATGCACCTACATTTACAGACACTCACACATCACGCTCTGGTATGAAATGTACCTCATGCAAGGCCGGATACAAACACTGTAATATCAAAACCAGAACAAATAGACAATAAGAACACCCACAAATAAACCCTACACGGTTTGAAGTGATCACTGTCACCACTGCCAACGTGAGAACACAGAGTTTATATCCAAAAGCTGAACACTCACATAGTGTAGAGACGGCTCTCATGTTAACAACAGCGAGTGAAAACATGCAAGTCTGGTTCACTGTGTAAACCCAGGTTATACGATATCCAAGATCAACCAGAAAGTACACATCATATTTGAAACCAGCAGCGTGGTCTCTGGGTTTTTAGGCATCATGCGAACTGAGTAGACATCTAAGTAATATTTTACGGGTGCTTTGTTATATATATATATATATATATATATATTATGAAACCTTGATTCACTATATGATGAAACAGAAATCTGCTTGGAGGTAAATCATTATACAACATTTTTGACTGGACTAGGGCTAGAGGTAAATCATTATACAACATCTTAGACAGGACTAGGGCTAGAGGTAAATCATTATACAACATCTTTGACTGGACTAGGCTAGAGGTTAATCAGTTTACAACATCTTTGACTGGACTAGGGCGAGATGCAAATCATTTAACATCTTTGTACAAGGACGAGACGTAAATCTTTATACAACACTTTTGACTGGACTAGGGCTAGAGGTAAATCTTTATACAACATCTTTGACTGGACTAGGGTTTGAGGGGTAAATCATTATACAACAATTTTGACTGGACTAGGGCGAGAGGTAAATCATTATACAACATCTTTGACTGGACTAGGGCGAGAGGTAAATCATTATACAACATCTTCGACTGGACAAGGGCGAGAGGTAAATCATTATACAACATCTTTGACTGGACTAGGGCGAGAGGTAAATCATTATACAATAACAAAGGCGGTACATTGGAGAAACTATCATGATATAACACCTTTGATGGAGTGCTTTCGTTGGCAAGTATGAAACGCCATGCAACACAAGTGATGAAACATGGGAAATAATAACAAATACTTACAGAGATCGGGAAATAATCAGTAATTCTTCAACATCAGGGACACTCACTCTTCAAAGCCAGGACTATAGAGAGATTAATTAGGAGATATAGATACTGTGTTTTCAAAGTAGAGATATGCTATTTGTAGATTTGAAGTTGCTACATTTTAAATTTTAAACAGAATGCGGAGCATGATGATTCAAATGTTAAACTTGGAGAGACGAAAGTTCAAGCAAACCAGTTTTATTACGTATTCCACTCTTGACATGAACGATATGATCTCGTTTGCAGGTCAGAATTTATTTATTTTTGCACAATACACTGAAAATAGCAAACAAAAACACTAATGACTATTATTACTTGCCCGTGAAGAGATCATCCGTTTAGTAAACATACAGCTGTATTACACATTGTGTAATACCAAAACGCGTGCTTATGTACTCTCGAAACACGTTTCACCAACAAATATTGAAAGCTCTCAACATCCCTCGGCTTATTCAACGACATTGCTTGTGGAGTTGATAGATCACTGAGAGGAGCTTATGCACACTCGATGACCCCAGCAACCGTGTTGCTAGGCTGACGTCAGATGGCATTGTTTCGCCGATGGATCTTGCAACAAAAATCCACAAATTACGTCATCGAGTATTGTGACGTTATTGTAAACTTTGAGGTGCAAGGCCCGTTCCACAAGGCGATCGCAACGACAGTCGGTAGTCTGTTAAAGTATGTGAGTTGCGATAGTCTTAGCCCTACGATAATTTTGTGAATTCTAAAGGTGGACCGTTGAATGGTATTAAATTCATACGTTTCAACTTTTGACGTGTTTGAAGTATTATTCTGTTAAACTCAATTTGACTATGCCGTGGATCGTGTAAGTGTCAGCCTATTCATACTCAACAGTATAATTCTAAAAACGTTATAAAAGGCAAGTAATAAATAAAATACTAAACTCGCTCCCGTGGAAAACCAATTTTATGAAACTCGTGGACAGATGTGGTGTCTCACTCGCTTTCGCTCGTCAGATACCACAAATATTCACTCGTTTCATAAAATTGGTATTACACGGGAGCTCGTTTAGTATTTTATATTTATTAAACCCTTACAGCATTAGATTTCAAGTATTGATTATTGAGAAGATTTCATGCTTAAACAACTTGACTTTTATTTCTTTTTTTTTGTAATATAGACGAAATCACTCTGCTGCTATTTATTTTACAAGTTATTCAGTGAAAGAGATTAATACAATAAGAGTACTCACTTTGTGGAATTAACAATCCAAATTAAATTTAGAACTTCTTAAATAGTGACTTTGGTCAACGTCTGATTCTTGTATACGAGTAAAATTTACCTAAGAAGTATTGAACTGATCTATAGAACAACCAAATAACACATTTCAAACAAGATTTTGAGTCGGGGGACAGTTGAAAAAAATATGTGGGGCACTTTACTAGCATGAACCAGACACGTTACCCTTACATGAGCTAGCGGCCTGACTTGGCAACATTGGAACTGGACCTGGGTTCATCAATTCCAACCCCTGTCCAAACAACCATCCATACAGAGGAAGCATTTGACATCCCCTCCACCAAAGAAGCCAAAAGCTGTCCCATCAGCTGGATCGTTAGTGGCCTCCGTTTTTCTGGGATACCTAGGATGTCCAAAGGGCCAGGCAATAAACGGAGGAAACTATGCCGCACTTTTGAGTCAACAACGTGATGGAATTAAAAATAAATGTGAAGCTGAGAAAATGTAAGCTACTTCCATTAGGACAATGCGCCAGTCGACAAATCCTGTGCATTGGCTACACTCTACGAGAGAGGCTTGGAACTGCTTCAACACCCACCTCATTCTTCTGATCTGGCTCTGTCGGACTTCCATCTGGTCCCAAAGATGAAGGGAGCGTTATCAGGAACCGATTTTGACTCCAACGATGTCGTCATTGCAGCTGTGGAGAACGCTGTTGACAAAACAAGAACTTCTATGAAACTGATATTTAATCGATCCAACATCGTTGGCTAATGTGTATCAAAGTAGAAGGGGATTATGTTGAAAAGGCGACTATGCTCGTCGTAGGAGGCGACTAACGGGATCGGGTGGTCAGGCCCGTTGACTTGGTTGATGCATGTCGTCGGTCCCAATTGATCGATGATCATGATGTCAGTCACTGGATTGTCTGGTCCATACTCGATTATTTACAGACCATACAGCTGGAATATTGCTGAGTGCGGCATTAAACAACAAACAATCAAACAAACAAAATTAAGTTGAAAGATAAATCATGTTAATGTCTTTAGGTCAAGTCTTTCAATGTGAGGCTCAGAGCCTATCAATCAACCCTCGTATATTGAGATCGAACCCCCAACCTTCCGCCCTCCCGGCAGATGCTCATTCCGCTACACCAGGTGTCTGTCTGGTTTGGAATCGACTATTCACAGACCACGTGATGTAGCTAGAATGTTTCTGACTGCGTCGTACAACACCATTAACTCAATCCGATCCGAACGTTTCTTGCTGTAACGAGTTTTCTACGCCTTGTAATTGTACGAATGCATAAACTTTTAATAAATGTCAGTCATTATCAAAATACGTATTGCCAAAACAATATGCTCTGATATCTGAATTAATGCGATATAGTATGATAGCAATACATTAAATATGCATACGTAAATTATGTCTTTTGCATTAGTTTGACGTTTGCTTGACATTTTATGCATACTTTTATCTTCAGCCCAAATGTCAACAAATCAACCCACAAGTGGTCTCATTTAGAGTGAGCTCAGACGATGCCATTTATAAACTGACGTCCAAAAGAAAGTTTACCAGAGTTTGAAATCACTCTTGCTCAAAAACAACAAAACATACATGCATGAAGTAAAGTGTATTGAGAAGATGAATATATCAACATAATCAACACTGGAAATGACAATCATACCGCGACCGAGAATGACGTCAGAGACCCCCCTCCCCCAAAGTTGGGTGTGGTACAAAACTCGAGCTTTCCGAATCATTGACAATAGGCAGAGTACATAAACAATCGCTCACGTTCAATAACAAGTCATTAGTAGCGTGTGTGACCACCAAATGCCTCAATACACGCAAAAACTCTTCGATGCACAGAAAAAGTCAGTCGTCTGATGAGGTCACGTGGGATTTGACGCCATTCTTCTTGGAGGGCCAAGATCAGTTCTTGCCGGTTGGCTGGAGAGTGTGGTCGTTGTCGAACACGACCATCCATCAAGTCCCAGAGGTGTTCTATGGGGGACATGTCGGGTGAGCGTGCAGGCCACGGCAGGACGTTGACGTTGTTGGCTGCGAGGAAGTTAGTGTTAGCGTTGTCATGCTGAAAAATGACACCACGTGGCTGCTGTTGGAGAAATGGTAGGGCAACTGGACGAAGAATGTTATCCATGTAACGCTGAGCTGTCATGTTTCCGTCAACGATGACCAGCGGTGTCCTCTCCTGCCCACAGATCCCTCCCCACACCATGACACTCCCTCCACCATATGGTACGACCTCCTGCACGCAACACGCCGCCGTTCGTTCACCCCTTCGGCGGTAAACACGTTGTCTTCCATCAGCCTTAAGCATACAGAATCGACTTTCGTCAGTGAAGACAACCCTCTGCCAGTCACGTCGTTGGCAACGTCGTACAGTCCGGGCCCATCTCAATCGCAGACGACGATGTTGTGCTGTCAATAGCTGTCCTCTGTATGGTCTAAAAGCCCTGATTCCATGAGCCCTGAGTCTCCTGGACACTGTCTGTCGACTAACCCTGTGACCTAAGGCATTTGTCGCCGATGATGTCACTGTCAGGAAACGATTTCGGAGGTGAAAGGTACGCAAGTACCGGTCATCATGGGGCGTGGTCACCCTGGGTCTGCCTGTTCTTGGCCTGTCAGCGGTCCGCCCTGTCTGTCTGTAACGTTGCATCAAGTTGGTAACGGCAACACGGGAGCAACCGAAGGTTCGTGCAATATGGGCGTGGGTGGCTCCCATCTGTACCATACCCATGGCTCGTTCACGTTGTTCAACTGTGAGTCGTGGCATTTCTTTCGTGTTTTTTTTATCACTGTGGATGTCTGACTTGCCGTTGCAATCGTTTTATACCCTTACCCGCACGTGCATTTGCAGTTGTCCGTTGTGCACGGGTTTTTCACTTTTTCGCAAACATGTAACGGACGATTAACATTTTCTGCCTACACTATTGTTGTATTCAGGTTATGTGTTTTAGATAGACTTCATCGAAAAATAATTTATACTTTGTCTGAAATTTATATTTTCAGTTGGTAAAGTTTCTTTTGGACGTCAGTTTATATGAATACAATGAAGTCCTCTCAACAGAAACACTAGGGTGTGGGAGAAGATGGATCCGTTCACTCAAGTCGAATACCCGACCGTTGTGCATACCCATATTGCTTCACCTAGCAATATTCCAGCTATATAACAACGGCCTGTGCATAGTCGCGTCCGTACCAGACAATCAAGTCGTTAACATGTGTTTCGATCCAGCGATTGTGATACCACGACAAGCAACCAACCAATCTGTCGCCTCTTACGACAAACACAGGTTTGTCCTACCTCGAATCCCAACAGGCGTCGCATGATTGTAAATATACCATAAACTCAGCCAATCGATCTACACAAGTGCCTGGAATACAAACTTAAGAATGTGTCATTAATACTCCTATCCACCAACGTCCCTCTGGGGTATGTGTGAATTGTGATGTGAGTTGAGGGTTAGCGTTGCGGGTGAAAACGAATTGAATAACCTGGTTATATTAACATAGTTCTCCGCTCTTCAGGGCTGTACCAAGCACGTCACGCTACAACCATACATTCGAAATTTCAAAAGGGAGAAAGCGTGTGCTATGGTTACAAATTAAGATGATTGAACACTTATGGGACGTATAACTTTCTAAGAAGAAAAATTAAAACCTCATTTCATCTTCAGTAGGCATGAGCGTGACGGGGATAATTCTGATCACGAGTACAACTAAAACAGTTTTTATGGATTTTTTTTGTCAAAGGAAATACTGAAAATTAGAAAAAAAGCAATAAATAAATAATTCTTAGGCCTCCGTAGTATTCGTTTGAGCTGTTTGTAACCATTGAAGTTATATCGACTTCAAATGACTTCTCTCTCCACAAAGTGCTCAGCTGAAATTGAAAGTCTGTAACGAGCTTGAAATAATTACCCGATGTTAAGTCCGTCTAGTACACCCATTTCAGAGCCTAACAAACATAAGGGCAGTTCAGATTTCAAGCACAAAGCTTAATGATTCACCCATAACGCCATCTAACCAATAGCTACACCCCGTGCTTGTATTTAATCGCAGCTATAGATAACTGGGTTCTGTGAAAGGAAGGTCGGTAAGAAGAGAGCAACCAGTCACAAAGAGTTGTAGAAATGAGACTGTGCAATGACACAAGAAGAGATCCTTGCGCTGTGTGTTGATACGCCTCCATGACGACACTGTTTGGTGGGAGTCCACCCATGCCATCACAGGCCGTTCCCAGTGCACCGTGCCCCACTATGCTGGTCGGTAAAGGCACGGCCGATCAATACAAAGGTAAACAATCACCAGGTGATTGAACAACAACTCACACAGAACATCATGGGGAATAACAACGCTTGTGGTGGGGAGAGCTGTGCCGGGAGACCACGAGGAAATACCTGGTTCTGAGACACAGAAAACGTAAGTTGAATAAGAACCGTAAAGATTTATTATTCATATCAATTGATATTTTCCTCAAACTGTCAATCACACTAAAATCAGACATTGATTTTCAATTTTCTAACATCTTACTTGACGTATGCCCACAATGAACAGATACAACCGACTGACGCAGAAGGGTTTAGTAGAGGGTTGGGATCACTCGATAAAGGTTCCATAGAAGCCGACTTTGGTAACCGGCATCCCTGGCAAACTACTCTCATTTCATGCCACTACTTATCAAATATTCACGAGTTCTGGTTATATTTGCTGGGGTATCGGTTTTCGCCGCTTCAGTCAGTGACGACAGCAAATGCCAACACTGTTAGCAAGGCGCGACGTGTGGTACTTCCTCAGGCACTGGGGCTGTGCCTCATCCTCCTCTCCTAATTATCTTCATCAACCAGAATCGCGGATCATTGAAGTCTTTCACGTGTACACGGAGCCGGTTGAGTTGTGTTGGTGACCCCAATGCCCGATTGCACTCACGCAGAGGTCGGGTAGACATTGTACAAAGACATGTTGGGATTTATGTTTACCCTGTCATGGTCTGAGTGGACGCTAGCCGCGGCTGTAGGTTGGAACGCCACCAAAAGGACTAATCTTGTGCGTTGACTGCCACGCTGTGATTCTTCAGGAATGGAGGGTATGTTACTGGTTATTAAATGTTGTGCTGATTGGCATTTGTTGTGGGTATTTGAGTTGAGGACATTGCTGTTGGGGCGACGGAAATTGCCATAGGCAGTATTTCGTTATTCCTATTAGCGTTTTTACCGCTGTGGGTGTGACGGAAGAGAGGACAGATGGTATACCTATAATGCATACATAAGGCGAGTAAAATGAAAGATGATATTACACAATGCAAACATGCGATCATTATAAGAATAGATGGTGTGACATAATGCACACATGACGTCAATATAAGGATAGATTGTGTGAAACAAAGCACAAATGACGTCAATATAAAGGAGAGATGGTGTGAAATAATGCACACATGACGGCACTATGAGGATAGATAGTGTGACATAATGCACACATGACGTCAATATAAGGATAGATAGTGTAACATAATGCACAGATGACGTCAATAAGGATAGATGGTGTGACATGATGTACACATGACGTCAATATATGGATAGATGGTGTGACATAATGCACACATGACGTCAATATAAGGATAGATAGTGTAACATAATGCACAGATGACGTCAATAAGGATAGATAGTGTGACATAATGTACACATGAGGTCAATATATGGATAGATGGTGTGACATAATGCACACATGACATCAATATAAGGATAGATAGTGTGACATAATGTACACATGATGTCAATATAAGGATAGATAGTGTGACATAATGTACACATGACGTCAATATATGGATAGATGGTGTGACATAATGTACACATGACGTCAATATAAGGATAGATAGTGTGACATAATGTACACATGATGTCAATATATGGATAGATGGTGTGACATAATGCACACATGACATCAATATAAGGATAGATAGTGTGACATAATGTACACATGATGTCAATATAAGGATAGATAGTGTGACATAATGTACACATGACGTCAATATAAGGATAGATGGTGTGACATAATGTACACATGACGTCAATATATGGATAGATGGTGTGACATAATGTACACATGATGTCAATATAAGGATAGATAGTGTGACATAATGTACACATGACGTCAATATATGGATAGATAGTGTAACATAATGCACAGATGACGTCAATATATGGATAGATGGTGTGACATAATGTACACATGACGTCAATATAAGGATAGATAGTGTAACATAATGCACAGATGACGTCAATATATGAATAGATGGTGTGACATAATGCACAGATGACGTCAATAAGGATAGATGGTGTAACATAATGCACACGTACGTTCATTATAAGGATAGATGGTGTGACAAAAGGCACGAATGAGGTCAATATAAGGACAGATGTAAAACACAATGCACACATAAGGTGAGTATAAGGATATATGATGATACAATGCACACATAAGGTGAATATAAGTACAGATGCTACAACAAAGCACCCACGAGGTCAATATCAGGACAGATGATAGAACATAATGCATACATAAGGTGAGTATAAGGAGATATCATATAACACAATACAAACATAAAGCCAGTTTAAGGATAGACGCTATATAACACAATTCGCACATAACGTCAGTATAAGGATAGATGGTATAGCCCAATGCAGCCAAGGTCAGTATCAAGATAGATGAAACAATATAATGCATATAAAAGGTGACTATGAGGACAGACGATATAGGTCAGTATACACGTAAGGTAATTATGCATATAGCTGACGTACATAATGCACACTCAAGATCACCACAATGAGAGAATATATAACATCATGCACACATCAGGTCAGAATAAAACTATGTAATGTAACAAACAGATTTACTGAAGGAAAAACCGAATATCTAATATGACGTGACGTCATCATACAGTTATAGCATCCATAAAACTCAATACACGTACGAATGTGGCCTTTTCCGTCGAGACACAAGTTGATATGTTGCGCTGCAGCCGCGCCTGCAGGTGGAAACTCGATCTCTTCATCAGACGATTTTTTGTTTTACAACTGTGTTGTAATTCGTGTTTACCTTTCTTCTCTTTTTGAAAAAGAAAAGAAGACATAGACAAATATATAGATGACAGATACTAACATTGAGACAAATAGTATTTCACTTATAAATACAATTATTTAATAGAAACAATTTTTCTTTTAAAGTCTATTTTAGAAGAAAAAAAACAAAAGAGTAAATATAAAACGTTAACGCCAGAGAGTAATCAGCCTCGATTATCTGCCGAAACTGATTCCATTTGGCTTAAGAGGCAAAATAGTGGTGAAAATTACATGAATGGATCACTGAAAATCAGTGATGTCATCAGGTGTTCGCGAAAAGAGTAAGCATGTCCTACCCGCTCTTCTGGTAGTGAGTGAGTGAGTGAGTTGGGTTTAACGCCGCTTTTAACAGTATTCCAGTTATATCGCGGCGTGTCAGCTTAATGTGGGAGGAAAGCCCGAAGTGATGCAGGTCTTAGACGTTTACCACTTCGGTGAAACCCACAGGCACGGGTATGGTGCTGACAAACCTAGAAACATAATCGGGGCGAACCGGGATTCGAGCCCACAATAATAGGTTTCTGGCGTGCCCAAGGGACGCAACTCTGCACAGCGAATCGCGGCGCCTTAGACGACTGGGCCACCCGTGCCCCCTCTACTGGTAGCACCCGCATGAAAAGTAAGTGTATGTTCTCTTATGCCGCACAGCAGTACTCTTGCCATACAACGGCGTCCAGTACACAGTCGAGTAAGCCTGTTTAAAACAACACACCCTTGGATAAATACAGAATAGAAAATATATGGTTTGCCGTTAGGACATAGCGCAGTGTGACCAGCCGAAAATCCTCATATCAGCATGAACATACAATGGAAATGGATGTGCCATACATTGACACAGAATCCATGGCTGCCCTAAGGTTTTACCTACTTGTGGATTTCTGGGCATGCACTACCAAGGTCCCGTGTTGTGTAGCTATCACAGACGTCAAATCCCACGTCATACCCTTACGTCAATGTTTGTGTAATCGTCTTGTGTGCCAAATTAGGCGTATTCTTCGAATCTTAAAGGAAGACCTTCTCGGGCATATTGGACATCCTGGGAAGTTCGATTCTAGTCGATCAAAACACTTCCCTATATCTATCTGTCCGCTAGCTCAATCCTGCAAAACCCGCGGGGACTCCGAGTAAGAGTAGAAGTTTCCGGAAACTTATTGCGACAGGAACCTATTGCTTGTAGTAAAACACCATAAATAACTTTGGTGATAAGATTCGCTTACTTGGTTGGTTGAATGTTGAATATTGCGTGGACCTATGCTCATGATGTCAATCACTGGATTGTCTCGTTCAGAATATAATATATACATACCGCTGTCATATAGCTGGAATGTAGTTGAGTGCGGCGTTAAAGAACAAACAAACAATTCTTTAATTTGCATCAATCTAGTAGAAAGGTTACACCAATTAAACAAAGACCAAGTATAAATATATAAAGTCTAGATAAATGACCTAGAGATGATATTGAGGGCATGTTTGAAAGGTAGTAAACAAATCAGGCAAAGTTAAACCAGTCAGTCCACTGTCCACATACCTGACACTGAAGGGTTTCCCAGCCTGGCGTGGTCTCACATTGAAACCCAGATTTAATATCTCCGTGATCGAAAGTAAAATGCATCTTTCTATCACCGGTGACTTTGTACCAACAGTCAGTTAGGATTGCATCCACCCCAGGGAGCTGAGAATACACTGTACACTAGTCCATTTAGCGGGAAATAAAAGAGGTACTTTTTAAACATGCCTGGCCAGTGTTGGGTTTTCCCTTCATGACCAGATTGATGTAATTACATTGTCACATTAAAAAAATGCTTGTTGGGTAGCCTAGTAGTTATAGCGTTCGCTCGTCACCCCGAGCGCTCGGGTTCGGTTCCCCACATGAGTGCAATGTGTGAAGCACATTTTCGGTTCCCTCGCCGTACCGATACCCATTCAAAATTTAATAATAAAAGTAAATACGTAGTCCTGAAATTAGTCGTGACATAGCTGTCAGTGCCCCTGTGTTAGTCGGGGTCAGATTGGTAAAGGTGCACTTGTCCGCTTCTATCAGACGCGTAGGTGATTCTCGGCTATCTCAAACTCTTCCTGCATATGGCATTCTAAGAATGATCAAGATAGAGGCCTGAATTTCCTTCAGAATTACTGCGAAAAGGCAATCGCTGTGAAACCTCTTTTGTATGAATGATTCATAACTTCCTTTACTACGTTTCAGTAAATTCCCGTCGGGAACAGAACATGATTCGTTCTCCATCTGGAATGTACACGTTCTGACGACAAAGCTCCGGCAGGAAACTGATAGCCACCGGTAATGGAGATGTATATGGAGATTATCACATGGTGTGTGGTTCAGGACATCCGAGTATTGTGACAAACCCGTGGATGTAGCAGCCTCTTTATTGTAGACACTTGATGAAATGAAGCTAAGAAAAATATTCTGTACTTGAAACCGTATCGAGTATCTCGTGGTGGGTGTCATGAATAATTGACACAGCGATAGAGGGTGGTGGCCAAATTTATCACAACTATAAAATAACTTTGATCCAGTGGATCAACACGGCACAAAGACATGTAGCATACCTACTTATTGATGCAACTACCTATACTGTTACAAAGCGGGCATGTGTTATCCACAAGGTAAAACAATTTGTAATTTGCATGTCATACCCATGGTACCCTCAGAATCAGGAATGAGAATATGCCAAATTTTAGTTTAAATATTTATGTCATATAAAAGAAGAAAAGAAACGTATTATGAAAACAAAATTTATAATCTGTTTAAAAAAACATTTGACTTCCTGGAACATGGGGTATAAAGTTGACTCAATCATAGCGGTATACATGATACTGTTGACGTTGATACATCGACAGTGGTAAAGTTATTAATGTTGTTTTCATCCACGGTGACATTCAGATGTTGGGCACATGACACCATGAGAGTTCTGGTCCAGACGATCCAGTGATTGCTATTATGTGCAACGAACCACGCCTTCGTTACTTTGTAATACAGTAAACTACGGTTATAACGAACTAACGGATATAACGAACTAACTTTTTAGTCCCGACTACATGCTGTAATTATGCTGTATATATGCTTATAACGAATTACGGTTGTAACGAACTATAATTAGTAGTCCCTTTGAGTTCGTTATAACTGTACCATGACGAGCTTGTCCAAACGATCCATTTTGTCACCCCTTACGACCAGCAGAGGTTGCTGCGGGCCCTCGAGGTACATATGACACTAATGATGCTAAAACAACGTTTAGCGGATGTGACCGCCTCCGTGGTCTAGTGGTAGTGCGTCCGCCCGGAGAGCGGAAGGTCCGGGGTTCGATCCCCACCCGCGTCATACCAAAAGACGTTAAAAGTGGTACTTGTTGTTACCCTGTCTGGTGTTCGGCATTAAGGTGCTAAAACAAGGACTTGTCAGCTCGGAGTCAGTAAACTGTGTCTGAGTGGGGTATTCATGTTAAACTGCGGCATGGTATCTCAGTGGGCTAGCACTATAAATCGGCATCAGTCCGGACTAGTGCAAGCAGCCACACACACTCACACACAAATACACGTGCATGCACGTGCAATAATCTTGGACGCGACGTTAAAACCCATTTCACCTCACCTTATGCGGATGCCTTCGTCCATATTAGACATGTAAAATATATATTATTATATTTATTTCGATTGCTAACGTGTTTTCTCTGCGATATCAGGAGTATAGTCTCCCTGGTAATGTCTACAACACTTTAAACTGGCTAGGTGAGTTATCTCCCGCCCTGCCTTATGTAAATGTTTTTTTATCAATATTTATTGTGCTGTGTTGGGGCGACCCTGGGCAACACATACAGTATTGAAGCCTGGGTTGGCAGGCAACATCACACGTAGCCATTGTATGATGAGCAAAACAGTTCGACAATGGATTGAAGTAACCTTTTTTGTAGGTGCTACCATGGAGATGATGTAATACCTGTCCCACGGATCCGCTCAATAACAGTCGTGCAAATACACATGACGTAATTCCTTATATCTCTGGCAGAAATAGGAATCGAGTGATTTCAATGTCTACTCTCTCGTGACAGTAATAGCATCCATTTCGCGAACACCTGGTAACATGACCGTGAGTGTAGTTTCTTGAAAGTATTACACCAAAGGCCGACCCAGAGGTGGTGGTGGTGTGTATGGGGGTTGGTGCGGTGCGGTGCGGTGCGGTGCGGGGCGGGGCGGGGCGGGGCGGGGCGTGGCGGGGCGGGGCGTAGCGGGGCGGGGCGGGGCGGGGCGGGGCGGGGCGGGGCGATTCGGAGTGGGATGTGGTGGTGTGGTGGCTCCAGCGGCTTTGCAACTGCCCATTTTGAAAAGCAGATATAGTACGTTGTAGGCAGTAAAAATATCCGAGAGATGATTTCGATATTTTGGACTTTTAAAAATGCTGGATTCGCCCTTGTAACTTATTGCTTCCACTTTGTGTGTACAGTGAAATGGTAGAGTTAATATATGTGTATAGTAAAATGGTAGAGTTAATATATGTGTATAGTGAAATGGTAGAGTTAATATATGTGTAAAGTGAAATGCTAGAATTAATATATGTGTAAAGTGAAATGCTAGAGTTACTCTATGTGCACATGGAAATGCTGGAGAAACTATTTGTATAGAGAAATACTAGAATTAACATATGTGTTTATAGTGAAGTGCTTGACACATACATGAACATACCAACAGTCTACATATTAAAGTAGCCATGGGAACGGTAGTTAAACATAATTTATGTCCATGGCTCCGATGTGCAATGCAGTCAGAAATGTAAATACGATATTCCTGCGACTCCCTTAATCTCCGAGCCGATACTAGCCCACCCCCGACCCCCACCCCTCACCTCGCACCGCATCACTGCCCAACCCCTCACTTCCTCAATCGCTGCTACTACCTATCAACCATCCACCATCATTGCCGCACCATGAAGACTATGCTACCTGGTGAACAATAATTTTTATTTGCATTAATGTGTATATCCATCTATGTCTCAGTGGTCGTAAAATGTTGAATTTGAATAAGGTAGACAGAAACAATTTTTTGTCGTAAAATATTTGAAAGAGTTAGTAACATATAGTTAACTTCCGACTCGTCATTTGTCCGAAAATTCCCTATTTTCCATCGTTATCTTACATAAATTGATATTTCACGATGACTTAATAGCGTTACAATTCTATTTATTTATAATTAATGAACAATAAAATACATTTTTGTCAATGCTGGGCTGAAGCATACGTACATAGTTTATGATGTCTCGTATGAATATATAATATATATCTGTTCTACATTTGCGTTCATCGTTCACACATTGTGTAATAAGATGTGGTTAGACACAGCCAATGCAGCTCCCAGGCTTGCAATACCAAGCGCAGCGGGGAACTGTGGTGTGAAGGCGATGCTTAATGAAACCATCCTATTAATGATTGATGCCTTTATTTTCAGGGAGGTCATGCAACGCGAAACCGGCGATGCCATTCCTCGGCCATGTTCAGAACCTAATCAGCCTACATTTCTCAACATGTGAAGAAGAGACACTTTAGAGATACTTCTTCCTTGTTTCAACATGGCGTCCAATAGAGACCATTTGAGCTTGAAAAAGAAACGTAATGAAGAGATTAAATCTCTGTTGGGTCCCTGTATGATAAGCTTCGCCATCCCCCTGTTCATACCTGGATTGACCATTACCCTCGTGGCCTTTAGTGATGAGACTGGATTTTCGAAATATGGAACTTTACATGTCGTAGGCATCCTTATATTATCAGCAGCGTGTGTTTTATTGGTGGTAGGGTGTGTTATCAAGTGTACGTGTAAGTCTAAAGTGTTTCCTATGATGCAAGTTGCTTCTCATAAAGTAACGACTCATGAAAAACCAAAACAAATGATAGGCGTGACCTTAACCAGAGATCGATTACCTCCCTTGAATCATGGTCCACTTCCAGGAGGGTCTTCCATACCACGTGACCATGTATCCAGAGCCCCAGCAAGGAGATTACCTACAACCGATTCAGGGAGTGATTCTGGAGACATGACAGTTTCTGCCTCGGAGGACGATGAAGACTCTCCTCATTTGGAACCGACTAATTTCGATGGGCTTCCTGCTAACAATTTCATGTTGGAACCGTCCAAAAACAACATTGATAAAACAAAATCTGGGCGAAAAGAAACAACTATATTGATAGAAAATACAGACTCCAGTAAGTCTTATGGTGTAACGAACACTACAAGTGCTCTGCAAGTTCAAAATGCAGCGTTTCTAATGGAAGATGAGAGACAATCAACCAAGGCGAACCTTGCATGTCCTTCCTACACAGACTTACGGCATAATGGCCGAGAACACAGGACATCAGATGACGGGGACACCCCATCGGAGCAAGGCCGTCAGGTATCTCCAGAGATGGAGACGCGATTGCGGAAACCAGCGAGTGGCTGGCTTTCCAGGCAGTCCGACGACAGGTATGTATACAGTTCTTATTTTCTTCACATTATCATGATCAGAATATATAAACGGCAAAAGTCATTCTACTATCGTAAGAAATCTCTATCTAAAGCAGAGCTTATTGTATGATTCTGACTATATCGAAAGCATTGTGTTTATGAATAACTATGAAATAGTGATGACACCATACGAAAAGTTGAGCGTTTCCCGCCCTACCGGCTGAACCCGATAAACAAGACATGCAAGACAATTCACCCGATAAAAAACGGAAACATATGGTAACGTCAATATAAGGAGCTGCATCGGACATAATATTTGTCACTGATGCGTCAAATTTGGAGTTGTCCTCCACGTATCTACCATAATTATGTTTGAAAGCTTTACTGATGCTTTGAATGTTGTATCCCTTATCAAACAACCTTGGAGCCAAAATCGTATGACGGTCTTTGAAATCTTGGTAGAAAGAGAATGATCGATTGGACCTCAAAAGTTGTGAAATGAGGTCACCAAGGGCGGGAGCTGGTGGAATATTGCTCCACATGAAAGGAAACATAAAGTCATTGCTCTTAGTCTTGTGGGTATGTTTTTGTCACTCTGAATCTTTATGCATAGAACGAAATATAAATATGAAACAGACAGATGAGGCGGTTTCTAGTTCAGGTTTGTTAATCAAACAGTGGTGGTGGGGATTGGCTTTTTTACCATTATTGATCGATATGAAGATAATCGAAGTGCCTGAACTACAAACTTCTTGGCCATGTTTCTTTGTTTATATTTTGCCATTCCGAGCAGAAATTCCGATTCAGAAACAATTGGTACCCTACTTGTTGCCTGGGTGTTTATTCCGAAATTTCACATAGATGAGGAAGTCAAGAATTTTTCACATTGTATTGTTAGTCTTTCATCTCTCAAAATTTTCCCGAACCTCTGAAGATATGAAACTGTATATGTGGTCACCTTGTTGAGTAACACGTGTCCCATGCATCAAGAGATAAAGTCTTTAAGTTTGTCGTGTGGGATAGTGGTGCAAAAAGTTGAAAAATCAAATGTTTTAACATAATTAAACTCTTCCCTGAGGTTGCAAAAATTCAAGAAAATCCTTTGAGTTTTTGAGAATCCACCTGCTAGTCATTCCCCTTGCCACAAGTACTTTCTGTGAATATAAAGAAAATCTTTCCTCAATTGCATTAAGGAGTATGGTTAATCTTTGAGACAGGGATTTGATGGTACATTTGCTGGACCCAGCAATATCTCTCTCTTTGTATTGAGTTTTATGGAACTTTGGAAAAGAAATTGTGTTCAGGTTTTAGAGTCAAGTCAAAAGTTGATGAGAGTACTGATGCGTGGTTTTGGCAGATAACATATTTCCCACTTTAACATATTGACCTTACATGATGCACTATAATGTCACGTGAAAGACCAAGCTCTTTGTCTGAACACTAAATGTGGTGATTCCATGCAGTGAAACATGTACATATTATCTTAATGAACTTTCGGTTAGTACTGTCATCTATGTCGATTCAATTGGCTGTGAAGAGATGCGTCCTTCAGGCGTGTCAGAATCCCATACTACAAATTCGCCCTGATTGTGTTTTTTTTGTGTGTCAGCACCGCGAGCGTGCTCGTGGGCTTATGCAAATTGGTTAACGTCTAAGACTAGCCTCAATTTATTTGGGTATTGAAATGTCTGCAATAGATTTACTACCAAATAATTTTAATGAGTGACTGAGTCAAACGTAGTGCGTCACCCATTTTATTTCAAGTGGCATTATTATGTTCGTGTAAATATTTATGTTATTGAAACATTCCAAAACAAGTTAAAAATTCCATAGAGTCTCGTGGTAAAATATACTTCAGTTTAACTGTTAATCATTACAGTACTAACGAGCCAGTGGTCACCGGCAGTTTCTATCTCATACCGGGATTCTTTAGTTTATTTGGTTCAGTGTCAACAATTTGCTACTAATATTTCCTAGGCATCAAATACACCCCAACAATTACAGAGGCATATCACCGATAGACTCCATGTGTAAGATATCCATGTCACAGTGGTGTGATGAAAGTGATATTATTCATGAGACACAAGCAGGATTTAGATCAAATCATTTCACTGCTGATCATATATTTTCCCTCCATGCAATGATCCAGAAATATCACTGTAAACAGAACGGGAGATTCTACTGTTTGTTTATTGATTTTTCAAAAGCTTTTGATACTGTTAAACATGATGTATTACTGCCACACCTTAAAAATGTGGGTATAAATGGCAAAATCTTCAATATTCTTTCATCAACGTATTCACAGCTATCAGCCTGTGTGAGAACTTCAAATGGACTTTCTAGTTACTAAAATAGTAAATACTGTAAACATATGTGAGAGCACGTTTCAGGTTGCACCAAGCACATAGATGGTAGGGGTAGTTCCTATTGTAAATATGGACATATAATGAGCTGTTCTTTTGAAAAACAAAGTTTCTTTTTATCAGTAGGAGGGGCGGTGGGGTAGCCAAGTGGTTAAAGCGTGCGTTTGTCACGCCAAAGACCCGGGTTCGATTCCCCACATGGGTACAATGTGTGAAGCTCATATAACAAAAAGCCTACGCCACCACCCTCTCTGACTTACGAGCATACGAGTTCTCTTAATGTCCCAGGTAGCTTTATGATCATGCAGTTGAAGTCTTTGTCTGAAGATTTCATTACAACTGAAATGAATTAATTCTATTTTTAAATGGTTTGAAACACATAAAATAGACAATATTTGATATGCAGGTCCGATTAACAGGCAACTCTACATGTCTGTACATCTCTAATTAAATATTTACACAATACTCATTTTATTTGTACTCATATCCTCACAAAGCCTATTTAGTTACCGTTTACCATATTCATGCTAAATGATATTGTGTCGCTATCTATTAACAGACTGTATATATAAGGCGCTAGGCAGAAAAGTTGTAAATCTACAACCCCATGTCTGAATGGAAGCCGGGTATGGACACTTAATATAAGATTATGTTGTGCTAATAAATCTGATTTATGCAGGAATAATTCCAGGATTTTGGGTGAAATACATAATTTACATAATTTATACTACTGCCCCATTATGTCGACAATGACGTCAAAAACTGGTAACACTTGAAATAACTGTCTCCAAAAGCAGAGTAAATTGTTCGATTCCGACACTATCATGAGCGTGATGGTACCAAGTGTTCTCGAAAAAATGACCGTAATATCATCCTGCAACACCAGTGGCAGCCGTCACAAGCATGCAAAAGCAAGTCAACATCTATCCAGAAAAAAACAAAACAAAACACGTGAACACACGGAACAAGTCAAAACAGGGAATTGCATCGGACATCACCTTTGTCACTATGCGTCAAATTTGGAAATATCCTCCACACCTCTGCAATGGATGTTGTAACCTTGATCAAATAAAGTTGAAGTCACCCCCCTTGTCATACAGGCTTGTCATACAGTCCTGGAAGGTAATTGGCCATTTGATGGAAATTGAATATATCAAATCATTGACATACCTGAAGCTAACATTAAACTTTTAAACCAAAATACCTTGTTTTGACTTTGCCAATCCAAACAGAAATCCGATTTATGTGCATAAACTGCATAAATTCTGGGCCATTAGAGATGGAATTAGATGAATTAAAAGCGACAAGGATCAAACAGGTAATGGGTTCAGAAGAAGGAATGGCAAAAGGCATGAAAGAGGACATAAAATCCCTGAAATCGGCGAAAGAAGGAAAATCAAGCACAGAAAAACAGGTGATAATAAGACTTAATATTGACGAACTTAACGAAAGAACGGAGAGAAAGGGTGGCTTTAGGGAAGATTAAGAAGCACATATAGAAGATCAAGAAAGGAGAAATCAGCGCAACAACGTGGTGCTTTATAGTATACCGGGTTGCCCGGATGAAACCTAAACAAAGAGTGAAAAACTAGGAATTGCCAACGGCAGTGACACGACCTTTTGAAAGAGCGCATAGGATCTCCTGAAAAAAACCCTAACAAAACAAAAATAACTATCGTTCGAATGTGTCACTTGGAAGACCAATGGTTATCGGTGAAACTGAGAGACATATTGAAACAGCACGGAGTAGAGATAGCAAATGAGACGAGCTGTATTCACTACGTATTTAAAATCCCAGTACCAGATATTATGACAAAGGAAACAAACTTGTACAAGAGGAAAGGGACGACAGCAGCCTGGGGGAAGATGCCAGGACACCGGGTGCTGATACAGACCAGGAGCTGAGACCAGGCATCTGGCAAGGGACAGTCGACGTCATATTAGTGATGTGGCCAGGGCAAGTGGAAGACAGTGATTATACGACGCACCAGGATGATTCCTCTGACACAGCGGGTCACACTGATGTGAATTGTGACAGTTATGTGAAATGTTTTTGTAAGAATTTCTGAAATCTGAAAAGCAGAGATGAGATTCTGAAAAGTATACAATATTTTAAATGTAGCAAATGACATTGAATAGACACTATTCTCCCCGAACGTTTCAAACATTCAGCAGATCTATTACTCCCTTCATTATCCGACACACTTGTGAGAAAACGGAAATATCCCAGAATCCTGGTCAGTTGGCATGCTTAAACAAGGTGACACGGTGACCTGAACATTTTGGATAATTATAGAGGTATTACTCTTCTGAGCATTTGATGCAAAATATTTACCAACATAATAAACAAAAGATTAGTACATTTGGCAGATACAATTAAAAAAATAAAAACAACAGCCGATAAATTCACTTGCCCAAGGTGACACCACACGTTTTGACACTTGTGTTTCGGGTGTACGAAAGCATTCGTTTTTCCACCATCTGGTCATCTACCATCGGACGAGTGTGTTCTTTTGAATGCAAAGGGTGTATGTACTGTACGCTAGGGGTAGTGACAACACTGTAAAGACCTGTTGGTCCCAAGGCTGAATAACAACCCGGTCACTAGCGAGATACGATCTCAGCACCTGGCGCTTGCTAGCCTGGCACTTTGACCGATTGTCCATTTAGCTCTGCAAATCCACGATAATTAGGCACAAGGCATTCAGTTACATCCTGTTATTACTCAGCTGTTCTTGTTCTTATTTGCATATAATTTTATATTATTTTCCAGTATTATTAATGGTTTACAGAGTCAGAGCTTGAACGTTATTGTTATGAATGGAAACTAGGAGTCAACAGAGATCAAACTGAAGACATTGTCTTCACAAGCGGAGGGCAGGGAAAAGAAATGGAAAAGAAAAATGGTTTTACAAAGGGAAATCTTTAGACATAACATTTTAATGAATACCTGGGTGTTTTCTTTATTTACTATCGTCCATGGTATAAACATGCAAAACAAACATCATTACAATGTAAAAAGTGTTAATTAGTATACACAAACATATCAATGTCTTGGAATACATTACCTACAGGGGCGTTCGGGGAGCCTAGTGGTTAAAGCGTTCGCTTGTCACGCCGAAGCCCCGGGTTCTATTCCCGACATAGGTACAATTTGTGAAGCCCATTGCTGGTATCACCCGTCGTGATATTGCTGGAATATTGCTATAAGCGGCGTAAAACCAGACTCACTCACTCATCACCTACAACTCCTGGTACCAAATATTTGATGATAACGTAAGCCCAATACTGCTATATGGATCAGTGGGGTTTAAAATGTTCGATAGAGGAAGTTCCTTTACATGCTTGTATGAAATTCCTAGGTGGTATTATGACATAAGGTGAATGTGGTGGACTCCCATTATATATAAACTCCTAAATCAAGGTTATCAAATATCGGCTAAATTTATTGAACATGCCTTCCCAATTTTTTTTCTCAGCAACCCATGCTTGCTGTAAGAGGCGACTACCGGGATCGGGTGATTAGGCTGGCTGACTGGGTTCATGCATATCCCGTATCACAATTTCGTTGATCGATGATTATGATGTCAGTCACTGGACCGCCGTCATATAACTGAAATATTGCTGAGTGCGGCGTTAAACAACGAACGAACAAGCAAACAAACAACAAACAAATAGTTTTTAATCACCACATTGTCTTTCTAGGTTGATGGTGGCTTCGAAGATTTCATCTGAAACTCTCTCCCACTCGGAATCATCAGAGGTTACCGACGACCGTGATGCTGATGACGATGACGACGACGACGCAACGCTCACTGAAGCGTCACGAAACTGCAGCACTGTGCCGGAGATAGCTGATCTAGACCGGGATGATACTGTGGAGGTCGATAGGTTTAATAATGTATGGAGGGGAGAGAGTCAGAACTCTGTTGAAATATCCAGCGTGTTGTCGCAGGAAGAGTACTCCGAAGAGTCTCTGTCTGTTGTGTCCAAGGAACAGCTTGAGATCGCCGAGCCGAGCGGGTCACGGGGTCGAGCGTCCACTGACAGTGCTATGGAGAGCGGGGGTGACCACTCCAGAGCTCTGTCACGCAGGATCAGTGACAGACCAGAGGCAAACGGTCGGTTGATGGAGGATCTTGAGGGTGGGAGCGAACTACCTAGATCCCCGTCCCGCAGAGTTAGTGACAGAATTGAGCCCACAAATCGGCTTGGGGACGGTCTGGACTGGAGGAGTGCTCATCCCCGGGCTCTGCCCCGCAGGGTCAGTGACACCAGCTTCCGGTGATACTTGTGGAGCAGGAAGACTTTATCCAAAATGTTCTTATGTACTTTCATGCTACGTATAAATGCCCCTATCTCAGGGCAGGGCAGGGCAGGGCAGGGCAGGGCAGGGCAGGGCAGGGCAGGGCAGGGCAGGGCAGGGCAGGGCAGGGCAGGGCAGGGCAGGGCAGGGCAGGGCAATGTTACGATGCTGCATTTAGTTGCCTATCTCAAGGTGTGGTTTCGAGATTACAATGTACTGTAATGCTTCATTTGGTTGTCTATCTCAGGGCATAGCTCCAAGTGGACACTGTGTTCTGATGACATGTACGGGTGCCTGTCTCAGGGCAGAGTTCCGTGTTTTTTATATATGTTCCTGCTCCAGGACACTCCGTTGACATGAGGGTGTGCTTGCTGTGCCCTCACAAACCAGCAGTATTACTTACAACGACACCGCTGTGATACGTAAATTGTATGATAGAGAAACACGTTTGCCGCAGTCTTTTTCTGACTATCTGTAGATACATGTCAACGGATCGTTATGTTTCTGTATACCTCGCATGCTTTGTTCATTTAGAGTCTTGTGAAACCAGTGCTTATTTGTGAATACAAGGTTTCATTCAAAGCATATTTTTTTGTAATGATATGTATACATATTTTTAACATTCCCGCAAATCAAAACTATTTATCTCAGGTCAAAATGATAATGACTCCCCAGAATCTCCATATTTCCCTCCACATTAAACCTGAAACGGCTCAACAGAAGGGGGCGTATACTTTGTGTTATCGCTATTAGATAAACTATCTGCAACGAGAACTTATCAGATTTCAGTAAGTGAACATAATGTCTTTGGTTTCCTCACGTTGAGAAAAAGAAAAGTGTAGAGAACAATGTTCAACAGATCGTAAAGAAATATTCCACCTTAATATTCCCCGTCGCATTAACAAGGATTGAAAGTTAAATGTTTTCTCGACGTGTAGGACTCGAAACAACATCGAGATAGCCAGACATGGAGATGAAGCTATCAATATGTAACCACAAATACAATGATGGAAATTGAGTAATTGGAGATTTGGTTTTACTGCCGTGTTAAGTTAAATGTAAATGGAATAGTCTTTTTGTGAAATATTAATAACTGCTACATCCTCGTTCACTTCTGTTCCACCCAAATCTCCGGAACATACATGAAATATCATATATCAAATACACGTTTAACTTAGTAGATGCTCAGTTCTGTCAATGAGTATAATTCCCCCAAACCCGAATCACCTCTCTCTGCTGGGGTTACCAGGGTTTTATATTTTACCTCGTGGAGGAGCATGCATTTGTGGATCCCCTGCCATTTCACGTCTGGCATTGACATACAACGGACGCATTCAAAGACACTTGTAATTTGTCAGGCTGATTATCATTGCTTATGTGGCAGTTGTGCGTGTTTCTTTCCTTGTGACAATTCCATGTTATACATTGAGATTATGAGTCGGGTGTGTCATAGATAAGGAATTGTATTGTGCTAGTCTTTCATATGTCAACATATATTCGTTGAAGAAGAGAATTTATAGATGTCAACTTCATTATTATGAGGAACACAATGTTTCGGAGTACATGCATATGATTACTCTTTCATCAGGTGATTAATGTCAACTTCTTCATCATGAGGAACACGACGTTTCAGAGTATATGCTTTCTCCTTCATCGGGTGAATAAAGGTGATGAAGGAGTAAGCATTGTGTTTTCCATAATAAAGAAGTTGACATCTATAACTTCTCTTCCTTATGTGTATCACTTCTAAATGCCATCAAAGACTTCATATATTTGTTATTCTTAATGTAAGATACTTATCATACAGAATAACATGAGGGTAAACATGCCTTTTCATAAGATGTCATTGTTGATAGGCGTTACATTGAAGTGACTATAGAAACTGTGTATGAATACAATGTTTGAGTGAACCGTCCAATCTTTCATATAGTGCCAAATGATTTGCAACCGGGTTTGTCTACATCAGGAAACCCTAAACATTTTGGGAACCGTAGCCAATAGTTAATTGACATTGCATCGCTGTATGGAGCTAAAAGTAATCTTAGAGAGATGAGCTTATTTGGATATTTATCGAATCGTGATTTTAATTTTATCGAATGGGTTTATCTTATCGATGACATTATGAATTATGTGATAAATGGTTCATATCCGTATCATTATTTCCAAACGGTCAGTCTACTGCAGCAGCTTCGTGCACCTGACCACAGACATATATCATAAACTACTAATGAATGCACGTTTGTTTCTAAAAATATCAGAATATAATGACATAAATTTGTTTTTGAATGTTTATATGTGCGATGAATTGGTATGCATATGAAGAGATTGTTTTTTGTACTTTATGAATTTACCGCTATTGTGATTTCTCACAAATATCACAAGGTTATTGGGGAGAAGGTTGTCTGAATAGTGAGTAGTCGAGAAAAGTCTAGTGTACTAGTGGACGTCTACTCCACATATCTATGAATTCCAAGTGACTCTGTACATTCATAGGTCATTTACGCAATTACCAGTAACGTCAAATAAAGCGACAAAACCCTTTCCATATCCAATAGAAATCTCTGCACTAAGCAGAGTCGATTGTACGATTCCGACTATATCATGAGCATGTGTTTATGAATCACTATCAAATAGTTATGATACCAGGTGTTCGCGAAAAGGTGAGCGTATCCTGGCCCTAGGGTGGCATCCGTCACAAACACATGCAAGGACAAGGCAATTGTTCAACCGAAACACGGAAACATATAGTACAAGTCAAAAAAGGGAATTGCAATGGACATAATTTTGGTCACTAATGCATTAAATTAAATGTCCTCCACATCTCTACCAAAAAACATTTTGAAAACTTTACCGAGCCCTTGAATGTAACCTAGATCAAACAACTTCTGAACACTTATACCTAGATACCATCGATGCCAATGGATGTCATCCATAAAGGATGCTTATGTTCTAAGAACTCTCGCACTTTGTTAATATAAATGTCAAAAGAAATCATACGTCAAAAATGCAAATATCCAAATACAGCTTATACATTAATAAGCATACTGTTTGTAGGGAACCCGTACGCCAATACTATTAATGACCAAAAGAGCATTTATGCAAATGTTGTTAGTGTCCTTAGAACTTATAGGTGTATACTCTAAATGTAAATGATATACATGTCCATACACATATCATACGTAACAGCTGTTAATGTCAAAAGCGCTCAAACGCAAGCCAACTGTCAATGTCAATAACGCTTATACGTATCTTTTGTTTTTGTCCATTGACCAAAACGTAAGCATTGCTAACATCCAAAGAGCTTTTACATTTATATTGTTTATGTCCAAAAACTCACACCTAAATACTGTTAATGTCAAAGGATATCCTACCCAAATGCTGTAATGTTCAAAGAGCTCATACCTAAATGCTGTAATGTTCAAAGAGGTCATACTTACATACTATTACTGTCCATGGAGCTCATACTTAAATACTGTTTATGTTCAAAGAGCTCTCACCCAAACACTGTTAATGTTCAAAGAGATCGTATTTAAATTGTGTTAATATCCAAAGAGTCCATACCTAAATACTGATAATGTCCATGGAGCTCATACTTAAATACGGTTATTGCCCAAAGAGATCATATTAAAATCATGTTAATGTCTAAAGAGTTCATACCTTAATGCTGTTAATTTCCAAAGAGATCATATTTAAATTATGTTAATATCCAAAGAGTCCATACCTAAATACTGTTAACGTCCATGGAGCTCATACCTAAATGCTGTTAATTTCCAAAGAGTTCATACCTAAATATTGTTAATGTCCAAAGAGCTCCTATTAAATACTGTCAATGTCCAAAGAGCTCTTGCCTGAATACTGTTGATGTCCATGGAGCTCATACCCAAATACTGTTATTGCTCAAAGAGATCATATTTAAATCATGTTTATGTCAAAAGAGCTCCTACTTAAATACTGTCAATGTCCAAAGACCTCTTGCCTGAATACTGTTGATATCCAAATGAGCTCATACCTAAATTCTGTTAATGTCAAAGTGGCTACTACCTAAATACTGTTAGTGTCGAAAGAGCTCATTCCCTAAATACTGTTAATGTCCACCTAGCTAATACCTAAATTCTGTTAATGTCCAAAGAGCTCATATGTCAGTAGTGTTAAAAAACGATTATATTTGTTATGAAATTTACCATATTCACTGTAATGATAAATGTTGTTACATCTTTGTATAATCACGTGTTTTATTGGTTCAGAGAAGTAATCAACAGTAACCTGCTTCAGGTTTGTTATGGAACTAGACTCTATTTTCTGCTTATGGCGTAGGTACGTAATACAAGGACTATTTTCGAATAAAAACTGTAAACACATATTATAGAGGGTGTTATGTGTTCATAATTGCAGCATACTAAAGTACTTTGTCCTTCATGAAAAACACAAGGCAGAGGAACTATGTACATCGTAACTGTATACACCAGACAGAAGAACTATATACACTGTAACTGTATACACCAGACAGAAGAACTATGTACATTGTAACTGTATACACGAGACAGAAGAACTATATACACTGTAACCGTATACACGAGACAGAAGAACTGTATACACTGTAACTGTATACACCAGACAGAAGAACTATATACATTGTAACTGTATACACCAGCCAGAGAAACGATATACATTGTAACTGTATACACCAGGCAGAGAAACGATATACATTGTAACTGTATACACGAGACAGAAGAACTATATACATTGTAACTGTATACACGAGACAGAAGAACTATATACATTGTAACTGTATACATGAGACAGAAGGACTATATACACTGTAACTGTATACACGAGACAGAAGAACTGTATACACTGTAACTGTATACACGAGACAAACAAACAATATACATTGTAACTGTATACTTAAGACAGAAGAACTATATACACTGTAACTGCATACACCAGACAGAAGAACTATATACATTGTAACTGTATACACCAGGCAGAGAAACGATATACATTGTAACTGTATACACGAGACAGAAGTAACTATATACATTGTAACCGTATACACGAGATAGGGAAGTATGTACATTGTAACTGTATAAACCAGACAGGTGAACTATAGACCATGTAGAATAATCACATTGCAACACAACGTGGGCGATTTCCGCACAGATTACAATATGCAACGTGAGGGCAATGTGTTTAGATAGCCTACTTCTCACCCTCGCGCACTAAGATATAGGCCCGGCGGAGCGTTGTGACATCCTGACGTGCCCTAGTTTGGCCCAGTCTTCAGATACGACAACCTTGTAAGTACTGCTTCGTCAATATGTATCTGCAAGGTACAAATCATGAAATGGGCCTGTTTCTGCGATTGTAAACTGTGTTTGGAGTTGTCTAGTTGCCCAAATACTGTGCTATTTGACGTTGACTATTCCGCGCATTGCGATCTTCTGGCTATAGCTGTAGGAGTAGATGAATACTACATAACATAGTTCAACATAGCAACACACCCATCATGAAACATGCAGGCGTGTTAATCACATTCGGGTGTGTGCACGTATATAACAGTGACAAGATAGATTTATTCCTGCGGCGGAGCAGACAGTGTCCTCGTTAGGTACATAGGCATTGCAGATTGAATTCATTTTGTTTGTGTTTGTGGATATGGCTATGGAGTGTTTGTCACACTCATGACGATACACGTGTTTGTGTCTGTATGTATCTGTGTGTGCGTGCGTGCGTGAGTGCGTGCGTGCGTGTGTTTATGTGCGTGTGCGTGCGCGCGCGTGCGTGTGTGTGTGTGTGTGTGTGTGTGTGTGTGTGTGTGTGTGTGTGTGTGTGTGTGTGTGTATTTGTGTGTGTGTGTGTGTTTGTGTGTCTATGCTGATGAGGCCCAAGTATCGCAGCAACAGTATGATTTGGTTTCTTAGATACTTACTAGTCTTTTCATCAGAATTTTAACAAAGTATGATAATATCACTACAGTGATTGTTGTTTGTTGGAATTATTTTAATCCTTTTAAACCCCCAGAGAAGATTATCCTCTGAGGTAATTTTTGTCCGTATATATGTCACAAATTAGTGATAACTTATGAAAAACGTAATTATCTGTTTCGAAAATTATGTACCGCATTATACGCGAGGTACCAAAAATACATGACAGTCTAACATTAGAATGACGTCATGGATGTGTTCAAACCATTGTAATGAAAATATCAATTAGAAATTATAGTATTTCAAGAAGTAGGTATCCATGGGCACCGATTGTGTTAACCTTCTTGATTATCCATTTCTTAATGCATATGAATCGCAATTTCTACTCGCATTGGGAAAGTAAAAACAAGGTATTTTGGTCAAGAAGTTTCACTTAAGCTGATGATCTGATGATCTGATATCGTTCAATAACCACCAAATAGCCAATGTACATTACATACATACATACATACATACATACATACATACGCACGCACGCACGCACGCACGCACGCACGCACGCACGCACGCACGCACGCACGCACATACATACATACATACATACATACACACATACATTACATACATACACACACACACACACGTACGTACCTACGTACGTACGTACGTACATACATACATACATACATACATACATACATGCATACATACATACATACATACATATACATACATACATACATACATACATACATACATACATACATACATACATACATACATACATACATACATACATACATACATACATACATACACATACATACATACACACACACACAAATACACACACACATACATACATACATACATACATACATACATACATACGCACGCACGCACGCACGCACGCACGCACGCACGCACGCACGCACGCACGCACGCACGCACGCACGCACGCACATACATACATACATACATACATACACACATACATTACATACATACACACACACACACACGTACGTACCTACGTACGTACGTACGTACATACATACATACATACATACATACATGCATACATACATACATACATACATATACATACATACATACATACATACATACATGTACATACATACATACATACATACATACATACATACATACATACATACATACATACATACATACATACATACATACATACATACATACATACATACATACATACATACACATACATTACATACACACACACACAAATACACACACACATACATACATACATACATACATACATACATACATACATACATACATACATACATACATACATACATACATACATACATACATACATACATACATACATACATACATACATACATTACATACACACACACACACAAATACACACACATACATATAATATGTTGATATAATACCACAGTTGTTAATAAACTAATAGACATTTTAAATTTAAGTGAAGGGAGGAAAATACAAAATAGAACTAAGCTATGATAATTTCATTGAATGACATTGTTTTATATCAAAATCAAAGTAAAATCGAATACCAAAACTAATAAATGAATGAAATGAAATATAACTATGACTTTTTGAACTGAAACAAGCATGTATTAAATGTGCAAGTCACATATAAAACAAGATCATTTAGAAGCAGCTAGTGATAAATATCTTGTTGCATAATGAGAAATTTAAAATCTGTTTGTTTCTACAATAAATTGATGGACATATTAAAAAGTGGAAGGAATTTGTTTGTTCCTCGGACAGAATTTTGTTACCACTTAGAATTGTTTCTAAATTGATGTTGATAAACAAAGATTGTCTTATTAAAGTCTATTTTTTACATTCGAGAAAATAGTGAAAAGCATTTTCGCATGGGGAACCGCAAGAGCAAAAAATAGTGTCTGACAAATTAACCCTAAATAAATCATCATTTAGATTGCTACATCTATGTCTAAGTCTTGTGTGTATAACATTAGTTGCACGTTTTCCATAACTGAAATAATAAGGAGTTTTAATAACATTTGGATATGTTTTTTGTTTTCAATTCAGCTACAGAGAAACTATTTTTTATTTTTTCATTTTGGGAATTCCATTGTTTTAAGCAGTCTATAATAAATTATTTCTGAAACGTACTTGTTCTCGTAAAAGGTACAGTTATGTTCTGTTTGTTACGTAGCTTATAATTTGAAGCAGCTGATCTATTGTGGGAAAACAAATCATTTAGATAAAAGGGACATTAGTTCATTATTATTTTGTGCACTGTCGTAAGGTGTTTAATTTTTCGTCTCTCTTTTCGTGGTAGCTTGCCGGTTTCGAAATATAAACTTTTTCTCGAGGCAAATTTGGTCAAACCTGTGACAATTCTGGCAGCGTCAAGCTGTAATAATTCAAGTTTATTTTCGTTTCAGGCATAAAATTGTTTAGCCTTTCTTCAATCCCAGCCGTATCAGTTGATGAAGTACATATACATGTGTCGTCGGCGAATAACCTAGTAACTCTTTTAAGCTGATCAGTAATATCATTTATGTAAACTAGAAACAGGAACGGCCCCAGTAGTGAACTCTGTGGGACCCCTGCTTTGGTGAATTCTTTACTTGATAAACTACTATTAATGAATACTCTATGGCATGTAGCTAACAGATAACTACGATACCAAGTTAATAATTTACCAAACAGTTGAAGTTTATGCAATATTCCTTTGTGCCATACCCCGTCAAATGTAACAAATGTACGGATTCACGTACTTTTTTGGGTTGAGTCCCGTCCGGGATTCGAACCCACACCGTCAGAGTGATGCACGATGTGTTCATACCTGTCGAATGCCTAAGAAATATCACAAAGTATCATACAAAAATATTTATGATCATAAAGCGAATTACAAATGTGATGATAAACTTTAATTAGTTGATATGTAGTACGATTTTTTGCCAATAATCCCGATTGTTATTTGTAAAGTAGCTTATTCTCCAGAAAGTAATTATACATTGTTTTAAATATACGTCTTTCAAATATTTTTTCCAGACAAGATAACAGTGAATTTGAGGTTTAACTATTCAACATTTTTTCGATGTCAGTTGTGTTTTTTAGCATGAGTCGTTTGCCACCTTTTTCTTTGCAAGCAAAGATTCAAAGATTCTCCCATCAAGGGTCTAAAATGAATACAATGAAGTGGCAGTGTTTAGGTTCAGAGGTTTTCTCAATAAGTTATGGCGATACTGTATAAGGTCTTCCGTTACAAATATTCTGGAGGAGGGACCCTTTAATTTCCCTTTTGCCATGTAGACCTGTCAGCGAGCGAGGTACAACATCGAAACTAATGTTACAACGGATTCTTCATCATCTGTTACATCCATATTACGTGTGTATGAAGCACTGGTAGAGCCAATAGCAACATGTGGTTCAGAGGTGTGGGGCACCCAACTCATCAAACTCCAAGACATTCTACAAAACTGGCCTAAACAGCAAGTAAATTCATTAAGCATCAAGATTGCAAAGAGTATTTTAGAAGGTCCTCGGAATATTGGCTGTCTGTCAGAATTCGGACTCTATCCCTTTAACATTTCAATATTCATACAATATACAATCATTAGATGTAAAAATGACAGATTACTCACTTCCGCCTTCAATAAAGGTAAAAAATTGAACTCATGGACCTCTTCAATAAACATTCTACTCAACTATGTTTTCCCTGATCTGGCTCACAATAACATCTCTTCGGGAAAATTAAAGGAACATGTTCATGAAGAGTTCATTGCCATCTACCTCGGTGAAACTGACCATGCCCCATCCACTAAACCACATAAGCTCAGACACCTCGGGAAAATTCGAAAGTGAACCATATCTGAAAGTAACAACCTCCTTAGAACAGCTCACGACCTTCAAATTGAGAGAGGAAGATACGCGAACACCCCATTAGCAGGAAGAATATGTACCTTCTGTAAAACCAACGAAATAGAAGATGAGGAACACTTTCTGTTGCCATGCCCTCTCTACAAAGATCTGAGACTGGAACCAAAATCACCACCCACCTTAGCTATGTAACCAATATCACTTAATCCACCAGCGCCTTCTGCAAAAGTTATCTCATATTTCATTGGAGAGAGAGAGAGAGAGAGAGAGAGAGAGAGAGAGAGAGAGAGAGAGAGAGAGAGAGAGAGAGAGAGAGAGAGAGAGAGAGAGAGAGAGAGAGAGAGAGAGCACTTCAAGTATAACGGCGTGTTGTACCCAGCTAAGATCCACTCTTCAGGTACATAAACGTAAGTATTTTCAAGATTTATGTGTATGCAATACGTCAGCGAAGTTCATACATGCGCTTGGAGTGTAATTATGATGCGATTAATTTTGAGATAGTGAATCGTATATCGTTGTATGAGCGCAATGAGTACATTTACATACTTAGCAAGTTATAAAACCAGTGGCTTTGGGTTTATGCATTGTGTGAGAAACTAAATAGTGTCCATAGTTTGTGACAACTTGACATTTTCACGGTTTCACGTAACAAGTGACCAGTCAGTGCATTACAGTGTACACACATCATGTTTTTGTAGTGTTACATCATGCTCGTCGTGGGGACACTTGTACATGTGTTTATTTATGTTTTGTCACGAGTTCATGAGGGAACAATGGGTATTTACATTGTATCATTCTGTGATTTTCAGAACCTGAATACATGTTCTTTTTTGGAAGAATATTCGATATTTTGCTCGATCAATGATTCTTTTGATATCATTCCTACCATTTATGATTGAATCAAGTAAGTTCATTGTCATTCATGGCATACAATATTCATAACTTTTTCCTTTCAACTGTAATCGGGTCTTGAATAGTAAGACTATATATTGAACATACAAACTCACTTCTCAATAATGCAAATAAGCATCTTTTGCTTTTCAAAATGTTTTCCGATGTATTCCGGGTCATACGCCTGAGAACCGTGAAGATCCAAGGTAGAATAGGTCCAGCTTCAGCAACCCATGCTTGCCGTAACAGGCGACGATGCTTGTCGTAAGAGGGTGGTCAGGCTCGCTGACTTGGTCGATGCATGTCATTGTATCCCATTTGCGTGGATGTCAATCATGATGTCAATCACTGGATTGTCTGGTCCAGATTCGATTATTTACAGACCGCCGTCATACAGCTGGAATATTGCTGAATGCTGCGTTAAACAACAAACAGACATTCATACACCTGAATCTAATTCAGCCCCAGCCATCACCTCCCAAACTATGATGCTAATTCGTATAACTCCATCGTATGGACAACTTGTAGGCAGCCAAACACCAGAATCAATCTATTTTCATCTTGTATATGGAATCCCAGATTTTTATCAAAATTAACCAAAGTGGGAAATCACTACAACGCAATATTCGTACCCATGGTCGCAATGTCTGCGTCGAAAAATACGTTTTGTTTTCATGAAAGGGCGACAGTGCGAGAGCGCGACATTTTTAAAGGTCAAAATATATGGTATTATCACGCACTTAAACGCAATTGTTATACAAAATAGTTAGGACGACACGTATTGACCATAAAAATGTCATTTTGTCGCCTGTACCTCATTTGCGTGGGATCGACGCTCATGATGGATAGTCGATCTCGCGGTATTAAACACCAAACCAACAAAACAAATCGGATCAGTAGAAAGTTTGACGGGTCTCGAGCACAACGCTGTGAGTTGTACGATATCAATTGCACTGCAGTTACACTGGCAGCTTGACTGAAACAAAACGCAAACCTGTTAACCTGTCTTGTATATTGCTGGAGCTTATATTTGCAGTTAAAACGATTCATCCTTATTGTAAATAGAAATTTAAACACATATCGAGAATCTAACCTTCTTGTTTCTTAAAGTGTTAAATCAAGTTGTTTTATTAGCTAAAAACTACTAGGACTGCTAATGGCGTCATGCTGCTTTAGATCTACAAACAGTGCAATGGCATTATAAAGCAAGAGAAATGAAAGGTTGACAGTGGAATATGCACCATTCTCTACAAATTGCCTTGGAATCAATTTTTTAGAACATCATTACACGATGGACTCTATTTTCTTCTAAATGTATGCGTGGGACATCATCGACCTTTATACCATCAGGTAACTCGAGAGAGTGATTAATCATAACCAGTCGTGAGGCAATTGCAAAATGAGGGCATTATCACGTTACAGTGGCCCACACTTCCGGGCTGTTTATGATAATTATATACATTTAGCTGTTAATGTAATTTAATCATCAAAGGTTGTGTGATTGTTCATGACGTCAAAACGTTTTGGTCCAACAAACAGCGCAAACGCAGTATAACACAAGGGTTGTCGGTGAAATGCACCCCTCTATCAAACAAGTCTTGGTACTAATTAATCAGACTCTAGACATTGGTTACACGTAGAGTGTGTACAATTAATGTTGGTGAAAATTCTCTACTTCTTTGTTTCCAGTTTCATCAGTTGATGCTAATACCGCACAACTATATTAAGCCTCATCATGGCTGTGAACGTTCCCGGGCTCATCTCCGTCATCGTGTTCTACATCCTCATCCTCGTCATCGGAATCATCGCTGCAAGGAAAAGCAGAAATAAGAGTGCTGAAGACTCATTTGTGGCCAACAGGAGCATCGGAATGTGGCTGTCTTTCTTTACACTGACTGGTTGGTACCGATATATTACGCCCAGGTGCAGACTTCTGATGTTCTGAAATCACCAAGGACCAGGTTCCTTTGGTAAAGTAGTGTGATCATGAAGTCTGATAGTTACCCTTAACGTCACTGTTCTCATTATCTAAATTATACTATTCCACTTTTGGTAGGGATATTTTTTATCTTTCAAAGAAAAATCCTTCTCATAATATGCCAAGTGTATATACTGAGTATACTACCGACAAAAATAAGGGAACTGGTGAAAGGAAAGGAAAGGTGTAATGGAGATAAATGTCGGTAAATGATCCTCGGGCGTGTAGATCATTATCTGATGTGTTCACTATGGTGGGTGATATAAACACGATTTCTTGCTGGTATACTATTGATTAACTTGAATATGGTTGCCCTTGGTATTGCCCGCTATTCCATATGAGAAGCTTCCTCAGACTGGGCCACGGTGTCAGGTGCTAGGTGTCTGGCGAACACTCTCCGCCCGAGAACATCTCATAGATGGTCTATTGGGGGACATGTCAAGGGACCTATCCGGCTAGTCCCATGTCCGTATCTTTCTCGTAGGAGATAGTAGGTGACGGCCTGGGCACGACAGTAAGTACTGTTTCGGAGGCATTTTTTTTATCATGTGCTTAGATCAACTGCATTCGTGATTGTGAGTTCCCCCATAGGCGCACCCAATGTGGCTGCTGTGTATACGTGCATCATATGCTGTTCATGCATGATATGATATTTCATTGTGATTAGATGTTGTGCTCAGATGCATCTCCACGGTATTGTAAATGTGCACTTCAACCTCATCAGCCTAAGTCAGTAGTTTATAAATAGAATGACATATATGATTATCCCTATCAAAAGTTGAGTAGTATATATCTAGGCGTGTCAGTTTCATGCTGGAGGAAAGACTGAAGTGAATTCAACAATCAGGGAATGGTGTCACAAATTAAAGATCATAATCTGATTCGGATCCTGGTACGCATAAGGGACGCAACTTCAACACAGCGAATGGCAGCACTTTGTCCACTTGGCTCCACTGCCGCCTCAAATAGCACAGTCGGAACTGGAAATACATTTGTATACAGATTATTTGTATTGTTACAAATGATAACATTACAAATGTAACTGTCAAACATGATATTGTACATAATAATGCTGTGATTTTATCTTCTGGATCTTCCCTTTGTTATCTCGAGACTGATGATATACATACACGCTTCTTCAGCAACTAACGTCGGGGGAGGCTACCTCAACGGTACAGCGGAAGCCATGGCATACAGCGGCCTCATCTGGACTAATGTGCCCATTCTTTATTGCATTTCCATCATCATTGGTAAGATAAATTTAATGAAACACAGGCGACAAAGGGGATTGAAGATAAATAAAATTTACCCCAAACGTCGTCATTTCTCTTCAGGAAGCCAAACATAGGTGTCCCATTTGATAGCATAATAACATTTAAGAGATTGTAGAGTACATTTTCCGCTTCTAGTACTGATGCTATTCGTAGTGGTCCTCACACGGGTGTCTGTCTTATCAATGGTGGGTAAATATATGACAATGTTTATCTCTTCAGTCTTTGTTCGAGGTTCGTCTGTGTTGCTACCACTTTAACACACTTAGTACGTTGTCAATGACTTTTCTCGAACTCTTGATTTTCAATGATCCATTCCTATAATTTTCATCACTTTTGTGTGGTTTACGCCCAATGGAATCTGTTTCAGCAGATGATCGAGACTGATTATTCTCTGACGTTGGCATGTTATATTTCAACGTCTTCAAAATAATATTTACTGATCAATGAAGAACGTTTTCTCCATGTCTTCCATTCTCTACGAATATTCCGTTAGCTAAAAGGCAGTCTGGTATCTCTGCAACAAGATGTTGTTCTCCTTATTTTGTTCTCTATATTTTAACAAGTAGGAGATGAAGAACAGTTCTTGCATTTTAGGCCTCCGGTCCACATACAAAAGTTACAGAGTAAACACAATATACAGTAACTTACACATATAAACATAATATGCAGTATTACGATGTTTTTTCTTAAGATAATTGCATGCTTTGAATAAAGTCACATGTGTAGAATATCAGTATCATTTCTAGAGGTCATAAAAGAAGGGAATGTTAATTCAGAAGGTTCACGTAAATACTTTTTTGGTATATATTGAACTCTAAAATCACCAAAAGTTGGATATGTAAAGATAAAGTGAATTTCATTTCTATACCTTTTTCACTTAACATACAAGTTCTCTCATTTTTATTGTTACCTATTTTTCTATCTGCATTGATAATAAATTTTGACAAACCACAATCTAAATCTGAAAAGAAAACCACGATATTTTCGAGACATTAGTACGAAAAGGTATTGTTCAGGTTCAAGGAAACGTTTAAACGATCTGTAGGATTCAATATCGTGTTCAATATTGAATGCAAATTTTTAAAGAAATATATTTATGGAGCATTCCCGGAAATCTTTCAAAAGCATAGTAACATTACTCACTGTTATCAGACAATGCCATAACCGCATGGAAATAAAAGGTTTCTAATGTGTGAAGCCCATGTAATCTTACCTATACAATCTAAATGTAAAAACGTATTGCATGCTAGTTTCGGTTAACGTTGTTTGTGTTTATCTTAAAAATGTGTCCAGAATTTATGATAATACGTGTAGAGGATACCTACTATATTCACCGAAAACTGTAGAATTCGGCGTATATAAGATATTTTTAATGCGCCAAAAGATTTTTTTCCCAGACATTCATATCTTTGGAATCTACATACTTCTGAACCACGAAGTACAATTGGTCGTATTTGTGTATCGAAAAGTTTTAAAACGACATTTAGGGAAGTTTAAAAGTTTAAAACAGAACTGGAAGTTCTAATAAATTAGGGAACATGTACACCATGTATACCAGAAGTAAGAATTTCAAAATACAATTCATTGAAAAAAAGGAGAAATGAATAGGACTCAGGATAGATCCCTGACCCAAACCATTCCGACAATCAAAATAGTCTGTGACATCATATCCACTACCAACACATGATTTAACCTCTGCAAACATACCTTTCAAGACGGAATACATTTTCCCACCCAGGTCAAATGTTTTTTTTAAAAATCTACAAATACTACATATAATTTATGTTTTCTTAATGACAACTTTTACCTCAATACCTCATCTACATCATCATAAAGTACACGGGACATATTATTTAACATCAACGTTTAAATTTGGAACACCGTAGATTTCTTCAATTGAAAAATTATTTAAAATGCAAAAAAACAGTGACGACACCAGGCACTGGCAAAATGGCGAGCGCACCCCGTCCTACCGGCGGCACCCACCACAACCACAGGAAATGACAGGCTATCTACTCATCCGAAAAATAAATAAGTGAACGTGTGGCACAAGCCAAAACAGTGAATTGCATCTGACATAATTTTTGTCACAGGTGCGTCAAATTCGGAAATGTCCGTTATCCTCAAATTGACTATTGGAAAGTTGAAGTTATCCCTCTTGTAATACATACATGTGGAGGAGAATGTTTTATCACTCTGAATATTTATGAAAAATGTGAGGCGGCCTCACTGGTCTCCATTATTTCTAGCTTAGGTGTGTAAATCAGTCGAAGAGAATTGGCTATTTGGTGGTTATTGAACGATTATCAGATCATCGACATACCTGAAGCTTCTTGACCAAAATACCTTGTTTTTACTTTCCCAATGCGAGTAGAAATTGCGATTCATATGCATTAAGAAATGGATAATCAAGAAGGTTAACACAATCGGTGCCCATGGATACCTACTTCTTGAAATACTATAATTTCTAATTGATATTTTCATTACAATGGTTTGAAACGTATCTATGACGTCATTCTAATGTTAGACTGTCATGTATTTTTCAGTAATGAACAGTTGGGTGATATTCATTATCTTGAACAATATTTCAGCTAATGTGCATTTGGAATTGACGGATCATATGTAGTTGCCATATTGTTCACCATGTTATGCAGGAAGATGAATCTTGAAATAAAATGGTCAAAACTATTTCCATAATGAAAATAAAAGTTCATGTACGATTCCAACTCTGGTTAGTGTTATTTTAGATCCGCAATCTGTTTGAGTTCAATACATCAACTGTATACTATAAATCCTCAGCTGGGGTGTTTTACGCGCCTAAGATGAGGAGAGGAGGATATATCACCATGTTCGACCCCATCCAGGCAAAGGTGGGGGGTCGTGCCGGAAGTCTGCTCTTCTTCCCCCAGCTTATGGGAGATGTCTTCTGGACAGCCGCCATCTTGTCAGCTTTGGGTAAGATGATGCTAGTATAACTTAAAAGAATTAAAATGCAAACCCGAAAAAGCAGCGTGTAAGTGGTGAGGGTCTCGGACGTTTGCATCGGTATTTTCAAAACACAGCAAAGGATCCATGGTTGTAAAGCTGGTATTTGTTTAATACAACAAAGGATCCATGCTGGTAGAGCTGGTATTTGTGTAACACAGAAAAAGATCTATACTTGTAGAGTTGGTATGTGTGTAACACTGCAAAGGCTCCATACATGTAGAGTTGGTATGAGTGTAACACTGCAAAGGCTCCATACTTGCAGAGCTGGTATGTGTGTAACACTACAAAGGCTCCATACATGTAGAGTTGGTATGTGTGAAACACTGCAAAGGCTCCATACATGTAGAGTTGGTATGTGTGTAACACTACAAAGGCTCCATACATGTAGAGTTGGTATGTGTGTAACACTACAAAGGCTCCATACATGTAGAGTTGGTATGTGTGAAACACAGCAAAGGTTCCATGTTTGAGTTGTAGCTGGTATATAAGTAACACAACACAGGATCCATGCTTGTAGAGCTGGCATGTTTGTAACACAACATGGGCTGTGTTACGACGTAAATTGTAATAAAAAGGTAAATTGTAATACTTGCAGAAAATTGTAATAATTATCACGTAAATTGTAATAACAACGTAAATTGTAATAATATTTGACGTAAATTGTATTACGCAAATTGTAATAAAAATTACGTAAATTGTAATAATCTCAACTTGCGGTAAAATGTCATAAATTCTTACGTAAATTGTATTAACATTACTACCGTAGTTACCAATACGCCAATTGACTAGAAATTATCTTTGTCAGTTGAGCTTACGTTTCACATGTACAATTCGAGAAATACTGTGTATGATGACAAACGTACAAAACTGTTAAGTTAGGGATGGTTGGCATAGGCTTTATCGTACAGTCGTCATTAAAGGGTGGTGTCAACATAGTGAAAGACATTTATTGGATGTGATGTGATGTTTGTGGCATGCTATCATCTACGTAGAAGATACTACTATCTGCGTAGAAAATACTATCATCTACGTAGAAGATACTTTCATCTGCGTATATGATAGTATCTTCTACGTAGATGATAGTACGCCATCTCGATACTATCGTCCACTTACATACTTTCATCTACGTTCATGATACTGTCATCTAGAGTATGTAAATGTGCAGTCATATATGTGATACCAATGACATAGAGCTCACATTTACATACACACCTACATGCACACACACACACACATCTGTGTGTGTGTGCGTGTGCGTGTCCGTGTGCGTGTCCGTGTGCGTGTGTATATGTGAATGTATGTGTGTTTATGTGTGTGTGCGTGCGTGCGTGCGTGTGTGTGTGTTTGTGTGTGTTTGTGTGTTTGTTTTTACTTAAATTGTAATAACCTTATAAGTTTAGGGTCAAAGGCGTTAAATTACTAGAACCTATCCTTGTTAGGGTTGGTACAGGGGTTATCGTACAATCGTAATTAAAGTATGAGTGTTGGGGAGGATTGAGGTCGTTATCATACATTGTTGTATAATTATATGTATATATAAACGCATTGGAATTTCATTTCTATGGTTGTCCAGAAGAGGATTAATTACTAGAATGAACTTAGTTTTCTTATTTATTTGAGAAATATTCTGTGTGTTTTGTATTATATTTTGACGAAGAATTCAAATACAACAAATGAGTGACAGATCTCCTGTGCAATGTCAAATGAAAAAAACCAGTCGTCAGCAAATGCAGCATAGATTTCCCATGCATGGGAAAGGAGAATACTTAATACATAACATTATATACAATGTTTTTTTTTAATATCCAAAGAGGGACGTGGATATTCTTTACCTACATTGCATATACTATTAGATATTATGTATTCTCGATCTCTGTGAACTTCTCACAGATAAAGAAAAATGCAAACCATGTTAACTTATGCAATATGTGTATGTATGATTAACATATGGATTAACATATGGATCATATGGATCATTAATATAACATAAAATATTTCCTTTCATAGGAAGAAGTATATTTAATGAAATAAATGAATAAATGAATAAATGTAACTGTCTGGATTCTTTTCATATGTCATGAAGAACTAACAACAACTTACTGACAATTTTTGCTTGGATAATTACTCCTTGCCCCAACAACAAAAACAGAATCCATCATGATAACGGCACGAAATCATAATTCAAAGAATACACAAATAATATACGGTATCTTTGGGCATGTCTTGTTGAGTTTCAAAGCGCATCAGAATGTATAATAAATTTGTTGCAATCAATTATTGCTGAAATAGATATGTTTTGATCAAAATTGAAAGGATTGAAAATCTATAATGAAAAGGGTTTTGTCACTAACGTAAATATTCTCTTTGACCTTATACGAAGAGTATTCTAAGATCATTAAACTCGGCAATCGTTGGTGGATTGCGCCAAGCAACCTTGATACCAAATTTGGTACCTCGCGTATAATGCGGCACATAATTTTCGAAACAGATAATTACGTTTTTCATAAGTTATCACTAATTTGTGACATATATACGGACAAAAATTACCTCAGAGGATAATCTTCTCTGGGGGTTTAAAAGGATTAAAATAATTCCAACAAACAACAATCACTGTAGTGATGTAATCATACTTTGTTAAAATTCTGATGAAAAAGTTAGTAAGTATCTAAGAAACCAAATCATACTGTTGCTGCGATACTTGGGCCTCATCAGCATAGACACACACACACACACACACACACACACACACACACACACACACACACACACACGCACGCACGCACGCACGCACGCACGCACGCACGCACGCACGCACGCACGCACGCACGAAGAAGATACTATCATATACGCAGATGAAAGTATCTTCTACGTAGATGATAGTATTTTCTACGCAGATAGTAGTATCTTCTACGTAGATGATAGCATGCCACAAACATCACATCACTTCCAATAAATGTCTTTCACTATGTTGACACCACCCTTTAATGACGACTGTACGATAAAGCCTATGCCAACCATCCCTAACTTAACAGTTTTGTACGTTTGTCATCATACACAGTATTTCTCGAATTGTACATGTGAAACGTAAGCTCAACTGACAAAGATAATTTCTAGTCAATTGGCGTATTGGTAACTACGGTAGTAATGTTAATACAATTTACGTAAGAATTTATGACATTTTACCGCAAGTTGAGATTATTACAATTTACGTCAATTTTTATTGCAATTTGCGTAATACAATTTACGTCAAATATTATTACAATTTACGTTGTTATTACAATTTACGTCAAAATTATTACAATTTACCTTTTTATTACAATTTACGTCGCAACAGGCTGCATTAAGTAACATTTTCTATTACTGAAATCACAACTTCCCATGTGCAACAGGGTCCACCATGTCCCTTATCCTGGATCTGGATCCCGTCTTGTCCATCATCGTGTCTAGCTGTGTGGCCGTGTTCTACACCTTCATAGGAGGGCTGTACTCTGTGGCCTACACTGATGTCGTCCAGCTCATTTGTCTTTGCGTGGGACTGGTAAGGGTATTTCACTGTGATAGGGTTCTAACTAAATTTCCAAACCGAAATCATAGCTCTCCTTGAAGTGGAAGAACCTTTGAATGCTAAAACCCCATGCTACCCTGCTTTCGTACCATCCCAAACAAATCAGCGTTTTCAATGTCATCTTACGTTATACTTGATTGAAGTGATTACGATGTCACAACGCAGCTGTCCTCTATGTATTTACAATTTCTTTTTCAGATCGTGGCATGTCCGTTTTCCTTCTTCCACCCTAGTGTGGACCTCTCACGGGTCCAGGACACGTGGCTGGGAGAGCTGCCCACAAACATGATTGGTTTATATGCAGACCTTTGTTGCCAAATCATATTTGGAGGCCTACCATGGCAGGTATGGTATATGCATGATATTACACATGTTCATCATACCCGAGTATTAATTTTGGAAAGTATGATTTAAATGCTAAAATTATTTTATCAGTCACTTATGTCCCACATGGAGACCTGTAGGCTGAAAGAGCTCTGTATACTTTGCAACAAAGTGCAAATCTTTAAACACATGTTATACCTCATGTCTTAATCATGATACTCCTTTGTGTGATATGCCTTCAAGAGTAGGTACATTGTGAGAGTCGTTGATGCCTACGTGGACTTAGCATGGGACATAATGTTTGTTCCCATGACATTAAGTGCTATTTCACTGCAAACGGTTCTGAGTCCAACTTGAGTTCATTAGAATCTAAGCTTCATGGACCGACAAAGTGAACATTTCATCATTTGACATAGGATGTTTCGGTACGTGTGAGTTCAAGGTGTTCACTAATAATACCTTTATATACATTTCGAAACTCAGAGACAATATTAGCGCATGTATATAGGTTCTGGAAATAGTATCACAGGGGAGTAACAGTACCATCGACTTCAAGTACACACGATCTTCGCGACGGGATCTTTTTCCAATGTGTTGAGTTCGGTCGAGTAGCCCAGTGGTTAAAGCGTTCGCTCGTCACGACGAAAGCCTGGGTCCTATCACCTTGTAAGTACATTATCGGAAGCTCATTTCTGGGCCGTGATATTACTCACACTCACTAACTTACCCAAAGTGTTATCTGTTCTCAGTGTGATCTGTTCGATTAGCTTTTTATTGAGCGATTATTTATGCTGAAAGAACACAGTTTACTGCAAGATGACCTTGACCTTTACTGCCAGTGTAGTCACTGAAGTGGAACGGGCCCGTGATAAGATATTTCATCTCGTCCATAAGTTTGGACAGTGGTTGACTATATATTGTGTCTGTTAATTCGAGTAATGAACATTTGTTTTACAGGTGTTCTACCAGAGAGTGTTGGCTTGCAAGACACCAAGCATTGCCCGCACAAGTTCGATTCTAGCAGCATTTTGTAGCTTGCTTCTTGCCATACCCCCAGCAGCCATTGGAATTGTTGGAGCCGCAGCAGGTTTGGATATAAATATACCAAATGAGTTAACCTCTTTAAGGAGGACTTTGTGGTGCATGAGCAAATCGAACTGTCGTGTATATGGTGCTGTAAGGACAAAAGTCGATCGACATGATATCGCCGAGATATAATGAAATTATCGATCATGCGGCGTTTCATGTCAAATGTGTTCCCATTTTACGGCAGGTCGCTGATTACCGTATGTCTTGCGTCAAAGGCGAATGTAAGTATCATCACACCGTTCTAAATCTGTGATGACACTGCACTGTGACGACACTGCACTGTGACGACACTGCACTTTGACGTCACTGCACTGTGATGACACTGCACTGTGACGACACTGCACTGTGATGACACTGCACTTTGACGACACTGCACTGTGATGACACTACACTTTGACGTCACTGCACTGTGACGACACTGCACTGTGATGACACTGCACTGTGACGACACTGCGAGACGTGTAATGTACAGAAGATATATGTATGCACACCCGTTTAAAAAGGGATTCGTCTATACGTCCAGTTAGTAAAGTGCGAATTCGGGGAGGTAGTTAACAAGTGCTTAGGACAAAAATGCACAGTGACCTCCAACACATATAAATGCGACAGTGCAATCATTTAGATTTCAATAACAGCTATCGAAGTAAGTAGTGAGTGTGTTGGGCTTAACACCGCCTTGAACAGTATTCCAGTTATATCATGGCGTGTTAGCTTAATATGTGAAGAAAGCCCGAAGTGATGCAGATCTCAGACCTTTACCACTTTGGTGAAACCCAAAAGCACAGGTATGGTGCTGACAAACTTAAAAACATAATCGAGGCGAACGTAGAAAGTAGAGCCCAGCAGATGTTCTTGAGAACATCTCACATCACAAGGAAAGTTCGTGAAATATTTCAGGACATCGATATAGATTTATTAAGTATTCAGGACCATGCTTTATAAAGGCCAACTTCACAATGAGTTTGTTCAGACGTCGTGTAACATCAGTTGAAAGCGAGGGTAATGTTCTAGTTACGAAGGCGAGTACAATGTTTCAGATTTGACATAATTTGTGTCATTTAAAGTTTTTCGATATTTCAAATATACAAACGGCTTTTTCTTGTAGCCTTGGAATTTGATCTTAAAGCACAAGCATGTTGTTTTCCCAGACTGGAATGCCACATCCTACACAGGCGATATACCAATACCAACTGAATACCACAGTTTTATCCTTCCCATGGTGCTCAACTACCTGTGTCCACTTCCGGTGGCAGTGTTGGGACTTGGCGTGGTGGCTGCTGCTGTTATGTCATCAGCCGACTCCTCTGTCCTCTCAAGTGGAACCATCTTTGCTAAGAATATCTACAAAGATGTCATACGTCCACAGGTACATCGAGAAGGGTTTGAAAAGTGCCTAGAATGAATACTTACCATATATTTATATGCATTTGTGATAATAACACTTCCACATGTATATGGGCAGCCATTCGAAAAGAAAATACATCAGTTGAAATAAAGGATACAAGTACGCATCAGTAGTCAAATGTTACGAATAAAGTATTAAATGTTTCTGACAAAAGTCAAAAGAAAGAACAATGCGTGGGATAGGATATGTTTTATTCCATACTGAAAGGCCAAAGGCCCATAGTACAATTCTGTTTTTGGGAGTTGTTGCAGAATATGTTTAACATATTCATATTCTAATTAACATAACATGATCAATTAACATTGATAGTTGTTTCATGGCTATCTTTATCAGTTGGTGACATGTTCGATGCATTCTTTTGTAGAATCGGATGTACATAAAAAGGCAGTTCTATATAAACTGACGGCCAAAATAAACGTTACCAACGATATTTCTAGGATAAAATATGACCAACACAATTTGAAGCAGCAATAACAATTGTATTGTAGAAACTCATCATTCAGAAAAGTAAAATGCGAATTTACTACAAGTAATTCAACAACAAAGTCCTTGACTTCCAACAGGGACATTTCTTGACAAGGGGTCATTCGTCAAGTATTCGATCAACAACATTGGTTACAACTTTAAGGTGACGACGGTCCAGACCGTTCAATACGGGATATGACCTCCATGAGCGGCAATGCATATTCGAATGCGGCGACAAGCGTCCTCACATCGACTGCAGGTATCTGATTCCAATCCTTACGGAGGGCAACGATCAACGCTTGTCTCGTGAAGGGAGGATGTTGACGTTTCCGAAGACGACGCCCCTGCTGGTCCCAGAGATGTTCTATGGGTGACAGATCAGGTGATCGAGCTGGCCACGGCAGGACAGTCACGTTGTTGGCGTTGAGGAGGTCTCTAGTAATACGGGCTTTATGGGGTGTGGAGTTATCTTGTTGGAACACCGGCCGTTGTTGACGCTGGATGAAAGGAAGAACCACTGGCCGTAAGATATTGTCAATGTAGCGTTGTGCTGTCAGATTGCCTTCGATGCTGACAAGTTCCATCTTCTCGTCCCCGCAAATGCCCCCCCAGACCATCAGACTTCCGCCCCCGTAAAGTTCTACCTCCTGGACACAACAAGGAGCCGTACGTCCACAACGTCGTCGATAAACTCGCGTCCGCCCATCAGGTTTGAAGAGTTGGAACCTGCTCTCGTCACTAAACAGCACTCGCCGCCATTCCCTTTGTTGCCATCGCTGAGTTTGCCTGCACCACGTCAATCTGGCACGTCGATGTTGACGGGTCAAGGTCATGCCCTTGAAAGGGCGATAAGCCCGGAGAACATAATGTCGTAGTCGTCTGGTCACTGTTTGTCTGCTGACCGGATGTCCTAAGCTGTTGGCAGCTGATCACGTCACAGTAAGAAATCTGTTCCTCAGATGAAGTACCCGTAAAAAGCGGTCATCCTGCGGGGTCGTGACCTTTGGTCTGCCACTCCGTGCTCTGTCTGCGGTTCTGCCAGTCTGTCGGAGACGTGCGACCAGTCTGGTAATGGTCATCTTGGACCAATTCATGTTAATGGAAACCTCTCTCTGTGTCGCTCCGATCTGCAGCATACCTATGGCTCTCTCCCTCTGGATAGCGGTCAGTCTTGGCATGTTCGTTGGTGTTAATTTATACCCGGAAATTGCACGATAAATTGGGAAAGAATGTTTTAAAAAAATGCTGAAAAAAACCTATATCTCCCAAAATCCGCAAAGCACGTGCAAAGAACGACAGAGAACATGAAGGCTGTATTCGTGAGATGTGTTCTTTACTGTTTTTTAACAGGTTGGCATCTTTGTTTCAAAGTGGCAAATCAGTTAATGTTGGTAACGTTTCTTTTGGCCCTCAGTTTATTTACTTCTTAGATGGTCGTATTGTGGACAGACTAACAGAAAATGAAACTCATCTTCAATCACATTTAGATCACATTGCTCGCATATTCTCAATTCTCTAACTATGTTTCTATGTCTGCCTACTTTGATCCTAAGTCTATGAGAACTGCATCTAAATTTTGCTAAAGATAGCTTTTTGAATTTCATCTCTTGTCATTGGCGAATCAAGAATTGCAGGAGTTATGTCATAGTCACATTTTCCCTGATCTGATAATTCAATGTATATATCGTGCGTAACACCATCACAACTCAACATATTTTTAAAATAATCACACCATATATAAATTTTATTATTATTTTTATACTTATAATGTGGATTTAGCGTTTTGAGAGTTGTCCAAAATTCTTTTGATAACTTAATATTATCTTCCAAGTATTATTTTTCCTTTTAAAGAAATATAAGTTTCATTTTCCCTGCACGTGCTTTGGTACAGATTTCTAATTCTTGTATATTCCCTTAACGACCACATATCTTTATCTCTTCTCAATTTGTTGAGGCATGTGCATCTCCCTTTTGTGTAACTGACATTCCCAATCAAACCATTGTTGGGGTTTCTTATCAGTGTGAACTACTTTCGTCATTTCTTCATTTCACGGGAGAGTGCCTCTCTCATAAACTCAATATTTGAGAATACGGCATCAACTGCTTTTTCAACATGTGGTAAAAACTTATCAGAAAATAAGTTACAAAAACATATTTCTTCTTTATCAATTCTTCATTTAAAACTCAATGGACTTGCATTATTGATATCATCACTATTGATGCAAGAATGAAGCGTATGTAAAGACATTGCTAATGGAAAATGTTGCGACTCGATGTTGGATGCTTTACATAGGTAGAACATATGGACTGTAGAAATAATATAGTTATTTACACATGCCCCTGTACTACTAATGAATGTATGGTCCCCAATACCAGCGTCACTGCCACAACGACCATTCCTAATATGAATATTTAAGACAGAACAGGTTTAATAAATCATATACCATACGTATTCAAAATATTATCAGCAGAGTATCTCTGTAAATGAAAATGATGTATCAGGAAATCCCAAGACGAATATCACAACCTTCACGATTATCCAAAATGTCGCCTTCCACAAAATCGGGTTCTGTCTCAGTTCTAAAGTTACAGTACGAGTTTACTCCCGAACGTCAGCGTGTACAAGGGACATCAAACAAACAACGTTGACAATAAAGAACGCTAGATGACGCTGCAATTTTTCAACATTCTGATTTTAATTGGCTTGTTCCGCTGTGTATATGATAGATGTATGCAATGTGTAACACGACACCGAGATGCACAATGCATATACATGTATAACGCCATTCCCCGTGCACCCAGTGAGACGTTATATGCATAATACAATTATTTCAAGCGTTTCAGTCACCGTCACATATAGAACGATACGAACAGAGCCTAGAATTAAATACCCAGAACATGTGTGATCTGCCATTTTGAAAATGAGTCTTTAAAAACGTATAATGGACCAGAAAATACTTTCGTTTAACTATATCACATATTTCTTTTCTTCTCTTTAGGCCAGCGATCGGGAATTGATGTGGGTGTTGAGAGGTGGAATACTGGTGACCGGTACATTGTCATGCATCATTGCCATCCTGGTGAAGTCAGTTTACGGACTGTACTACATGTGTTCAGACCTCATGTACGTCATCCTCTTCCCCCAACTCACCTGTGTTCTCTGGATCGGGTTCACCAACACCTACGGCGCTCTCACGGGATACGTCCTCAGTCTCTTTCTGAGAGTCGCTTCTGGGGACACCCTGCTAGGAATCCCAGCTCTTATTCATTTCCCCTTTTACACAGAAGCCGATGGCCAACTGTTCCCAGTCAAGACCCTGGCGATGATAGTCAACTTTGTGGCCATAGTATCTGTGTCAGCGTTCACAAGTCTTGTCTTCCGGCGAGGGTGGCTGTCAACCAGATGGGACGTGCTTAATGTAATGAAGAGAGAAGAGGACGCCAAAAGGGCCGAAGAGCGAGGAGAAAGTCTGATGATGAAGGAACGACATGATGGAAACAGAGACCTGGATTACGCACAGAATGAAAAGATGAAACTTCAGGATAACTACTAGTTTATACAATAATCCTCCATTTATTCATGACGCATGTCCTATCTGATCCACTATCGCTGTTGTATCTGTTTTCAGTTCTATGTGGATTATATTGACATGTGACAAATAGGAATAGTTATTAGTAGTTCCACATGCTAAGCACCACACCACGAAGAAGTACGGCATATACCGGCTGTCCAATGGCGACTAAAAGAGAAATTATACCACGCACTTTCAGTGGACAATTTCTCATAATGAACTAAACGAGATATTCGAGAAATGAGGATGCTACAAGGAGATTAGCATCACCGTGCCATTGAGTCTCACCAAGGAACCACGACGATCAAAATAGAGAATGAGCGAGAAAAAGTACTTGTTCGATCCACAGATATGGGATCGATGACATGCGAGCCTGACCACCCGATCCCGTTAGTCGCCTCTTACGACAAGCACAGTCGCCTTTTACGGCAAGCATGGGTTGCTGAAGACCTATTCTACCCCGGATCTTCACGGATCTCAAGGGGTTTTAAAAAGATATAGCAATATTACTGTAAGAAGGAAACGATCGGTAAGTCAAAAATAACAAAAACCAAACAAATACTCTACAGCCCAAGAGCATTTTTTAATGGAAAACGAAGACTGATTATTAATCATACCATATAACCCATAAATATATTAGTTACGAAGGAAACACAGCGAAAGCTGTTGTCATTATTTTCTTTCATGTGTTCTGCTTCATGTACAGAGGCAGGTTAACGTTATCCGCATTTTACTTTCTGTCCATAAAGTCATAGATAAGCGTGAACGATTTGTTTTACTGAACACTTCTCATCCTTTCTTAGGGACAGACCATTAAATATGCGCGCGCGCGTGTGTGTGTGTGTGCGTGTGTGTGTGTGTGTGCGTGTGCGTGTGTGTGTGTGTGTGTGTGTGTGTGACACATTAGATGACAAACATTACTAGTACATGGTAATATGAAACTAATTCGCATCACATTTATCCCAGGGTACTATATTCAAGCTAAATAGGTTTTGGAATTAATTAGTTTTATATAATATTGACATGAAATAGCAAATGTTAGCCTTAGAACATTGGGCAATAAGAACAACACCCATGAACTATTACATTCATTGTTGCCATAGAGATAACCAGAATGGCCTGAACAAGAAAAATATAAACATGAGTAGTAAAAAACCCACCAGCCAATAAGTCAAGCTATGTTTAAAAACAAGTTAACGATGAACTGTTCAACAATGTACGCCTATTAAGGTACACAAATAAAAGCGACAAAACTCTTTCCATAGTCACAAGAAAAAGTGGATACGATTCCGACTCTATCAGGAGCATGTGTTAATAAATCACTATCAAATAGTTATGATACCATGTGTTTGCGTAAAGGTGAGCGTATCCTGCTCACCGGTAGCATCCGTCACAAACACAGGCAAAGACAAGTCAGTCGTTTTCCTGAAAATGTCAACAACACTGAAACATATGGTACAAGTAAAAAAAGTGAATTGCATCGGACATTATTCTTGTCACTGACTTTTTGAAAGCTTAACTGATGCCTTGATTGTTGTAACCTTTGATCAAACAACTTCTGAGCAAGAATCGTATGACACTCTTTGTAGTCGTCGTGGGAAGAACATGTTCGGCTGTACCTCAAAGATTGTGAAATGTATATAGACTCCAAGGACTGGAGCTGCATGAACATTGCTCGACATAAAGGTCAAGTTGACTATTGGAAGGTTGAAGTCATTCCTCTTGTCATTCAGTCTTGTGTCTTCAGGCACAGATCCAAATATGAAACAAATAAGACGGTGCCATTTGTTTCCTTTATTTCTCATTCAAGTGGGTAAATCGGTGGAAGGCAGTTGACTATTTGATGATTATTGAACGATATCATATCAAATCATCGATATGCCTGATGCTTAAGTAAAACCTCATGGCCAAATTACCTTGTTTTGACTTGGCCAATCCGATCACAAATTCCGATTCATGTACACAAAGAACAGATCAGGAAACAGGGGAGCACAATTGGTGCCCATGGGGATGCCTACTTCTTAATATCTTACCGAACATTTTACATAGATGTCAATGTTTTCTCAGTAAATTTTAGATGGCATTTGCTTTCATTTCTGAGAAATTGACCTGAACCTCTGAAGATAGATATGTATGGTATCCACGTTTTGCAACCAAAGCCCCGTGGATCAAGGAATGAAGCTTTCCCATACGTTTATCATTTGGAAAAGGGGTGTACAATGTTGAAAAAGAAAAGGAGTGACAGAATTGAATCTGGTTCTTTTCTGAGATTGTAAAAAGTCAAGCAAATCCTCTGAATTTTGAGAATCCACTCGGTATTAATTCCACTTATCTTAAATACTATCTGGAAAAATAAGGAAAATCCTTCCTTGATTGTCTTAAAGATTATAGTTAATCTTTGAGACAGGGATTCGGTTGTACATTTGCTGGACCCATCCATGTATCTCTCTTTGTTCGGAGGTTTACGGAGCTTTGGAAGCCATCCCAAAAGAGGAATGGACCTGTCCTCGGGTTTCAAGTACAACCTTCTAAATGTACTTTCCAAACAGAAACAATGCCACAATTTACATTACTTCATAACATAACTTTAAAACACACGTTATACACATTACCAACAAAAGCAATACATAAACATTAAATCTTATTTCATTGTAATGAACTATAAACTTCATGTGACCACAGCAGAAATGTTCTCGAAAAAAGCTGACGAAGAAATGAATCTACTGGGAGGGAACAGCACAGTCATCAGAAGGCCACACTACCAAACTATATATTCACTATACCAACCAATCAAATGAACCCTTGAAAACCTCGTGCAAAGCAAGCTTGTTGTGTTCATGAGATACATTTCAGTGCCAGAAACACTGTTAAAGTTGTGTTTGTGAGGTCTGTTCCATGTTCATCATCATTAGGAAGCCTGAAATACATGTGGTTAGCTGTACTTGACAAGGGCTTCCGTCACACTACCATACTTACAGACAAGGACTCCCGTCACACTGTCGCACTGACAGACAAGGATTCTCGTCACACTACCACACCGACAGACAAGGACTTCCCTCACACTACAACACTGACAGACAAGGGCCCCCGTCACACTGTCACACTGATAGAGAAGGGCCCCGTCACACTACCACAATGACAGACAAGGGACCCCGTCACACTGACAGACAAGGGCTTCCGTCAAACTGTCACACTAATAGAGAAGGGCCCCGTCACACTAACACACTGCCTGACAACGACCCCCGTCACACTTGCAGACAAAGGCCACGTCGCACTACAACACTTACAGACAAGGGACCCGTCACAGTATCACACTGACAAACAAGGGCCCCTGTCACACTACCACACTGACAGTTAATGACTCTCGTCGTAGCACTGATAGACAAGGGCTCCCGTCATACTGATAGACAAGGGCTCCCATCACACTGATAGACAAGGGCTCCCATCACAGTGATAGACAAGGGCTCCCGTCACACTACCACACCGACAGTAAATGACTCGTCGTAGCACTGATAGACAAGGGCTCCCGTCATACTGATAGACAAGGGCTCCCATCACACTGATAGACAAGGGCTCCCATCACACTGATAGACAAGGGCTCCCATCACACTGATAGACAAGGGCTCCCGTCACACTGATAGACAAGGGCTCCCGTCACACTGCCACACCGACAGTAAATGACTCTCGTCGTAGCACTGATAGACAAGGGCTCCCATCACACTGATAGACAAGGACTCCCATCACACTGATAGACAATGGCTCCCATCACACTGATTGACAAGGCCCCCATCACACTGTCAAACTGATAGACATGGGCTCCCGTCACACTACGTCACTGAGAGAGAAATCCCAAAGATTCCCGTGACGTCACATTGTCACAATGACAGACTAGGACTCCCCTCACACTACCACACTTACAGACAAGGACCGTACTTACAGACAGGGGCCCCCGTCACACGAACACACTGATAGACAAGGGCTCCCTTCATACTGCCATACTGACAGAAAAACACTCTCCTTGTACCACCGCGCTGACAGACAAGGGCTCCCGTCACACTAACAAACTCACAGACAAGGGCTCCCGTCACACTACTACACTGACAGACAAATACTCTCGTCGTACCACCACACAGGGCTACCGTCACACTGTCACATTGACAGACAAGGGTCACCCCGTCACACTACCACACTGACAGACAAGGGCTCCCGTCACACCACCGCACTGACAGACAAGGGCCGCCGTCACACTACCACACTGACAGACAGATCTCCCGTCACACTACCACACTGACAGACAGGGCTCCCGTCACACTACTACACGGACAGACAAGGGCTCCCGCCACACTACTACACTGGCAGATAAGGGCTACCGTCACACTGTCACATTGACAGACAAGGGTCACCCCGTCACACTACCACACTGACAGATAAGGACTCCCGTCACAATAACACACTGACAGACAAGGACTCCCGTCACACCACCACACTGACAGATAAGGACTCCCGTCACAATAACACACTGACAGACAAGGGTCCCGTCACACCACCACACTGACAGACAAGGACTTCCGTCACACCACCACACTGACAGATAAGGACTCCCGTCACAATAACACACTGACAGACAAGGACTTCCGTCACACCACCACACTGACAGACAAGTGCTCCCGTTACACTAACACATTGACAGACAAGGGTCCCGTCACACTACCACACTGATAGATAGGGGCTACCGTCACACTACTATACTGACAGACAAGGACTCCCGTCACACCACCACGCTGACAGATAAGGACTCCCGTCACACTACCACACTGACAGATAAGGACTTCCGTCACACTACCGCACTGACAGACAAGGGCTCCCGTCACACTACTACACTGGCAGATAAGGGCTCCCTTCACACTACCACACTGACAGACAAAGGTCCCCCCGTCACACTACCACACTGACAGATAAGGGCTCCCTTCACACTACTACACTGGCAGACAAGTGCTCCCATCACACTACCACACTGACAGAAAAGGATCCCCGTCACACTGACAGACAAGGGCTCCCGTCACATTGTCACACTGACAGAAAAGGATCCCCGTCACACTGACAGAGAAGGACTCCCGTCACACTGTCACACTGGCAGACAATGACTCCCGTCACACCACCACACTGACAGACAAGGGCCGCCGTCACACTATCCCACTGACAGACAGGGCTCCCGTCACACTACCACACGGACAGACAAGGGTCCCGTCACACCACCACGCTGACAGATAAGGACTCCCGTCACACTACCACACTGACAGATAAGGACTTCCGTCACACTACTACACTGGCAGATAAGGGCTCCCTTCACACTACCACACTGACAGACAAGGATCCCCCCGTCACACTACCACACTGACAGATAAGGGCTCCCTTCACACTACTACACTGGCAGACAAGTGCTCCCATCACACTACCACACTGACAGACAGGGCTCCCGTCACACTATCACACTGACAGACAAGGGCTCCCGTCACACTACTACACTGACAGATAAGGGCTCCCTTCACACTACTACACTGGCAGACAAGTGCTCCCATCACACTACCACACTGACAGACAGGGCTCCCGTCACACTACCGCACTGACAGACAAGGACTCCCGTCACACTACCACACTGACAGACAAGGGCTCCCGTCACACTACCACACTGACAGACAAGGGCTCCCGTCACACTACCGCACTGACAGACAAGGACTCCCATCACACTACCACACTGACAGACAGGGCTCCCGTCACACTACCACACTGGCAGATAAGGGCTCCCTTCACACTACCACACTGACAGACAAGGATCCCCCCGTCACACTACCACACTGACAGACAAGGATCCCCCCGTCACACTACTACACTGGCAGACAAGTGCTCCCATCACACTACCACACTGACAGAAAAGGATCCCCGTCACACTACCACACTGACAGACAAGGACTCCCGTCACACTACCACACTGACAGACAAGGGCTCCCTTCACACTACCACACTGACAGACAAGGGCTCCCGTCACACTACTACACTGGCAGATAAGGGCTCCCTTCACACTACCACACTGACAGACAAGGATCCCCCCGTCACACTACCACACTGACAGATAAGGACTCCCGTCACACTACTACACTGACAGACAAGGGCTCCCTTCACACTACTACACTGACAGACAAGGGCTCCCGTCACACTACTACACTGGCAGATAAGGGCTCCCTTCACACTACCACACTGACAGACAAAGGTCCCCCCGTCACACTACCACACTGACAGATAAGGGCTCCCTTCACACTACTACACTGGCAGACAAGTGCTCCCATCACACTACCACACTGACAGACAAGGATCCCCGTCACACTGACAGACAAGGGCTCCCGTCACATTGTCACACTGACAGAAAAGGATCCCCGTCACACTGACAGAGAAGGACTCCCGTCACACTGTCACACTGGCAGACAATGACTCCCGTCACACCACCACACTGACAGACAAGGGCCGCCGTCACACTATCCCACTGACAGACAGGGCTCCCGTCACACTATCATACTGACAGACAGGGCTCCCGTCACACTACCACACGGACAGACAAGGGTCCCGTCACACCACCACGCTGACAGATAAGGACTCCCGTCACACTACCACACTGACAGATAAGGACTTCCGTCACACTACTACACTGGCAGATAAGGGCTCCCTTCACACTACCACACTGACAGACAAGGATCCCCCCGTCACACTACCACACTGACAGATAAGGGCTCCCTTCACACTACTACACTGGCAGACAAGTGCTCCCATCACACTACCACACTGACAGACAGGGCTCCCGTCACACTATCACACTGACAGACAAGGGCTCCCGTCACACTACTACACTGACAGATAAGGGCTCCCTTCACACTACTACACTGGCAGACAAGTGCTCCCATCACACTACCACACTGACAGACAGGGCTCCCGTCACACTACCGCACTGACAGACAAGGACTCCCGTCACACTACCACACTGACAGACAAGGGCTCCCGTCACACTACCGCACTGACAGACAAGGACTCCCGTCACACTACCACACTGACAGACAAGGGCTCCCGTCACACTACCGCACTGACAGACAAGGACTCCCATCACACTACCACACTGACAGACAGGGCTCCCGTCACACTACCGCACTGACAGACAAGGACTCCCGTCACACTACCACACTGACAGACAAGGGCTCCCGCCACACTACTACACTGGCAGATAAGGGCTCCCTTCACACTACCACACTGACAGACAAGGGCTCCCGTCACACTGTCACACTGACAGAAAAGGATCCCCGTCACACTGACAGACAAGGGCTCCCGTCACACTGTCACACTGGCAGACAAGGACTTCCGTCACACCACCACACTGGCAGATAAGGGCTCCCGTCACACTACTACACTGACAGATAAGGACTCCCGTCACACCACCACACTGACAGATAAGGACTCCCGTCACAATAACACACTGACAGATAAGGACTTCCGTCACAATAACACACTGACAGACAAGGACTTCCGTCACACCACCACACTGACAGATAAGGACTCCCGTCACAATAACACACTGACAGATAAGGACTTCCGTCACACCACCACACTGACAGATAAGGGCTCCCGTCACACCACCACACTGACAGATAAGGACTCCCGTCACAATAACACACTGACAGATAAGGACTCCCGTCACAATAACACACTGACAGATAAGGACTTCCGTCACACCACCACACTGACAGATAAGGACTTCCGTCACACCACCACACTGACAGATAAGGACTCCCGTCACAATAACACACTGACAGATAAGGACTCCCGTCACAATAACACACTGACAGATAAGGACTCCCGTCACACCACCACACTGACAGATAAGGACTCCCGTCACAATAACACACTGACAGATAAGGACTCCCGTCACAATAACACACTGACAGATAAGGACTTCCGTCACACCACCACACTGACAGATAAGGACTCCCGTCACACTAACACATTGACAGACAAGGGTCCCGTCACACTACCACACCGACAGACAAGGGACCGGTCACACTACCACACTGACAGATAGGGGCTCCCGTCACACTACTATACTGACAGACAAGGACTCCCGCCACACCACCACACTGACAGATAAGGACTCCCGTCACAATAACACACTGACAGATAACGACTTCCGTCACACTACCGCACTGACAGATAAGGACTCCCGTCACACTACCACACTGACATACAAGGACTCCCGTCACACTACCACACTGACAGACAAGGGTCCCCGTCACACTAACACACCGACAGACAAATACTCTTGTCGTTCCACCACAATGACAGACAAGGATACCACATCGAGTGCCAAGGGGTACTGTAGACATATTATTCCAACTATGTTCAACTATGGTCAGCGTCTGCGGTCTACTATTGTCAACATATGACATCTACTGTTGTCATCTCAGACTCGAATGTCAAAAACATATATGCGACACCGTCGTCAAATTCTCAGACCAAATATGTCTCGTAAATATCACAAGCCAATATTGTCGTTATATCAAACCGGATGCTGACAACATATCTCACACCCACTACTGTCAACATGATATGATGATATAGTGAATGAATACTTGTGTGAGTGAGTTAATAAAAATAAATGAGTAAGTGAGTTGGGTTTAAAAGAAATAATACATTTAGAATATATGAAACCTGTCGACAAAGGACAGGTTATCTCAGAATTGTAATTAAAAAATGCAAGTGTGGTAAACCATAAAAAGACATAGCTAAACAATGCAATACGTTATAAAAACGGACAAAAGATCACCGGCAACCAACACAACCCAAATCAGCTACAACTACAGCAATTATATCGTGAGAAATAGAAGCAGATGTCAATGGAATAGGTCACCTATCCTGTGCTATACAGCAGATACTTCCTGTCGCAATGTCCCAATCTGTCACTCAGCCTTCGTTGCTTGTTCAGCAACTACTGAGGGAACCATTCTGATATATGCAGCTATATTTGGAAAGACTCGGACTCGAACATCTGAGCATCGTATCCGAAAACATTGGTTAGACTATGAATGTAAACTTATATGCAATAAGCATGCACCAGTTCGGACTGTGTATGAGGGTGTTGTGCTGATGCTTATGCAAAGTTGCATTCAAAGGGTGCATTGACTGATTGATAAGATTCGGTTAATGATCTTATTACCACATTGGATTGGCACATCAATAATGCTGGGATTAAACAGTTTGAAAGTTTGCTTGTTTGAGATCCTGATTTTATGATTTTGCTAAAAAACAGTTTGTTTCAATAGGTAAACTAAGTGCACTATCATGGCCGTGAACATTCCCGGACTTATCTCCGTCATCGTGTTCTATATCCTCATCCTCGTCATCGGAATCATCGCTGCCAGGAAAAGCAGAAATAACAGTGCTGAAGACTCATTCGTGGCCAATAGAAGCATGGGGCTATGGCTGACGTTCTTTACCCTGTCAGGTGAGAACAATTTATCCAAAACATATATATTTTGAGTAAACCACATACCTTTACAAAAACCAAGGCAACTATGGTTGATGTAAGAGGCGACTTACGGGATCGATGCATTCAGAGACTGCCGTCAAAAAGCTGGATTATTGCTGGGTGCGGCGCTAAACAAAAAACAATCAAACGAAAATGAAGTATCCTATAGTGCAGGTTCACACATTCACATGTTATTCATCCGCATTTCTAATGTAATTATTTCCAAACCCAAAACCTTTCACTAGACACCGGACGAATTGGAATTTGTGGTACAAAATTAGCCAGCTATTGTTAATTCATTGGTGAAGCCATTTAACCAGTGCTCACCAAGGAAGGCTGAATGTCAGATTAATGCCTAATATTCAAAAATATTTATTATCGATGTCATTACCAATTATGACATTGCAATAAGGGTTTTTTTCAGGCTGGATGAAAGAGATCTCGTTCTTTTATCAACATTTGATAATTTATATTTTCTTGGCTATATGAAATATAATAACACGGAGACACTTCTTCAGCTACCAACATCGGGGGAGGCTACATCAATGGTACAGCGGAAGCCATGGCATTCAGCGGCCTCATCTGGACCAACGCTCCTATACTGTATTGTGTATCATATGTCATTGGTAAGATAAATTCAACTAAATCAATGTATAGAGAGATGGTTGTAGACACCAAGGGTTCATTGTCGCCTCATATTTAATTTTTATCTGAAAACTGAAACTTAGATCCTGACAGCACAATTTACCGTTTAAGACGAGATTATAGAACAGCGCCATCAATTTCACTTACAAAAATCAACTATTCAAATAAATCCTCAGCTGCAGTTTTCTTCGCGCCTAAAATGAGGAGAGGAGGATATATCACCATGTTCGATCCCATCCAGGCAAAGTTAGGAGATCGTGCCGGAAGTCTGCTCTTCTTCCCCCAGCTGATGGGAGATGTCTTCTGGACAGCCGCCATCTTGTCTGCTCTGGGTGAGACTTTGACAGTCCTATCGATATTGCATTTATTCTTCATCGTATTGGAGGTCAAAATTCATGTCATACATGTCATATAGTCTTACCGTCTTGGTTCTGACAAACGAAGATAATGAGCAAATATAAATCTTGCATGACTGGGACATTCTGTTATCCTATCAATGATAAACATCCGTCGCAAGAAAGTATACACCCATGTATGTTTGATAGTGACTAAAACAAGAAATGGTTATTCGATGGTGATGTATTTGATAGGGTGTCATAGGCTATATAACATACATTATATATCAGCCTAGTAACGTTTGTAATCTTTTGGTAAACTCAAATTCCCAAGTGTATACATTGTCTTGCCCGGCAGTTTATTTATTTTGACTTCCGGACGGTGCAATATTACAGGATCCACCATGTCCATCATTCTGGACTTAGATCCTGTCTTGTCCGTCATCGTGTCCACCTGTGTGGCCGTGTTCTACACCTTCATCGGAGGACTGTACTCTGTGGCCTACACTGATGTCATCCAGCTCATATGTCTTTGCGTGGGACTGGTAAGGATATCATTATAAAGTAGAATAGTTGTCTAACGTGAAACATTGTTTTTAAGATGTGTCGGATGATAGATGCCTGTGTCAGGAACACTTGATGGATCTACACTGTTGTCATACAATACATTTCTCTGTTGGACCAGTCAGGATAATAACCTATGACAGGGCGCAAAGGTGAGGATTAAGACAAAAATTATCACACTGTAAGAATATAAAATTACACAACATTATCCCGTGATATGCCAAGGAGAGGCACGGGCCACCGAGCCGTGGATGCCCGTGCCTATAATAAAAACAGAAGATGAGATTGGGTTAAATGGCCGAGGGTGTGCAGGTACCAGTGGGCTACTTAGCTGCTAATTGTGTATACCAAAATGCTACCGTTGCCATGGCCACGCGCGTGGCCAACGGCGATTGCAGCTAGCGCTGCTGGCCTGAGACTGCTACCGCTGTCCGGCCCCCACGGTAGCATATTTAAACGCTACCATTGCTTGGGAACTCCCACGCTGCCAAAAGCAGCTCCACGCTGCTGGCTTAAGTCAGACTACCGCTGCCCGGCCCCAGGTAGCCGGCCAAAGCAGATCCCACTGCCTGGCCCCATTAGCAAAACCATTATGCGGCTCCCGCCGCGGACCCAACTGTCAGCTACCGCTTGACAAGACGACTTCCGCCGCCGGGCCCATATACGTGGCAATTGTTTGCCCCAACGTATGTTATTTTTAGATTCCCCGGCTGAAAAGTCGGGAAAGACAAGGTTCCCACTGAGAAGCAGGTAACCCCGGAAAGGTTCCCGCTGAAAAGCAGGTAGCCTTAAGCACGAGTATTAATTTGGAAGCAAGTTAATTTGTTACTAGCAGTGTAGCCCACAAGAACCCCGCACACCTCGACATAGCTTATTGTTGAGACAGGTATTGCATATATACATATATACAGCTATTAAGAAGTCATGTTAGTTTACATATATCAGAATCGTTTAAAAGTATGTACATATATACAAGGGCCCTGAAAACCAATTTTACATATGTACAGGTTTATTTACATATATACAATCCGCTCTGCTGGTACCTGGAATAGAATAAATGCTGAAGAAAAGAAGTGATTAGCATTCATGGTGAAGAGGACACGTCAGGCTGAAAAAGAAATAAAATGAGTGGCAAGCTGGGTGGGTGGGTGGGAAAGCGATTAGATACAGTGACACACGTGTGTACTTGGAGAAGGGTTGTTCGCGAATGACGGACTAACAAAGGGCGGGATGATGCTTGCGCGGGATTATTCCCCGGGCACGGTGCCGAGTGGTGGCCCGGGGTGATTGAGTTACGAGGGGTGATTGGGTTACAGACGTAATTAGCCCATGGTTTGGATACGCGCGATAAAGTCATTTAGTAGTTAGTACTAAATGTAAATATTCAGTGATTATGAATGTATACATGTTTTACTATGGCGGTTCTCTTCATCATGTGGCTTATAAAGCGTTATAATGTTCCATTTTCTACATGCTATGCCCGAGGATTCTCTTTCCTTTCAGATTGTGTCATTTCCGTTTGCCTTCTTCCACCCATCTGTTGACCTCTCCCGCATCAAGGACACGTGGTTGGGTGAGCTGCCCACAAACCAGATTGGTGTATATGCAGATGTGTCTTGTCAGGTGGTCTTTGGGGGTTTATCGTGGCAGGTATGTGGTTCATACGTTGTAGTTCATATCCACAGATGTATGTCCCAAAGATTTGCCACCCATGAACTCAATTGAGTTCGAAATTATAAGGCATTAAACACCTTTGAACCACTAAAAATAGCAAAGAAAAAGTAACAGAACATTTACTGGTATATTTATATTGTTTATCGCACATGTATATGCAACGTGTTTTTCCATGTATCGCCATGCAACCGCCTCCGTGGCCTAGTGGTAGAGCGTCCGCCCGGAGAGCGGAAGGTCCGGGGTTCGATCCCTGGCCGCGTCATACCAAAAGACGTTAAAAGATGGTACTTGTTGTTGCCCTGTCTGGCGCTCGGTATTACGGGGCTAAAACAAGGACTGGTCGGCTCGGAGTCAGTATACTGTGTCTGAGTGGGATATTCATGTTAAACTGCGGCATGGTATCTCAGCGAGCTAGCACTATAAATCGTCATCAGAACAAACAGCCACACAAACACACACATGTACATGCACGTCGCTGTATAAGTGCAATAATCTTGGACGCGACGTTAAACCCCATGTCAGCTCACCTCACCTATCGCCATGCAAGGCAGGATCAATCTCAGAGGTGCTATAATCAGTGATACAACCAGCAATTCGCGATGAGGGTCAGCATATGCATTCCCTGCTCTATCGTGTGTCTGCCCTTCATATATATGAGACAGCATCGCACTTCACGTTGACAAGTGAAGAGTCGTAGTAAATGACTCTGAATAATCAGTCGTGCCTCGTTTATACGGACACTTGCGTCATTTCACAATTCGTCCGTATAAACGAATTTCCGTATAACTGAAACCAGCTTCTTACTGGAAGAGTTACTTCCCTTCAATTATGCAACTCATGACAAAATTCCTTATACATATTGTTTTTATTAATTTCGGCGAAATCGTGCGTGAAGCGATCGGAAGATCGCACAACTCACCGTTATTAACAGCAACCACGGTCAGAATACCGCTATTGACGCCTTGAAACGAACTTTAGTTGACAGAGAATGGATACATATATCATAAATGACATACTTTGACTCGTTAAAAGTCATATTTGTTTTTGTTTGACGATTCTATGTCAACATGAAATTCTCGCGATCACGCGATCACGTGCGCGTGAGCCTTGACGGTGACTGGTCAGACTGGTTCCATGTAAAAAATAATACCCGAGAATAGCGATCAGCTGCTTCGCTTAGGGTTATTATTATTTTAAATATGTTTAGTAAAGGCTGCATATAATTATTTCGTTTTGAATGAAAATCGTCCGGGAACCGAGGTTTCCGGATATCTGAAGTCCGTATAAGCGGGGCACGACTGTATAAACATTTCGGGAATTAATCAGGTTTCGATGGTAAAACCTTGATTTGTAAGCAAGGTGATGGTGAAGTGAAAGCAAAACGTGTCTTCCCGTTACATTTGACTAAAAGGTTCATGCTCTAATGACAAAGCAATCGAAAAATATAGACACGATCAGCTGCAACTGATGGTATATTGTCAATGGAAATGACAATGGCAATCGTTTATTGTTCTTAAGGCCAATATTTACATTAATGACATAATGTGCACATACGTGCTTGCTATAACTTATTGTTCTATATTTCCATGGATCTTGAACATATTGCACACGCAGTTGTCATGCATAAATATTGTTTTCTTATTATTTGATAATCAAAATGATTTTATGTCATAACAGTTGATCATACTGCTCAACATGAATTGTGAAATCAACCATTGGGAAATTGAAATAATCCATTTTGTCGCACAGCTTTGTGCAGAGGTTGCCATGCATCATTTTAATTTCTATGCCCAAACCTAGAAACTTATTTGGGGCGAACCGGGATTCGAACCCACAATCATCGGTTCTGGCGTGCCAAGGGGACGCAACTATGCACAACCCTGAATAATTCTTATAAGATCATATCTATATCTGAAGCTGATGTATAACTTCTTGACATTGTGTTCTTTCTCTTATTTAAGAATTCGTATGCAAAATGAAACAGATCAGCAAAGAAAAGGACACGGTTTGTAGCAACGGCGATACCAACAACTTTTGTCTATGCTATTTCCTTACGTTGGACAAAGATATTGTCAAACAGGAATTTCTTTCAGTTTTAAGAAATTGACCAGATCCATTAAATTGTGTAATTAAATTCAATTTCGGTATCCCTTACTCGAAACCACAATCCCTCTGTACACTTCAGATAACTTTATTGATTTAAATATTATTATACATTGTTAACTGTCCAAAGATTGTCAGCAAAATACTGATAAATAAGGTCAGATCGCACCTCACCCTTAACCTTGATTTGCAAAATAAAACGACAATTTCAAATATCATTTCAATGTCTGACTTTCACTTTGTGCGAGTTTATAGTGTGTTTCGCAATCACTTGTTGAAGGATTACACTCCACTGGGCTAACACAAACTGAAAGTAATTTTTTATGCATGTTTTATATCCCTGTGGTATCTGTGAAGATATACACATAATTTAATGACGTTAAGCGTGGCCTCATATGTATGCTGACCAGCTACATCGGGGTAAACTAGCTACTCAAAACACGGGACAATATGACCATTTGAATTATCAAAATGCCCTAAAACTACGCCTTTTGTACATGTAGCTTGTTTACAACAAATAGATATGAAGACAAGCAGTAGACGAGCATTTATGTTACGAAATATTACGGAGTTTAGTTATGGTACGTTGTAATACCTTGCCGTCAATATCATGCCGTCAAATGTGCTAACACGATGCTTGGGATAGGTGTGCAAGTGTTGTCATCGAACAAGTGGCTGATTATATATAAGTGGTTTTTATATGTGTTAAATAAGTGCTGATGTGAATCCATAGATCACCGCGAGGTGTTGTTTACTGACACTGTCAGATCGTGACTGCAATCATACAGGTATGAAGGATAGGATATTATTTCCTGCCTTTTTATGAAAATTCTCTATATTTCTGTTTCTTTGCAGGTGTTTTACAAGAGACTGCCATATGTGATATACTACATACGGTTTTCTTTATATCTTGTATCTGTCACGTTGCTAATGCAGACCTTCATTTTCCATGCAGGCTTTCTACCAGAGAGTGTTGGCTTCCAAGACACCCAGTGTTGCTCGCACAAGTTCGCTTCTTGCAGCGTTGTGTAGTTTACTTCTTTCCATTCCCCCAGCAGCCATTGGAGTAGTTGGGGCAGCAGTAGGTCAGTATGTCAATTATATTTATTTACCTAAAAATTGGGATGTCCCCTAATAAGTCATTTCTGAAATGGGTCAGGTATTATCAACGTATGGCCCTTTAAGATCAAATTGACTAAAATGGTCAACTTTTATACAACGTTTGTACTCCAAAAAACCCTTAATTGCGTTCATGTTGTCGTTGTCAGATTGGAATGCCACAACCTACACTGGCGACATACCAATACCTGCTGAATACCACAGTTTTATCCTTCCCATGGTGCTCAACTACCTGTGTCCTCTTCCGGTTGGAGTGTTAGGACTTGGCGTGGTGGCTGCTGCTGTTATGTCATCTGCCGATTCCGCTGTCCTCTCAAGTGGAACCATCTTTGCTAAGAATATCTACAAAGATGTCATACGTCCACAGGTATATTTAGTTATAAAGAATATGGTTACTTATTTACTTATTTCTTTTGAGTGTGTTTTACGTTACACTGAAATGCTAAAGAAATAACATTTTAGTACAGTTTTGATAACGTTTTTGTTATAATATTAAATGCCATGGGTACGGTTTTTCTCATTACTAGCTTCTAATGTCTAAATGAAAGCATTTTCCTTCTCTAGGCCAGCGATCGGGAATTGCTGTGGGTGATGAGAGGTGGAATACTGGTGACCGGTACGTTGTCGTGCATCATTGCCATCCTAGTGAAATCAGTTTACGGACTGTTCTACATGTGTTCCGACCTCATGTACGTCATCCTCTTCCCCCAACTTACCTGTGTTCTCTGGATCGGGTTCACCAACACCTACGGCGCTCTCGCCGGCTACGTCCTCAGCCTCCTCTTGAGAATATCTGGTGGGGACCCTCTGCTCAGCATACCATCTCTTATCCACTTTCCTTTTTATACAGAAGCTGATGGCCAACTGTTCCCTTTCAAGACCCTGGCGATGATAGTAAACTTTGTGGCCATCATATCTGTGTCGGCGTTCACAAGGCTTGTGTTCCGGCGAGGGTGGCTGTCAACCAGCTTTGATGTGTTTAATGTAATGAAGAGAGAAGAGGACACCAAGAGAGGTGAAGAACGAGGAGAAAGTCTGATGATGAAGGAACGAGAGGGTGGTTACAGAGATAGTGCACAAAATAAAAAAGTGAAACTTCGGGATGACTATTTTCAATAATCCATAAAAGAAACTGTGATATACGAGCTATAAGCCCGAAGCGTACTGGCGTTCTTCATGCTACGAGCTCTACGCCTATGGAGGTTCAGTCAATGTTTAATTGTGATAGTTAATGAATTTTCATAATTAATTATATTCATTTTGTTACATTGTATAAAAGTGTTGTTTTGTCAGTGTGAGAAGTTCAATTCAATTCCTTAAAATGCTAGCAACGTTATCTGATAGAAACAGTGTATAATAAACATAAAGAAGATGGTATTTCATGGAAGCTGATGTATCATTAAGCCCATGCGGACACACAGACACACGAATATACCTGTTAGAGAACGAGAAGCCGAATGTATCAATGTACATTAATCGACACTGACTACCAACTACCTAATTTATAAACAACAACAATAATACACTCCTTCGCACATTGCCAAGGGTCAGGTGCTTGTTTATATTTCTTCTCACAACGAAGTAAGATATGTCCATGATACCAGTGGCATCTGTAGTTTTCCGCTGTTCATTTGCGAGGTACGAACTTGATCATTGTATAGCCTAATGTGCCCTCTTAAAAATACATTCGTGTATCTCCTTCTGTCGGTACCTTTCAAAAATCTAAAGGTATTTCTGATTAATTCTAGCATCCAATCAACCTCCAAATGAACCGTTCATATAAACTACAGTTCTCGTCACCGATGCAACAATTTAAAGGTATTATTGACATATTTTCTGCATGTAACACTTGTCACGTCATTTTAAATATGTTGTTTATACATTTTGGATATTTAAATCATTTTTAAACACTTAAAGAGTGTATTAATAAATTTGTTAAAAGCTGATGACAATATCTAACACTGTTTCATTGTCAGATAAAATTTACATATGTATCGTTGAATATATAAGTATGAGCGTGTGGATTTATAGATAATTCACTGTAGAAAATAGAAGAATGTTCTCAAGATGTAAGTATCAATGGCTCGGTTTCAGGAACGTATCAAAGAAATCACTAAGAAGCACTTTTAATTAAAATATGTTCTTTGGAATATGATAAATCTTATATTTCAAACAGTATGCTGAAGGATGCATATCGAGAAGATCCTTGTAAAACAGTTGGATGTGACATGTATAAATAGTTAAGGGCTCAGTATTAAATTATTCCTATATTTACTGAAATCTAATATCTTCCAAAACCTTTTTGATTCGTTTAGACAAGTGCCAAGAATTTCTATTGACGTTGCCACATATTTCAAAGCGTATTCGAATGTTTTGCAATCATCAGAGCTTCGGTCTATATGGAAATTATGTTATACCGTTTCCGACACTGCGATATGAAGATCATATTTATTAAATTCATGAAAGCCTATTTGGGCTTTCGTCACCATAAAACAGTGAGTGAGTGAGTGAGTGAGTGAGTGAGTGAGTGAGTTGGGTCCAACGCCGCTTCTAACAGTATTCCTATTTTATCACGGCGTGTCAGCTTACTGTGGGAGGTAAGCAAGAAGCGATGCAGGTCTCAGACGTTTACCACTTCGGTGACACCCACGAGCACGGGCGTGGTGCTGACAAACCTAGAAACATAATCGAGGCGAACCGGGATTTGAACCCACAATCATATGTTTCGGGCGTGCCCAAGCGACGCAACTCTGCACAGCGAAACGCGGCGCCTTATTGACGACTGGACTCCCCGTGCCCCCCCCTCTCAACATGTAACCTCACAATATTCTCTCTCTCTGCAAAGGTATTTAGTCAAAGAAACCTATCGTCTTCCTTCCTCATTCGTGTATCATTCGTCCATTAATTGTCATCACGGTCAACTCAATGTACAGACACAGACCGCCGTCATATAGCTGGAATATTGCTGAGTGCGGCGTTAAACAACAAACCAACAACATACAAAAACAAATCATACAGTCCAAAGTGATGTTAGATCAAACCCACTCTCTCATTTCGACCCGGAGGCGTTAGCGTGTAATGTTTATCTATCACTTTATTCATTTTACCAAAAGTGGATAGAATTCCGATTTGCGCCAAGTCTCTCGTCTTCTTTATGCCGACCTGTTCCCTTTGGAATAAACTTAAGAGAAAAAGAAAGTATTCACCCTTGTTTGATGGTGGCTCTAAATGAAACAAACAAGAAAAGGTTCTTCGATGATGATGAATTTGATACGGGTATCACAATTGTGTTTTGGTGCTTAAGTTTGCAGCGTTTCGGCGACTGTTTACAGCCTTGTAACGTTTTGATAGCGGATGTAATTTGTTGGTCAAATCCGGTGTTCAAGTATATATTTTCTTTTGTCCGGCAGTTTATATGGTAACTTTGTTAAAAGGAATAGGAATTGGAATATCTCATTATTATAATTATAATAAACAACGCATTGCTAGTTCACTTAAAAATCCTTCAGGGGCGGCGGGGGAGCCGAGCGGTTAAAGCGTTCTCTCGTCACGCCGGGTTCGATTCCCCACATGGGTACAATGTGTGAAGTCCATTTCTGGTGTCCCCCGCCGTGATATTGCTGGAAAATGGTTAAAACCGTTCTCACTCACTCAATATCCTTCAAAAAGTAGTGTGTGACGTTCATGAGAATTACAATGTTATAGGAACGTGCTGTTGACTAACCTAACAGCCGTGACAAACCCCACTGGAAATTGGGACAGGTCATGTGTCAGAGAATTCACCACAAAAGGAGATCGTCATCGACATCATGGCTGTGAACGTCGCTGGACTCATATCCGTCATCGTGTTCTACATACTCATCCTCATCATCGGCATCATCGCCGCGAGGAAAAGCAGAAATAAAAGTGCTGAAGATTCATTTGTTGCAAACAGGAGTATGGGACTCATTCTTTCATGTTTTACCCTGACAGGTAGGTTAAACATGACCTTGGTGACTAATGACGCTAGACTGAGTTGTGCTATATCAAATTTATGAAAACAAGCGACAAACCCTTTCCATAATCACCAGTCCATTGTACGATTCCAACTAAATGTATCCCCGGCCGCGTCATACCAAAAGACGTTAAAAGATGGTACTTGTCGTTACCCTGTCTGGCGCTCGGCATTAAGGGGCTCAAACAAGGACTGGTCGGCTCGGAGTCAGTATACTGTGTCTGAGTGGGGTACTTGTGTTCAACTGCGGCATGGTATCTCAGTGAGCTAGCACTATAAATCGGCATCAGTCCGGACTAGTACAAGCAGCAACAAACACACACACACACACGTGCATGCACCTCGCTATATAAGTGCAATAATCTTGGACGCGACGTTAAACCCAATTTCACCTCACCTCACCTCACCTACTAAATGTGTTTATGAACCGCTATCAAATAGTGATGACACAAGGTTTAGTGTAACAGCTTTGATGCCACTTCTGGCTTAAAAGACCACATCGCAATAACTGATAACATTCTGTCTTTGCCAGTTTAGTTGTGATACTTCATATGTAAAACATTTCCCGTTTGAGTTATTTGCGGCAGATTTGTTGAAGTGTGCATTCAGATTTCCAAAAATGATACATTTGCACAAGCCACACAGCTAAAAAGGATAAAGACCGTCAGTTATTGTGTGTTTTGTACAGACATCATGGTCTGAAGATATCAAAATAGCTTTTCACTTTGGCTACAAGCAGCTTTGTTAAATCAGGTTTTTGACAGGCATTTGGAAGTGATACACATAAGGAAGAGAATTGATGGATGTCAACTTCTTTACTATGAGGAACACAACGTTTCGGAGTATATGGTTACTTCTTCAGCATGTGAATGAATGTCATGAGGCAGAGGGCATATGTATGTACCTGTAAGGGCAACAAAATTAATAAGATAACAAAAGGTCGAAAATAACAGTGGGTGGAATTGATGGATGTCAACTTCTTTACTATGAGGAACCCAACGTTTCGGAGTATATGCTTACTCCTTCAGCATGTGAATGAATGTCATGAGGCAGAGAGCATATATATGTACCTGTAAGGGCAACAAAATTAATAAGATAACAAAAGGTCGAAAATAACAGTGGGTGGAATTGATGGATGTCAACTTCTTTACTATGAGGAACACAACGTTTCGGAGTATATGCTTACTCCTTCAGCATGTGAATGAATGTCATGAGGCAGAGGGCATATATATGTACCTGTAAGGGCAACAAAATTAATAAGATAACAAAAGGTGGAAAATAACAATAGGTGGAAACTAACAAGAGAAGCCAGCAGATGATTGGCGCTACTAGGTGACTTGCAGCCAAGATTATCGCCATGTGAAAGAGGGCATCGCATTGATGTACGGAGCTTGAAAGTAGTTTCTGCTGCATATTTATCAGATCATGATACCAAGTTTATCGGATTGGTTTATCGCATAGATAACACTAGTATCCAACATACGACATAAAACATCATATGCCATGGTAATCTAACAAAACATTTTCCATAACTACAGCCAGTAGTGATAATTACAGACTGAGGTGTTTACATCAGGATGGGCGATACCAAGTTTATGGTTGATGGATTTTTTCCCTCACTCACCGATAATGCCTAAGAAATTGTCTGAGTGTCAGACAACATGTGTCTTCAGCTACCAACGTCGGTGGAGGCTACATCAATGGTACAGCGGAAGCCATGGCATACAGCGGCCTCATCTGGACCAATGCCCCCATTTTGTACGCCGTATCAATTGTCATCGGTAAGAGAGCGGATGATGGATGTATTCATTGGAGTTTAACTGAAATGCAAATTTAACTGTTTCATACATTATCCCTTTATGTTGCTTTCGACCTTTACTCTTAAAGCATGACGTTCCTTATAGAGTCATGCCAAGCAAATGAATGCGATATGCTTAAAAATCCTAAATCAGAGTAAAGGACAATACTTAGGCACATTTCACACTGGTGAAATCAAAAAGCGCAAGGATCGTGCTGATCAATCGAGTACTCGATCACACGATCCTGGCATGGCCAGGGGACGTAACTCACCACAGGAAAAAGGGACACTTTAGGCGACTAGGCCATTATGTTCTCTCGTGTACTATGAAAGAAAGATAATGATCATATTTTCGGCCTATAAGTTCGTTCGTAATATAACATCAAATGATGCATGCAGTTAAACATTCATATTTACAAGTAAGTAAACAAGATATATCAACTGATGCTAATAAAATATGTCAAACTTCAGCTGGAGTGTTTTACGCGCCTAAGATGAGGAGAGGAGGATATGTCACCATGTTCGACCCCATCCAGGCAAAGTTGGGAGATCGTGCCGGAAGTCTTCTCTTCTTCCCGCAGCTGATGGGAGATGTCTTCTGGACAGCCGCCATCTTGTCAGCCCTAGGTAACTTGTTGGATATGTGAATTCAAAGAAACCTTGATATGACATTGGGTTGCTAAAATCCTGATATTTCTATTTGACATATAATAACTTTCTTATACCGTGGAACTGCCTGCGTGGTTTGGTGGATAGGGTGTCTACCCGAGAGCAGAAAGTCAGGGGTTCGATCCCCGTCCGCGTCATGCCAAAAGACGTTAAAATATGGAACTTGTTGTTACTCTGCCTGGCCTTCGGCATTAAGAGGCTAAAACAAGGACTGGTCGGCTCGGAGTCAGTATACTGTGTCTGAGCGGGGTATTCATGTTAAACAGCGGCATGGTATCTCGGTGGGCTAGCACTATAAAATCGGACTATATACAAACGTGAATGCACGTCGCTATATACATGTAAGTGCAATAATCTTGAACGCGAGGTAAAAACCCATTTCACCTCACCTCTTATGTCACGCACGTGTGGCCAAGTCGCCCAAGCGCCGCAATTCGCTGTGCCGAGTTGCAGCACTTGGGCACGCTACCCATACTCGTGGGTTTCACCAAAGTGGTAAACGTCAGACACCTGCATCGCTTCGAGCTTCCCTCCAACATAAAGCTGACCCGCCGTGATATAACTGGAATACAGTTCAAAGCGGCGTTAAAATAAACTCACCTAGCCACTACAATACCATCAACAATCATCGCAAATAACATAACTGACCAGAAAAGAATGTGTTTTAATGTGTCCAAAGAATGGTTTAATACAACAAAGTATCGTTACAGGATCCACAACGTCTATCATTTTGGACTTAGATCCTGTGCTGTCTATCATCGTTTCCACTTGTGTGGCCGTATTCTACACCTTTATAGGAGGGCTGTACTCTGTGGCCTACACTGATGTCATCCAGCTCATTTGTCTTTGCGTGGGACTGGTAAGGATATTATATATATAAAGAGCCACGAATGGTCCAAATCGGATGATTCTGGGGAACGTATGTGGCTCAGGAGAGATGGTCACCTGTACCAAGTATGATTGGTTTGTGATATGGTCACATCTCTCTCTCCAATGGTTCAGGGCAATTATTCAAAAATGAAAGCAAATGTCATCTGAAGATTATTGAGAAAACAAAAGGTGATATTTGGGGATAATACATTTAGGCAAGGGGTAGACACACTCATAAAAAACAGTCATGCCCCCTTCTTATAAATTTCTTTATACACACGAATTGCAATTTTTCAAAACAAGGGAATTATGTCAACATAAATTTCAAGTATATCGATGATCTGATATCGTTCAGTAACGGTCAACTAGCCAATTCCCATCCAATGATTTATGCTTCGTTCCCTTCATGTCGAACAATTTTGCAGCAACACCAGCCTTTAGAGTTTACATTTCACAACTTTTGAGGTACAACCGAGCATGCTTTTGTTACCATGATTTCAAAGAACGCCATATGACTCTTGCTCAGAGGTTGTTTGATCAGGGTTACAACATTCAGGGTCTTGGTAAAGCTTTCAGAATGCTTTATGGTAGCAATGTGGAGGTCATTTCCAAATTTGACGCAATCGTGTGTCTGTTAAACGGTGAAAGACTTATTATTTTGAGACATTGGCATTTTTGTGTGAAGGTTACCTAAGGGCTTGTCCATATCCATCTCCAGAGGCTACCCCCGACTCCAGCTGCACTCAAATACCACAGTTTGCGGGTTTACCTCCAAGCCCTAGAATGGAAAGACAGATTCGCCACCAGCACCAGAGGAATTGATTAACATCATCAAATTAAACTGGAAATCAAACGTGTAACTCCTAGCGACGTAGCTTTAAGAAACATTAATGTGTCGGGTGTCATTGATGTGCTGGCTTGAATGTCCAGATTCCTGATCTCAGTGATGAACGACATTAGACCAACACAGATGAAAATCAGAATGACTTTTGTACAAGTTAAAGTGGAACTTTATCAGTGTGATTTACCCTGATTTGATGTGCAGGATCGAAACACTTGAACCGAGTCGTGGTAATGACGGTATAACGGAGAGTAAAGTGGTTGGTTGGTTGGTTGGTTGTTGTTCAACGCCGCAGTCGGCAACTTCAATAACTGCAGCCAACTTATATATCATTTGCTTATTATAAAGCACTTACAATAACTAGAAACTAAATTGGATGTTGTATTTCAAAAAGGTACAGCCTGTTTAGATTTAAACATGAGATGAAATGTCAACTTTCTAAAGACAACGCAAGTACATTACTTTACAATTTAACTAAATATATTTAAAAATATTGCTCATTATTAATTGAACTTAAAAGTAAGTACTTTTCTTAGACTAATCATGATGTTGTTTTTGTAAGATGTATATATCTTACATTGATAAATTATATATTTTTGAAAAAAAAATTTATGAAGAGAAGTTTCATTTGATTTGCACCATGACACAATTTAAACAAAAAGAATCTAATCTCACATAAGTGCTTCACAGTCACCGTGACCCCCTGACCTTTGTTCTCAAATTTGACAGTATTCCACCACTCCGATTTTGGTAGACTTTATATATGTTATGGAGTGATGGATTCTGCGTGTAAATCAGTTCTATTGCAACTTGTGGTGGGTTGAATATATATTGTGCTGGAATGACTGGACTACATAGATGACAAAAATTGTCTGATGCAATTCCTTATTTTGACTTGTGCCCGTGTTTTTCAGGGGCCTATTGATTTGCTTTTGCATGTGTTTGTGACGGGTGCCATAGGTGGGGCATGTTACTCTCACCTTGTCGCGATCACCTGGTATCATCTCTGTTTGATAGCGATTCGTGAACACGGTTTATGTTCATGCTCATGGAAAAGTCGGAATCATACCCTCGACCTTGCTTTTAGCAGAGCTTTTTTTTCTTAAAATACATATGTTAAGTAATGATTTTGGAAATGTTTTGGTCGCTTTTATTTAGTCTATGTCCCACACTAAATGTTGTTCGTGGGTTTCACCGAAGTGGTAAACGTCTGAGACCTGCATCACTTCGGGCTTTCCTCCCACATTAAGCTGACACGCCGCGATATGACTGGAATACTGTTAAAAGCGGCGTTAAACCCAACTCACTCACTCACTCACTAAATGTTGTTCAGTAAACGGGTACACAGTAGGATAAGGTGGTAAAGTTGATGCAAAACATTCTTGACCCTCACCGTCAGTCTGGGCTGTATATGGCCGGAAGCGATATCGCTAAAGTATGAACGTACACTTCCTTCCTGACTTTAATGGATTTAAAATTTTTTAACATACTTTATTAAATGTAACTTTACCACACAAGGGTGTATTATTAACGTCATTGATGTATCCACTTTTAGAAAATAATATCAGATGGTTCTATCACCACATCTGTCGCCAAAAACTTTCTTCATTTGGTTTCACCCACTTGCTTTCACTTGAATCTGATAAGCATTTTGTCAGACTTAGTGTTTACAAACGATTCACAACCTGTATTTTCAGGATGATGTTTCTTTTTCAGATCGTGGCATGTCCGTTTGCCTTCTTCCATCATTCTGTGGACCTCACTCGAGTACAGGACACGTGGGTGGGTGAACTGCCCACAAACATGGTTGGTTTATATGCAGATCTCTGTTGTCAGCTCATCTTTGGAGGTCTATCTTGGCAGGTATTTATCTCACTTGCTCTTTACTAATACATTATAACATATAACGTCAATGCCAGAGAATAACCTCGTCAGATTCCATTGGGAGTAACAGACAAAAAACAGCAAACTACCTTTATAGCGAACATGCTTATAACGAACATGCCGATATTCCGAACTGATTTTTTAGACCCGGACATTTGTTGTATATATGCTGTATATATGCTTATAACGAACTACGGTTAATACGAACTAAAATTCGTGGTCCCTTTGAGTTCTTTATAACCGTAGTTTACTGTGATGGTAAAAATGATATGAATGGAATATGAAAATCAGTGATGACACCAGGTGTTCGTAAAAAGGGTAAGCCTGTAAGGGTACTCATGTAGGAAATGACATGCAGAATGATATTCATATTATATCTGCTTATGCCCCTATAATCAGTTTAAACTAAACATAAACCATGTCTACTGTCATAACACTAGACAAGTACAATACTACATGATAATTACAAAGATATACGACGTCAGCATATATATAGATACATACATTTATACATACATGAATAACACATACTGTAAACAATACATACCAGATTGGTGAAACCTGTGCCGTGTCACCAAGGCTTCCAAGATTGTACCAGTTACATCTGCATCGACAAAGTATAAACTAATGCAGATACAATTTACACTATAATTATACACAACACATAAGTAAAATAGGTATTTAAAATAAGGATTGATCAAATTACTTAAATAATGCACTTTCACACATACACATACATTCTTATGCACAATTAACACGATTACCTTAATGTGATTTGAGGTATAGAATTACTACAGTTTATTTAGGGTTTAGTTTTATTTAGTTAATGTTCAAGTTAAGATGATAATAGCCTAGGATAAATTAGCTATTTATCAATTAAAGAAACTGCTTTATAATACTTTATCATATAAAATAATTGTAATCAGAATACACTGAACTGTGGATTCAATACACAACCTGATTAGCAATAAACCAAGCACAACTTATTTCTAACTTTAAGAATTAGAAATACACGAATACGTATAAAGTATCACACAAGAAATATACTACGACTAACTTTCAAATCCATGAAATAATCACATCCATTGGATCCATGAATACAAGACAAGATCCATTCAAAATATATACAAAATGACCGTGAAGTACATACGTCAAGTGTAATCTGGCAACTGCCCCAGATCACAAGCAAACAAAGGTATACCTGTGGTCAATTGTGAGTGACGACAGAGAACAATAGAGTACTCTATGCGCGGGGTGGAATACTAAGTGCTGTGGGTGAAAAGCATGCAGTGGTATGGTTAGTCAAGGCTGGATAAATAATAGACTGAATGAAACAGATAAGCTATGGTATTAATGTTTAAGTTGAAATACAATTATGTGGCAAAAGTAAGACATAGTAAATAAACTATGTACTTAATTCAAATATAAAATAGAATATGTATAAAACTATAGCTAAAATAGAATTAAAACCTAACTTGTATGTACAAAATATTACTCTGCCACATATATGATATACAATATACGTTTTTTTATACTTTATATCTATGTCTTAGGGAATGCAGACTTTCATTTTCCATGCAGGCTTTCTACCAGAGAGTGTTGGCTTGCAAGACGCCTAGTGTTGCCCGAACAAGTTCAATTCTGGCTTCGATTGCAAGCTTACTTCTTGCCATACCCCCAGCAGCCATCGGAATAGTCGGGGCAGCAGCAGGTCAGGATGTGAATCTAACGTCTTACTTTTGAAAGGAAATTGGAAAAATAAATTGAAAATGAAAATGATTTCTCAACGTTGAACCTTTCCCAACCTACTTTCCATGAGCTATATCAGATATGTTAAAACTGGTAACCGATTGCCTCCATGTTATTTTTCCCAGATTGGAATGCAACATCCTACACAGGCGATATCCCAATACCTGCTGAATACCACAGTTTTATCCTTCCCATGGTGCTCAACTACCTGTGTCCACTTCCGGTTGGAGTGTTGGGACTTGGTGTGGTAGCTGCTGCTGTTATGTCATCTGCCGATTCCGCTGTCCTCTCAAGTGGAACCATCTTTGCTAAGAATATCTACAAAGATGTCTTTCGCCCACAGGTAGTTTCAGAACTGTGTCAATCCGAATATGAAATACCATGGTAATGAATTTATGAACGATTGTTCAAACAACTTATGAGAAAACGAGTGTAGTTTAATGTGGTCACCGAATACAAACCCCCTATGGATTGTTTACTGAAATATTGTTAAAACGTTTTAAATGTTACTCAATCATTTAAACATATCAATTTCGTTTTCTTGATAATATAAATGAATATTATTCTCAGGCCAGCGACCGAGAAGTGATGTGGGTGATGAGAGGTGGAATACTGGTGACCGGTACGTTGTCGTGCGTCCTTGCCATCCTGGTGAAGTCAGTTTATGGACTGTTCTACTTGTGTTCCGACCTTATGTACGTCATCCTCTTCCCCCAACTCACCTGCATTCTCTGGATCGGGTTCACCAACACCTACGGCGCGCTCACCGGTTACGCTCTCAGCCTCTTCCTGAGAGTGGCAGCTGGGGACACCCTTCTGGGAATACCAGCTCTCATTCATTTCCCCTTTTACACAGAAACTGATGGCCAATTGTTCCCAATCAGGACCCTGGTGATGATAGTCAACTTTGTGGCCATCATATTTGTGTCAGCGTTCACAATGCTTGTGTTCCGACGAGGATGGCTGTCAACCAGATGTGATGTGTTTAATGTGATGAAGAGAGAAGAGGACTCCAAGAGGCCTAAAGGGCGAGGAGAAAGTCTGATGATGAAGGAACAAGATGATGGAAACAGAGACCTAGATTACGCACATAATGAAAAGATGAGACCTGAGGAATACCTTTTGCAATGACACTAAAAAATAAGTTTTATAATATAAATTATGCACAAAATTTAAACCTTTGGGATTTCTGTTTTCCACAATTCGATATAGACATCCTATCAATTAATTCAGTACTTCATTTTCAATTGTTTCCACTTAATGCACATGTCGGAGACCACATAAATAAAAGAGTGAGTGAGTAAATATTGCTCTAAGCCGCATCAGCTATTGCAGCTATTCACGGCTAGAAATTTATACAAAAGAGCATTGAATAAAAGTGGTAACAAAGGGCACTAAACCTTCAGTTCACTATCGCAGTAAACGGTACAAACTGACATTTAAAACTTAAAACCTACATCTTCTCATACAGTTTAATTCCCTTCAAATCGGCTTAAATTAAGTGGTTTGAAACAGTAGTGATATAGATATTCATATATAGTTTGATGAATCCACACATTCCAATAAAAGATTCTTGACAGCCAGAGGACTATGAGAAGGAATACATCTCTCTTCAATAAAAAAGAATGAGTATAATGATAGTGTCCAATGCGACACCTTCGGGTTAACAACTTCATCCTGACAACTTAAATCAATAAAGGTACAGCTACATGTACATTGTTCTTCTGTTTGATGTAAACAGCTACAATATACATCGTTCACTGTCTGGTGTATATAGCTACAATGTACATGTATGTAGTTCCTCTGTCTGATGTATACAGCTACATGTACATTGTCCCTCTGTTTGATGTATACAGCTACACTGTAAATAGTTCCCTGTCTGGTGTATACAGATACAATGTACATAGTTCCCTGTCTGATGTATACATGTGCAATCTACATAGTCCCTCTGTCTGGTGTATACAGCAACAATATACATAGTTCCCTGTCTGGTGTATACAACAACAATATACATAGTTCCCTGTCTTGTGCATGCAGCTATAATATATTTAGTTCCCTGTCTGATGTATACAGCTACAATATACAAAGTTCCCCTGTCTGGTTTATACAGTTATAATGTACATGTATATACTTCCTCTGTCTGATGTATACAGCTACACTGTACATAGTTCCCTGTCTGGTGTATACAGTTAGAATGTACATTGTTCCCCTGTGTAATGTATACAGATACAATGTACATTGTTCCCCTATATTGTGTATACAGATATAAGGTATATAGTTCCCCTGTCTGGTGCTTACAGCTTCCATGTACATAGTTCACTGTCTGATTTATATAGCTGCATTACACATACTCTACATTTACATCAATTTAAAACATTGAACAGCTGGAAATAAAACTGTTTTTTTATTGTCATCGTTACAATAAAGTCTCACCGAATAATAATAATAATAATAATAATAATAATAATAATAATAATAATAATAATCTTGTCAACATGATTCTGATTCCCTAATAAGAGTGTGTAGAGTTTACTTTTTGAGCATCTGCATAAAGGACAATTAGACACAATCTCGTGGCTCGACTGTCACGGCTAAAACTAATTTTAGCCGCTGTCTTAAGCGGTATGCTCCTATGTCTTCCCTCTTTGCCAACGGGGTGTTCTCATCAAGTTCAAAATTGAAATTCAGGTCCCGGTTTAGGGGATTGGGGCTGGGGGATTATAGTCTGTTCCTAAACTGTGTTATCCTATATCTCACAGTCTATGAACTGTAAGTCTATATCTTTGATTTTGATAGTGTCGTCTTGTAAATACAGTCATTATTCTGATATTTTGTAAATACAGTTCACTTTTACTCAATAAATTGAGTACTTATCAATGATTAATGGGAATTAAGTATGGTTATAAAAGTCTTTAGTCAAAACGGTTAATGCTAATGTACGTATCGAGTTTGTACCAACTTCCACTGGAGGTCGAATGCCTGTTCATGCTGGTCATCAGTACACCAAGAAGAAAAAACACAATGGCTGGCCCTGTACATAGCATAGACGGGGTTGTCCATCTACATTAAATACCAACAATGACATTCCTGTGAAGTTGGTAAGACTACACAACCACCAATCAGACCTACGGATCTTTTCGACGCCTGATGAAACGGAATCGGGAAAAGGGCCAAGACCATTCCAACAATTTATAGGGAAGAAATTGCAGGTAAGAATAGTACTCTGCAATCCAATTATGTGTACAATGGAAATACTTCTCAAGTGTATCTGTTATGAATCCATCACTAATTTGTAACATTCTGACTTTTACTTTTGCTTGTAAAGGTTTGCGGACTGAGGAGTGGACAGATGATTCCGGTGAACTGATGTCCAAGATTCCACCTCTGTATTCTCCCGGTCGACATTATGCCGTGAACGACTGGAGCTGCTACGACCACTCCCCACCAGTCGTGTAACACAATCATTGAGGGTGCTTGTACATTAAATGACATTAAAGCTATCATAACATTTACAATTTACGTTCATGTTACCATAACGATGAAATAAAATATAATATCCAAATATCCCTTTGTTTTATATTATATTACATCTTCATGCCAATTAATCTTAGTTATGTCTTGGCAAAAAAAGTTCTGGCAGACAGAACTTCATCGAAATTACCTGAAACAGACCACAGCCAACCAGGCTTTAGAAATATCAATTCACCGCTTGGTTACCCCCCGCTGACTTTGACTTTTGAGCTGGCTGAGATGAATTTCTGATTGTGCAATCACAGGTAATGTAAGCTCAAGGTAAACAATGGTGGGGTAAGAAATTTCATTTTCAAAAGTTGTCTGAAATGTCACCAAACAATTGTCAGACACACTATAAGTTCATTGTCGACACAGTTGCCTTCAATAGCGTGTATGACCTCCAGCTGCCTCAATGCATGCTGTGATACGCCGCCTCATCGATGACGTCAGTCTTCTGATCTCCATAAATACCGCCCCACACCATGACACCTCCCCCGCCGAATGGACGGACCTCCCGAATACACGCCGGGGCCAAACGTTCCCCTCTGCGTCGATAAACCCTGCCGTCATTTCGAAACAAGTTAAACCGACTTTCATCAGTAAACAGCACTCGACGCCAATTTCTCACTTGCCAGCGTCGAACCTGCCTCGCCCATCGCAGTCTCAGGCGTCGATGTTGAGCAGTCAGTACCATTCCTCGAAAAGGACGATACGTTCGGATTCCAGCAGCAGGGTACTCTACGTTGGCTAATGGGATGTCCCAACGCTGTTGCTGCCGTCGCCGTCGCCGTTACGAATCTGTTTCGCAGTTGAATGAGCCGTATCTGACGGTCTTCTAGTGGTGGTGTCACTCGGGGTCGTCCGGTTCTAGGCCTGCCCTGTGTCCTCCCTGTCTGCCTGTACCGTTGAATCAGCCAGGCTACTGTCAGTGGTGTACACCCAATAATCTGGCAATTTGGACCTGTGTTGCCCCCATTTCGGCCATACCGATGGCTCTCTCTCTTTCTGCTCCTGTGACAGTCGTGGCATTTCTTTTGTGTGCTTTCATCATGTGCGGTTATACCCTGCAGACGAACGCATTTATACAACTAACGTGCACGTGCAGTTTAAGCCATAGGCGGGAAACCTGTTTCACCATTTTTTTGTCACCACACGAGCGCCGTCAAAGGCGGCGCGTTCGGGTGAGGTGTTTTTTGGTACCTGTTCCTGGGCAGTCATATTCCCAATACCCACTTTCCACTAGTTATCGCTGTTTTTAGGAAAATTACAAATAGCCAACCTACACTTTCTTTTGCCGCTTAGTTTATTTTACAATGTTGACTATGGTGTGAATCTGGGGAAATAGTTGATTAATTGAAGGTGAATATATCATTGATGCTTGATGTTTAGTATTGTCGTATCTGCCTTTGGGCGTCCAGTGCGACCCTGCTACAGTTACTAAATGTATTGCCGTTCCTGGTCCATGTGGTCAATTAAGCCATGACATTGCCCTCGCCTTGTTTACCGCGGCATGGCTCCGTCAAGGAGTGATTGGTCTAACGACCCTTACTCCAGGTTGTCTCTATCAGCATTCACACCCGCATAATAAAGAAACGCAACACCAGTTTATACTCACATAGTTTTACTTCCTCTCAGCCCATCTATCAATACAGGACTGGATCAGACTGGCCAGGCTCGTTACTAGCTGGGGGAAACTTAGAACGATCGGGATTCGACTCGATCGATTGCAAACCGCGCTCTCCTCTCCTAATGTTGAGGGTATCATTTTATAGTGTTCGAGATTGGCCTGTCCTTGTCACATGTCTCAATACCTCCATTTGATTCGTTACAAGTTAGATCTGACCATGAACTCATGTGTGTCGTAATCGGAAAAATACCCGAGCCTACGTGCCACATTGCTCATCTCTCTATTGATTTTGTGACCCGCGTCCGGAAGCTCCAAATGAATTATGCCTTGAAACTCCGCATTTGTTTCATTAACTCATGGACGATAGCCAGCAACCAATCCAATGATAAATGTGAAATGTCCAGAATACACTTGTGATAAAGGTGAAATGTCTTTTCTCTATTGATTCCTTTCAAACTAAAAGTTCTGTCACAAACTATATCTAATGCAACTCCTCATTGCAGCTATAATGGTTCTCTTTGTTATCATTAGTTTCTGAGATGCAATTTTTAACCTTATAACAGTATGTGAGAGGGAAAAATAAGTTACCACGTGTAACTAATGTTATACACACAAGACTTAGACATAGATGATATATTTAGGGTTAATTTGTCAGACACTATTTCTTGCTCTTGCGGTTCCCCATGTGAAAATACTTTTCACTATTTTCTTGAATGTAAAAAAAATACTTTAATAAGACAATCTTTGATTATCAACATTAGGAAGATAGGGACTCAAGCCAATTGAGAAACAAATCTTTATGGTAACAAAAAGCTATCCGAGGAACAAAATAACTCAATTTTTAAATTCGTCCATCAATTTTTTGTAGGAACACACAGATTTAGATTTATCTTAATTAAACAAGAATTATATTTATCACTAGCTGCTTCTAAATTATCTTGTTTTACGTGTGACTTGCACGTTTAATGCATTGTTGTTTCAGTATAAAAAGTCTTAGTTATATTTTATTTCAGTTTCTATTAGTTTTCATGTGCGTTATAACTTTGGTTTTGATGTAATACAATAGCATTCAATGTAGTTATCACAACTTAGTTATAGTCTATATTTCCCGCCCTCCACTTAAATTCACTTTTTAAATGTCTGTGGTATTATATGAATATATTAAATATCTTTTACCATTGTATACAAATAAAATATAAATGTTTCACACGTATATATGTATACGCGTGTATATGTATGTCTGTGTATGTCTGTGTATGTGTGTGTGTGTAGGTATATATGGGGTACACAAAGTACGTGATCTAGACTACCAGTTGTCGGACTTTCATTTTAGTGGAAGCCTCGGTGGCTGAGTTTGTTAGATCGCTGACTTTGTGTGCTGGTAATTAGGTGCATCACTCTGGCGGTGTGAATTCGAATCCCGGACCGGACTCAACCAAACAAAGTACGAGAATCTGTGCTTTACCAAGATAGTGTTATCCAAATATTTATTTTACTATTCTACAAGCATTAATATGGGTGGATAAATATGACAATGAAGACCTCATTTCCGCTGTTTCATTTTTAGTCGTTATGTCTATTGATCCTGGAGTTAATGGGTCCAGAAATGACATATTATACGTAATTTTGAAACTGGACACACTTTTAAACACTAAGCATATCTCATAGGATATTGTGGTCCAGCTCATGTCGGTTTGCAGGGATCTAAAACAGCAGATTATCTTGTCTTGGTAAGCAAGGTTTGCTAAAGGATGAGGCCAAAGAAATTTCAAATATGCCGTGAAGTCGGTACTACAGAGGCAATATTTGTAGGATGATGGTTCTACTGGAAGACATATGCAGGAAGACAAAATAGTAAAAATTGCCCGTCTTAAGAGAGGAAGTCGTTTTAACTAGATTTCGTCTTGGTCACTGTCCACTGAACACCGACATAGGTGTTGTTGATAAGGAGGAATACTCTCTGTGTGACCAATGTAGTCACAATACGCCGGAAACAACTCAACATTATTTGCCGGAATGCCGTCGTTAAGATAACATAAGACTACATCTTAGAAGTGCAGTGATCGAGAAAAGTGAAATATTTTCTCTGGCTGCAATACAGGGCCCCAACATGCCATATACGGTTCAATACAATTGCAATACTATAGTACGAGGGGCGTTCAATAAATTTTGCAACTTCAATATAAAACCAAGTCGTAGAATATCTTTTCCACTTTTATATTTCAAAATAATCCCCATTCCCCATCAATACACTTATTCCATTTAACCTTCAAGCTTTTAATACCACTTTCATAGAAACCCGCAGATTGGCCCTCTAAGCACGCCTCTCTGGCAGCCTTTATGTCCTCGTCATCCTTGAAGCGTCTTCCACTTAGGGCATATTTCATTTGCCGGAACAGGAAATATTCTCTGGGGGCTAAGTCTGGGCTGTAGGGTGGGTGATTTAACTGTTCGAATCCACATTCACCATAATATGGTGGTCATTACCTTGCCAGCCGATGGTTGTGTGCGAAACGTCCTCGGAGGCTGAGAATTGGGGTGCCTCCATTGCATGGATTCCAATTTAGTTTCTTGGTCCCAGTGGTGGATCATCACCTACCACAAGCAAGAAATCCGACTTCATCAGCAGTATAGAGATCCAGGAGTTCTCGACAACTATCAGACTCTGATTGCAATCTTGTGCTCTGAGGTTTCAAGGTACCCATATTGCAGATACCTTGGACATACCAAGATGCTCACGAATAATGGTGACAACAGTTCTGATGTTTGGAATTCCCTAGAAAGTTCAGATACTTTCACTCGTCGGTCAGACAAAATTCTTCTTTCTATAGCAGCAATGGTTTCCGGTTGGGTGGCATCTGAAGGCCTGCCTGACCTTGGGTCATCGTCTATAGACTCCCTACCCCTTTTAAACTGTAGAGACCAACGGAAAACTGTGGAATAGTCAGGAGCATCCTTACCCATCACTCTGCACATGCGATCATGGATTTCTTTTGCTTTGCATTCCTCCTTGGTAAGGAACTTTATAACAGCGCGTTGTTCATGTTTGAGAGAATCCACGATTGTGACCACCCTCAGGTGAATGAAGCCATCACTTCTAACTTATTGTTGTGTCTGGGACTTGTTATGACACGTGTCAACCTGATGTTATGACTAGTGTCACACTTGCCACAAGTTGACATTATTTGTGTAAACACAAATGCCAGAGTTTCAAAACTTATTGCACGCCCCTCGTATGTAGCTGCATAAGACCAATGATATGTCGTCTGGTAGATATAAACATTGATATGAAAAATAATGTCAGAGTAATTTTTGTACAATGTCATAATTTGTTTTCTTGTTACATTCCGTTTCGCAGTGAATATGATGTGTTAGGCACACATATACCTTCTTTCTGGTTCAAGTACCATCACCACCACCACCACCACCGCCACCACCACCGCCGCCATCTCCATCACCATCACCACCACCATCACCACTGCCATCAATACCACCACCACCATCACCAACACCACCACCATCACCAACACCATCACCAACACCATCACCAACACCATCACCAACACCATCACCAACACCATCACCAACACCACCACCACCACCACCGCCGCCATCTCCATCATCATCACCATCACCACCACCACCACCACACCATCACTACCATCACCACGACTTCATCACCTCCACCAGATTAGATTAGATAATTGTAAGGACGCTCATGTCTTTCGGTGAAGAGCTTCTGCTGGACATTAATGATCGACGACCTTGTAGTAAGTAGCAAAGTAACATTTCTTTCACCAATTAACACAGAGAGTACACTGTGTGAAGTAACACACGCTTTCGGTTGTACCATTAGGCTGCCGGTATTTCGAGAACTAATGCCTGGCAAAAAGCGTATTTTACCACAAAGAACACTTGGTTGGTTCTCGGAATGCCGACAGCTTAACGATATTGTACAGTCAATAATAGCAACACAACCCTTTCCACAGCTACAAGAAATCTCTGCAGATTAGAGTATACGATTCCGACTATAATTATCACATAATAATGTTGGAGTACACCAATAACGTAATTATTTTGAGCTATTGAAAATGGCTATCCATTAGTTTCATCTTTTCATTCTGTTCGTAACCAGGGTCTCTGTTACTACCCTCTCGCTCCTTCATCATCAGACTTTCTCCTCGCTCTTCGGCCCTCTTGGCGTCCTCTTCTCTCTTCATCACATTAAACACATCACATCTGGTTGACAGCCACCCTCGCCGGAACACAAGCCTAGTGAACGCTGACACAGATACTATGGCCACAAAGTTGACTATCATCGTTAGGGTCTTGAAAGGGAACAATTGGCCATAAGCTTCTGTGTAAAAGGGGAATTGAATAAGAGCTGGTATTCCTAGCAGGGTGTCCCCAGCTGCCACTCTCAGGAAGAGGCTGAGAGCGTAGCCGGTGAGCGCGCCGTAGGTGTTAGTGAACCCGATCCAGAGAACGCAGGTGAGTTGGGGGAAGAGGATGACGTACATGAGGTCTGTACACATGTAGAACAGTCCATAAACTGACTTCACTAGGATGGCAATAACGCACGACAACGTACCAGTCACCACTATACCGCCTCTTAGGACCCACATCACTTCTCGGTCACTGGCCTAAAAATGATACCCATATCAACTATTAGAAAGCAATAATAAATAAAGTGATATTTGTGAAAATGCATTCTCATGAATCTTCAGTAACCTGATTCAGCAATAACAACCTCATCCGTTTCTTGTTATACCATTATTTTCAGACAATACGTGACCATGATATTTCAATTTGGTAGTGACGCATTTTCGAACCTACCTGTGGACGTAGGACATCTTTGTAGATATTCTTTGCAAATAGTGTTCCACTTGAAAGGACAGAAGAGTCGGCAGATGACATAACAGCAGCAGCCACCACACCAAGTCCCAACACTGCCACCGGAAGTGGACACAGGTAGTTGAGCACCATGGGAAGGATAAAACTGTGGTATTCAGTAGGAATTGGGATATCGCCTGTGTAGGATGTGGCATTCCAGTCTGGGGAAAACAATATGAACGCAATTGAGGTAGGTGTTCGGGGACGAAAAGTACCTGAAACAGTTGATGAAACTAAAAAGTGGTCCACATTATTGTCATGTTTATTCAATTTTATATTAATGACTCATACGTTGGTACTTCTTTGCCCAGTGCAGAGATGACGCTTGGACGGAGTTTTCAAATGATCATTGTTATCCTGACCTGAATATACAGATCTAGATAGACCTTTGGTATGCCCAATATAATGATTATTACCATATCATATAATATAGCGTCTAATCACATTGTAAAGGTTATATTTACAGATGTCATTGGCTGCTACCACAGTACAATGAACTTGATGGCGATTCATAAACACAGGCTTTAACATATTACGAATCGCACAATCGACTATTGTTTCAGCAAAGATTTCTTGTAAATAAAGGTTCTGTCGTTTTTATTCTAATTGAGATACATACCTGCCATGACATTCCTCCAAAGACAAGCTGACAACAGAGGTCTGCATATAAACCAATCATGTTTGTGGGCAGCTCACCTAGCCACGTGTCCTTGATTCGCGAGAGGTCAACAGATGGGTGGAAGAAGGCAAACGGACATGCCACGATCTACAAAATATCAATTTAAAGTACATCATGTACTGAACACAGCTGTATCGTGCTACATCGAAATTACTTTATACATTGTACACATATGGGAAATGAAAGTAATGAGGTAGAGGAGGTTGGTGTATTTCAATTACAACTTATTGATAACGAATATTAACTGTCAATTACTGATTGAAATTGTTTTGAAATCCACCACAATGCTACTGTCACAAACAAAACGATAAATCCATGTTGCCTGTAAGCAAACATAGAGAATCTCACCCGAGTGTTTATTGATATCAGATATATCATCACGAATCTTGCTTACTTGAGGGTCTTGAGTGTTAAGAGTAACTAACCTGTTTGACTGTGACGTTTTGGCAAGCACTGCGGTGCTTTTTCATAGTTGTGATATCTCCTAAGAGATAGTGCTCTTCTCTGAATAGTCCTATATTTCCCTATGGGACACCTCTTTGAACCCCCACAAACCAAACTGTCTCACCACAGATCGTACATAATAAATGTTGCTCAACAATATCAGTTTCATGTTGGTCAGCAACCATTTGTGTCTATTGCATTGTGATCTTCTTACCAGTCCCACGCAAAGACAAATGAGCTGGATGACATCAGTGTAGGCCACAGAGTACAGCCCCCCTATGAAGGTATAGAACACGGCCACACAGGTGGACACGATGATGGACAAGATGGGATCCAGATCCAGGATAAGGGACATTGTGGACCCTTTGATGTAACACATAGGTCCAGGTCAGTTAGACATGGTTTCATCGTTGTATGGATGGGTCAATGAAAGAATGTTATCACATAAACGCGTTGTAGTTATATAAACACATGCGAATTCTTTTTGTTGAGCTATGATAGTATTCACATCTCAGATAATGATTTTTGCTTTGTCAGCAACACCCTAGTGATCGAGAGTTTAACCAAAGCAGAACAACAATGTTCAAAGTACTCTTACAAAATGACACCAATAATATGGCGCATCGACAAATGCTGAAATTGTCACAATTTTACCCAGGGCTGACAAGATCGCGGCTGTCCAGAAGACATCTCCCATTAGGTGTGGGAAGAAGAGAAGACTTCCGGCACGATCTCCCAACTTTGCCTGGATGGGGTCGAACATGGTGATATATCCTCCTCTCTTCATTTTAGGCGCGTAGAACACTCCAGCTGAGAATTTATTTGTATACAGTTGAGTTTTGTGAAACAGTTTAAATATCCAATCTTGAACACCGTACATGTTGCAACTTCATCGACTGTGCATGAAACAAAAGCTATTCATTTCTTTCTAAAACAGCCTAATGATTGTACTGCCCGTAAAATATATTTGTAACATTCACATCTATACATAATGAGTGGTTGTGAACAGGATATGTCTTAGCCAGACATTTCACTGGATCAACGATGTTAAGGTAATGATGTTAATTGATGCATAATTACATCCTATTTGGTGTCCAGGGGAGGTGGCATATGAACCGACAACACAAAATCGGGTGGTCAGGCTCGAGTCGTAACTGATTTACCTCAAATGGTGTATATAATATCAATCACCGGTTTGTCAAACATGGAGTTCATTTATTACAAAGCGCCACGACAAAACTATAATAATGCTGACTGTTGAACAACATTCATTAGTTCATCAAATACTAGTAATTACATAGCCGTACATTATCACTGTGTATTGTAAATTAAAATCCCCTTACCAATGACGATGGAAAAGCAGTACAAAATGGGAGCATTGGTCCAGATGAGGCCACTGAAGGCCATGGCTTCCGCTGTACCATTGATGTAGCCTCCCCCGATATTGGTGGCTGTAGAAGTGTGAACATTCATCACCATTAATTCTTTTATATTAGAGATAAATATCCGTTATAATCATAGGGCACATGTTTACCAAACAGTTTTATGCAGACATGCGAACAACTTCGTTTGTAACACCAGTCTGAGAAACGTCAGGTTGAGTGTCATTATGTTTGAATAGCTTCATTCTGAATCTTGATATCAAAACAAAACAAGTGATTTATGTTCTGAAATAAGGAGCCGAACTATTTCAAACTGCACAGCGAACCATTGGCCGTTCTTGTAAAACCTGAGACAATAAAGTGTGTCCCAATACTCTCGTGAAAAAAAGTTATTATTTCCCAACAATCACACCTCCATTCCCAGAATATCACATTGGTGGTTGCTCAGACATATTTATGTCTGAGCCTTATGCTAGCTAGTGCTTACATTGAACCTTTCTGAACAATTACAATTGTCACGATGGAAATAGTATTTCCATGTTATTTTACATGGTAATACCAGTATCAGTCATGACAATAGTAGTACCTATACTATCAGTCATAAAACAGTAGAACCTACATGTGGCTGTCAAAGTAATAATAGTTCACATACGTTTCAGTCGTGTAAAACGTTTTAGCATAACTTTTAAGGTAATAGTAGTTCGGAAATGTTCTCGCTGACTTGGTTGATGAATGTTATCGCATCCTAGTTGCGTTGATTGATGCTCATGATGCCAATAACTGGATTGCCTGGTCCAGACACCAGATCACCGACATATAGCTGGAATATTGCAGAGTTTGGTGTTAAACAACAAACAAACATAACAACCGAAACAGTCCTATATGAAAAGGAATGAGTGCAAGTTGTCGTTAGGAAGATCCACATCAATCAGAAGCTATTGTCCTCATGACAGTAGTACGTAATGTAACTCTCAGGGTAACAGTCGTACTTGGGACCATCGGACCCGTGAAGATCCTGGGATGAATAGGCCTCCAGCAACCCAGGCTTGCTATAAAAGGCGATTTTGCTAGTCGTAAGAGGCGACTAACGGGATCGGATGGTCAGGCTCGCTGACTTGGTTGATGCGTGTCATCGTATCCAAATTGTTTGGATTACCACTGGATTGTCTGGATCAGACTCGATTATTAACAGACCGCCGTCATATAGCTGGAATATTGCTGAGTGCGGCGTTAAACAATAAACAAACAAAAATCGATCGACATGGAAACAGTTCTATCTACATGCAGGAAAATAGTAATTAGCTTTTGTACTTACCAGTAATTGTAAAAAAAGACAGCCATAGTCCGATGCTTCTATTGGCCACGAACGAGTTTTCAGCACTGCTGTTTCTGCTTTTCCTAGCGGCGATGATTCCGATGACGAGGATGAGGATGTAGAACACGATGACGGAGATGAGTCCGGGAATGTTCACGGCCATGATGACGTACACGATGTCTTGGTGGAGTTTCCTTCTGAGCTTGGGTCTTCTTTAATCAACGTTGCAGTACCTTCAACAAGCTATGCCTAGTTCTAAGACCATGAGAACTTCCTCTCCAGGAATGATGGAACAATTATACTACTGCCGACATCCTGGATACTAGACTCAGTAAACAACCAAAGGGCGTCTGTTTCAGAGGCTGTGCTAGGAACGACTGGCCTCACTCTAGATTCTGACGTCGTCCACAGATATACTAAGGATACCGCCATGAATGCCGTTGGAGATATATAGAATACTAAACGAGCTCCGGTGTAATACCATTTTTTTTTATAAAACGAGTGAATAATACCAGAACTATTCACGAGTTGCATTAAATTGGTACTACACGGGGGCGAGTTTAGTATTCTATTTATTACTTGCCGTTTATAACTTTGTTTTTAGAATTTCAATGTCGTGTGGCAGAAATAGGCAGACATCTAAGCGATCAACAGCATAACAAAACAATACTTCAAACACGTCAAAAGTTGACAAGAATTAATTCAATACCATGCAACGGCTCACCTTAAGAATTCGGGGTTCCTTTCCAGAAAGTTATCGTAGCGCTTAGGTTCTCAATTACTCCCATATACCTAGACGTACAAGTGTCGTGGCGTTACGATCACCTTGTGGAACGGGGTCCTGCACCACATGTACAAAGTTGACAATCACGTCACAATACCCTATGACGTAATTTGTTAAATTTTGTTACAAGATCCGCCGGCGAAACAATGCCATGTGACGTCAGTATAGCAACAGGGTTGCTGGGTCATAGGGTGTGCATAAGCTCCTTTCAGTGATCTATCATCTCTCAATACGCAATGTCGTTGAATAAACCCAGGGATGTTGAGAGTTTTCAATATTTGTTTGTAAAACTTGTTCCCGCAGTACATTAACACGCGCTTTGGTATTACACAATGTGTAATACAGCTGTATGTTTATCAAACGGGTGATCTCTTCACGGGCAAGTGATAAATCCTGATACTGTTCACAATGGATTTTTCTTCCACTCGACACATGTCATATGGAAGACAGTCCAAAGTCTTGAGATGACCAACCAGGGCCATGGAGTTAACACAGCGGTCCGGCGTGCCGCGTCTCGCACACTACCTGTGCAACTAGTTCAAGACACATTGGTCCGACGTGCTGCGTCTCGCCCACTACCTGTACAACTGGTTCAGGACACATGGGTCCGACGTGCTGCATCTCGCCTACTACCTTTGCAACTAGTTCAGGACACATGGGTTCGACGTGTAGCGTCTCTTCCGCTACCTATGCAACTGGTTCAGGACACATGGGTCCGACGTGCTGCGTGTCGTCCACTACCGGTGCAACTGGTTCAGGACACATGGGTCCGACGTGCTGCATCTCGCCTACTACCTTTGCAACTAGTTCAGGACACATGGGTTCGACGTGTAGCGTCTCTTCCGCTACCTATGCAACTGGTTCAGGACACATGGTTCCGACGTGCTGCGTGTCGTCCGCTACCTGTGCAACTGGTTCAGGACACATGGGTCCGACGTGCTGCGTGTCGTCCACTACCTGTGCAACTGGTTCAGGACACATGGGTCCGTCGTGCTGCGTGTCGTCCACTACCTGTGCAACTGGTTCAGGACACATGGGTCCGACGTGCTGCGTGTCGTCCACTACCTGTGCAACTGGTTCAGGACACATGGGTCCGTCGTGCTGCGTGTCGTCCACTACCGGTGCAACTGGTTCAGGACACATGGGTCCGACGTGCTGCGTGTCGTCCACTACCTGTTCAACTGGTTCAGGATACATGGGTCCGACGTGCTGCGTGTCGTCCACTACCTGTTCAACTGGTTCAGGACACATGGGTCCGACGTGCTGCGTGTCGTCCACTACCTGTGCAACTGGTTCAGGACAGGTTCGAGGTGCTGCTGTTTCAAGACTCCACGGAGCCCAACGACAACGCCACATCAAATCTGCTGGAGATCCAGTTTCTAGATGCCACATTACACTTAATTAAATCAGATTCAGGACTGTAGATGTTAAAATTAATAATTATTGAACAATGTACCAGTGTGCAATCTTGAACAGTCATGTGTCATAGCACAATATTGGAATGGAGAACAATATATGTTTATTACTTGGGGATTTGTTTTAATTAAATAAATTTCAAAAGAACGTTGTAAACATTTACAGATGTAATTTGTTGATGTTGTCTTGGAATATTTTATGAGAAATAACTAGTCTACGTTAAAGTGAACTTTGTATGAAACATTGGTATTTGTGTCGTCATGCTATATGCTATTAGTCAGTTCATTACGGTAATCACTGAACTTTGCATTTTTGTGACAATAGGTAATATGAGACGTTTGGGAAATCTCGCATTTCTGAAAGGAAACGAACTACTATATTTTCGTTTGAATGTGTACAAACCACAACATGTCGTTTGGCCAAGACATTTAGCTTGATGTCTTTGATGTCTACATTTAACAAATGTTTAGGTATAATCGAGCATGCTCTTTCTACCAGGATTTCAAATAGCGCCATGCGGCTTTTGCTCAGAAGCTATTTGATTAAGGTTACAACATTCAGGGCCTCAGAAAAGCTTTTAGAACGTTTCATGGTGGACATGTGGGGGACATTTCCAAATTTGACGCATCAGTGACCAAAATGATGTCCGATACAATTCCCTACTTTTGTCTTTTCACGTGAACAACAGACTTGCCTTTATAGGTGTTTGAGGCGGGTGCTACCTGTGGGGAAGGCTCGCGAATACCTGGTATCATCACATCAGCTTTTAGCAGAGATTTCTTATGAATAGGGGAAAGTGTTTTTACTTTTTCATGTAAACTTCAAACGAACTCGATAGAAGTTGAATACTTGGAAGATCGGTTCATTAAATAGTCGGGTAGATTGTATGAATTAACCATCAATGAATAAACTGACGAATCAAGAATCAAGTGACGATCAACATATTAGATTAAAGGGATAAATGTCTACTTTCGGCAAATCGGGCACAACAGTTTGTCATATGGGTGCGTGATCATGTTTCCTACTGCTTTACACGAATCTCCTTCTACTGTTTCACAAGCAATGGTCAACATCAGACAGCATAGTATTTCTCAAACTATTACGATGCAACAATGCTTATATTCAAACACAACAATCGCAGTTACGTATGATGACTGTGCAACATTATATACTCAGTATACACAAAACAGCTGTATTTAATACTGTGTACATTATGTGTATCAATATATAGCAGTACTTACACGCAGATGGACGAGCTGAGCGGGGAGCGAAACTAGAACATGCGGGTATACCACAGGCAGCGTATTGGTTATACGATACTTGAAAAATGAAGGGCACCCGAACGTGAACCACACGAGTTCACAATAGACTACATTATACTGTAATGCGTCTCTCGGGTGGAGGGTATTCACAACATTGGTTGTCTCAACAGACGCGGTGGACTGACATCTAGTGAACAAGAAAACGCATGTGTTTTGCACTTAAAAGTAAGTAAATCCTTCTAAAATATGTTTCACTGTCCGATGTATACAACTACAATATATGTGGATGCCTGCCCTTTGTGAGTACATTTGTCCTTATAATTAAAGGTCACATAAACCCGTTTCCCACTCGAGACCGATGATCAACATATATTGCAACTGTATATATCAGACAGAGGGACTATGTACATTGTAGCTGTATATATCAGACAGAGGGACTATGTACAATGTAGCTGTATACATTAGACAGAGGGACTATGTACAATGTAGCTGTATACATCAGACAGAGGGACTATGTACAATGTAGCCGTATACATCAGACTGGGAACTATGTACAATGTAGCTGTGTACATCAGACAGAGGGAACTATGTACATTGTAGCTGTATATGTCAGACAGGGAGCTATGTACAATGTAGCTGTGTACATCAGACAGAGGGACTATGTACCATGTAGCTGTATACATCAGACAGGGAACTATGTACAATATAATATAGCTGTATATATCAGACAAAGAATTATGTACATTGTAACTGTATATATCAGACAGGGAACTATGTACAATGTAGCTCTGTACACCCGACTGTGGGACTATGTACAATGTAGCTGTATACATCAGACAGGGAACTATGTACAATGTAGCTGTATATGTCAGACAGAGGGACTATGTACCATGTAGCTGTATATATCACATAGGGAACTATGTACAATGTAGCTGTGTACATCAGACAGGGAACTATGTACAATGTAGCTGTATACACCAGACAGAGGGAACTATGTACAATGTAGCTGTATACATCAGACAGGGAACTATGTACAATATAATGTAGCTGTATATATCAGACAAAGAATTATGTACATTGTAACTGTATATATCAGACAGGGAACTATGTACAATGTAGCTCTGTACACCCGACTGTGGGACTATGTACAATGTAGCTGTGTACATCAGACAGGGAACTATGTACAATGTAGCTCTGTAATCAGACAGAGGGAACTATGTACAATGTAGCTGTATACATCAGACAGGGAACTATGTACAATGTAGCTGTGTACATCAGACAGACGGAACTATGTACACTGTAGCTGTATATGTCAGACAGGGAGCTATGTACAATGTAGCTGTATACATCAGACAGAGGGACTATGTACAATGTAGCTGTATATATCAGACAGGGAACTATGTACAATGTAGCTGTGTACATCAGACAGAGGGAACTATGTACATTGTAGATGTGTACATCAGACAGGGAACTATGTACAATATAATGTAGCTGTGTACATCAGACAGAGGGAACTATGTACACTGTAGCTGTATATGTCAGACAGGGAGCTATGTACAATGTAGCTGTATACACCAGACAGAGGGACTATGTACAATGTAGCTGTATATATCAGACAGGGAACTATGTACAATGTAGCTGTGTACATCAGACAGAGGGAACTATGTACATTGTAGATGTGTACATCAGACAGAGGGAAGTATGTAGCTGTGTACATAAGACAGAGGGAACTACGGACATTGTAGCTGTATACATCAGACAGGGAACTATGTACAATGTAGCTGTCTATATGAGATAGGGAACTATGTACATTGTAACTGTATATATCAGACAGGGAACTATGTACATTGTCACTGTATACACCAGACAGACGAACTATGTACATTTTAACTGAATACATCAGACAGAAAAACCTCGAATATTGTATGATGACAGTGTATACAGTGAGTAGATAGATAGATAGATAGATAGATAGATAGATAGATAGATAGATAGATAGATACAGCATGAAAGACGCCTGTTTCTTATTACCCGAGTGTAAGAGCAACTTTCGAGTCTTCGATTAGGAATAAAGCGACAAAACATTTTCCATAACAATAAGAAATATCTGCTACGGGCAGTGTCCAATGTGCGATTCCGACTATATCAATATGAAGTAGTGATGACACCAGGTGCTCACGATAAGGTGGGCACTGTATGTAAAGAATCTCTATAAAAATACCCAAAGTTGGGTATATGAACATGTACATGTATGTACATTGAATATTACTGCATATACAATGGGAAGTATTATTATATTTATCAGTTTACTGCTATTGTGAAGATTTGGCTTATTCCTGTTTGTGATCAAGGGTAATAAAAACGAATGCACTTATAACTAGCAGCTATTCACACGCATTGTATATGTTTACATCTGTGAGGGAAACTACAAAAAATGAAAGGAGGTACGAACATTTAAGTACAAAACAAGAATTTCATGTTCACGAGATGATAGTGCACCGCGCCTGTTTACACGGCTAATGCTGTGAATACCTCAAACCCAACACGATGTGACCTTCTTCCAGACCGTATGATTCTCACGGTGTGTTTGAGCGGGTGCCCTCATTTTTCACCGTCAAACAGCGGGTCACCAGTCCCGGCCTATTATTGTGGTGAATCCGTATTCTCCAGCTAATTCCCCTGTTCAAGTACATCCACCTGCGTGTAAGTACTGCTATTTATTGATACATATAACATACACATTATGAAATACAATGGCCCTATTCGCCGAAGTCATTTATCAGTTTAATAGTCTGGGTTAAAGTCGTCAACTACTGCCGTAGGTTCTGATTCATCGGTTTATTCATCGATGTTTATCCAAACATTCTATCCAGGTTATCCAACGAATGGGCCTTAACCTTGTCCTACTTATTCAACTTATATCGTGTTCTTTGAAGCTCTACATAACAACATGTAATGTGATCGTTGAGACTCGGTCGGATCAAAAGTATCTAGTTGTTCAGAAATGCGGGGATCGCCTTCAGGGTGTCTTCTCCTCTTCACCTATTGTCAAACACAGTGATCCGAGTCGGAACTTGTAATCCCTGCAGCTCAAGGAACTGACCTATAGCATATGGCATGTATGTATGTATGTATGTGTGTATGTGCGTGCGTGCGTGCGTGCGTGCATGCATGCATGAATGCATGCATGTACACTACTGCCTAGAAGTCCATCCCCCTTACACGCATGGGAATCGCGTTACGCAACCCGTGTGCGACCCGTTGGGCACTCGTGTGGAACCTGTTCGCCACGCGTGTGACACCCGTGTGCAATTACCTTCATAGTGGGAGCTACCATTGAGTTGTGTGATAGCTCGTTTTAATAACTCGTTTATATGCACACCTAAAGCTGGACTCAACAAAGAAGGTATTATAACGTTTGCATTGGAATAAAACGTTCCAGGACAGTTGATTTCCTTCTAATCGCCCAACAATTGCTCCAAAGAAAAAGTTTGTGAGAGATCCGATCAAGATTACATGGACGTTTATGCAATGTAACAGCACTTGCCCATTGGCGAACAGTAGGCTGTATGCAGCCCATGTCACCACTAACAGCATTACTTGGCACACATTTCGTTAAACCTAAAAAGTAACGCATTGCTGTATTCTGGAGGTAATTAATACTGGACGTATCAGAGGTACCCCGAAACGATATACCATACTCAATAACAGACAATGCCAAGGTGTCATATTTTTTGGTAAAAGTTCAGTATTCCGTATAACCTAATAATTTAAACTTTACAAAGAATAGACAAAGTGCTCTCCTGGCCGAGCTTGCTGCAGACTTTGCTATACTGTTATGATGGAGGTGTAAAATCAGATGTAAGCCTAAATAATTATAGTTAGAATACCACTTCTAAGAGTTAACCACCACAAATGAATACAACGTTGACATCAGTCGTTTATTTGAAGGCGATCTAACATGAATTATTAATTATGTTGTTTTATATACAGTCATTTTGTTTACCACAAACCAGGTGTGGAGGTAATCAAGCATAACAATAAGACTTGCCTCCATCTCAGCTAAATTAATAATATCATCCGCATAGGGTAATATACTAACTGCAGTACATGTACCATCAATGGGAACTACTAATGACATACGGGCAGTCGGGTAGCCTAGTGGTTAAAGCTTTCGCTCGTCACGCCGAAGACCCGGGTTCGATTCCCGACATGGGTACAATGTGTGAAGCCCGTTTCTGGTGTCCCCCGCCGTGATATTGCTGGAATATTGCTAAAAGCGGCGTAAAAGCATACTCACTCACTACTAATGACATACAATATATTTCAGTTATTAAATCATTGCTATATATATTAAAATAATGTATTAAAATACAGCGGCGATAACAGTCATCATTGTTTTAGCCCACAATTAGCATCAAACCATGGCGTATAATCCATTCAATCGGACACAACACTGAACATTTCTATAAAAATACCCATTCGCGTTTCACATCTTTCCTGTTACACCATATGAGCATAGCTTTTCTCACAACGCCTATCTATAGTATTATACGCTTTTCTATGCCAATAAAAGCAACAAACGTAGATTTTTCAAACTAGGTATGAAGAGTATAGGAATATATGCCTTGGGGAGAAGTACAATGGGACAACGGCATTAGGTAGGTAGGAACAGTATGAATATCTTAGGTAGATGTACAATATGACAACGAAAAAAGGCCGTCGGGAACAGTATGAAAATATAGCTCAGGAAGAGCTAAGGAGATGATAGCGACAGTGACTTAGTTGGGTTAAATGCAGCTTGGAACAATACTTCAGCAATATCACGATACGTAAGTTTAATATGGGAGACTTGTGGAGCACGTCTTAGACATTTGATTATCTACAGCGAGACTACTCCACATTTCAAAAGACAGTCGGTTTATCTCAATTCCCTGAGCGCTTTGGGGACGGTGCTCATTCGTACTTACACCTCGGCAAAAAGAATTCGTATCTACCCACCGGGGAATAGGCCAGCTTTCTTAGTCGAAATAGCTGTATAGATAGACAGTATGCACAGTATAGATAAACATAACAGATATTATTCAAATTCAAGATTAATTACTTACATTTATGAGTAGTTTAAAATAATGGTTTCAAAATGCATAGTTTTCGAAACGAATTGATGGAATAACCCTCCATAGATACCTAATCTGTTGTATATTTCAGGCGAAGACGAGTGGCATTGTATGACACGAAAGACACTGAGGGACCTGGGTGGCCGCGACTCATCGGTTGGTGTGTGTAAATTGTGTTAATTGTGAGTGTTTTGAGACAGATTTCATAATGTTTGATAATGTGCTGTTCTGATTGCTTATGGAATTTTTTTGTTATACTCATCGACGCGTAGGTTATCGATAGATGTTTTCACACATAGGTTTCGGGGTATCAAAGTCCATTTAATACCTGTTTTTAATGAAATATCTAATATTTTGACTAATCAGAATCAAGCGATCTTCAGTGTCATGGTATAATTATGAGCGGATTGAGAATACAGATACACAATAATAACCAAAAATCAAACAATATGGATCCTGTAAATATACTGTTGCATAACAATATAGTATGGTTGTTCTGGTGATTAATGTTCTGTTCTGGTTCTTCTGGATCTATTTTGGCAGATAATCGACATTAATTATTCTCTGGCGTTAACGTTTTGTATATGCTATTCCTTGTAGAACCTAGTAGAGGTCAGTAGATGCTGATTCGATCACTGCTTCGTAAAATACAGTTTTCAGAAAGGTCAAAGACGAAGCCGAACTATTTTAAATCAATTATTTTTGTGTGTGGAAAATCCAGGTTTGCCAGCATGCTCCACTCAGTAGGGAGTACATTTTTGTTAGGATCCATTAAAAAAAATATGATCATCAGGACATGTTTATAAACTAAACATAAAAAATCCATATTCACATATTTTCATTATGACAACTGAGTGTAAACGTTTTTAAAGGAATAAAAATAAAAATATTGTTTTAATAATGCACCTCTTTTATAATGATTGTTTCTGCGATTTATGGACTTTTATGGACGTGAAAAGTATCTATGTGCAATGTACTATGTGCAGGGATCAGTGTATTAGTGTGAAGAGAAGCCACGTGTACATTTACAGGTTCGTGGTATTGGTGTGCGGAGCGTGCACAACTCCGTATTCTGTATTGAGCACGAGGTATAGCTAGGATGATCTTGTAGAAGGCATTGCAATGTTGACCAAATGAGATGCAATCTCAGAGTGAAACATTTCCAGCTTCAACTAGAAGTGTGCACGTGTACTACGCCAAGACATCGGGGACGTCATCATGGCCGTGAACATTCCCGGACTCATCTCCGTCATCGTGTTCTACATTCTCATCCTCGTCATCGGCATCATCGCCGCTAGGAAAAGCAGAAACAGCAGTGCCGAAAACTCGTTCGTGGCCAATAGAAGCATAGGATTATGGCTGTCGTTCTTTACAATTACGGGTAAGGACAAAAGCTATCTATAGTTAGGAAGGTGCGAATTGCAAGTAGGTACAAAGATGTCCATGACGATCCCTCCCAAGTACAACCATTAATCTTACAGTTGCAAGTAAGTACTGCAATGGACAGGACAGCCTCTTGTAGGTATTACTATTACCTTGACAGTCACGTGCAGGAACTACTATTACCTTGACAGTTACGTACAGGAACCACTATTATCCTGACAGTCACGTGTAGGTACTACTATAACCTTGAGAGCCACATGTAGATACCCCTTTTACATGACTGACATGTGCAGGGGCTACTTTACCAGGACTATCACCATGTCAGTAACATGAAGGTACTAATTGATCGTCACACTCAGATGAAAGTTCACATTTATCTAAAAGGTTACATGCCGCACTAGCTAGCACAAAGTGCAAACATAAACCAAACTTAGCGACCGCTGATGTGATATTTTCTGGGAGCTGGGGTTTGATTATTTTGAAAAAATATCTTTTCCCGAACATAACTTTTCTATTGTCTGAGGATTTTCAACAGCAACCAGTTGTTCGCTGTGCATTTTCGATGTCCTGGCAAAAATCTATGTTGTGCAGAAAGAAAGAGGTCCTCATTTCAGAAAACAAATTGCATGTTATGTGCAAATGTTTTCACATGCAACCTTACCTTTCTCAGATTGCTCTTGAAAACGAAGTTGTTCACTCATCTGCACTAATGGTCGGTCAAAATTCATATATGATATATGATTGTTTTAGTATATTACATGATTATACATTATTAATGGTGATAAATGTTCACACTTTTACAGCCACCAACATCGGGGGAGGCTACATCAATGGTACAGCGGAAGCCATGGCATTCAGTGGCCTCATCTGGACCAATGCTCCCATATTATATTGCATTTCCATTGTCATTGGTAAGGGGATTTCAATTAACAATACACAGTTAAAATATACAGAAATGTAGTTATTTGATGAACGAATGAACGTTGTTTAACAGTCGCATTTTTAAATGGCCCCTGAGTAATACCATTCATTATTTGTAAATATGGAATGTAACAAACAAATTTAACGGGCAGAACGAACATTAAGGTTTTTTTTAGAAAAAAAATAAATTTTGGAACTTGCATAGTTATTTTTTAAAAAACATTCTGATTGTTCGGGAGAGTATATTTCACTCACAACTAACAACTGTATACATACATATAATTTATCAGCTGGGGTGTTTTACGCGCCTAAGATGAGAAGAGGAGGATATGTCACCATGTTCGACCCCATCCAGGCAAAGTTGGGAGATCGTGCCGGAAGTCTTCTCTTCTTCCCGCAGCTGATGGGGGATGTCTTCTGGACAGCCGCCATCTTGTCAGCCCTAGGTAAAACTATGACAATTTAATAAAGACCTACCAGGTTAGTGATTGGTTTGGGTGTCTACCACCGCTTTTTAGCAGCGTTTATAAATGCGCCATATATGTCATTTTGTAAGAATATTTTGAATATTGCCGTGTGTCATGACTGATGTTCAATGATCCATCCATATGATTGGCACTTTTATTTTGCTATGGATTCTGTTTCGATTGATAATTGAGACTTCTCTAAAGTTAACGTTTTGATATTTACTACTTTGGTTAAACTCTCGAGCACGAGGGTGATGCTGACAAAGCAAAGATCATTATCTGAGATATGAATACTATCGCTTTTGTCATCTTTGTAAATATAACGAAGATTGTATGGTTATAAGTTTCTTTAACTGAACCAGCCATACAACGATGAAACCATGTCTAACTGACCTGGACCTATGTGTTACATCACAGGGTCCACCATGTCCCTTATCCTGGATCTGGACCCCGTCTTGTCAATCATCGTGTCCACCTGTGTGGCCGTGTTCTACACCTTCATAGGAGGGCTGTACTCTGTGGCCTACACTGATGTCATCCAGCTCATTTGTCTTTGCGTGGGACTGGTAAGGATGTTACATGAAGACCATCATGAAACTGATATCGCCATGATAATTTGTGGCGCACAGATTTGACTTTGCCTCATGCTGAGATGTGGGGCTTCTCAGTCAACAGCGGTTCAACGTTACGAATACTTACAGGCTACGTGGGTTGTATACGCCTTGTTCTGGGGACTGGTAGAGAATGTTGGTTTGTGATGGACAAAATCAAGCAGGCATTGGCAGTTAAAATATTTCATCAATAAGCTCAACAACACCAACTTCCACCCCACAATGTTTACAATGTCGATACATTGTTGTAAGTAATTACAATGTGGCACAATGCATCTGTATTCGGTACATGCTGAAGAGAGCTTTCACTACAATCTGAAAACACACTTAGTTGCCTACTTGGATACTCATTCATCTTAAAGTATTACTGTCATTCATTTAATGTAAATGTATTGTCCAAGGGTGGAGTTTTGTGAGTAGCATATGATGTATCAAGCTAAAAAAAATAACCTGCTGCCAACAACATACATTTTTACATAGTTTCACTCACTTTCTGTCACTTGGATCTGATCCTCACCTTAACCGTTTACAACGATAGATTCTCAACTCGCTTATTTGAGGGTGTTGTATATATTTCAGATCGTGGCATGTCCCTTTTCCTTCTTCCACCCATCTGTCGACCTCTCACGAGTCCAGGACACGTGGCTGGGAGAGCTGCCCACAAACATGATTGGTATATATGCAGACCTCTGTTGTCAGCTCATCTTTGGAGGTCTATCTTGGCAGGTATTTATCTTACTTGCTTTGTTCTAAGACAAACTTATCATCCCGTAGCATCCACCTATATGAATACGATCTGTATATCTGACCTTTTCACTTTGATAGAACGCTATACATAACATGATATGATATGGGATAATCATTATGATGAGGATACCAGGGGCATATCTATATTTTGTGTTTGCTTGTGTTTATGAGGAATTTTAATTCTTTTATGCAGGTTTTTTATCAGAGGGTGTTGGCTTGCAAGACGCCCAGTGTTGCTCGTACAAGTTCCATTGTGGCAGCGTTTTGTAGCCTTCTTCTCGCCATACCGCCAACAGCTATCGGAGTAGTCGGGGCAGCAGCAGGTTAGGATGTCAATAATAATAGTTACCACCTATCTATTTATGAATTATCAATATATGACTCAGATCAAATTGAATAAAAATAGTTATTAAGGTCAATATTGTTGTTAATTGTTATCAGTTTTATCTGATACGTTTATGTTTTATGATTCTCCCCAGATTGGAATGCCACATCCTACACAGGCGATATACCAATACCTACTGCATACCACAGTTTTATCCTTCCCATGGTGCTCAACTACCTGTGTCCACTTCCGGTGGCAGTGTTGGGACTTGGTGTGGTGGCTGCTGCTGTCATGTCATCTGCCGACTCCTCTGTCCTTTCAAGTGGAACCGTCTTTGCTAAGAATATCTACAAAGATGTCATACGTCCACAGGTGGGTTAGAAAATGCGTCTCTACAAAAATAAAATCGCAAGGTCATGTATTCTAAGAAATTAATGATATAACAAGACACGGATGAGAGGTTGTTATTACTGAATCAGGTTACTGAAACTCCCTGAGAATGTTATGAGTGCACTTATCATATAATTGATATTGATTTGTTATAGTCATTATGGATATCATTCTTAGGCCAGCGACCGAGAAGTGATGTGGGTCCTAAGAGGCGGTATAGTGGTGACTGGTGCGTTGTCGTGCGTCATTGCCATCCTGGTGAAGACAGTTTATGGACTGTTCTACTTGTGTTCGGACCTCATGTACGTCATCCTCTTCCCCCAACTCACCTGCATTCTCTGGATCGGGTTCACCAACACCTACGGCGCTCTCACCGGCTACGCTCTCAGCCTCTTCCTGAGAGTGGCAGCTGGGGATGCCCTTCTTGGAATCCCAGCTCTTATTCATTACCCCTTTTACACAGAAGCTTATGGCCAATTGTTCCCTTTCAAGACCCTGGCGATGATAGTCAACTTTGTGGCCATCATATCTGTGTCAGCGTTCACAAGGCTTGTGTTCCGGCGAGGGTGGTTGTCAACCAGATGGGATGTGTTTAATGTGATGAAGAGAGAAGAGGACGCCAAGAGAGGTGAAGAGCGAGGAGAAAGTCTGATGATGAAGGAACGAAATGATGGAAACAGAGACCCGGATTAGGCACAGAATGAAAAGATGAAACTTAGGGATAACTATATGCAGTAATTAAAATCGATTACATTTTTGGTGTACGGCAAAATAATATGACTTTTTATGCACAAACTAGTATTAACTTACTCACTCGCTGTTATTCATTATTACATGTAACCAATAAGCACCCACTGAAAGTTTCAGAGAGCTGTTTTCCTATCTGTATTTAACTTGATGCTGACCTCTGTACTTGGAATCTACTTGTCCCCTGATGTTTCTCTGTGTGTCGTGCACCTTGCAGGGTCTCTCCGAATGCCGGCTCCTATTAAGATATGGAAGCCGTGTTAGAATTTGTATCTCCGCGTTTATGACATTTAACCTCATATAATACAATACATATTTTCGTGTATATATTTTCATTACACACCTGATACTTCTTCCTGATAAATAACACAAACTGGTCTGGAGTCTTCTTGGAATTTCATCTTCATGTTGGCTGAGAAGTCATCGACTTTTATCTGAATCTCATCCATACGATGGTTATCACTGCAGCTGGAAATGGTGTTGTTGGTGGTTATGATGTTGTTCGCTGGACACCCAGTATCGCTGCATTGCTAATGACAGAACTTCGGGGCTTGCACATAATAGACAATGGTAGTCTACAAGGCAAGGCAAGGCAAGGCAAGGCAAGATTTATTAAGTAATTAGGCCCCACAGTCCATATCCAATATATAATACAATAATATATACATGTCATATAACCTGCATGCATGTAGGTATGCTATGTATGTAGCCATGATTTTGACACATGTAATGTGTATAAATAAATACAGTCAAATACTCATGCTTAAACAACCAAAGGTTCTTCTCTTATACTTCTAACTTCCAGCAAACATTTTCTAATAGGTAATGTTTTTATCTGTTGATGACATTACTGATAAAAATGGAAACATATCTTGAGCAATGTGTTAAATATTGTGCTAGGTATTGATTTCTGACAGTCTGATATCTTGGACATATAATGAGAACATGATATTCATTGTCAATAAAGGGTTTATGAAGGGAATTGAAGACGATACAGTCTATTTCCATAGGGAATATTATATAGGGAATATGTCTACCTGTTTCGACTGTAAGTCTAAAATAACTGCATCTGTATTTTTAAAGTTTTATTTAGTTGATCGGTAAGTCATGAGAGAGATATTATTCAGGGGTTAATAAGGATTTATACTCTTTGTAATGTTTACATTTTTGTGCTAGTGGTAGTCTACAAGGAAGTGTAACCAGCCAAGTTTTGTTTAATGTCTTGATCAACGAGTTTGTCACTAATCTTCCTTTCAATGTTTACGCTGCATAGTCTGTAGATCAAGCAATCAAGTTTATATAGGCGTCCGGCCCATAACAAAATACAAACAAAATATATGTCCGCGAGGCACGTGCTCCTGGCAGAAGGTGACTACAGGTTACTCTTTAAAGTGCGCTTCATACACGCCGCACACTTCAAGTATTTTACAGTCTCATCGCACATTTACTATAAAAGTGACATTCTATAGTTGAATTCAATGTGGACATACACGGCAAAGTTATACATGAAATCATTATTTCCAGAAGCCATCAGCAGGATCAAGTCTTGTAGATTAGGATATGGCCAATATTTAAAAGGAATGTACTTTTGATACAAAACAGAAAATGAAATTCATCACTTTCAAATTAATGTAACACTCTCAGAGAAACATCAGTTTCCCAAAATGTCCCACAATATTTCAGATTTCAGGAACCAACGATTTCATTTTCCTATACGAACTCATTTCATCCAGGTTGTTCAATTATAAGAAGGTACTGAAGAACGTTGACTTGGCAGCTCACGATGTAGACATTTTGCTACTAACCTGTAGATAATATAATCACAGGTGGCTTCTCTATAGCTGACAACCAAACCTTCGTCAATTATTCAAAAATGGACCAAAATATCGCGTGCAGCCTCCAACCAATTGGGATAACCATTTTGAAATCATTATGGATGCTGTAGAAAGCATATGCCAATAAATGGGCCAAAAGAGAAGAAGAACCTGTTGATTGTCTTTCAGAGTGGATTAAGTAAGGGCGTGATGTTGTCACTGGTAGAATGAACAAACTGAAAAAATGGGAACAGAATGGGATTTAACCCATTCAAACCAAGCCAGCTGTCATCCACAGTCTGGCTGGTCAACATGAAACATTTGTAGTTGTTCTCACTGACAAGGCCTCTAATACCATAACCATTATAAGTAAGCATCACTTCATTAATTGTCTGATCAAAGAACTCGGTATCAGTGCCAGATCAAATAATGTCACATTTAAGGTCAGTATGCTAACTGAAGAAGAAAACCATACATCAGTACCATCAACTTTTGGCTTGACTGGGTTCCAAAGCTCCATTAAAATCCTGCACCAAATCCCTGTCTCAACGATTAACCGTAATCCTTAATACAATCAAGGAAGGACTTTCTTAATAGTCGGAAAAACTATTTGAGACAAGTGCCGTTAAAACGTGTCATTTCGTGCGAAATGGATATCACGTTAATTATATACTAACTGCGTTAGTTGCATGTATCAGAACAGCTTCGATTTAATTGTTTTTTCCCCAGTTCTGTCAACCAGGAGGGTTCGAGTAAAAGCTAGATTGTGAAACCAGTCATTTCATGAAACGTTTAAGACTTTCAGTTTACACTTACTGTCCAAGTAAGAAGTACTTCAGTGTGCTAATGTTGAGAAGTTAATCAAGAAGAGCCAATCACCAGATGAACCTAAACTCTACTTCGTCACAATAGAAGATACCTTCCACATTATTAAAATCGTGAACATTTGCACTGTACATGGTGGTCGCAACAGAATGATAAATGATCTGCAAACCAAACATGCCACCATCTTGAGAGATACTGTAGAACTGTTTAAGTCCTTTTTTTGAAGAGTGCCAAAGCATGCGAAAACGACCCATGGCGTAGCCTCAGGTATCGATCTCATTGACGTGCAGTCCATGTGTCAGGGTATATGTCCGAATTCACTGCATATGTCATCAAAGAAATGCGCGACATCTGGCCTAAACTGGGGTTAGTACATGGTAAACGAAGGCATCCACAGACCCAAGATTCTGTGGAAAGAGCACATGGTGACATTCTAGTGGCTTGGATGAGTGACAATAAGTCTCAAGAGTTGCCGACGAGCACTACGTTCGTGCATTTGGCTAAGAACTCAGCTCATCCTTCCGGTATCAAGCGCAGTCCGTATGCAGCTGTTCGGTACAAAAGCCAAAGTTGGTCTGATGTCTACATCCCTTCCAGATGAGATTATTAAGACCATCAGTGAGTTTTGCTCATACTAAAACACTAGAGCTAGCACCTTCATCTGAGACAACTGAACCATTTGATCCAGAGGCAACTGAACTGTCTGATCCTGAGACAACTGATTCACCTGATCATGTGACAACTGAACCATATGATCCTGAGAAAATGATCAATCCTGAATTGCATCTACTCAAAAAATCAGTTTGAAACTGAAACTGACATCAGCAGAACAACACTTGTCTCACTCAGAGAAGCAGTGCGACATATTCATCCATTTGTGATAGAGAAGACTTTGTCAAGTGTGTGACTGCAGATGACCCGAGTAGTGTCGAACAAGTGTTAGAAAGCAAGCCTGAAATGCAACAGCCGCTGTCACCATAACTCATTGATAACTCTGTGATCACCATTGCTTGAATTGCTCCAATAAAAGATGTGAAACGTACTTATCTTCGTATGATTTCACATATCAGTTCCAGTCACATATTAGTGACAGTTTGGTCATTTCGTCAAATGTCTGCCTTTAAGTTTCAGTAATTTCATGAAACGACCGAAAATTACATTATCTGGCTGTAACATATACATAGATAATATATTTTATGAATGCTTCACTTGTTATCATGATTGTGGACAGGAAGGGGAAGGAAGCAAGGGAAGCAGGAGGGAAGCAGTCAGTTACTTCCGTTTCTTGCGAAAACAATTGATCCTGTTGTTATTGTTTGTAACATTGTTTTCAAGTTTACTATTATCTGTCATCATTTCAATGAATGAATTTTTTAATACTTGAGTAATAAATGATATTTTTGCTAGGAGAAAAATATGGGCAACAACATAGTCATATGTACACAAAACATGACACTTCCATATTAATCTGGCATGTGCTAAAGAGTTAAGCATACCCCGTAAAAGTAATAGTATTAAACACGAGCGAAGCTTGACCGATCTCTGAAACTCTTGATCAGATATGTCTATATATAGTGGGTAGAATAGATGTATCATTTCTTTACAAATGTACATTTGTCATATATAGAGGTTAAGGTTTAGAAAGGGTGTATTCTCGTACTTTTTGGAGTATAAGAAATTTGTATTTGTCTTTATAATTAAGAGAAATATTTACAAAAATCCTCCTCATTTCAAGAACAAAGAATTACAACGAAAACAAGCGGGAAACTATCACTCATGGCCCATCAAATAGGCGAAACACAAATGGTCTTTTTATTTTGAAAAATAAAATAAAGCAAAACAACATATTATACCATGTGTACATGTAGGCCCTGCAAAAGTTTAGACCCACTCAAATAAAGGTGAGGCATTTATGCACGTAAAGAATGCCAATGTCATGTTGAAAGGGAACATCAGGTTACACTATGGCAACGGAAAGTGTAAGCATGAAAATTGGATATGGAAGTATTGCGTTTTACAGTTAGGTGTTTTTATTAAACAGTCTGTTAACCTCTCCTATCGCGTCGGTGCATACTCCCAATCAACTTCCCCAGGGGCGGTGGGGTAGTCTAGTGGTCAAAGCGTTCGCTCGTCACGCCGAAGACCCGGGTTCGATTCCCCACATGGGTACAATGTGTGAAGCCCATTTGTGGTGTCCCCCCGCCGTGATATTGCTGGAATATTGCAAAAAGCGGCGTAAAACCATACTCACTCACTCCAATCAACTTCCATATCTGACGTTGAGGGATATTCTGCAACTCTGGGGGAAGAGCTGTTTCGAGTTGTTGAAGTGTAGCAGGGGGTGGTTGCCAGCTTGATACACGCTTCTGTAAATCATCAGGGCTGTCTATCCGATTGACTCGATTATGTCGTAAACAGTCTGTAACAATGTTTGCACGGTGTGGTCTGGCGTTATCATCATGAAGTAGGGCTCGCCCAGGCACGTTCCTGAGGTATGGTAAATGTACCGACACAACGACACAACGTCTAATAGTAGACGTCCTTTTTCTATTATTAGTCGTTACTGTCTACATTGTTCAGTCGGTTCTGTCTATCTCCTTGTTCGATTAGTAGTCGTTACTGTCTACATTGTTCAGTATGTTCTGTCTATCTCCTTGTTCGATTAGTCGTCGTTACTGTCTACATTGTTCAGTCTGTTCTGTCTATCTCCTTGTTCGATTAGTAGGCGTTACTGTCTACATTGTTCAGTATGTTCTGTCTATCTCCTTGTTCGATTAGTAGTCGTTACTGTCTACATTGTTCAGTATGTTCTGTCTATATCCTTGTTTGATTAGTAGACGTTTCTGTCTGCAGAGCTCAGTATCTCTTGTCTAACTCCGTGTTCCATTAGTAGTTACTGTGTATATTGTTCAGTATCGTTTGTCTATCTACTTGTTCTATTAGTCGCCGTTACTGTCTACATTGTTCAGTATGGTTGGTCTATCAACTTGTTTTATAAGTCGTCGTTACTGTCTACATTGTTCAGTATGGTTGGTCTATCTACTTGTTCTATTAGTCGCCGTTACTGTCTACATTGTTCAGTATGGTTGGTCTATCAACTTGTTTTATAAGACGTCGTTACTGTCTACATTGTTCAGTATGGTTGGTCTATCTACTTGTTCTATTAGTCACCGTTACGGTCTACATTGCTCAGTATCTTCTGTCTAACTCCTTGTTCCATTAGGAGTCGTTACTGCCTACATTGTTCAGTAAGTTTTGTCTATATCCTTGTTCGATTAGTACACGTCACTGTTATGGGTTGCTGAAGACCTATTTGGGTCCAAAATTGTGGAGCGATGTCAGTGCCGCTTTTAAAGGCTTTCAAAAATTAAGGAAGCAGTATCTGTCCAAAGAGTGATGAAAAGAAATCGTCGAGCCCACACCTTCACCCTCCTATAAGAGGCGACTAACGGGATCGGGTGGTCAGGCTCGCTGACTTGGTTCATGCATGTCATCGTATCCCAATTGCGTGGATCGATGCTCATGATGTCAATCGCTGGATTTTATGGACTAGACTAGGGACGTTCTGATTAGTGTGACCACACAGTTAATGTTGATATCAATATGGAGTGCATTACATGGACTCCTACAAAACTGATTATTATGTACGCATTTGCATCAGACACATACTTTAATTCCCATGTTATTTGTATAAAAATCAACTATGACATATGGATCTTTCTGTGAGTAACATATGCTCAGTGTCATTCTGATATAACAGTAGAACGTGTCATTCAAATACGTTTTACACATGCTGTGCAGGGTATTACAATCAGACAGCCGGTCAGTAAGACATTTCATTATCTCGTATTAGTTTGTAATTAATGTCTTATGTTCTATTATCAATTGTCGTCAGTGCATCTCTGTGATATTAAACAGCGCATTCAAGTAATGCTTTCGTGAATATGTGGGGTGGTAGATAAAGCATTATTTTGTCACGTAAAAATTCGGTTTGATGTCCCATATGAGTACAATGTGAAACCTGTAATCAGGTGCATCTTCATGTATACGTATCCTGTCGATAAATTGCTGGACTATGTAATGACCGAGGTCTATCGATATTACCAAATGTGGCAATGTGGCAACATAATGTACATACTGTGTACAGCTCTCAAGCGAAAATAACTGTATTGTGATTATAGTTTCGCACTTCCCTCATTTATATTCCTAGGTGGGATAAGCCTTGGAACTTGTTTTGTGATTCAGTAATCCTCACCACCCTTATATGACATTTGATGTCACAGACACAGGTGACAACAAAATCCAAGTACACTGGGGTTTGAGTTTTCTTATGTAGAACTTTACATTGAAGGTATATACCATATACAAAGGCAATATTTGGGTTCGGGGGTGTTCGGAAATTAGTGATATAGTATCCCGCCGATTGATGAAAAATTGAATGAATACTGGGACACAAATGCAAACACAAACTTTTAAATGCATGGCCACTTTTGATTTGAAATTGGGAACAATTCAGACAAAACAACAGCCTTCTTATGATAATGTCGTATACAGTCATCTAATTTGAAAAAAACCCCCAGTAAGATAACTGGTCGATCAACTGGATGTTACATTCCTTAGATCAGCTTTCGGCCGTGTTTGTGATCATATGCACTAGACATAAGATTTAAATCTAATAATATCAATTGTAAGACCGTTCAGACAATAAATACAAATGAAATATGTCTTGGCATCATCTGTTGTGTTTTAGATGATGGTTACGATTTGAAATTTTATAATGTTAGATAAGGAAGGAGAAACATTAAAGTGAGTTATGGTACTCGAGATTTGGGAACACTGACATGGGCAATAAGATTATGCAACATAAACATGCAAGGGTATAGAGAAAATGGTGGAAACAACTTGAAATGGATTATAATAATAAAATATTGTACTATCCAACATGCCTGGGCACAAGCGGTTCCCAAGATAGGATATTGCATAGAAAACACAAACGTGTTTGACTCAATTCAGTTGTTGTAGACAGGCGAATAGCAAGTGTTTTTCATACTATGCGTATGCTTCCATATGCACAATACAAATTCAGATATACCACCTGCGTGAAGCATTATTAAACTGAGGACTGAGATGTCAGGTACTACGTGCGTTCACACAAGGAAGCTATATAATTCTTGTGTGTATGCCCTTTCCTCTGAAAAATGTAACACTAAAGTATTTTGAATTGTAGTGAATATAGTAATGAATAAAACTTGGTAACTCAACATTATTTGGGGTGTCTCCGATAGATATGTTTTTCGGTTTATTGACAGATTTGAGTAATAGGGATGACGTACTTGTAGCCACTTTCTCTAATTAATCTGCTAATTAGAATTTTCGAATTGTCATGTAATAGCAAGGATTCTAAAATCCGGCTGTTTTTTGTATCGGGTATGAATATACGATTCGTCTAGTCATACATTTCACGATGCTTAGATGCTTAGAGAGTTGTTTTATTATTTGATTATATACATGTATTGTTAATTGGAGCAGGTACGTACACAACTGTATCTCAGAACGCAGGACTGATAACATCCAAACAAGTAATTAGTACATAGAAAATTGTGACATACCATTTCCTGTACATTCATGCTTGAACAAAGAGCCTACACGTATGCTGTAATCGGTGCAACCATGTGTCCACATATACAGTCTCAGCTGGCTAACTTCACATCTCCCATCAAATCCGAAGACATTTTGAATGAAAGGAATTAAAATGAAATTCGATATATATTCATGTTTAAAAAAAACCTACGTGTATTTTGCCAAATTCAAAAACATATAACCCGTTCTACATTTCGTTCAAATGGACATGGACCATTCAACTCGCTCGCGTTGTACTTAACATTTGAAGTCATTGTAAAGTTTCAATGAGTACTGTAATGGTGTGGGTTTATGAATGAAATTATAATATGAAAAGTGAAAAAACATATAGGTTGTACATTTATAACGTGTCTTCAAACAACACGCATGTGCCGCCAACGCCCGGAGGTCATAAAATTATTGGTCTAAAAAAAATAATGTAAGTCAAATGTGAGAACTCAGTAGGTTATCTTCTTATTCATGGAATCGGTTACCTCAGTGAAACCAGAATCCGGAGAATGCAGCCGAGACTATTGTTGTTCTTGTACTTCTACCTAAGCCTTATATTCATGTTGTTCTTACCTGACGTCTATTGCTATTCTTGTCCTTCTCCCTTAACCTTATACTCATGTTCTTCCTACCTGTCTACTATTGTTACTCTTGTACTTCGGCCTTAGCCTTATATCCATATTGTTCCTACCTAACTACTAGTTTTGCCATACTGCAGTTCTCCCCGAGTCTTATATTCCTTTACTGTTCCCACCTTACTGCTATAGTTGTTCTTGTAGCTCTTCCTGAACTATATATTCATACTGTTCCTACCTACCTTAAACCGTTGTCACATTGTACTTCTACCCAAGACATATATTCCTATACTCTTCATACCTAGTTAGAAAAATCTACGTTTGTTGCTTTTATTGAATTTAGAAAAGCGTTTGATTGTATAGATATGAGTCTGTTGTGGGGAAAAGCTATGTTCATATGATGTAACAGGAAAGATGTTAAACGCGATTATTTCTCTTTATACAAATGTTCAATGATGTGTCCTATTGAATGGATTATATGCGCCATGGTTTGATGTTAATTGTGGGTTCGAATCCCGGTTCGCCCCAATTATGTTTCTAGGTTTGTCAGCACCATACCTGTGCTCGTCACCGAAGTGATAAACGTCTGAGACCTGCATCACTTCGGGCTTTCCTCCCACATTAAGCTGGCACGCCGCGATATAACTGGAATAATGTTAAAAGCGGCGTTAAACCCAACTCACTCACTCACTAATTGTGGGCTAAAACAAGGATGACTGTTATCGCCGCTGTTTTTAATATGTATAGCAATGATTAAATAACTGAAATAGATTGTATGTCATCAGGAGTTCCCATTGATGGTACTTCAGTTAGTATATTAGCCTATGCGGATGATATTAGTAATTTAACTGATATGTAGGCAGATCTTATTCTTATGTTCGATTGCCTCCACACCTGGTGTGTGGTAAACAAAATAACTGAAAATAAGCAAAATAAAAAATAATTCATGCTAGATCGCCTTCAAATAAAAAGACTGATATCAACGTTGTATTTATTTGTGGTGGTAAACTCTTAGAAGTGGTAGTCTAACTATAATTATTGAGGCTTACACCTGATTGAACCCCTAAATTATAACAGTATGGCAAAGGCTGCAGCAAGCTTGGCCAGGAGAGCACTTTGTCCATTCATTGCAAAATGTAAATTTTAGGTTATATGGAATACCGAACTTTTACCAAGAAATATGACACCTTGGCATTGTCTGTCATTAAGTATGGAACATCTATTTGGGGTACAGATGATCCTTTTTTAATGACCTTCAGAACAGAGCCTTGCGTTACTTTTTAGGTTTAACGAAATGTGTGCCAAATAATGCTGTTAGGGGTGACATGGGTGGATACAGCCTACTGTTCGCCAATGGAGCTGCACGTACTGCACGTGCAGCAATAACTATGAACGGTATTAAAGTGCAGGGTTTTTGATTGCCTGGCATCTGCGTCAATCGAACAGCGACAGTTCAACAACATGCCAATATTAACAGAAGTGCAAAGAAACAACGTCATAGGCCGTTTGCAGGCAGGGGAATCCCGATCAGCTGGAGGCAAGGTTTTCAATGTAGCGCCCAGCACCACCACAAGGCTATGGGATCGGTATCAACATCATGGGCCAACACGTGATCGGCCAAGGTCGGGACGACCGAGAGCAATCACCCTCTTACCTAAGAAATGTGTGTGTGTGTGTGTGTGTGTGTGTGTGTGTGTGTGTTAATGCACTGGGTGCGTTTTTTTCCGAATCACACGTGATTCCCAACCTCTGGTTTACATGTCCTTGTTGTGATCATTTTGATCAGGTAAATGTGTCACTGACACTATAACACATTAAGTCTTCATTTTGCACCTCTTGGTCCGCTAATCTTTCTTTTACGGCCAAAAATAGGGACAGGACGTCGATGTTTCTGAAGCATTGTTTTCACACAACGGCCGAAAATGCCCAAGCTTACACGGCTGTACTCGCCTTATTCCGCGAGAGAATATAAACACAGTAACTTCTAAAAGCGGTGCAAAACCATACTCGCTCACAGTAACTTTTTATCCTCTGCTGTGTGCTGGCAAAGTGGGGATAAACGTCTGTATCAAAGATGATCAAACTAAGTTAGCATTCTTGTTTATCTGTGACATCTTCCAACTGGTGATGATGAATTTTAATATTCATGTTATTATAGTTTTATTAAACTGTAAATAAAACTGTGGTACATTTCAGCGAAAAATATGTTGTCTAAAAGTAAGTTTAAATGTCACGTCACATTTTCTCAGTTATATTGCGACGAAATAATTGCCAGCTTTTTGGATTTCATGTAGCATGGCGGCTTTTACATTTCTGATACAGGTGCTTGACTGCCTCAGTAGTTCATGATGAATTAGATTGTGATTGTGTTAACAAATCAGTCAAGTTTGCAACGATAGATGAATAAGATGATAAATTTGGACCGCAGTTACCGATTAACAACTTTGGACATAGAGACAGGAAATCTAAATGTAACCAAGGTTATGGTCCTGTTGAGACGATTGACAGTTAATTGATTAATTGATTGACTTTAACATCCCCTAGTAATATCATAAACTACATCATTACCCATAACAGTCTGAGAGACAGCTTCCAGTTCTATATTTGTAGGGGCAATCGCTTTTGACATGTTTAAGAACAAACTCACTTTAAGAGACTTGGCAAATCAAAACTGGCCGTTTTTAGGTTTGACAGCAACATTGCTCGTGGATTTCACAGATAGATATGATTTGTTAACTAGATTCTATACGATCTGGCGACAGTAAGCGAAAATGTCTTCAAAGTCCATAGTTCTTTTAATTGTACAAAATTAAGATTAGAAATCTATCAACTTTTTCTTTTATTGAACACAAAATTTGCGTTGTATTTCTGTAAATAATCTAGCCTGCTGCCCATGTAACTCCAACCGTTTTAAGTATGATCTTTATATGCTACGGTCTGTGGCTAGAAGAAAAGTAAATAATGTTATGTCTTATGACCTCTATTTGTCTTATGACCTCTACTATCCCTGCTAACGCTATCATAATGTTCAATTTCAGTCTTTCACGCCAAGAGTAAAATAAGCGTTATACATGTGTTGATAGTGAGTGAGTGAGTGAGTGAGTATGGTTTTACGCCGCTTTTAGCAATATTCCAGCAATATCACGGCGGGGGACACCAGTAATGGGCTTCACACATTGTACCCATGTCGGGAATCGAACATGTGTTGATAAACAACATTGACAATTAAGCAAATAAATATTTGGTGCGAGCAGATATCTAGATTGTATATACTTTTGTAGATATGAAACATTCTGGTTAGTTGTGGATACACTAGGCTACACATACATCCCTTGACAGATGAAGCGGTGCCTTAATAATGATATACAAAAAGAAATATGTTTATTTCCATCCCAAACATCGTTTACTTCTACTATATGCATAGTTGGCGGCAAGATCAACCCGCCGCCCAGCATTTATTACTATAATTATTAGACAACAGACGGGGTTGCCCGTTTCGCTTTCAACCACCACCCCAGCCTGTCGGTAGGAGTTATCTATTCGGTGCGCAACTAACTGTGTCCAGTCTACTGCGGGGTTTGATGCGGTGTCAATGTCAAATACTAACTATCCTTCTTTTATTTGTTGAAAGAACAACAGTAAGCCAGCTAACTGAAAGATTCACTGACTACTACATTCCGGGATTGCCTAAAAGTCGGGCCGGGCCGGGCCAAAGTTGTATTGGCTAAGAACGTGCACCATAATTAAGTGATTCGGAGTAAATCGCTTGAAAACCAGAAAATGGAGCTGTGTGTAAGCGTCGCTGATCTAGTTAACATGTAAAAGGGCAATCGTTAAACGAAATAGGATTTGAAAAGTATCAAATACTTCTAGCTATCGTGATACAAATTTCCATCTGTCGGCATAGCGTTAACATTTATAGGACAATACTTTATCTAAGGAAATACCACTTAATAATGTCACTGTTCATCGCATTTAAAGCAGACACGTTGGTTTAAAGTAGACCTCAACAGTCTCACACGTGTTTGGTCCGACTTGGTTCGGGCTGTCAAAATCAACTTTAGACACACAGATGTATCATCAAATGTGTTTACATCTATAGACTAGTATTATATCTACCTATATACCATTTTATAATGTCACGTTACGTCGCATCGAAAGAAAACTGATCCGTTAAAGTCAAACACTTTTACTGTATTTTCTTAAGAAAATCTCTGTCAGAGTGTCCGTTCCGATTCGGCCCGGGCTGTCAAAATCAAGGTATTTAAAGGAAACAGTGTGCTCAAAGTGATGCCCTTTTCCTTCTCCATTCTCAACATAGTCTCTATCAGAAGTGTTTGGCTTGTGTTGGGTCCGACTTGGCCCGGGCTGTCAAAATCAACTTTAAACACACAGATGTAACCTCAAATGGTTTCACATCTATCAACTAGTATAATATCTACATATATATCACTTTGTAATGTCTCAGAACGCGGTATTTAAAGAAACCAAGGTGCTCAAAGTGAAGCCCTGTTCCCTGCACATTCGCAACATAGTCTCTATTAAAAGTGTTTGGCGTGTGTTGGGTCCGACTTGGCCCGGGCTAAATCAACTTTATACACACAGATGTGACATCATATGTGTTTACATCTATAGATTAGTATTATATCCACCTATATACAAATTCATAATGTCACATTACATCGCACTGAAAGAAAACTGATCCGTTAAAGTCAAACACTTTTACTGTATTTTCTTAAGAAAATCTTTGTCAGAAGTGTTCGTTCCGACTTGGCCCGGGCTGTCAAAATCAACTTTATCAACACAGATGTATCATCAATTGTGTTTACATCTGTAGATTAGTATTACATCTACCTATATACCACTTTCTAATGTCTCAGAACGCGGTATGTAAAGAGGATAAGGTGCTCAAAGTGAAGCCCTTTTCCCTCTACATTCTGAACATAGACTGTCAGAAGTGTTTGGCTCAATTCTCATATTGTTTTCACATCATTATAATACACTTGTTTTAAAATAAACTTGTTATAATGTGCCTTCTCTGTATGTTGAATGTACTTATGTGTTTTGCACTTATTGTTCATATATTTTGTAGTTTGTGATAGTGTAATATTGCCACTGTTTCTTCATGGAATGTTACGGAACACATATCTCGTCTTCAACATCTCTGTTGAATGATAGTTTGTTACAGTTATGTACGGGGGCACGGTTGGTCCACGTCGCCTTATGCGCTGCAATTCGCAGTTGTGTCCCTTGGGAACGCCAGAAACCTATGACAGTGTGTTCGAATCCCGGTTCACCCCGATTATGTTGTCAGCACCATAACCGTGCTCACGGGTTTCACCGAAGTGGTGAACGTCTAAGACCTGCATCACTTCGGGCTTTCCTCCCACATCAAGCTGACACGCCCTGATATAACTGGAAATATACTATTCAAAGCGGCGTTAAACCCATCTCACTCACTCACTACTCTTGTGTACGGTTCCGTTTGGTTAACTGGGTTTGTGTTGCGATTACTTCCGCTTTAAATTTGAAGTATGTTTAGAAGAATTATGCTTCAGGAAAATAATTGCAAACTAAGGGCCAACATGTTGATTTCCAATGTATTCAGAAGCAAAGAACTTATACGGGTGTATAATATCTGCAGGAAGTTAAAGCAACTGCCAATACAATAAACCATGCAGAACCGTAAACCGCGGTATGACGCGGTATGAATCATATTCTACATACAGTGAACTACTTGAAAATGTGCTCAAATCTGCACAGCAAGCACCATACATGTGATTGTGAAGACAACTTATTACAATTTTCTTATATCAAACCCGTTGTTTTACATGTGTTGTTTATTGAACAAAGTCATGCTTCATAGAAGCCTGGTATTTTATCGTGTTGAACAATAAGTTGCAATAGCAGTGTGAAGGGTGAAAGACTGAGTGCGCGTTACATGCTTGACCTCAATTCCTCCTTGGAACCATTCTCGCTGGCTGCCTGAGTAACATACGATACATTGCAAAGGTAGTGCGCAATGGAGCGATTCGGGTAAGGTAAATCATCACTCACTCTCGGTGATACAGCTTGAATAAGATACGATGTACAGCATTGCAAGGTCACGGTGATAAAGCTCTATACTGCACATAGAGCTAAAGGGGATACTAAAAGGTCAACTTTATCGAAAGGAGATATACATTCTTCGAAAAAAGAAACGCACAGGTAGATTTGTAGTAATTTATTGTACCTAATAAAGTCGATATGTTTAATTTAATATCATAGATACAAATATTAAATTTTGGAGTCCGATAGTCACATGTTGTCGTTGTACAAAGGCATTGCAAAATGTTCATTGCCATTTCACATAAGGCCACAAGGGTGCGCCGAACTCTCGTGGGACCGCCCTTGGCAGCAATCACGGCTCTGCATGTCACCAGCTGTCAATATACAAAACAGAATAATACATCAAGATGGCAGTTTTCATGTAAAGATTAAGTATTTCTAAGGAAATTGAAGATACATATATCTAGATATTGTACATATCTTTAAGTTGCTTAGAAATACTTAATCGTTACATGGAAACTGCCATCTTGATGTATTATAATGTATTGTATATCGACAGCTTGTGATTAATTGTTACCAGATGGCTCCAGCTGGGGTAGCAGACGACACACTTTCCAACAATGGGGAACAGGGTAAAAATATGAGCAGGCTGGTTATCATCGAACTGTAGCTGGGCTAGCAGACGACTCACCAGTCTAAGGTGTATTGAAAAAAATACAAATGATTCTCAACCTTATCTGATGTTAATTCAACAATTTATCATATACTTATCAGTGGGATATTCTGTTAATAATATCTCATTATTCTATTGAATGGTTATGTACATTGTATCAGTGTTCATTTGTACAAAGCTGTTTTATGTATGTACAGAAGTGAGACACTAATAAGTTATGGTCTGTCTGTCTGTCTACAATGTATGCCGTACAATTAAACCGATTACACACAGATGCTTCACTTTGAGCTCCTTGTTTTCTTTAAATACCGCGATTTGAGACACTACAAAGTGATATATAGGTAGATATTATACTAGTTGATAGATGTGAATCCATGGCATGATATATATATATGAGGTTTAAGTTGATTTTGACAGCCCGGGCCGAGTAAGGGCAATCACATGTGACAAATTGTATTGAGAAAATTCAGTAAAAGTGCTTGACTTTAATGGACCAGTTTTCTTTAAATGCGGTGTTCTGTGACATTATAAAGTGATATATAGGTAGATATAATACTAGTCTATAGATTTTTAGATATTTGATCATACATCTGTGAGTTTGAAGTTGACTTTGACAGCCCGGGCTAAGTCGGACCGAGCACAGACCAATCACTTCTAATAAAGAACGTTGAGAATATAGAGGGAAATGGGCTTTCCACAAAGCACCGTGTTTTCTTTAACTACTACAACATGAGACACTAAAGTGATATATAGGTACATAAAATACTAGTCTTTAGGTGTAAAGAATGTTCAGTAACTTTACTTGCTTACTTAAATTAGGAATTTAACGTGCGCTTTCCGACATATGCGTATTTCGCGCACGGGCCCGCCAGGCCATTTGGTGTTTGGTCGAAAAGGGTAGAACTTTAGGGTTTACTGGCAACTTGTTTGTTGTACTTTTATTTTTAAATGCGGCTAAGTAGGCCTGTTTTGATTAGGTATGTGCCTAGTGCTTTAAAGGTTTTTAAGTCATTTAGGAGGTTCAGTACAGTTGCTAGTGTAACAGCGGTACTCTGGTCTGGAGTACTTATTGGGTTCAAGGGATTTATTTTCAATGGGCGTAGAGAACTACACGGTAGTCCGGATCTGCCCTAAAACATACATAACTTGATATAAATATCATGGATATCATTATAAAGGCACTAAATAACAACAATACTAATTATACATTTAGATCTATAGTTCCTTACTTTTGGCATATATATATATATATATATCAAATCCTTCCAGATAAAATAATTTACACTCTCTATATATTGTTAATCATGCATAATTAATAAAACATAAATAGCATACCTCGTCTCAGGGACGCAGGCTGGAAACTCTCTTATAAAGATCTAGACGTGCAGTGAAATACCCCTGCACAAATATGTATACTACATATAAATATATTACATAGCCACAGTTACACTAGCATGTATGGAATACAAGCATTATAAATTCTACAAAATGCTATACATATATACATGATACATATACATATATCACTTCTAACCAATTTAAATCTATTTTATAAAATGTACATTTGGCTATTACCTCAGTCAAATACACAGTTAAGTTGAATTATGAATACATTACAATGTCATAATACAATGCTAGCTAAAATACTATATCCAACAACAATGATTAAAATATATAACCTAAGCTTCCAGATAAATAAAGTAATAATTAAATGAACTTACCCTATATGATTCAGTGTAGAGAACGTGTTGAGAAATATGTGCTGACTGACCAGTAGAAGTTGTGATCAGGGTCCCCACATAATTGCAGAGAACATGCAAAAATGCTAGATAACAAAGAGCACCTAATCACAGGCCAAGCCTGTGACCGACCCATTGACAATAGCCAAGAACGAAATGGCTGAACTACCCAAGCTATATACAGAACTAGCTTACCTGTGAATTAGTTGATTTGTGCAAGTGCTGAAGTTAACACAAGTACTTAGGAAAATAAATGTTAAATATTTAGGTTAGCTTATTAATTTAATTCATGTTTGGTTACTATGATGATACTTAAAATCTAACAATATTCTATTTACAAGCATACTGCTACACTAGTGTCATTTGATTGTTGCAATTTAGTGTGGATTGGAGTGTTGTTCTGTGTTGCTGGTAATGTGTGCAATATAGTATTACGTGTTCGGGGGTTTCTTTTAAGTTCCAGTGGGGGCATTTACCGGTTTGGTGTTTTTTAATTTGGTGCAGGTGGGAGTTTAACTTAGTGTGGCCTGTTTGTAGTTTAGTTATTACTCTGGATTGGATTGGAAGTTCGGAGATTTAACGTGCGCTTTCCGCATGTAATACATTACACTATAGCGTATCTCGCACACGGGGAAGCACTTATACTAAATAGGAAATAAAGCGTAATGAATAAATAAGAAGTGCGACCCAAAAAAATGTAAATGAAGTAAACCTAGAGGGGTGGGTTTGGCTGGGTGGGGGAGGGGTTTGTAAAAAGGTTATAATAAAGTGGAAAAGTTGGGCTTGGGGGGTGGGTGGGGGAGGGGTCAAGCGTGGGAAGGCACGGCGTCGGCTGGCGAGCTGAGGTGGCGAGGAAGTTACTGTATCTGCCCAGCCAGGAGCCTCCTGGCTAGGTCGAACTCTCCTGGAGGAAGAGCTCTGAACAGTGTTCGACCAGAGTGTTCGACCAGAGACATCGACGCAGCCGACTTTTACGACACTCGGTTATCACAGATATCCACCTACCATGTGCAAAATATTAGCTATATATATGGTGATATTAACAGCAGATGTGGAAATCTACTGGACTATATTGAAGGACTGGATGTTCTACCACCATGAGAAACTATTGATTTAGTGAGAAATAGTTATGGACAGCTTTTTATAGATTTCCTTATCAGTGCTAATTTTTGTATTTCAAATGGTAGAAATAATGTAAAGAATGATTTTAATTGTGTTTCATGCAAGGGGGCATCTGTTGTCGATTATTGTATTTATCCATATGAGAATGTGAATAGTATATCAGATTTCAAGGTGACACGTGTATCTGACCTGGTGGAAGCAGCGGGGTGTGTCAGTGGTCAAGCCATAACCAAACTGGACCATTCGTTTCTATCATGGAGTGTGAAACTACCTTCTGTGTCTATAAGTGATCATGTTCAAGAATGCGTGACCAATTCTCTGTGCATGACTAAATATGATGTATCAACTGTGCCTGACACTTTTTAGGAGGAAGTCAGCCCAGGTGAAGAAGAGGGACCTTCTCATGATGCAGACAGCCTCGAGATGAATAAAACATTTACATACGAGGAAGTGTCTGAGGCGGTAAGATCAGCAAGCAGAAATAAGTCTCCTGGTTGTGATAACATCCTCACTGATGTTATGAAAACTACCAACTGTATCCAGTTTCTTCATAAACTTTTTAACCTGTGTTTTGTAAATGAAATAATGCCTACAGAATGGACGAAAGGTATAATAAACCCAATCCCAAAATCATCAATTGCTGACAAGTACGACCCGTTATCATACAGGGGGATATCACTCACGAACTCAAGCTATAAACTGTATTGTTCTGTTTTAAATGCCCGATTGTATAAGTATGCAGAAACAACGACATCATAGCAGACGAACAGAACGGTTTCAAGAAAGGACGATCTACTGTAGAACACCTATCATCACTCACCTCATTAATGGAGTCACGGAAATCACTCAAGAAATCAACGTTTTTAGCTTTTATAGATTTTAAAAAGGCGTATGACACCATATACCGAGATATTCTATGGAAACGACTGTCACAAGCTAGTATTAATGGAAGAGTATATGTTGCTCATCAATCGTTATATAAGAACGTGAAATCATGCATCAGGATAAACGGGAACCTCTCCCAGTGGTTTAATGTACAGTGTGGTCTTAAACAGGGGTGCCTACTATCCCCTTTATTATTTAACATGTATATAAATGACTTGATTATCACACTGAAGGGACTGGATATCGGTGTAACTATAGATGGAGACAAGGTATGTGTGTTACATATGCAGACGATAAAGTGCTCTTAGCGGAGAATGAAGCGGACCTAAATGTTCTATTAGACTGTCTCAATAATTGGTGCTGTGTTAACAAGATGTCGGTGAAGCAGGAAAAATCTAAAGTTATTCATTGCAGAAGTTTATCGACGCCAATAACTGATCAAGACTTTCACTGTGGAACAGTTATCTTAGATCTTACGGACAATTATTGGTACCTTGGACTCCTGATTACAGAGTTTTTAAGACTATTCACGCATGGAGAACGCTGTTTTAAGTTCTGCCACACGCGCACTGGGACTACTCATCTCGAAGTAACAGGCGATTGGAGGGATGCATATAAGTACATATACCAAGATGTACGACACCATGGTATGGTCGTCGGTTGAGTACGGATCAGCTATATGGGGGACAAGGAACCAACCATCTAAAAAAACTGTACAAAACAGAGCAATGAAGTTTTTTTATGGGCCTTCGAAAATCAGCTCCTAACGATGCCGTTGAGGGGGATATGGGATGGACACTCACGCCTGTCAAGCTTTGGGGAAGTGCAATACGTGTATATACTAGAATGAATAGCCTCAGCAGAAATCGTCTTACATACAAAATCTTCCAATGGACAAAGACACAAGCCCATAGAAATAAAAAAAACATCTGGATCAAGCGGATACGACACAAACTAAAGGCACTCAACTTATTGGAATTAGAAGAAGTTTCAAACGGCACCTACATTAAACAGAATGTCGCCAGGGTCAGGGAAGCAGTTTACGACCAACATATGCTGGAAGCAGACGATAGCTTGTACTCACAGTAAGACTGGCAAGGGAGGTAACAAACTTAGTCACTACTCTACTTTAAAGACCGAGTTCACTGCTGAGCCATACATTACAGAGAGAATACCCCGACGCCACAGAAGAGCCCTGTCGTTGTAGCCCCCTTACATGTGGAGACAGGGCGATATAATAATACACCCCTTGTTTTAATTATAAAGATGTTGTGGAACATGAAGCACATGTACTTTTACAGTGCCCCCTGTATAAAAATGTTACTAAAAATATGTTAGTTTTATGTTCAACGTTAAATGCCAATTTTTATGATATGTCTGATGTTGATCAGTTAGCTTTTATTATGTCATGCCCATATATTTTTAAAGTTACTGCCAAAACCTGCATGGATGTCTTACATGTTAGAAAAATACTTTTATATACATTATAAACTTTTATAAATATTTTATGCTATTTACCCTTTTTACTAACGTATATATATTTATTCCACATTTTAGGTCTGTGTATCATTTTACGTTCTATAGTCTCTCATAATCCCATACGGGATGGCTGATCACATGTATTGTATCACGTGACCTGTATATATTCTTTTTATTTGTATGAGGTGAGACATGAAATAAATTACCTTACCTTACCTTATCTACCTTTGACATCACCAAGCACCCCCCAGCAGTATCATTTGGGCAATTATAAAAATCCCACCCCCCAATATGAAACCCCGAGTGATTGTTAACATAACAAATCATATCTGCAGTCAGACAACATGACAGTCTATCTTCATTTTCAATATCCCCCAATAAATAGTGGGTAATGTCAGAATAACACCCTCTAAAAAGATGCCTCTAGTCCCCCACCAAACATCCTCTTATTAGCTTGGACCAAAAAACAAACAAGAAGTGGGGTGTGGGGAAATATCCAGTATTGAATATCAAGAGTACTTTCGTTTCGTAACGAGCTACGGTACTTTTCTAAACACCCTTATGGACTACTGTTGTAAGAAATACATCTTTCTGTAGCCATTTCAAGTTTAAGCGCTACATGCAACTGAATTTTAAATGTATCTAACTTTACCGTTTAAAAAGGTGTTGTTAATATGTCAAACGTGTTTAAATTTATCTTCACACGCAGCGCTTGTTGCGTTAACATTCATATATTAGCGTTATCTATTATAGGTTTTACGTCGACTTCACAGTCCTGTATTTCGTCGACGGGCTATAAAATACTAGAATCTATGGATTGTGTTACAGAGGGAGAAAGTTTTAAATAACGATAAGATTAAGGCCTGATATAATAGTAATGTATAGCTTTGTTAGATGTAAAGCATAGCAGTATAAGGTTATATAAGCATTTAGGCTGTTTTTAGTATGAGGGGCCTGCTACATAAAGGAAAAATATACAAAGACAGCCATGTGATCATACGTACACACTGAAAAGGTAGGACGCTTGTGTATTGATCTGTCGTCTTAATCACTGACCCTTCGGGAGTGCCAGTCAGCATGTATCAAATCTTTATCTTTATGTGATAACTAAAACGTCTGAAAAGTAATTCGGGGTAACTATAAAATCAAAGTACCGTTGTGCTACCGTATCACCTTGTTACAACCTCCAAGTTCAGCTTAAAATGGGTCCTCCTTTGGTCAAAAGTTTGTTCCCCCTGTAACAAGTGTGTCACGCGTTGCACCGCGAGTGACTTACGGGGTGCACACGGGTTGCGTAACGCGTTGCCCATGCGTGTAAGGGGAATGAACTTCTTAGCAGTAGTGTACATGCATGCATGCATGCATGCATGCATGCATCCATCCATCCATGCATCCATCGTATCCATCAATCCATCCATCCATCCATGCATCCATCCATCCTTCCTTCCATCCATCCTTCCATCCTTCCATCCATCCATCCATCCATCAATCCATACGGATCACTGTGTTTGACAATAGGTGAATAGGAGAAGACACCCGTAAGGCGATCCCCGCATTTCTGAACAACTAGATATTTTTGATCCGACCGAATCTCAACGATCACATTACATGTTGTTATGTAGAGCTTCAAAGAACACGATTTAAGTTGAATAAGTAGGACAAGGTTAAGGCCCATTCATTGGATAACCTGGATAGAATGTTTGGATAAACATCGATGAATAAACCGATGAATCAGAACCTACGGCAGTAGTTGACGACTTTAACCCAGACTATTAAAATGATAAATGACTTCGGCGAATTGGGCTATTGTATTTAATAATGTGTATGTTATATGTATCAATAAATAGCAGTACTTACACGCAGGTGGATGTACTTGAACAGGGGAACTACCTAAAAAATGTGGATTCGCGACACTGATAGGCCGGGATTGGAGACATCATGTTGTGTTTTGAGGATTCACAATATTAGTCGTGTTAACAGGCACTGTCATGTGTTGAACATAAAACTCTTGTTTTCCACTCAAATGGTCGTACCTCCTTTTAAATTTGTGTGTGAATTTTACCTGTCTTGCGTGTGAATACCTGGTAGTTATAAGTGCATTAGTTTTTATTACCTTTGATCATAAACATTATTAAGCCATTTCTTCAAAATATCAGTAAAATGATAAATATACTCACACGGAAAAGAAAAGCAAGTGGTTTAAGCAAATAGGTAACAAACACGGAACCATAAATTGATACGAGATTTAGCATGTAGTGAAGCCTGATGGTGTTATCAATATTTTTGGTTGCATTTTGGAAGTCCCGAGTAAAAACGCAACATAAAAAACAAATCGCCAAAACGCACCATTTCAATGAATATGTGAGTATCATGCAGCCATTTCTCGCGAAATCGAAAATGCACGAACTGTTGCGAACTGTAGTGGGTATAAAACTGTGGCCGATTCTTAGACCTACCACTCCTTGGTCAACAATGCCACGCCTAACTCAAATTCAGAGAAACCAGGCTATCGGACGTTTGGAAGCTGGGGAGTCTGTCCAAGATGTTGCCCGTCATTTCAACGTGAACATAACCACAATTTACCGTCTCCTGCATCGATACAATGCTACACAGACCACAGATGACCTTCCTCGGAGTGGTCGTCCTAGGGTCACCACACCTCAACAAGATCGGCAGATTACCCGTCAACACCAGCGACATCCTATTGCAAGTGAAAGTGCCCGACAGACCATAGGAACACATAATCGACACATTAGCCGGGACACTGTGATCCGACGTCTCCGTTCCAACAACCTCAGATGTCGCCGACCAGCACGTCGTCCTGTTCTACAACCACGGCATCGACAAGCACGACTTCAGTGGGCACAGGGTCATCGCAATTGGCGTCTTCGTGAGTGGAGGCGTGTCATCTTCTCTGATGAAAGTCGCTTTTGTGTCTCCCATGCAGACGGAAGAGTCCGAATTTGACGGCGTCGAGGTGATCGTTTCGCTGACAAAAACGTTATGAAAAGGGATCCATGGGGTGGACCTAGCGTCATGATATGGGCAGGGATTGGACTTAATGCGAGACTTGAACACATGTGCTTTCTGAATGTTGGTCAAGGTCGGGGACACGGCGTCAATGCTCAGCGGTATATCGACCAAGTGATCAGACCCCACGTTGTTCCATTTTTGCACAAGATCAACAACACATTTTCCAGCAGGACAACGCTCGCCCCCATGTTGCCAGAGCTACCATGGCCTTTCTGAAACAAAACAACCTCCGTGTTCTACCGTGGCCAGCCCTCAGCCCTGATCTGAACCCCATCGAACAGTTGTGGGATGAGGTTCAAAGGCGTCTGCACAATGTGCGCCCAGTCCCTACAACTGCCGATGAACTACGCACAACTGCTCTGGATGTGTGCAGGAGGATCCCTAGGGCCTTCACAAAACGTCTGATCCACTCAATGTACAAGAGATGTGTGGCAGTGATCAATGCTAATGGTGGTCACACCAGGTATTGGCTGACATTTTGGGTATTGATCCGAAACTGTGTAAGCCCTTAACATTTGAAAAAACAACAATTATGTCATCTGCCTTTTAATCCATTAAATTGTCTTCAGTCAAATTTTTGTCAATCTTGCCCTATTAGTATTTCTTGTCTTTACTGTTGAAAATAAATAACATGTATACTGCATACTCGACTTGTGTTTCTTTTGCGTGTGAGTATATATAAATACTTTCCATTGTATATACAGTAATATTCAATGTACATACATGTACATGTACATATACACAACTTTGGGTATTTTTATAGAGAGTCTTTACATACGATGCCCACCTTATCCTGTGCACCTGGTGTCATCACTACTTAACATTGATTCATAAAGATGTGCATATGATCTAGTCGAAATCGCACAATGGATTAGATTTCTGAATGTTATGTTTTGTCGCTTTATTCCTAATCGGGGACTCGAAAACTGCTTCTACTCACGGGTAATAAGAAACAGGCGTCTTTCGTGCTGTGTACATTGCCTATGTATAGGTAAAGCAGTTCTTACACGGGAGATGGTTGTACAGGGAGTCTGAACCAACTAGGTCATGCTAATATGTCACGCTGTTCCATCAATGTCAGGTACACATATAACATGGTGAGTATCCATGAAAGGGATGTAACCTCCGTGCTCTAGTTAACAGAAGGCCGTCTATTTTTAATCTTCACTGTACATAATGTCATCGTACAATATTCGAGGTTTTTCTGTCTGATGTATTCAGTTAAAATGCACATAGTTCCATGCCTGATGTACACAGCTTCATTGTACATAGTCCCTCTGTCTGAGGTATACAGCTACATTGTAGATAGTCCCTCTGTTTAGTGTATAAGCTACATTGTAGATAGTCACTCTGTCTGATGTATACAGCTACATTGTAGATATTCCCTCTGTTAAGTGTATACAGCTACATTGTAGATAGTCCCTCTGTTAAGTGTATACAGCTACATTGTAGATAGTCCCTCTGTTAAGTGTATACAGCTACATTGTAGATAGTCAATCTGTTTAGTGTATACAGCTTCATTGCAGATAGTCCCTCTGTCTGGTGTATTCAGCTACATTGTAGATAGTCCCTCTGTCTGGTGTATTCAGCTACATTGTAGATATTCCCTCTGTTAAGTGTATACAGCTTCATTGCAGATAGTCCCTCTGTCTGGTGTATTCAGCTACATTGTAGATAGTCCCTCTGTCTGGTGTATACATCTACATTGTAGATAGTCCCTCTGTTAAGTGTATACAGCTTCATTGCAGATAGTCCCTCTGTCTGGTGTATACATCTACATTGTAGATAGTCCCTCTGTCTGGTGTATTCAGCTACATTGTAGATGGTCCCTCTGTCTGGTGTATACATCTACATTGTAGATAGTCCCTCTGTTAAGTGTATACAGCTTCATTGCAGATAGTCCCTCTGTCTGGTGTATACATCTACATTGTAGATAGTCCCTCTGTCTGGTGTATTCAGCTACATTGTAGATAGTCCCTCTGTTAAGTGTATGCAGCTACATCGTAGATAGTCAATCTGTTTAGTGTATACAGCTTTATTGCAGATAGTCCCTCTGTCTGGTGTATTCAGCTACATTGTACATAGTCCCTCTGTTAAGTGTATACATCTACATTGTAGATATTCCCTCTGTTAAGTGTATACAGCTACATTGTAGATAGTCCCTCTGTCTGGTGTATAAGCTACATTGTACATAGTCCCTCTGTTAAGTGTATACATCTACATTGTAGATATTCCCTCTGTTAAGTGTATACAGCTACATTGTAGATATTCCCTTTGTTAAGTGTATACAGCTACATTGCAGATAGTCCCTCTGTCTGGTGTATAAGCTACATTGCAGATAGTCCCTCTGTCTGATGTATTCAGCTACATTGTAGATAGTCCCTCTGTCTGGTGTATTCAGCTACATTGTAGATAGTCCCTCTGTTTAGTGTATACAGCTTCATTGCAGATAGTCCCTCTGTCTGGTGTATACATCTACATTGCAGATAGTCCCTCTGTTTAGTGTATACAGCTACATTGTAGATGTCAATCTGTGTGTTGTATACAGCTATTTTGCGGTTAGTCCATCTGTGTGATGTATACAGCTACATTGTAGATAGTCTCTCTGTCTGGTGTATACATCTACATTGTAGATAGTTCTGTCTGATGTATACAGCTACTATATATGTTACCCGATGGGGACACGGGTTGATATACCCGCTTATAATAAGGACGAATGCACACACAAAGGGCAGGCATCCACTCACATTGTAGTTGTATACATCGGACAGTGAAGTACATTTTAGAAGGAGGTACGTTCATTTAATTACAAAACACAAGCGCTTTCTGGTTCACCAGATGACGGTCCACCGCGTCTGTTGAGATAACCAATGTTGTGAATACCCTCCACCCGAGAGACGCATTACAGCATAATGTAGTCTATTGTGAACCCGTTTTGCTTACGTTCGGGGGACCTTCATTTTTCAAGTATCGTGTAACCAATCCCGGCCTGTGGCATACCCGCATGTTCTAGTTTCGCTCCCCGCTCAGCTCGTCCATCTGGCGTGTAAGTACTGCTATATATTGATACACATAAGGTACACAGTATTAGATACAGCTGTTTTGTGTTTACTGAGTATATAATGTTGCACAGTCATCATACGTAACTGCGATTGTTGTGTTTGAATATTCGCGATCCTACCCCACAGCTTGAAACCGCCACAAACACATAAAAGCAAGTCATTATTCACATGAAAAAACAAGGGATCATATTGTACCATATGATACCATGTTTTTTACGTAATCCAAATAGAAAATTGTATCGGATATCGTTTTGGTCACTGATGCGTCAAATTTGGAAATGTCCTCCACCTGTCAACCATGAAACGTTTTGAAAGCTTCACTGAGGCCTTGAATGTTGTAACCTCGATCAAGCAGCTTATGAGCAAGAGCCGCATGGCGCTGTTGGAAATTCTTCTAATAAGAGCATGCTCGATTATACCTAAACATTTGTTAAATGTAGACATCAAAGTCTGGAGCTGCTAGAATATTGTTCGCAAAAGAAGGGAAAGTAGACTTTTTAATGTTGAATCCATCTTGTCATACAGTCTTGTTGAGAGGTTTTGTCACTCTGAATCTTTTTGAATAGATATACATATGAAACAGATGAAGCGGTCTCACTGGTCACTGTCTGTTTCTAGTTTAGGTGAATAAATTAGTTGACTGGAATTTCACTGTTACTGAACGGCCATCGATATATCTAACGCTATATGTCGATAGATCCAGATAAGTGTTCTTTTGGGGCCCCACGCATGATAATTCCAGACTCCAAGTAGGGAGGGAAGAGATGCAGCAAGTCGGATCCATGTGTCCTGAACCAGTTGCACAAGTAGTGGAAGAGACGCAACACGTAGGACCCATGTGTCCTGAACCAGTTGCACAAGTAGTGGAAGAGACGCAACACGTAGGACCCATGTGTCCTGAACCAGTTGCACAAGTAGTGGAAGAGACGCAACACGTAGGACCCATGTGTCCTGAACCAGTTGCACAGGTAGTGGAAGAGACGCAACACGTAGGACCCATGTGTCCTGAACCAGTTGCACAGGTAGTGGAAGAGACGCAACACGTAGGACCCATGTGTCCTGAACCTCCTGCACTTGTGGTGGACGAGATGCAGCACTTATGACTCATGTGTTCTGAACCAGTTTCACAGGAAAGGGAAGAGACGCAGCACATCGGACTCATGTGTCATCGGGAATCTGGTCGAATCTGTATGGTACTAGCCAATACGGCATTCTGGTTCACTAATCATCAATGCACACGTCCTTCTGAACATGGATTTGAAGACCTAAATGAATGATTTCTTTTATTTTTATTGTTAGCTTTCACAAATACGATTTTCCTACGTGATATAGTGAGTTGTTTCAGTGAGTCTAAACTTTTGATGGGTAGTATATATTCGGAATCGTACACTCGATTCTGTTTTTGGCAGATATTCCTGGCTTCTCTTGACCTTATCAGTTTTAAAATGTCACATAAATAAAAAAGTCTTTTCCTGAAAGTCTTTCATAACAAATTTTTTAGGGTAAGGAAAAGTTCAAAATATATTATTTAGTTTTGGAATTAAGCACTTTTAAAACTGTATTCTAAGCCAACGAAGTAAGGTTACGGGATGACCACATAGATATTAATGTCTCACATTATCTTAATTTTGTCTTTGTAATTTTCATGAATGATATTGCCATGATTTAAGGTAAATGTTAGGCAAAGATGGTCAAAAGAACTTTGGTCCCAATTTAATTTCTAATTTGGACATAGTTCTTTTGTCGATTGTTTCTTAAATCCTATCCAAATGACTTTTAAACGTGAGAATCTTGCATAGAAATGAGTACATTGTAATACAGCAATAAGGCAACCTTTACATCTATAAAGGGTACAAGTAGTATAATCGGCAAACTGTTGGAGCAAATATTCTATATTACCTATTCTATGCCGTTGATATTTCTTGCTATTTCTTACCAGTATTTCAACCTATTAAATGAATATGTACGGCGAAACGGAATCGCCTTGGTGACACCCTCTAGTGCTATCAAACATGGTAGAACCATGGCCATTAACAAGCATATTAGATGTCCCTGTTTCAGTAAACTCGCATAACGAGGAAATATCCACATTCCACTTGAATGTAAGAAGTCTCTGATATAAACTACCTCGTATTTCTGAGCAAATCTCTGAATATGACATTGTATGTTTTACAGAGACACACCTTGATGATTCTGTAAACACAAATGGCCTGAAAATAGACCTTTATCATTTTCCTTATAGGAGGAATAGGAATTGTTTTGGTGGTGGTATTATTGTATATTTCTCGGCATTGTTGTACGTTGAACGTACGGAAGATTTAGAATCATTTAATTATGAAAATATGTGTTTCGAGGTTTTCTTGCTTCAGAAGAGAATATTATTATATGCGTGGTACAGACCACCTAACACCCCTGTGTTGTACTGGGATCAACTAGAACACTCACTTGAAACTGCTCTAGATTATACGCTTACATTTTTCTACTCGGGGATTTTAATGAAGATTTACTCAACAGCAACCTTCACCATCTGCACGATATTATCATCAATTAATTGAAATTTACCATCACATTTGTAATTCACTTGATGATCATAAATATTTTTGCATGATATTCTGTGATATTTCTAAGGCATTCAACAGGGTATGGCACAAAGGTATATTGCATAAACTTCAACAATATGGTATAACTGGTAAATAATTAGCTTGGTGTCGTAGTTATCTGTCAGCCCGTTGCCAAAGAGTATTTATTAATGGTAGTTTATCAAGTAGAAAATTCACTAAAGCAGGTGTCCCACAGGGCTCTGTACTGGGACCGTTCCTATTTCTAGTTTACATAAATGATATTACTGATCAGCTTCAAAATATTACTAGGTTATTCGCCGACGATACATGTATAGGAACTTCCTCTACTGATATGGTCGTAATTGAAGACAGACTAAATCAAGACCCCCTCTCTCTCCACCAGTGGGCAAGCAAACTTTAACCCAACCAAGACAAAATACATGCTTTTAAGTCACAAACAGGTACAGGGTTATCAAACTACATGTATTTGCTATGCTAACAGTGCCATTGAACATGTTGAAACCCACAAACATCTGGGGGTCACGTTATCTCAAGATACGAAATGGACTGCACATGTTTCCATTATTGCTAGGTCAACAGCGAAAATGGTTTCAGCTATGCGTAAACTTAAATATAAATTAGATAGATATAATCTGTCAAAAATCTATCTGTCATTTATAAGACCTATTCTGGAATACTCATCGGAAGTATGAAACAACTGTTCTGCTTATAACGAAAATATACTTGAATTAATTCACTTTGGCGCTTCCAGAATTGTGACAGGCTTACACCAAATTTGCCTCGAGAGAAAGTTTATATTTTTCGAAACCGGCTGGCTACCACTAAAAGAGAGACGAAAAATTAAAAAACTTACGACAGTGCACAAAATAATAATAAATGAATGTCCCTCATATCTAAAGGATTTGTTACCCCAAAATAGATCAGCTGCTTCAAATTATAACCTACGTAACAAACAGAACATGACTGTACCTTTTGCCAGAACAAGTAAATTTCAGAAATCATTTATAATAGATTCTTTCAAACAATGGAATTCACAAAATGAAAATATTAAAAATAGTATCTCTGTAGCTGAACTAAAAGCTAAAATTTAACCAGTTGTTATTACATGTCCAAGTTATTTCAGTTATGGAAAGCGTCAAATTAATATTATTCAAACAAGACTTAGACATAGATGTAGCAATCTAAATGATGATTTATTTAAGGTTAATTTGTCAGACACTATTTCTTACCTTTGCGGTTCCCAATGCGAAAATGCTTTTCACTATTTTCTTGAATGTAAAACATATTCTTTAATAAGACAATTCCTAATGTTTTTCAACATTAGGAATATAGGGACTCAGCCAAATTTAGAAACAATTCTTTGTGGTAACAAAAAATGTATCTGAAGAACATAATAACTTTTAAATATGTCCATAAATTTATTGTAGAAACAAACAGATTTTAAATTGTATCCTAATACAACAAGAATTATAACAAGAATTATATTTCACGAGCTACTTTCAAATTATCTGGATTTTACAAGTGACTGGCACATACAATACATGGTTGTTTCAACACTCTGATTTTGATATAAAACAATAGCATTCCCTGTAACTATCACAGCTTAGTTACATTCTGGATTTCCCACCCTTCCCATAAATTTAAAATGTCTATTACATGTAGTTTATTAACTACTGTGTTGTTTTATAAATATATCATGTACCATTGTATACCAAAAATGTAAATTCACCATATGTATATATGTAGATGTATGTGTGAGTGTATGTAGGTATATGTGTTTGTGTGTAATACTGTATATATAGAGGTTATCACGCGAGTGTGTTTGGGGATGGTAAATATCCTGCATTAGGAATAAACATTGTATTTAGCGAGCCTTGGCGAGCTAAATACATAGTGTTTATTCCTAATACAGGATATTTACCATCCCCAAACTCACAAGCGTGATAAATTCTATATCATATAATGTCATTCTTTAATTCTGTGCTTCAAAATCGCTTTCCCTCTCTCACAAACATTACCGAAACATTGCGAGTTTTCCTGGAATGCGCGCATTAGTATTTATTACGTCACAAGGTAAGTGATGTGTCAGTCAGACAGTGACAGTAGCCAATATAGTTACAACTGAAATCTGTTTCTTATACAGTGGCGAATCAACATATACGCAAAACAACAATTGTCTTTGATTGCCTTTCGCGGCAACCCATCGGTCTGTCCGCTAGAGTAACTGCCCTTTGCCAAAGGGAAGCTACTCTAACCCTAGTCTATAAGACGTCATGGCCACGGTCAGACGTTGTTGACAGTCGGTCTGTCCCATCATAACGTTAAGAAGTGTAGTCAGATGTACACACAGCGACAAAACGAAACAAGGTAACAATTCAAACATATTTCGGCCAAATCCAACTATTTTAATTTGTGGAGAAGGTTTCAAGCCACAGAGGTCTACAAGCACAGATATGACTAATGATCCCGCTTGGCTAGTCCTCGTGCCCTCGCAAAATTGTTTCGAAATTTATATCTCCAAAGTTGCCAATGCCTTAGCTACGTCACAGTTAGACACTGATTTTCAGTATATTAGACTGTTCTTTTAATAATGATAGCAATTACCCCTGTAGTTTATCCAGATTCCCAATGGTTAATTCTGACTCGATCGCCGAATGACGAGGGCGACGCCATGTTTGTTTATAAACAGTGAAAGTAGTCCCTACTTGACCTTTGAAATATGCATCTCTATCCGCATATGACCCCAACGGATATAGTTTTTATCCGTTGGCTTTACGTTGCTGCTCCATATAAACATAACTTAGACATTGCAATATGGTATGATATGTCATCCAGGGTAGGTTGATAGGTACGTGTACAGAGAATGTTCTTTCTGATTGATAAAATGCAACAAACACTGACAAAATGTACAATAAAAAGACTAGTACGAGTACGCGTGATCGAATACCCACAGGTGATTCTGACGGACATATAATTAATAAATCAACATGTCAACACATTTTAATTATTTCAGTTAAGTCCTCACTTCATTCAAATAAAGGTCTTGCACACCTTACTGTCGAACACATGTAGCGAAGTGCGCTTTGCACGAAAACCACGTGCGTGTGTACTCGAACATGCGCGTTGTCTCACCACTGATAATCGATATATGAGTTCAAATCAAAGTTTGTAGGTAATTTTATCCTCAAGTTGAACATAGAATATAAAACAATCACGTTATATTGTCAACATAACAATAACCTCCATTTGGCTGGAAAGCAATTGTCACATATCAGTTTGTTAGGTTTAACATAGTTCTGTTTTAGCTTATTTCTGAATTTCAAATGCGAACTTTTGTTTAAAAAGAAACATATGACATGATGGACCGGCACATGAAATTTAGGTGGATTCGTAAGATGCAAACCAAACCACAACCACCCTGCAGAACATGAAACTGAAAGAATCCATAAGTATCCTACAACGGAACCCAGTATATTAGACAGATCAGGTGAAATGGAATATAACTTTCATAGCGAGACGAAAAACGGAAGAGGAACACCCCCGACTTTCACGTACTCTAAAGTACTGTCGGAAATGCTTTTTGCCTGTTAAAAAAGGATATAATTTTTCACAGACTGTTGTTATTGAAATATGGAATAACTACCGATCGCCGGCCCTACCTGTGGTTTGAAGTATTTCAGTCACAAGGAGTCATATCGACAATTTTACAGGAGACAAATTCGAACGAAAACAGGAAGTTCACATTTATTCTAAGTCCAATGATGGCAGTCTGAAACGGACTATAGAAATATGCGCACGTGACTCCGTTACAATGATAATAATGTAGTCTTCATAAAACATCTACTCCACAAACAAAAATCATTTTGAGAAAATTCTAGATGTGCATCTTCTAAAATGACAAAGTGGCTCTGCGTTTTTTGTGTGAACATTGCTCCCATGATGCATGTTACATTACACTTGCATAGCCATAACCAAGGTACACGATATGTAATCTGTACTTTGAAATGCATACAAGTTCTTTACACTTTAGAGAGAGAGAGAGAGAGAGAGAGAGAGAGGGAAACCATTTATTAATTTAGATTTAGATAGGGTGAATTACCGAACTGCCCAAGCTATGGTGTTTTCAATTCATACCATCAAGTCTACGGTATGATAAGAAGACAAAACAGGTATAGGGTGGGTCTCAAAAACAAAACTGGGGCGTAAAAGGATATTAAACAGCTTTGATGCAGGGTGATTAGGCGTATAGTGTACAACCTTTATGAGCAGAAGGTAATCCTGACTTGCAGTCGAATTTGTGAGGAATTAAAGATACGATTAATGTTTCCCGGACTGCACTATTGCTCCCCAAGAGATGGGATTTCGATACACTGCGCGTGGCGATGACCGAGCACTTTTCAGGGGAAAATATTCCTTCCTGTCAACATGGTCAACCCTGTTGTGTCTATCTTGGCTAAATGTACAGGGTTCGTGGCAAGACATAACACAAAATTCAAAAGTACAGATTCATATACGTCATCAGCGGAGATAAATGCTACCTCAAGAAACCATCTGTAGAACAACAAATACTTCTGGATTCCAAAACCGCAACCTTCCAATACTCGTTTCATAGCTCTTAAATAGTCCATCACCAAGCAAATATAATGCAGTACATATCCTAAATTACTACCTCATCAACTCATGTCAATTAAGTACAATAACAGCAATATTTTGAGACCCCCCCCAACTCGGTGACATTTGCACCTGGGAGAATGCACGGGACTGTGTGAGGTCATCACCTCGGGACAGGTGTTAGGTAATTACCTCAGGTTATAGGTCATTTCATACATGCACGACAACACACGAATATTTTCTAAGTTGATCATCCTTTTGCCTGTAAAAGTACATTTTCAGGGTAATCACGGTGTCAGTTAGGACAGGCTAGATTAGGGCAATTCGTGTTATTTTGATATATGCTCTTTTTACAGTGCTATGACTCGTATTTGTTAAATGAAGCCAGAAAAGCAGTTTTCTAGCATTTCCGACAGTACTTTAGGTAGATGTACAAGAATTAAAGTAGTGGTCAGGTAGGAACAACATGAACATAAGGCTTAGGTAGATGTACAAGAATAAAAATAATATTTTTTTGAGTACAATATGAAGTTTAGGCGTACGTAGAAGTACAAGAATAACAATAGTAGACAGGAAGGAACAATATGGATGGATAAAAGGCTTAGGTAGAAGTACAAGAAAAACAATAGTAGTCAGGTAAGAACGGTTAGGTCTACTAATGCCTACAGTGACAAATGCCTACAGTGACTAATGCCTACAAAAGTTGTTGTTTTAGTGTAGACACTGTTTCACGCACCCCTGCACTCAAGTGGTCTACTCTACTTAGTGTTCACTTATGCCTACACTGTAAACACAGACTAATTAATGCCTTAGAAATGTTACTGGGATTGTGAAAATATTTGAGAGCCCATCCGAACATTTTTGCCTTCATCAAAGTGATCCAGAGACTAGAGAAGACGGAAAGAAACAAGCTTGCTCAGTATCTCCATGGCGCCCGTCCACCACCCCGCAAGAGAATCTACCTAGATATCAACCAGAGACTAGAAAGGCTACAGGAGCAGCTTCGACTGGGTATCAAGTCTCCCCCAGTTCCTTGATGCAGCTGGATGTGTTGTAAAACTGGGCTATCAAAGCAACTAGTTTGTGCAACTCTGTGACACCTGAAATATGATAAATGAAAATGAATGATACATATGGATGATGTATGAGATGATATATGATGAATGTAAGTCTGATATGTATATAATGTACATGAAATATGATAAATGAAACTGAATGAAATGTATATATGGATAATGTAAGATGTGTGATAAAATGGTAGTGTGAATGTGATGTTTGAATCATAATGGACATGAAATATGATAAATGAAACTATGGATGATGTATGATGTATGACATATCAGAAGAAATGTATGAATAAAGAAAAAACACAAAATATCATTTGCTAGTGTTTGCCATTTGTCACTGTAGGCAATAGTACACTAAAATGGGGCAGTTCAACTCTGCAGAGAGGTAGCAGGGTATCACATGTAAAACCACTGAAGCATATAAATGTTTGTTTTAGACTGTAGGCATTTGACACTGTAGGCATTAGTGGACATCTCCGTAAGAACAATATGAATATAAGGCTTACGTAGAAGTACAAGAATAACAAGAACAGTTTGGCTTGAATATAAGTCTTTGTATAGGTACACAAGGTATAGGTATAGGTACACTATAACAACGTTAGTTGTGAGGTCGGAACATAAGCCACAGGCAACAACAATAGCAGTTATATACCAGGTATTTAATACTATTTGTAACGAGTGATTGAAATGCTTCATATATGGCCTCTACATAAGAAGTAAGCTGTGTGCATAGCTAAGGAGTTGACAGCGACAGTGAGTTAGTTGGGTTAAATGCAGCTTGGAACAATACTTCAGTAATCTCACGATTTGTAAGTTTAATTTGGGAGAAATGTGGAACACGTCTTAGATATTTGATAATCTACAGCGAGACTACCCCACATTTCAAAAGACAGTCAGTGTATCTCAATTCACTGAGCGCTTTGGAGATGGTGCTCATTCGTACTAACACCACGGCAAAAAAAGAATTCGTATTTACACACTGGCGAATAGGCCAGATATGTTAGTCGTAAGGGGGCCAGATTTGTGACTAACCTTACAGATATTATTCAAAATCAAGAACGAATTGATAGAATAACCCTCCATACATACCTAATCTGTTGTCTATATCTGAATACTGTCGTTTTCAGCTGAAGACGAGTGGCACTGTACGACACGAAAGAGACTTGTGTGGACGTGACACAGTGGTTGGTGTGTGTTAATTGTGAGTGTTTTGAAATCTATTTCGGCAGATAATCTACACTGAATATTCTCTGGCGTTGACGTTTTGTATATGCTATTCTATGTATCATGTGTAGGGAGCAGTGTAATAGTGTGAGGAGTTGCCACGTGTACGTTTACAGGTTCGTGGTATTAGAGTGCGGAGCTTGCACAACTCCGTATTCTGTGTTGAACATGAGTATAAGCTAGGATGATCTTGTAGAAGGCATGGCAATGTTGACCAAATGAGATGCAATCTCAGAGAGAAACATTTCCAGCTTCAACTAGAAGTGTGCACGTGTACTACGCCAAGACATCGTGTACGTCATCATGGCCGTGAACATTCCCGGACTCATCTCCGTCATCGTGTTCTACATCCTCATCCTCGTCATCGGCATTATCGCCGCCAGGAAAAGCAGAAGTAGCAGTGCCGAAAACTCGTTCGTGGCCAATAGAAACATCGGATTATGGCTGTCGTTCTTTACCATTACGGGTAAGGACCAAAGCTAACTATAGTTAGGCAGGTACGAACTGCAAGTCGGTACAAAGGTGTCCATGATGATCCCTCCCAAGTACAACCATTGCCCTTACAGTTACAAGTAGGTTCTGCAATGGTCAGGACAGCCTCTTGTAGGTATTACTGTTATCCTGACAGTCACGTGCAGGGACCACTATTACGAGTACCTTGACAGTCACGTGCAGAAACTACTATTACCTTGACAGTCACGTGCAGGAACTACTTTTACCCTGACATTCACGTGCAGGAACTACTATTACCTTGACATTCACGTGCAGGAACTACTTTTGCCCTGACAGTCACCTGCAGGAACTACTATTACCTAAACAGTCACGTGCAGGAATTACTATTACCTTAACAGTCAAATGCAGGAACTACTATTACTCTGACAGTCACGTGCAGGAACTACTATTACTCTGACAGTCACGTGCAGGAATAACCATTACCCTGACAGTCACCTGCAGGGACTACTATTACCCTGACAGTCACCTGCAGGAACTACCATTACCCTGACATTCACGTGCAGGAACTACTATTACCATGACATTCACGTGCAGGAACTACTATTACCCTGACAGTCACCTGCAGGAACTACTATTACCTTAACAGTCACCTGCAGGAACTACCATTACCTTGACAATCGCGTACAGGAACTACTATTACCCTGACAGTCACGTGCAGGAACTACTAATACCTTGACATTCACGTGCAGGAACTACTATTACCCTGACAGTCACGTGCAGGAACTACTATTCCTCTGACAGTCACGTGCAGGAATTACCATTACCTTGACAGTCACCTGCAGGAACTACTATTACCTTAACATTCACGTGCAGGAACTACCATAACCCTGACATTCACGTGCAGGAACTACCATTACCCTGACAGACACGTGCATGAACTACCATTACCCTGACAGTCACCTGCAGGAACAACTGTTACCCTGACAGTCACGTACAGGAACTACTTTTACCATGACATTCACCTGCAGGAACAACTGTTACTCTGACAGTCACGTGCAAAGTACTAATTGATCGTTATGTAAAAGGGTACATGCATACACTAGCTATCACAAAATTCAAACATAAACATAAATTGTGATATGAGATTCTGGTAGCTGGGGTCAGATTTTTTTTAAGAGGTTACTTTTCCTGGACATAACTCTTCTTATTGTCTCAGGTTTTATATCAGCAACCAGTTGTGCACTGTGCATTTTGGATGTCCTGGCAAAAATCTATGTTGTGCAGAAAAAAATCGTAGGGGTCATCATTTCAGATTTTTTTGGGGTAGGTATTGTGCAAATGTTCTCACATGCAACCTTACTTTTATCAGATTGCTCTTGAAAACAAAGTAGTTCACTCATCTGCATTACTGGACGGTCAACATTAAGTTACGCTAAATACGATTATTTTACTATATTACATGATTATACATGAATCATGGTGATGAATGTTCGCACTTCTACAGCCACCAACATCGGAGGAGGCTACATCAATGGTACAGCGGAAGCCATGGCATTCAGCGGCCTCATCTGGACCAATGCTCCCATTCTGTATTCCATTTCCATTGGAGTTGGTAAGGGGATTTCAATTAACAATACACAGTGAAAATATACAGAAACGTAATTATTTGATGAACGAATGAACAGTCGCATTTGTCGTGGATCTTGTACTTTCATTTTGGCCCTTGACTAATACCATTCATTATGTGTAATTATTGAGTGTGACAAACATGTTTAATGAGCAGAGCAAACATTAAGGGCTTTTTTTAGAAAAAAAAGAATAGATTTTTAAACATGCAAAGTTGATGAAATTTCAACATTTAAATTGTTCAGGTGAGTGTATTTAAACTGTCTCACAACTGTATACATACATATAATTTCTCAGCTGGAGTGTTTTACGCGCCTAAGATGAGAAGAGGAGGATATGTCACTATGTTCGACCCCATCCAGGCAAAGTTGGGAGATCGTGCCGGAAGTCTTCTCTTCTTCCCGCAGCTGATGGGGGATGTCTTCTGGTCAGCCGCTATCTTGTCAGCCTTAGGTATATCTATGACAATTTAATTAAAAAACAAATCCCACCAGGTTAGTGAGTGGTTTTGGTGTCTACCATAGCTGTTTAGACGCATTTTCTAAGGATATATTGAACATTGCCGGGTGTCATGACTTATTTTCAGTGATCCATCAGCATAATTGTCAATGTTATTTTGCCATGGATTCTGTTCTGATGGATAATTGAGACTGTTTATTCTCTGGCGTGAACGTTTTATTTTACTACTTTGGTTAAACTCTCGAGCTCGAGACCTTACTGACCTTAACCTGTGTGCTACATCAAAGGGTCCACCATGTCCCTTATCCTGGATCTGGACCCCGTCTTGTCCATCATCGTGTCCACTTGTGTGGCCGTGTTCTACACCTTCATCGGAGGACTGTACTCTGTGGCCTACACTGATGTCATCCAGCTCATTTGTCTTTGCGTGGGACTGGTAAGGATATTACTTGAAGACATTACATCATGAATCTGATATCGCCAAGAAACATTTGACTTTGCCTCATGATGAGATATAGGTCTGTTCAGTCAACAGCATAGTGTAGGGCACAGTGGTTCAACGTTACGAATAAATACAGGCTACGTGGGTTGTATACGCTTTGTTTTGGGGACTGGCAGAGAATGATGGTTTGTGATGGACGTCATAAGAAAATCAAGCAGGTGTTGACAGTTAATATATTTCATCAGTAAGCTCAAGAAACCCCCCAAATCCACACCACTTGCCTCATTACCTTCATATCCCCTCAGTGTTTACAATGTCGATACATTGTTGTAAGTAATTACAATGTGGCACCAGAGAGCTTTCACTTCAATCTGAAAACACACTTCGTCGGTAACTTGGTTATAAATTCATCTTTAAGTATTACTGTCATTCATTTAACGTAAATTTATTGTCCAAGGGTGGAGTTTTGTGAGTAGCATATGATGTATCAAGCTAAAAAATAACCAGCTGCCAACAACATACATTTTTACATAGTTTCACTCACTTTCTGTCACCTGGATCTGATCCTCACGTTAACCGTTCACAACGATAGATTCTCAACTCGCTTATTTGAGGGTGTTGTATATATTTCAGATCGTGGCATGTCCCTTTTCCTTCTTCCACCCATCTGTCGACCTCTCACGAGTCCAGGACACGTGGCTGGGAGAGCTGCCTACAAACATGATTGGTATATATGCAGACCTCTGTTGTCAGCTCATCTTTGGAGGTCTAGCTTGGCAGGTATTTATCTTACTTGCTTTGTTCTAAGACAAACTTATCATCCTGTTGCATCCACCTATATGAATACGATCTGAATATCTGACCTTTTCACCTTGATATAAGGCTATACATAACATGATATGATATGGGATAATCATTATGATGAGGATACCAAGGGCATATCTATATTTTGTATCTGCTTGTGTTAATGTGGACTTTTAATCCTTTATGCAGGTTTTTTACCAGAGGGTGTTGGCTTGCAAAACGCCCAGTGTTGCTCGTACAAGTTCCATTGTATCATCGTTTTGTAGCCTACTTTTTGCCATACCGCCAGCAGCTATCTGAATAGTCGGGGCAGCAGCAGGTTAGGAATACCTACTGAATACCACAGTTTTATCCTTCCCATGGTGTTCAACTACCTGTGTCCACTTCCGGTGGCAGTGTTGGGACTTGGTGTGGTGGCTGCTGCTGTCATGTCATCTGCCGACTCCTCTGTCCTTGCAAGTGGAACCGTCTTTGCTAAGAATATCTACAAAGATGTCCTACGTCCACAGGTGGGTTAGAAAATGCGTCTCTACAAAAATAAAATCGCACGTATTGTAAGAAATTATTGATATAACAAGAAACGGTGGAGAGGTTGTTATTACTGAATCAGGTCACTGAAACATCCTGAGAATGTCATTAATGCATTTGAAAAATATCACTATATTTATTATTGCTTTCTAATAGTCAATATGGATCTCATTCTTAGGCCAGCGACCGAGAAGTGATGTGGGTCTTGAGAGTTGGCATAGTGGTGACTGGTACGTTGTCGTGCGTCCTTGCCATCCTGGTGAAGTCAGTTTATGGACTGTTCTACTTATGTTCTGACCTAGTGTACGTCATCCTCTTCCCCCCATTCACCTGCGTTCTCTGGATCGGGTTCACCAACACCTACGGCGCGCTCACCGGTTACGCCCTCAGCCTCTTTCTGAGAGTGGCCGCTGGGGACGCCCTGCTTGGAATTCCAGCTTTTATTCATTTCCCCTTTTACACAGAAGCTGATGGCCAATTGTTTCCTTTCAAGACCCTAACGATGATAGTCAACTTTGTGGCCATCATATCTGTGTCAGCGTTCACAAGGCTTGTGTTCCGGCGAGGGTGGCTGTCAACCAGATGGGATGTGTTTAATGTGATGAAGAGAGAAGAGGACGCCGAAAGGTCCAAAGAGCGAAGAGAAAATCTGATGATGAATGAACGTCATGATGGAAACAGAGACCTGGATTAGGCACAGAATGAAAAGATGAAACTTGGGGATAACTATATGCAGTAATTAAAATCGATTACATTTTTGGTGTACAACAACATAATGTGATTTATTATCCAAAAACTGGTGTTAACTTACTAACTCACTCGCTGTTATTCATAATTACATGTAACCCTTAAGAACCCACTGACAGTTTCGGAGAGCTGTTTTCCTATCTGTATTTAACTTGATGCTGACCTCTGTACTTTGAATCTACTTGTTCCCTGGTGTTTCTCTGTGTGTAGTGCGCCTCGGAGGGAGTTCTCCGAATGCCGGCTCCTATTGCTTAACATATGGAAGCAGTGGATTGTTATAATCTCTAAAACATAACCTTATGGGTTCGTTATATTCTTTTATGTCCTTAACCAAAAACATCAATTCCTTTCATATACACATCAATATACATTTTACTCCAGCAATGTAATTAGACCAATAATCTGAGAGCTGCAGTCGGCATACTGAAGTGGACTCAGGTCTGAGTATTACTTAGAAATGTTCTATATGAATAAACTTATTTCGTGTGGAATGGAAGAATTTGTATCCCCACGTTTATGACATTTAACCTCATAAAATACAATATATATTTTCTTGTATACTACTCAAAAGAAGTTAGGGAACACTGATATGTTTGCACTTAAAATAAAAAAACGAACAGAAGATGAAGACATGTGTAGTAAATTCAATAATGACCGAGTATACAGTAAGAAAGAATCATGAACAATCCACTACATTTCATAACGTGAACAAGTGTTGATGTCAATAATGTCACTTGGGTCAAAATTGGAAATCCAGGCCATGAGAGAAAAGTCAGTAACGAGTGTGTCCCCTAGCAGCCACACATGCAACACAACGACGCCTCATGGATGTCACTAATATCTGTAGTGTGTTCTGTGGGAAAGCATGCCACTCCAAACTCAGCCATTGAGCAAGCTGGTGCAGATCTTGAGGTGGGGGGTGGTTCTCCCTAACACGTCTCGTTAACAGATCCCATACGTGTTCAATGGGTGCCATATGAGGAGAATATGCTGGCCATTCCATGCGAGTAACATTGTTTTGTCCCAGAAAGTCAGTGACTATGCGTGCACGATGAGGTCTAGCGTTGTCATCCTGGAAAACCGCCCGTGGGCCTATTCGATGAAGACAAGAAATCACCATTGGTCTCAGAATCACATCCCTGTAGCGAAAAGCATTCAAATTCCCGTTGATGACGTACAGATTGGTTCTGTGATGAAATGAGAAGGCGGTCCACACCATGACACTACCGCCACCAAATCGATTTTGCTCACGGACGTTGACGTCAGCAAAACGTTCCACACGCCGTATGTAGACAAGAACACGACCGTCATTATGCTGCAGTGAGAACCGAGATTCGTCAGAAGAAAGAACTGCTGTCCACTGTTGTCTTGTCCACTGTCGGTGTTGCCGTGCCCATGCGTCTCTGGCTGCTCTGTGACGCGGAAGAAGAAGCGGTCTAACGGCTTGACGTCGGGGCCTGATGTTTCTTTCCCTCATATGGTTTCTTATGGTTTGGTCCCTGACATTTGTTCCTGTAGCAGCCCTCAGTTGCCTTCGAAGATGGTTTGCTGTGACTGTTCTCCTCAATGCTTCAACAACGACGCACCGGTCTTCTCTTCCTGTTGTCACACGAGGGCGTCCTGACCTTGGTCTATCACATACTGTCTGTGTTTGTTGGAATCGCTGACGTATTCTGCAAATGACGGATGGACTAACATTTAACCTTCGAGCAGCTTCCCGCTGTGAAACATTCTCATTTAGCCACCTATATCTCTGGTTCGTTCTTCAATCGTGAGGTGTCGACGTTGTGGCATGTTGAACACAGTGATGCAGTTTCATAGCGATCTGCCTTTATCAACCCAAATTTCGCACAAAAATTTCTTGTGGCTCGTGCTTCAGGAGAATAAGTGAGCAAATGCACGATCTCCATTTTTACGGCAGCTGTGAGGAGGAGGTTACAACAAAAATTTCCATGAAAATCAGTGCTGGTCAAAATGAACGTTGACGAGTCCATTATGTCTCAAATTCTTTGTTCTGGTCATGAAGTCACTTGAGTAAGGGTAGTCTTCAATATCAGTACGTTAGCCGCCGATCAGGAGGCCCTTTACCAAATTTAAAAGGAATCGAATGAACAGTGCTACAAAATATCCGTGTTCCCTAATGTTTTTTGACGAGCATATATATGTTCATAACACACCTGATAACTCTTCCTGGTAAATAGCACAAACTGGTTGGCATCTTAGAATTTCATCTTCATGTTGGCTAAGAACTCGTCAACTTTTATCTGACTCCCATCCACACGATGTGATCATTGTCTCTGTAGCCGGAGATGGTGTTGTCGGTGGTACTGTTGATGTTCGCTGGGCGTCCAGTGTTGCTGCATCGCTGATGAGTTGTGCAATTGTTCCTGCTCTTAACCCTAAACGTACACCCAGAATACACCAGATTCTGACGACCCAATCTAACGATGGTTAATCTGTACATTTGACATTTTTGCAAAGGTGTGATCATTTGTGAGCCTTCATTTTATACTACTCAATCTAGAAAGTATCGTTAAGTAGTGATATATGTTCACCCTTGACTCGTTACAATATCCCTAATAGTTAATGAATTATGTTCACACATCTTGAAAAACAACAGATGCAAATATACATTCGGTGACAACAGTAAATCTGAATCAGATAAAAATAAAAGCATCAAATCCCTTCAAGAAATCCCCGCGAAAAACGGTTAATTTGTCGATTAATTTGTTCTTTCATCGTTTTGGGGGGTTAAATGCTACCAACTAAAGCAAAAATTGAACGAACAAAATAATCGACTTTTGAAGAGATTTCTTAAAGGATTTTGGCGCTTGTAATTACTGTGGCACACATAACAGATTTTCCATTTCTTATGTTGGCATAACTGATGAACACTAAGTGGTTGGTATGGCGGTTTAAGAATGTAAGCAGTTCAGAAAACCTTATGATTTCTAGATGTTACTGATTCATGGGCTTTGGCTGATGTTAATTCAGATATAAATACACCGTTTACACATGATGAGGTTAAAGGGGCAAATTCTACAGCTAACATCTCCAGGAGCAGATAACTTGTGTTGTGAGATGTTTAAAAATTATTCGCGTTATTCGCGTTATTCGCGATCTTTTGAATATGTACTGGGATTCTCGTTTTATTCGTAAGGCAAAGAGATATGTAAAAAATATACCTGTACCAAACCCAGGACGCTCCAAGACCCCCCTCCCCACTTCCAGTACAGTACACAGCTGTTGTGTTGTGGATGTAAAATTATGCAAAGAATAATCACCAACCCTTTGAAACTATCAGCTCTTATCCAGTACTCATTCTGGGTTTTGAAAAGGTCGCTCGTACACTACAGACAGCAGAATCTCAGAAAATAGTTCAATCAGAATTACATTCTGTAAGTATTCATTGACATTGAAAAGGGTAGGCCTTTCAAATTGCAAACAATTGGTATAACAGATAACAGGGTGATTCATGTGGGTATTGAGACAGAATTTACTGGCTTGCACATCATATTTAATGGAAGTCCACATGACAAGACAAGATGTATTCAGTAATTAGGCCTCAAGCCCATAATACAAAAATATATACATGTTATAGAACCTGCATGCATGTAGGTATGCTATGTATGTAGCATTGACACGTGTAATGTGTATAAATAAATACAGTCAAATACTTATGCTTAAACAACCAAAGGTTCTGCTCTTATACACCTAATTATCAGCAAACATTTTCCAATAGATATTATAATATTTTTATCTGTTGATGACATTAATGATAAGGATGTTAGATAATTTGAGCATATCTTGGGCAATTAATGAGAACATGATATTCATTTTCAATAAAGGATTTATGAAGGGAATTGAACAACAATTGTTTTATTAGTATGGATGCTGTCGAAGCATATGCCAAACAAATGGGCCAAAAGAGAAGAGGAACCTGTTGATTCTCTTTCAGAGTGGCTTTAAGTCAGTGCGTGCTGTTGACATTGGTGGAATGCACAAACTGAAAAAGGGGAAACAGTCTGGCTGTTCAACATGAAAAGTTTGTAGTTGTTCCTTCTGACAAGGACTCTTATACTATCAATTCATTATTTGTTTGATCAAAGAACTTGGTATAAGTGACAGATCAAATAATGCTACATATAAAGTTAGTATTTTAACTGAGGAAGAAATCTGCCCAAACATCAGTACCATCAACTTTTGGCTTGACTCCAAAAGCTGAATAAATGTCGATTCCCCTTTTGTACTGGATGCCAACGTTTCATAAAAAACCTTACAAAGAGAGATGTATTTCTGGGTCAAGCAACTGTACCACCAAATCCCTGTCTCAACGATTAACCATTATCCTTAATACCTTCAAGGAAGGACTTTCTTAATAGTCACAGAAAGTATTTGAGACAAGTGGAATTAATACCATATGATTTGGTTGGTTGGTTTGTTGTTTAACGCCGCACTCAGCAATACTCCAGCTTTGTGACGGCGGTCTGTAAATAATAGAGTTCAGACAATACAGTGATTAATATCATGAGCATCGATCCACGCAATTGGTGAGGTGAGGTGAGGTGAAATTGGGTTTAAAGTCGCGTCCAAAATTATTGCACTTATATAGCGACGTGCATGTACGTGTGTGTGTTTGTGTGGCTGCTTGTACTAGTCCGGACTGATGCCAATTTATAGTGCTAGCTCACTGAGATACCATGCCGCAGTTTAACATGAATACCCCACTCAGACACAGTATACTGACTCCGAGCCGACCAGCCCTTGTTTTAGCCCCTTAATGCCGAGCGATAGACAGGGTAACAACAAGTACCATCTTTTAACGTCTTTTGGTATGACGCGGCCGGGGATCGAACCCCGGACCTTCCACTCTCCGGGCGGACGCTCTACCACAAGACCACGGAGGCGGTCTCCACGCAATTGGGATCGATGACATGCATCAACCAAGTCAGCAAGCCTGACCATCCGATACCGTTAGTCCCCTTTTACGACAAGCATAGTCACCTTTTACGGCAAGCATGAGTTGCTGAAGACCTATTCTACCCCGCAATCTTCACGGGTCAATACCATATGAATACTCAAAAACTCAACAGAGTTTTGCTTGTCCGTGTCCTGCAATCTATGCTGGTTGAAAAACGTTATTCGATTGGTTTGTATCCCGAAATGAACAATTTTCTTGATAAGTATGTAATTTTTCTCAATTCCTATTTTTAAAACGTGCCATTTCGTGCGAAATGGTTATCACTTTAATTATATACTAACTGCGTTGGTTTCATGTATCAGAACAACTTCGATTTAATTGTATTTTTTCTCATTCTGCCAACCAGGAGGGTTCGACTACCACTCGAGTACTAATTAGTAAAGTTTGCATGTTACTGTGTGGATACACAATAAGTGTTTTCAGATTTTCGGATGTTATTGAGTAAACCCGACGGATTCTAATGAAATATCTGCGCATTGAATACATAATAACATCCGCAAGTCTGAAAGCACAAAATGTGTTTTCAGAATTGATTTTATTCCATGTTCAAAGTTCATGTTATGGGCTTGGAAGTCTTGTATACGTTTGAAGTAGAGAGTGAACCAGATTTATGTACGTTACAGTCAGATTGTGAAACCAGTCATTTCGTGAAACGTTTAAAACTTTCAGTCTACACTCACGAAGGGTCAACATGAGTACTATCTTCTGTCCAAGTAAGAAGTACTTCAGTGTGCTAATGTTGAGAAGTTAATCAAGAAGAATCAATCACCAAATGAACCTAAACTCTACTTCGTCACAATAGAAGATACCTTCGACATTATTAAAATCGTGAACATTGACACTGCACATGGTGGTCGCAACAGAATGATACATGATCTGCAAAGCAAATATGCCAACATCTTGAGACACTGTAGAACTGCTCAAATCTTTATTGCACAGCTCCAAAGCATGCGAAAACGACCCATGACGTAGTGAAGCCTATCTTGACTGGTGAGTTCATTTCTCGGGGACAAGTCGATCTCATTTCCATGCAGTCCATCTTCAGACAGAACAGACCTCCAGTGAGTTTTGGCCCATAATGAGGTAAGGTGAAATGGGGTTTAACGTCGCGTCCAAGATTATTGCACTTATATAGCGACGTGCATGCGCGCGCGCGTGCGCGCGTGTGTGTGTGGCTGCTTGTACTAGTCGGACTGATGCCGATTTATAGTGCTAGCTCACTGAGATACCATGCCGCAGTTTAACATGAATACCCCACTCAGACACAGTATACTGACTCCGAGCCGACCAGTCCTTGTTTTAGCCCCTTAATGCCGAGCGACAGACAGGGTAACAACAAGTACCATCTTTTAACGTCTTTTGGTATGACGCAGCCGGGGATCGAACCCCGGGACTTCGGCTCTCCGGGCGGACGCTCTACCACTAGACCACGGAGGCGGTCGACCCATAATGAAACACCAGAGCAAGCACCTTCATCTGAAACAACTGATTCATCTGTTTCTGTGACAACTGAGCTTGACCAGAGACAAAAAGTGTGTGCTCCGGTGCCAGAGCTTCTAAGGTGTTGCAAGCAGAACGCATAGTGATGAGAAGTCGCATTATATAATTGCAGGTGAAACAGGGGACATTGTTGCTGTACATATACAAGAGGTCGATCGTGGCAGAGGGTAACCTAGAAATACCCTTGGTGTTAGGAAAGTAAATGATCACTACACTGTTGCAACAAAAAGCGGTATCCTGAATGGCACCTACTCAAGAAATCAATTTGACATTTGTCCTCAGAAGCTCCTCACTGACACTGACATCAACAGAACAACACTTGTCTCACTCAGAGAAGCAGTGCGACATATTCATCCATTTGTGGTGGAGAAGGCTCTGTCAAGTGTGTAACTGCAGTTGGCCTCAGAAGTGTCGAACAAGCAGATGCAAGTGTTACAAAGCAAACCTGAAATGCAACAGCCGCTGTCACCATAACTAATTGATAACTCTGTGATCACCATTGCTTGAATTGCTCCAATAAAAGATGTGGAACTTACTTATCTTCGTATTTTTTCACATATTAGATCTAGATAACAGTTTCATCATTTCGTCAAATGTCTGCTTTTAATTTTCAGTCATTTCATGAAACGACTGAAAGGTTCACAATCTGGCTGAAACATGTACATAGATAATATATTTTATGAATGCTTCACTTGTTATCATGATTGTTTACAGAACGGGGAAGGAAGCAAGGGAAGCAGGAGGGAAGCAGTTAGTTGCTTCCATTTCAACTGATCCTGTTGTTTTTGTTTGTAACATTTTGTAACAACTTATCTATACTCTTCAAACAAAATAAACGCAATACGGATATTTTTGGCTATAAAAGCAAAATTAGCGGACCAAGAGGTGAAAAATGAAGAGGTTTAATGTGTTGTAGTGTCAGTGACACATTGTCCGGATCAAAATTATCACAAGGACATGCAAACCATTAGTCGGGAATCACGAGTGATCCTGGGACAGTCAGGCTGGTTAGGTCTCATCCTCAGCTCAGGGCCCTTGCCCCCTCTACACGCAGCCCAGACAGCGAATGGGACTTCTCCCAGGAAGCGCTGCCTAGCCAAACCCACCCAGAACTTTTCGGAGAATGTGAAGACTCATCAACGCTGCAGCCTTCTGCATTACCCAGATTGTCAGAAGGGCAGTATTCCCGGCAGCAAACCCGGGTACTCCCCCGATGGCAGTCAACAGATTGGGAGGTACCAAACCTAAGGCACCGAGAACAATGGGGAGTCGGACAGCTTGGTACCTGGGATGCAAGTGTGACATTCTGAAAGCGAGGTCTGCATATTTGCCATGTTTTTTTTTCTCAATCTTGTCAATCACACTACTCTAAAAATTGACAGAAAATTCAATGATATAAATGATTTCATTGGATTTATCAAAAAGGACAAGATCAGGTTCGTTGGCCTGGATATGTCTGAGGCTGTATTCGGGCCTATTTCAAAGGATTTTGTATTTATCATTTTCCATGACGCCCTATACATATTCCGGGTCGAACCATAGGTGGACCTTTGTGTCAAAATCACAAGCATGGCGAAGACGGTAATAAAATGATCGAGCTACACCATCATGTCGCTTAAGATACTGTGTTTGTGCCTAAGCTGGGCATCCACTGACAATGTGTTGGACAGTCTCATTACATTCATTACATAATCTCTATTTCATATTTACATTTTGATGCAAAATCTTACATTGACGGTTTCGAGTGGGAAGTGACTGGTCCTGAGCAGCAAACAGAAAGCCTTCAGTTTCACTTTTCAGGCCAGACAACTTCATCCAAGCGAAGGACTCTGCAGGATTGCTGATCTTCTCAACGCACTGCACATGAACTGAATATAATGATAAAGTTCCCACATTTACAGCATCTGTACCCGCTTTGTTGGCTACTGGGTTCAGATGGCTATAACAAGCTGTGATATTGTGAATGGATATTTTATTAGATACAGCGATCGCAATGGCAAATATACAAATCACCATAAAATATGTTATTTAAAGTTATTGAATAAATATCGTAATTGTTTTTAAGAACGATATTCACAGAACATTGTCTAAGATTAATCATAATGTCTTAAAATGATAATTCTGCAATGAAGAAAAACTCGGTGATTGACGGAAAAGACTAAATGAAGTGCCTGAAAATACCCCCTCTTTCGTGTAAAAAAATGTTCTCGACTGACTGAAATACCTGTGAATCAAGTATAGAGTTCTAAAATATTAAGCTTGAATCAACATCACTATTCGCTCTTTACTCCAGTAAATAATGCGATTTTAGTGTTAAAGAACGCATGACTTTTGTCAGCATGTTCATTATTCGTTTCGTTGCATGGAAATCATGTAGCAATGTTCCGCTTCCGGAGTTCCTTGAACTAGATAACCTAAGGAGCCCGGCAAAGTAAAGTATAGACTGAAAACCCCCCGTCAAGAAATGGTTATTGGATGGTGATGTTTTTTGTTTGTTGTTTAAGGCCGCACTCAGCAATATTCCAGCTATAGTATATGTTTTGGACCTCGAGTTTGAAGTTAGTTCAGCCAGGAAACGTTTTGATAACGTTTGTGATACTTTGCTTTGATTCAAAGTTTCAAGTGTGTACTTTCATATGCCCGACAGTTTATTTTTTTCTGAATACAGTCCACCGTAAAAAGAACATTGGGGCTTGTAACGCACTTATTAGCAGCTACAAACTGTGTGGTCACTATCTGTGTCATAGTCTTTCTTTAATGCAGTATGGTGACACTCGTAGTGTCAATACATCTTATGGTCCTTCGCTTGGATTTAGTCGTCTGGTTTGAAGAGCGAAACAGAAGGCGTTCCGTGTGCTGCTCAGGACCAGTCCCTTTACACTCGAAACCGTCAATGTGTTATTTGCATCAGGATCACCCAAACCCTCTTTGCTGCATTTTTATAAATTTAAATCTGTATATGCTACCACTACTACTACTACTACTACTACTACTACTATTACTACTACTACTACTACTACTACTACTACTACTACTACTACTACTACTACTACTACTGAGCAATTAGAATTAGAGTTAGAGGAAGGGAGTAATTGTGTTTCTTCCTTTTGATTTTGTACATGTACAGTAAAGTGTTGGAAAAAAATCCATAAACTATGTAATTAAAACTTCAGATGATCAATATTCAAGTAAGTGTATCTCTTCCATTAAATTCTGCGCATTGCTCTAAACTCCAATTACATAAGAAGAGACAGCAAATTAAGTTCATTTTGTTATGATATGTCGACAGGTAGGTATATCAATAGTTAACGCACATACACATAAATCATCAAAAATAAATTTGCTAATGTCAGAAACAGAAAACGCCCCCGTGTTAACAGGCAGAACACTCTTCTTCAGAAAACATAAAAACACTTCTGGATACATTTGTTGGTCTGTCGGGAACATGGATTACCTCCTCTTGAAGTAGTTGAACAGGGGCATCTCATTGAATAAGAGTGTATCACCGTCAAGAAGGGAAACGCTTAATGAGAGACACTTCCAGGTGTAAATAGGTACTGCCATGCATACACTTCAGAATGGTCAGATATCAAAAGTAATAATAACCCGTGAATACTGAACAAATTATAAAAAAAACAAACATGAAACCTGACGAAAGGAAATGCATCCAGCTGTGTCAATATCATATATAGCAGCACCTGTAGCCTACGTAACTGAACGTCAACTCACCCTCTGAACCGGGGACGTGATACCTGACAAGACAGTGGGAACAGTACATGAAAACACCAAAGTCGTTCAAAGTAGGTAACTACAATTACTCCTGAATGATATACATGTTCCGATATTTCATGCTCATCTATATTTGATAACCTAAGACGATAAGATTCTAGTGTAGACAATAGGTATTACTGTATTTATATCATAGTATTATACTTTCACGTAACTATCAACATAAAATAATATACTCTATTATTTATACTATAAGGCAATCAATCTTAGAATAAGTACCCAGCACACCATCGTCATGCGAAGAAGAGGCTGAATGGGATCGAATGGACGAGCTCTGTGCCTCTTCCGACTGCCTGTCCTCGTGCCCCATTGTCATGATGCTCTGTCACTTGTTTGAATAGGCCAAATTCGATAATTCGTGAACGGGATATTGCTGGAATAGTACTGACGTTACACAACATGCTCTCATGCACACACCACTACACATCATATGACCTTAACAGTAAAGTAGTGAAATATCAATGATACATTCACCAGAGGTGAACATAAAGAAGCAAATGAATCTAGCCATCAATGTCAGACCTTGAGCTATGCATGGAAAAGCAAGCGAGTGGACCAAAGGGGTAAGGATTTATGGCAATACGAGATGACCGTTTCTTTATTCAATTCTTTATTTTCATCATAACGTTACATTATCGAGGTACTTGAGAACAAGTTCGTGTTGTGCTGACGTAAGCAAACGTCACTTGGTACTGGTAAGAAAGTATGTGATCAAGACTGCAGCATTATGAGACTAATAAAAAGGTTCCATTTTTATATGGTGATCACTTTAAGGCAATTGCAATCTGTATTATGAAACATGTGATGGTGTGCGTCATAACCTACTTCGACCACTGGAAGAAGCATTCTCTTTTGAAATATATTAGTATTGCTCGTCTTGGGGACATTCTAAGGAATATTATAGGAACATGTGGGGTTGTCTACTTTTCAATCTCAGGTTGCACTCATTCGTACCTGAATGATTCGAAAGAAAGTTGGTCGTTCTCAGCACTGCCACCTGACAGTTTACACGTATTGAAATTACCGCCATCGTGATATCAGTTGAGATAATATAATCTTTTCTAATCCATGGGTGAAATGGATCGTGGCCTTTACCTTCACTCACGTTAGCTGCTATCGGTAGGGCAAGGCATTCTAACCTGTTTTGCGATCACCCAGTGTTTGGAGTATAGGTTCTTGCAATGGGGCTTTAGGAATGTCCTTCGTTAAGGAATGACTGTTGGTATACATGTATAATTTAATGCACAATGTAAGACAAGATCCAATTCGAAGAACGTTATGTAAGATGTGAAAAACGGTAGAATAAACTATCTTAATCAGCTGAGGTTTTTCTCTTATATCATAATGTGTTTAGTTAACAGACCTATTAGATACAGGTATCTCCCCATTTGTAATGTAAAATATACTTTTCCTCTCTAAAGGCGACTTTGTTTGAAGATTCTTAGGCCTCACATGTATTTTCCAGACTGCGTATGCTTTTTCAGCCAAGTGCACATGAAACCGTCAGAGATGGCACACAGTTATTATGCTTGCATTGTTTTCTCGAATCGTCGCATTCAAATGGACAAAACGTTAGAATGAACATTGATTGAACATTATAAGTTTTATGTATATATGTTAGTGTGACTGAGTTGGGTTTGACGCCGCTTTGAACATTATTCCAGTTTAATGACGGCGTGTCAGGTTAATTGGGAGGAACACACCACTTTGGTGAAGCCCACGCGGAGGTGTGTGGTGCAGATAAACCTAGAAACGTAATCGGGGCGAACCGGGATTCGAATCCACAAACATAGCGTTCAGGCGGGTCCAAGGTTAAGCAACTCTGCAGTTGTGTGGGTCCGTGCGTGCGTGCGTGCGTGCGTGCGTGCGTGCGTGTGTATGTGCATGAGGGCGTATGTGTGCAATAAAGTTATTCTCAACATGGCTGAAAGTAAGCGGGTTAATAACATTCATACAATGCACATACAAATCACTTCTTGTACATGACAGCATTTTTTACATAATTTAGACAAGGGGTAATTTTGGTCATCGGTTTCTGCGTACTTTAGGGTAAATAATTTTTCTCAAAACATTTCCTGGCGTCACCCTACCCTCCACCCATAATTCCAAACTTTCGACCCCTTATTGACACCACACTATATTATTGTTGTTGAAGTCATGATCGAAAAGAATAAAATATATCTATAAAATGTTTTTAAAAAAATCAAAATAAAACATAACAGCATTAGAACTACATCGAGCCTTCATCAGCTTCTTTGGTTTCCTGGGAAATTTCAAGACGAAAATAACTTTGGTGTCAGTTGGTTTCCATGCGTGAAACCAGACAACTTGTTTCGTGTAGGGTTAGGGATACATATGGTCTAATTGGTTTCTGGTGTAACTGAGACATGAATGACATATGGAAGCTTCCATCACTGAATACAGACAGGAAGTCTATATAATAAAATTACCAATGGGTTTCTGACAAGCTAGGAACCAATCCTTATCATCTGTGGAACATTTTTGTGACAGCCTTTGGTGTTTACATTTCACAACTTTTGAGATACAATCGAGCATGCTCTTTCTACCAAGATTTCAAAGAGCGCCATACGAGAAGTTGTTTGATGAAGGTTACAACATTCAAGGCCTCAGTAAAGCTTCCAAAGGGTTTTATGGCAGACATGTGGAGGGCATTTCACAATTTGTCGCATCAGTGACAAGAATGATGTCTGGTGCAATTCCCTATTTTGACTTGTACCATATGTTTACGTGAACAATTGATTTTAGAACAGTTGACTTGCCTTTGCATGTGGTTGTAACGGTTGCCACCGGTAGGGAAGAATACGCGCACCTTTTCGCGAACACCTGGTATCATCACTATTTGATAGGGATTCATATAACACATGCTCATGATACAGTCGGAATCGCACAATCGACTCTGCTTAGTGCGGAGATTACTATTGGATATGGAAAGGGTTTTGTCGCTTTATATACAGCATTGAAAACATTCCAACGCATTCCCATCATCATGAATGCGACTCTGAACAAATAATTTCAAGAATAAGTACTTTTCCAGCACTAATTAAATTTTCAATGTGTATAAAACCAATATCACTTGTCATTTGTTTAAAATATCTGAAATAATGCTTAGTTGAAGATACACTGATATACATACAATGATTTAGAGAATTCCCACTTTACAAACGAACAAACACTCACACATGTTATCTATGATGTGTTTGTACAACCGCCGAAGAAGCTTCATGTTAATCTAGCTATCTTGACAGCAAATAACTTTTTATCCGCACGTTTTATCCAAAAGTTGTGTTGACATGGATAACTGTAATCGTATGCAAACTGTTAATGCCTTAAAAAAAACATCATCATGGATACACGTCATCCACCGTGTAGGGTTAAAATAATGTAATAACGCCACAGAGATGCTCATCATTTTAGTCAAAGATGTTTCATAACGTATTTTGTGTGTGCATGTTTGCAGCATGAATAAGATAGCGCTTCATCAATGTCCAGTTAAAACTGAAAGGTTTGGCATCACTGTTAAGACATTCATTTAATATCATGGTAGGAGGCTCATTCGCCTTTATGAATGTCGTAATTTAAACCATTTCTACTCGGAAATACGCGTAATGTTCGTGCAAGTTAGTGCCACATTCCGCACCTAATTTACGTACGCACACAAATAATACATTACTCCAACGTTATCGTTGCCAATCATTATTGTAATATTTTGGCCACTTTTAGTAGCCGATTAAATGTGTTAAAATGGACGTATGCCTTCAACCTTTATCTCTGCAAGAGAAGGCATGGGGGCATTAGACAAAAACGAAAATGTCGAAAATAGTACATTTAGGTATTAATTTGAAGATATGTTTGATACATATGCCAACAATGCAATTGAATTATGTGTAATTGTCTTTGCGGGGAGTACCTGTCACAAATAATAATGAACAATCACAATAGTTTTCATCACCATTACACATTGTGATATAGTATGTTTACATATTGCTCTTGTGTACTGACTATTTAGAATTACAGGAATGACTGCTTTTTGTTATGAGTTACTGATCACGACAGCTGGTCCTCTCTGACATGTACTTCGGATAACGAGTTTCAGCCAAGAATGACTTTCCAATTCCTTTGCAAAAACATTTATTTGCTTTCCAAGGAATATGAACACCTACCTAAATAATATTATAATTTCAAGCACCAAGATTAACAGCCACATTACGCAATCTCTGTGTGTAATGTACTGAAAGGCATTTGTCAGTTTGTTTTTGTGTATTCGAAACGTATATATCTTTATTTATCTTATTTTAGATTGAATAATACACCTCTAATCAAAATGCCGTGTTGCAAAACTTGAAAGTGAGATATCTTTTCCTCAGTAATTACAACCAAAAAGTGATGACTGGTTTGTTTTTAAAAGAACCAACACATTCTGTGTGGGTTAATGCACAACGTGACTTGTGTGGGCGTGAGTAAGCCCGCAAAGCCATATATCATAGAATAAACATGGTTTAGAAGAGGAAGAGAGAGGTGCTTTGATATGTTACACAGTGACAATCTGACCCAGGTTGGTGTTCATTGTAGCCACACTGTTCATGTCATGAACATATCAGAGGGGGATGTGCTTATTCAAAAATAGAAATCTGAACGGAACGAAAGGAGGATTTCACGTCATAGGCATACACGTGTAGATTGAACATAACATCTAAAAATGTTTAATTCCTAAACCTGTAAAACTTTGAGATACAATTGTAATAAATCAAAGTTTACTTTTATCCTTTGATTAGAATAACAGGTTTTGGTGTTTTCGCATACTTTGATTGCTGTAACAGGTGTCGCAGTGATGTCTTTATTGGGCTAAATAACACAATGCATCTGTGTATACTGATTGCAACAAAATACTTTATGCTTAACCACACTGGGATTAGTATGGATATCCAAGAAGATGGAAATGGCCAGCATTGATATGATTTTGTTATCATACGACTATGCAATTAATATTACAAAAGGAAGACGTTAATACAATGATATTCATTATTTGAATGCACCTAAGCCATATCATGCATATACAACACAATGACTTGCAGGTGCCATGGAGAAATGGATCTGTGTTGGAAACTTACAGGTGTCGTTTAATTAAATGTCATGTAATCTTTCATTACTATAACCACTAGGCTACCCGACCGCCCCTTGTCATACCATGAACATGTGGCTGAAATGTATAGGCTCCCTGATTATATGCATTGTGTAGATACTGCGGAACATAGGAAAGATTGGGCTTGAACACAGCGTTTTATGACAGTAGTGCAACAGATGAATCCATTCCATTGAACAGAGGACAATGGTGGAGTGTAGATACTGCAAATTCATTATTTAATAACCTCATCTTTAATTCCTTGATCTAAACCTGCTAGATACGCCTGGTTTGTGTACAAGATTTAGCGAAATTAGTTCCCCGATACTTGTTGTAAGAGGCGACGCATGGGACCGGGTGGTCAGGCTTCCCGACGCGGATGATGCATCGAAGTTCGATGCATCAAAGTTCATGATGTCAATCACAGAACTGTGTGGTCAATACTCGATTGTGTTTACAAACCGCCGTCAAATAACTACACTCTTGCTGGGTGCGGCGTTAAACAACAAACAAGCATTATGAACAGATTCTCATCGTCATTCGCAATACAAAACGTATGATATGCTACCCGAACTGCGGTTGATAACTGTTTAACACTATGTTCAACAAACAATCACGTGTTCAGTCTTTAATCAGAGGATAAGAAAAACTACAATGAATTCTCAATTTTGTTTGAGGTTGAAATGAATAAGACACCTACATAGCATTTAAATAACACAACACATGACATCTTTATCTCTATAACATAACTAATGCAAACTTGGACAAGCATGAGAAGCATTAAGCAAATTTTAAGGTATTGTGAATTCAAAGAAACAAAACGTAAATTGACTCTTCCAGTAATGATATTTTGAATTAACAAAATGTGTTACATTTAGAAGAGATCACGATCAATAAACTCAAAACTATATGTGTGCGCATTGAATGTGATAATTTTAGGTTCTCGGAGATTTTTTGTTAAAATAAATACCGTCTCGAAAGAAAAATGACGTCTTCAAAACGCGAAGAACAATGTATGCGACACTAACCCTGGGAGGAACACCACCGTGGTAATGCAAATTGTTTTCGTTGCTAGGCCTCTGCTGTTCTACAATGAACATAACCAAGGCACCAAGTCCTTTGCTTGCCGCAGACCAACACAACATCTACCCTCCCCGGACGGGACACAACCCCCAAAAGCACGAAAATTTGTGCTTTACTAAGAAAGTGTTTTCCAAATATAACATGAGTCATAATCATATTTAGTCCTTGAGAACCACATTTTTTGTCTTTTAATTTTACTTGTGTCGAATTAATTTATAAAAAATCGTCAATTAGATTAATAGGGGAAGAGTTTATTGGTGTTTCTAAAATTTCCTTTTGATTTTGTATAGTAACGTTTTGGACGAAAAACCCATAAACCATGTATTTAAAAAGTTCTAACGTTCAATATTTAAGCGAGTGTATCTCTTCCTCTAAATTCTGTGCACTGCTCTGAACTCCACTTACACAAGAGATAACACTTAAGTTCATTTTGCTTTGGTATGTCGACAGGTAGGTGAATGATTGGTTAACGCACATACACATAAACAATAAAATATATTTTCCTTATGACAGAAACGGAATACGTCTACATGTTACCAGTCTGATAACTCTTCTTCAGAAAGGATAAAAACTTCTTGATACATTTGTTGCTCTGTCGGGAACATGGATTACCTCCCCTTCACGTAGTTGAAAAGCGGCATCTTGTTATGATAATTGAATAAGATCGTATGACCTTTGAGGTACAAGCAGGGAGACACTTAACCATAACTTCAAAAGTGAAAATAAATACTGCCATGAATACATGTCATGTCGGTCAAATATTAACTTCGATGCTTATTAATCCGTGTTTATTGAACAAATAATAACAAATATGGAAGGAAATGCATCTAGCTGTGTGAATATGATATATATTAGCACCTTTAGACTTCGTAATTGAATATCAACTCGGGAAAAAAACACACGGGCACATATTGTCACATATGGAACATATTTAACACAGTACTCAGTCACTGGTTTGCCTGGTCGTGATTCGATTATTTACGAAGGTAATATTGCTTGAATATTACTGACGTTAAACAACATTACTCATGCACACGCTACTAAATATCACATATCGACATAGATGACGTTAACAGTAAAGCAGCGAAATAGCAATGATACATTTACCAGAAGTGGACATAAAGACACAAATGAACCTAGCTCGTCGTCGATGTCAGACCTTGATCTATGCATGGAAAAGAAGAAAGTGAACAATAGGGATAAAGATTTATGAGAATACAAGATGACTGTCTCTTTCAATTAGTTATTTTCATCTTGACGTCAAGCATACTCTGTGTCCTAGCATTTATTGTGCATTACATTATCGAGGTACTTGAGAACAAATTCGGTTAATGCTGACGAAAGGAAACGTCTCATGGTGCTGGTTAAATCAGTAGTTTATCAATACTTCAACATTATGGGACTAATAAAAAGGTTCCAAATCCTTTATGGTGAACACTTTAAGACAATTGCAATCTGCACATCCAACTATGAAAAATGTGATGGTGTGCGTCATAACCTGCTTCTACCTTTCGAAGAAGCAGCTCTTTCAAATAGAGTGACATTAAAGGAATATTTATTGAAACATGTGGGTTTATCTACAATTACGTCCCATGCTCATTCGTACCTAAAGCATTCCAAAGTAAGTTGGTGGTTCTGAGCACAGACACCTTACAGTTTACACTTACTGACATTGCCGCCATCGTGATATCAACTGAGATAATATAATCTTTGGGTGAAGTGTATCGTGGCCTTTACCTTCACCTTCACGTCAGGTGCTATCAGTAGGGGAAGGCACTCTAACCGGATTCGGGATCACCCAGTGTTTTTGACAACACTTTGCGAGCGTACGTTCTTGCAATGGGATTTTAGGAATGACCCCGCTTAAGAATGATTGTTAGTATACATATGTAAAATAGTAGGCCTGCAGAGCAAATCAATTCTTTCGAATCATTTTCCGGCATCTCTCAATCCCGTCAGCCAGAATTCCAAACCTTCAGCCTCTTGATAGTGACACCACAGTATATCATTGTTGTTGACGACATGAGGATACTAAGAGTCTCTCATTACTGTGCTAGTTTTATTTGCTGAAGAGACTGTTTCTTCTCTCGAACTATCGCCCGCTCGGCACCCGTTTCGTAAAATCAGTTTGAGACGAACACTGCAAAATAGGTTAGTTTTGATTTCTTCATGAGGTACTTTCTGATGGGTGAAGTCAGTGTTAAAAATACAACGTCGGAAAGGATAAAATAAAACTATAAAATGTTCAAAATGTGATCAAAATAAAACATAACAACGTTAGAACTACATCAAATCTTAATCAGCTTCTTTGGTTCCCTGCAAGATTTCACGAAAGACAAAATGTTGGTTTCAGTTGGTTTCCATGCTTGACACAAGACTAGTAGTTTCGTGTAAGTTTAGGAATACATACTGTATAATCTTTATCATCAAATCGCCATTAGGTTTCAGACAAAGTGGGAACCAATCCTTTTCCTCTGTGGATCATGCACCTTGCTGTGAGATACAAGAATACCAACATCCCGACACATTCTCAACATTATCAATGGCATCTGAACAAATAATTGCATAAACACGAGCTTTTCAAGTAATAATTAATTGTTTATAAAACCAATACAATTTGTCATTTGCTTGAATACACACTGGTATACCCACATTGACTTCAAGATTCCCACTTTTCAAACGTACACACACTCGCAGACATCTTGGAAATGTTATCCATAATGTGTTTGCACAGCAGTTGGAAAGGCTTCATTTTAAGTTAGCTATCTTGACAGGCAATAAATATATCGCACGTTTTATCAAAAGGTTTTGTTGACTTTGGTAGCTGTATTCGTATGCAAACCGTTGATGCCTGCAAAAACCCTGATCATGCATGATCGTCATCATCCACGGTGTAGGGTTAAAATAACGCCACAGAGATGTTCCATTATTTTATTTAGTGTTTGTTTGTTTGTGTGTGTGTGTGTGTGTGTGTGTGTGTGTGCGCGCGTGCGGCATGATATATATAGCGTTTATCAATACCGAGTTAAAACTGTAAGGTTTGGCATCGCTGTTAAGACATTCATTTTATAACATGGTAGGAGGCTCAGTCGTAATATCGTAATCCAAACCATTTCGTACTCGGAAATCTGCGTAATTTTCGTGCAAGTTAGTGCCACTTTTCGCACCTAATTTACGTACGCACACAAATAATACATTAATCAAACGTTATCGTTGCCAATCATTGTAATCATACTTGGGCTACTTTTAGAAGACCGATTCAATCAGTAAATATAGACGTATGCCTTCAGTGTTTATCTCTACAATGTTTATCTCTTATCATTATACAAAAACGATAATGTCGAAATTTGTGCATTTAGTTATTAACATATGCCAACTATGTAACTGAATTATGTGTGATTTTCTTTCCGTGGAGTACCTGTCACAAAGAATAAATGAATATCAGTCTCATAGTTAACAATAGTTTCGTATCATATATTTTCATGATCATTACTCTTTTAAATGATGCAGAGATATACTATATTTACATCTTGCTGTTGTATGCTGACTACTTAGAATTACAGGAATAACCGCCTTTTGTTGTGAGCTACTGATCAGGAAAGCCCGTCTTCGCTGATATAAATATCGTTTTATCAATTTCCACCAAGAATGACTTTCCAATGTCCTTGCAAAATACATTTATTGCTTTCTAAAGAATATAAACACCTACGTAAATAACATTATAATTTCAAGCACTTCGGTTAGCAGCCAATGTACACATTCTGTATTCTGTATTGTACGAGATTATATTTGCCAGTCTTCCAATAAGATTTAAATAGTGACAATACGACCTAGATTGGTGTTCATTGTAGAATGGACACACTCGTCTTGTCAAGAACATATCAGAGAGGATATGAAGTCAACTATAGAAATATTAGTCTGATTTGAAGACGTATGTAATGGTATAAAAGATATTCAAGACATGTTTGGCCTTGTCTAAATACTAAACGGAACAAAACTTTAGCGTGGGGGTATGACATCACTTCATAACCATCTCCAAAATGTGTTGATTCTTAACATGTTTCGATTATGAATACCTTTTTGTGTTTTGTACCTTTTTGTGTTTTGTACAGTATGCTATTACTTTGTAATTGTATCTTGACACGTTTAATCCTGTCAGTAGACAGAATGATATGTTGGCGTATAAGTTTGCTGGTGCGAGAAGTTATATTTAATTATTGTGTTTTGTGAAAGGTTTGAAATATGCGAAAATTCAGCAATATGACAACGGTTTGTTAATAATCGAATCTGAATAAGACAATTCAGTGACATCATGACAATCGACCTACACAATCAAGTCAGTTAGTCTCACCACTTGATCCCGCTTGTCGCCTCTTAAGACAAACATTTGTTGCTGAAGACAAATGTTAATCCTTATCTTCACGTGGTACTTGGAATGGTGCCGTGACTGCAGAAAGAATATTGTGTGAACTTGAGGCGGAGACAAAAAAAAATTCAATAATTCAATTTTGTTTATACTGAGTGCAACAAAATACGTTATATTTAACCACACCAGAATAAGTCTGCATACCCATAAAGACACACATCATCAGCAATGATATGACTCTGTCATCATAAGTGAGGCATAAGAACATATGAGAGTCGAGTCTCTCGTCATACCCGCAATACCACCAAAATGATCTAAATCTAAACACGTTTAGTTCTTTAACTTCAATTGGCCCTCTTTATATGGTCTTTATATTGTCAATATATGCGTGTTCGGATCAGAGATCAGTAACAAATATGTTTGTGTGCATACAATGTCTAGTGTCTAGGATTTGATGTATACCGTGTAGTTATAATACTATGAGTGATTGAGTGAGTGAGTGAGTGAGTTTGATTTTACGACGCTTTTAGCAATATTCCAGCAATATCATGGCGGGGGACACCAGAAATAGGCTTCACACGTTGTACCCATGTCGGTATTCGAACCCGGGTCTTCGGCGTGACGAGCGAACGCTTTAACCACTAGGCTACCCGACCGCCCCTATAATACTTTGAACATATGGCTGCAGTGTAGAGCTCCCGGATTTCATGCACAATGCAGATACCTCAGATCATAAGATTGGACACAGCGTTGTATGACAGTAGCGAAACAGAAGAATCCATTCCCTTGAACAGGGGACAACGGTGGAGTGTTACATCATTGCTGCTCCACGTGTATTGAAGAACGTCGATCCACCGATGAAGATCCACGGTTGTATTTGTTCTGGTCGTCAAGTTTCTTTTGTTTTTTAGCAGTAGATTAGGGATATTTATACCCGTATCTCTGTTACGTATATGGAATAAGCTATACATTCAAAGCAACTCAATTATAAACTATTTTCAACAAACAATGACGTGTTCAGTCTTCTCAAAGAATAAGAAAAGCTACATAAAAGTTTTCAATGATGTCAATCACCTGCTTGTTTGGCCTAGCTTCGATTATTTACAGACCGTCGCCAAATAGCCAGACTATTGCTGAGTGTGATGTTTAACAACAAACAAACCAACACAAACAAGCAATATCTTCATGTTGGTGTTATTGTAAGTCGACAGTGTTGAAAAGAACACATTCTAATTCTTATGCATATGGACATGTATGAATACTTACGTAATGATTTCTGATACTGTGCACAACAAAATGATTCATGATCATATTTACAACATTTTTTTTATCTTTTGTTTACTTGTGTCGTATGTAACTTAATTCCGTTGTAAAACATTTATGAACTAGAGTAACAGGGGAAGGGAGTTATTGGTGTTTCTAAAATTTCTTTTTGGCTTATTACAGTAATGTTTTGGAAGAAAAATCCATAAAGTATGTATTTAAAAAATTCTAACGTTAAATATTGAGAGTGTATACTTTGCAGATCAAAATCGGTCTTGATCATACTTCGTCCTTTTGAATAACTTGTTTTGTCTTTTAATTTTGCTTGTGTCGAATGTAACTTAATTCCGTTGTAAATAGATTAATAGGGGAAGGGAGTTTAATGGTGTTTCTAATATGTCCTTTTGATTTTGTACAGTTACGTTTTGGAAGAAAATCCATAAACTATGTAATTAAGAAGTTCTAACGTTCAATGTTCACATGAGTGTATTTCTTCCTCTCAATTCTGCTCACTGCTCTAAACTCCACTAACACTAGAGACAACACTTGAGTTCATTTTGTGTGGTATGTCGACATGTAGGTAAATCAATGGTTAACGTACATACACACAAAACGTAAAATACATTTGCTAATGACAGAAACGGAAAACGCATCAATGTTACCACGTAGAACACTCTTCTTCAGAAAGGATAAAAAACTTCTGGATACATTTGTTGCTCTGACGGGAACATGGATTACCTCCTCTACAAGTAATTGAACAGCGGCATCTTGTTATGATAATTGAATAAGATTGTAGGACCCTTGAGGTACAAGCAGGGAGACACTTAACCATAACTTCGAAAGTGAAAATAAATACTGGCATGAATTCATGTCATGTCGGTCAAATATTTGTTGTGAAGCTTATTAACCCGTGTCTTTTTAACAAATAATAAGAAGTATGAGAGGAAATGCACCCAGCCTTGTAAATGTTATATATAGTAGCAGACTACGTAACTGAATATATACTCCACAATGGAACCTGGAACGTGATACCTGACAAGACAGTAGGAACATGACATAACGTTACGAACATAACTTCAAAGTCGTTCAAAGTGGGAAACTACAATTACTCCTGAATGACACACAGATCGTTATGTTGCGGTGTTTCACATACACATATAGTTGATAACTGAGATGATAGAATGAATGTGTTGATAATAGGTATCACTATATTTATATAGAAAATCTCAAGAATCTCACTCGTTGATATATTTGAAGGAAACACTCGGCAAGCCTCGGAGTTTTTCCACTGTTTTCCACAACTCGTGTTCATATATTTGATATCAAAATACACGAGGGTGAGATTTTATGTATCATTCTTCCAACCTTTTCAGTTTGTAGACAGAAATAAGCAGTGTCTGAAGTGTAAAACGTACTGCTAACAGTGATGTCATTTCATTGTGACGTCATGGTAACAATGTCGTCACAATGGTTTGCAAAGCATTGTGATGCAATTTCATTGCAGCGATATCTACAATGTAGATATCGCTTGATCTCACCCACGTGATATCTCCTGAGGGAGCGCCAGTTTTGGATGATAAATAGAGGTTATCACGCGAGTGTGTTTGGGGATGGTAAATGTCCTGCATTAGGGGTGAACATTGTATTTAGCGAGCCTTGGCGAGCTAAATACATAGTGTTTATTCCTAATAATGAAAAGCGTATCCTGCCCCACCCGTTGTTGAAAGTCGGCCTGTCCTGTCATAACGTTACGAAGTGCAGTCAGATGTACACACCGCGACAAAACGAAACAAGGTAACAATTCAAACATATTTCGGCCAAATACAACTATTTTAATTTGTGGAAAAGGTTCCACGCGGCAGAGGTCCACAAACACAGATGTGGCTACTGATTCCGCTTGGCTAGGACTAGTGCCCTCGCAAAATTGTTTCGCATTTTATGTCTCCAGAGTTGCCCAAACTTGAAAAATGTCTTAGCTACGTCACAGTTAGACACTGGTTTTCAGTATTTTAAACTATTCTTTTAATAATGATATCAATTATCCCAGTAGTTTCTCCAGACTCCCGATGGTTAATTCTGACTCTATCGCCGAATGACAAGGGCGACGCCATGTTTGTTTGTAAACACTGAAAGTAGTCCTTACTTGACCTTTGATATTTGCATCTCTATCCGCATATGACCCCAAAGGATATCGTTTTCATCCGTTGGTTTTATTCTGCAGAGAAACCTACCTATTATATGATAAATCATAATATTATTCTTTAATGGTATCGTCAACATATAAACATATACTCTATTATCAATACTATAAGGCAATCAATCTTAGAAGAGGTCCAGTCTTAGAATAGCGCACAATTGTCAGACGATTAGGAGGCTGATAGGGTGGAAGGTACAAGCTCTGTGCCCTTTCCCACTGCCTGTCATTGTCGGGAGTTGTTGGCAATGCTCTGTCACTGGTTTACCTGGTCCAGATTCGATTATTGTTTTGGATTGGTTGTCAATAAATAAGAGCGACATTACCGTTTCCATATCCATAAGAAATATCTGTCAATAAACAGAGTGGAGTGTACGATTCCGAGTATACAATGAGCATGCGCTTATGAATCTTGATCAAATAGTGGTCATAACAGATGCTCGCGAAAAGGTGAGCGTATCCTGCCCCACCTGTGACAAACACATGCAGTCAAGTGTTAATCTGAAAAGAAACACGGGAATATATGTCACGTATGGAACATATGGAATGCATTGCTAAATGTCACATATAATCATAGTTAACAGTAAAGCAGAGACATATCAATGATACATTCTCCAGAACACAAAGAAACCAAAGATTCTTGCTAATTAGATCAGTATTTGGTTAGATCAGTATTTGATCAAGACTGCAACATTGTGGGACTAATAAAAAGGTTCCAAATCTTTTACGGTGAACACTTTAAGACAATTGCAATCTGCACATGTGGGACTGACCCGTGAAGATCCGGGGTAGAATAAGTCTTCAGCAACCCATGCTTGCTGTAAAAAGCGACTTTGCTTGTTGTAAGAGGCGACCTACGGGTTCGGGTGGTCAGGCTCGCTGACTTTGTTGATGCATGTCTTCGTAGTATCCCAATTTCGTGGACCGATGCTTATGACGTCAATCCCTGGATCGTCTTGTCAAGAGTCGATTATTTACTGACCGCCGTCATATAGCTGGAATATTGCTATATATTGTTAAACAAGAAACAAACATTGTGGGACTAATAAATAACTTCCAAATCATTTATAGTGAACACAATTACAGTCTGCACATTCAACAATGGAAAACGTGATATTGTGCGTCATAATCTACTTATACATTTCGAAGAAGACTTCTTTTCAAATATATTAGTATGAGCGACATTTCAAATGAATATTAATGGAAACATATGGGTTTATCTACATTTAAATCACATGCTGAACTCATTCGTACCTAAAGTATTCCTAAGAAAGTTGGAGGTTCTGAGCACTGACACATTTGCAGTTTACACTTATTGACATTGCCGCCATCGTGATAGTAATTGACCCACTACGATCCATGGGTGAAGTGTATCGTGATGTTTACATTCACTCACGTTTGGTGCTGTCACCTACGTCTACCCCTAAGAAGCGTTCTCTTTCAGTTGCGATAATATTCTCTTTTCGAATCCATGGGTGAAGTGTATCGTGGCCTTTACCTTCACTCACGTTAGGTGCTATCAGTTGGGCAAGGCATTCTAACCAGTTTCCCGATCACCTTGTGTTTTTGACAGCACGCATCCCAAACAATGGGACTTTATGAATGTCCTCCGTTTAGGAATCATTGTAAGTATACACGTAAAAAATAATATGAACTGCACAATTTAAGACACGATTCAATTAAAAGAAGGTTATGTAGGATGAAAAACCGTAGAATAGGTAGAGTTAGATTCAACACCGCTCTGAACAGTATTCCAGTTATATGACGGCCTGTCGGCCTTATGTGGGAAGAAAGCACGAAGTTGTGCAGGACTCAGGCGTTTACCACTTTGGTGAGACCAATGAGAACCCACCGTTTCCCGTTTATACTACATGTAGAGGAAAATCAATTTTCTCAAAACATTTCCCGGCATCCCTCAATCCCGTCACCCAGAATTCAAAACGGTCGCACTCATTGTTGTTGACGACATGAGGATACTAAGAGTCTCTCATTACTGTGCTAGTGTTTTTCTGAAGAGACTGTTTCTCCCTCGAACTATCGGCCGCTCGAGAAATACTCGACACCCGTTTCGTAAAATCAGTTTGAGACGTACACTGAAATAGACCGATCCAGTCTGTCAATCAAACCAAGCGCATGCGTGAGTTTGATCCAATCAGAAGGTCGGGCGCGCTTTGCGGATTTGTCAGGCTTACTTCCGGGGTCAAACGATGCCCGAGAAGGGACGTGCCTCCGGTTTGTGCTATTTTCACTCGCGATATCCATAACGTATCGCTGGGATTAGATGCATACCTTACCCAAACCCACAGGGTCGGTAGAAAAATCTTTGAGGCTGATCAACGTGTGCGGTTGGCCTCACCATCAGTTAAATGTCGCCACCATTTTCCACGGGACCTACGTCTGTTCGAAGGTGAGAATTTCCACGAAGTTCCGCACTTTTGCACATATGCATACTCAGCAACACGTAGCAAGTTAAGATTTTACGCATGTTAGAAACACGGATACTGCTTGTAACTACAAAATTAATTTTGAATGATGTATTTTGGCAACATCGGTCATTGAGTCAGCAGGTCGTATTGCTGAAATGAGACACGCGAAACGGCCGTGACACACTGTAAACAAATATGACAGTGGTCTGATTTCGGTTACTGCAGACCGAAATCTACCATTATTTACATTGAAGTACAATCTGGTGGAAATTCTTGTCCTCTCTCTTAGATATTATTTATTTTGTTACAGATTTTTAGATATAATTTTAGTTAAATCACAAAAATCGCAATAAGTCAATATCCATTAATATTGCTAAATACTCGAGTATAATAATTCCTCTTTAGTAATAATTCTTTAAACATAGAACTATCATCATTGTCAGTGGTTTTCGTTCCCGCAAAATCTTGCAATTCAATTCCCATTAAATCATGCTTAGAATATTTCAGCACTTCTATGAAGAGACAGGACCCATGCAGTAATGAATTACCTGATCCTATTCTTGTGAAATGGAATCATCCCTTCAAGGTTAGAAAGAAGAGGAAAATTTCGTGAGAAGGAAGTGAAATACTGAAATATTTTGAATAAATTGATTGAAAAAATCTCAGTTAATATAAGAAACTTATTGGTTTAGAATTGTTTACAACATAAGTTATTCATTGATAGTGGAAGCTTATTGGCATATATTTTAGTGAAATATTACAACTGTTAAAAACGATTATAAGTCATTTAAATTAATTTACTGGAAATGATAGCATGGTCAAGTAACGATACAAATTACAATCTTATCAAGTAATTCATAAATATTCCAATCAATTATTTAATTTATGCCTTATCAAAGTCAGATTAATATGATTTAATTGCATAACTAACAAACTGTAAATCATTCGTGGTACAACATGCACCTAGTATAAATTTAGCTTCTTGGCTCTTTCAAAATGTTATTATATATATTTATTCCTAAATGATATATATTTTAAAGAGAGAGTGTTGAAGGTGATTGCCAATATCATAATGCATAAAACTTATTTCAAGATACAAGGAATTTGTAAAAACAAAGGCAGTATCTCTTTGTCACACCCTGATAAGGCGTTATCCAGAATGCCTGATCAAATCAGCTACAGAATGAATTATATAATTCTTGATACATTTTATATATAACTGTGATGAATATTAAAATGTATTTAATCCATAAAGTAATTCATCACCATGATTTGAGGAGATTGTCAACATTTGATAAATGTTCAAGAGTTTGTGTTTATTGATCATTTACATATTGTTCAAGATCTGGTTATAATTATGTTGAAAATGAGCTTCATATTTCCTTTACAGTGATTTTGTTGGCTTCAGGACATTTTCATCTGTTTTAAAAAAAAATTCGATAGGACTTTCCAAATTTTAGAACAACTTTATGACATTATGGATGACAATCTGTGAGTATCCGAGAAAAGGAACTGGCCTGAATCACTGTTTGAGTGTATTTTTATTATTTAAAGAAAAGTCACTAGTATTTGTGAAGCATACTTGGGATGTTTGTTTAAATATCTAATGAATTCAAGTGTCCAGCTACCTGATACTTGCATTTAAATGGAAGTTGTGTCATACAAATGTGATACTTATCACTTCACATGTGATTTGTAAAATGAAATGTATATTATTTAGTGTTATGTCCTATAGGCATGTGGTTTCTGGTGCAATGAATGTTGTTTTCTTCTTTATCAGTAAGAGTCATGATGTCAACAGGTACTTTTGTTGATTAAAGATTTGATGAGATATTAAATTTTAAGTCTTTGATTGGTACATGAATGGAGTGATACGCATAAGGAAGAGAATAGATTGATATCAACGTCTTTATTATGAGGAACACAATTAGTTAACATCCATAAATTCTCTTCCTTGTAAGATAATTGTTTTACTTAATTTACATGTTCAGTTGTAAACAGTAATAATTCTTGGATTCATGACAATTCTTTTGAATAAAAGATCATATATTAATTTTAATTTGTGTTGGATATTTTATCAATGCAAGTTAATTGATGGGAAGTACTGCAGACCCTCTCTTCAGATAATTCTGCCACTACAGGTTATGGAATAAGGATCCGATTGATTAGCTATAACCATGGCAATTACAGGTGCTCATTTCATCTTGGATCCTCTCAATGTTTTCCACTGTTGTCACATACATGTACCTGAATACTGGCAGTTCATTAAGTCCAATATTCTGGAAAACTGACAAGGGATATGTATCTAAATTTAGAATTCCAAATTAAATGACCTTGGAAAATAGATTGAGAAAAAAATATATCTTGTAATTTCCATAAATTCTGCGTTATTTTAGGCATAGCTATGTCAAAACTATTGAAGAGGGGTAGTTTACTGACGTCTGATGCAGATTTGGGGCTGAATATCAGCCTCTGAGCAGGTCTAGATTCTCCCTGGTGACATGCCCAACCCAAGGTTCCAGATGCCCAAATAAAATATATGTTATGATTTATTTATTATATAATATAAAACAATGTAGCTATGAGGGGAAATAATGTACTGCTTTGATTTTATCAACTATTTTTTTTATTCATTAAAATGACCCACTAACTACATGCCTTTCAAGTTATATTTGTTTTACTTGGAGCACCAGATATGAAACGGGCAATGTAACTGTTGACAATCTATTTATAGATGTCCACATGATTTGCAACTTGTGCTTATGTTTACGGTTTCCAATACCTTCCATACAATCACGATGGAGAGTAAAAACAAAATTTATTTACCCTGCCCTTAGATGGATAATATATTCTTGGCATGCTGTGTATTGACAATATAATATACTCTGCCTGATATGAGTGCTTCCGAAGTAGTGCACGCTTCTAACTTTGAGCCATGGTGACTTCCTCATTGACCGATATATCAGTATATCGGACATATGATTCATTTTCACTCCCCATATAAAATTTTACAACTAAGATATAACCCCAAACAGTTTATATATAACCCTCCTCTTTAGATATTTTTGACACGACTGGTAGCAAAATATTCTGATCCAAATTCATCGCCCGCGCATTCAAGTTTCGCCGGCTGTGACGCTATAGGGAATAGCCAGTGGTTGCCCCCCCCTAACGCCTAAAACGAGGACGGCAGATTGTAGGCAGGGCTTATCGATCGGGACTAAATCGGCGTATTTATTCATACAGTACTTTCAGATGAGTGAAGTCAGTGTTAGAAAAAATAAAATATAACTGTAAAATGTTCAAAAAGTGATAAAAATAAAACACAACAACGTTAGAACTACATCTTTATGAATGTCGTAATCCAAACCGTTTCGTACTCCGAAATCTGCGTAATTAAGTATGTAAGCACACAAATGATATATTAATCAAAAGTTGTTGTTGCCAGTCATTGTAATCATACTTGGGCTACTTTTAGTAGACCGTTTATTCAGCAAATATCGACGTATGCCTTCAACGTTTATCTCTACAACAGAAGGCATTGGGCATATACAAAAACGATAATGTCAAAATATAGTACATATGGTTAATAACTGGAAGACTGTTTGATACATATGCCAATTGTGCAATTGAATTATGTGTAATTGTCTTTGCGGGGAGTACCTGTCACAAATAACACTGAATTTCAGTCTCAAATTGACCCCAATCACAATAGTTTTCAATCCCATTAACCGTTGAGATATACTGTGTTTACATATTCTGACTATATAGAATTACAGGAACGACTGCTTTTGTTGTGAGTTACTGATCAGGACAGCTAATCTTCGCTGGCATGTACATCGTATGATGAGTTTCAGCTAAAAATAACTTTCCAATCCCCTTGCAAAATACATTTATTTGCTTTCCAAATAATATGAACACCAACGTAAATAATATTATAATTTCAAGCACCAAGGTTAACAGCCACTCTACGCATTCTGTATTTTGTACCTAATAGCATTTGCCAGTTTGTTTTTGCGTATTCGAAAAGTAACATAGCCAAATCTTGAAATGGAGATCACGTATCCCCAGTAATCACAAGCAAAAAGTGATGACTGGTTTGTTATTAAAAAAACCAACACATTCTGCGTGGGAGAATGCAAAACGAGGTCTGTGTGGGCGTGAGTAAGCTCGCGGCAGTCACTTATCATGGAATAAGGTGTTTTGATATGTTACACAGTGATAATGTGACATAGATTGGTGTTCATTGTTGCCACACTGTTCATGCCATTAACATTTCCGAGAAGGTGTGCTTATTCAAACGTAGTAATATGGGTGAATCTGAACTGAGCAAATGTTAAGCGTGGGGGGAGGATCTCATGTCATTTATCATTTCCATAATTTGTTGGCTCTAAACACGTCGAGATTATGAACATAACATCTAATAATGTTTCATTCCTAAACCTGTAACATTTCGACGAAGCGCTTTTCATATTGATAAGAAATCTCTTCCAAAACAGAGACAAGTGTACGATCACGTTTTGTAAGATGTGTTATGATTGCATGTATTTGTGACGAGTGCCTCCTGTTGGGGAGAATATGCTTCACGTCACACATTACTCCAGCCTACTGAAGGCGGTCTGCAAATACTCGAATCAGGACCAGACAATTCAGTGACATCATGAGCATCGATCTACGCAACCAACTCAGCGAACCTGACCACTCGATCCTGTCGTGATTGTAGATACAATATTGTTTGAACTTGAGGCGGAGACAAATCATTTTGAATAATTCAAACCCTGCTTGAACAGCTGTTTAGAATTCAGTTGTAGAACATTCAGTCCAAGCCTTAGAAGTATTCGTGCATGAGTTTCTTCCAAACTAAATGAGACGAAATTTAATTAAAGCGACAAACGCTTTGAAACCTTCAATCGTGATCATGTAAATTTACCATTTTGGTACAAGGTGAGCACGAAATAGGCGTGTGTATGTATGTGTGTTTGTGAGCGTGTTTGTATGTGTGTTTGTGAGTGTGTTTGTGTTTGTATGTGTGTGTGTTTGTGAGTGTGTTTGTATGTGTGTTTGTGTTGTGTTTGTAAGTGTGTTTGTGTTTGTATTCGGTGGGTAAATATAGCCATGTAGAGTGCACAAATACGCAGGACCACACGTACACTGTATTGACTCCGTGATCATGTAACAATGTAACTGTTCCTATCCCCCATGTCGACAGAGGAAGAGGTGATCCACGTAACATAATTGGTGTAGTTATTGAGTGTAGTGACAATGACATGTTCACAATTGCAGTCAAGGGTGGTGTGCTAAATGGGAAATATTCCCGTAACCAGTTTGATGTATGTGTCACCAAACTGTATAATGCTGACGATTTCAATACCGATCGAACTCTTTGCGTCAAGCGGTTCAACTTGACCCAGTCTGTGGTGGTCAAGGCTTTGTAAGGTGTAATTGTGTTGGAACTAAACGGTGTTAGACCAATCGCTGCAAATGTTTTAAGGCCCAAGATGCAATGTAATTCTAGATGTCATTCAAGTCTTTCATGTGCAAACAAACATTCCTGAATGTCCATCTGACTGCTATTTGTCATACCATTCATGTCATACCATTCACGTCATACCATTTTATGAAATAAAAGATTGAACTGTTTAAGCTTATTTCTGTGATTTTTGAGTAAGGTATCTGGTTACAGGAGGTTGTATTTACTTTGATAGCTAATCTAATTTCAAAACTAGCACACATTATAAAAACAAGGCAGGGATATGCTTTCAGTAAACAAGTATAAAATCCCTTGGTTCATTTTAGTGATAATGTCTAATTACTGAAGATTTCAGTAATTAGACATAACCACCGAGTGAATCAGTTTTTAGACATAATCACTGAAATTTTCAGTCATTAGACTTAATCACTGATTATACTTGTTTCCTGTAACATATATATGGCACTCACATGGATAATACGTTTATTGAACCATATTCACACACATATGCACTTTTACATGCGTCTGTTATAAAGCTTATAAAGGTAAATTGATGCATGAACCAAGCACAGTACACTTTCAAACACAAAAACACAAATACATGTGTACACTAAGCCCTTATCACAACAACACTGGCCTACGTGCAATCTTTGATGACAACAGCCTGCTCTGTCTGTATATGTGATTAAGAACTGGACAAGTTTACTTTCGACCTTTGATTATATCAACACGTGTTGGTGTTTATACTTTGATTGCTTTGACAGGTGTCCCAGTGATGACAGTAACATACATGTCTATGTTAAGCTAATAATACGTTGTATCTGTGTGTATACTGTTGCAACAAAATACAATTTTTAACCATAGTGGTATTAGTACGGATAGTCATGACGATAAAAATAGCCAGCAGTGATATGAGTTTGTCATCATACGACTATGCAATCAAGATTACAAAAGGCAGACGTTAATACAGAGTTCAATCTTAATACAATGTTCTTTGAATGCAGCTGAGTCATGGCTGAGTGATGATATAGATATACAACACGATCATTTGCAGGTGCCATGGAGAAATGGATCTGTGATGGAAACTTAGAGGTGTTGTTTAACTAAATGCCATGTAACCTTTCATTACTATGGTGATTTTATTTTTATATTTATTGTTCACTATTGTGGGAGATCCAGATTTCCAAATCGTATCAGCTCAGAATCGTTAATGTGGAGATAAGCAATGTCTTAATGCTTATTTTGGAGTATCGGATTATTTATCATGGAGCTAAATGGATACAATGTAATGAATTTGACCAAAGATCCGAACTATCACCAAAATGATATCATTCATAAATGGGTAAATCCTAAACATGTTTGGCTTTCAAACACAATTATGTACATGATTGTCATATGACATGCTTTTTCAACAGTATCGTGTTCGCATATAATGAACTAACTTGATCACTATAGTAAGATGTTCAGTTTAGGTGATATATTTGGGATTTCATTTTGGACGCTTTTAAATTTACATATCATATCCATGAACAACATGATGGCAGGTGTGGCAGTTTGTCTAGGATTTGATGTGTACCATGTAGTTATAATATGATGAACATGTGGCTGAAGTGTATAAGCTCCCGGATTATATGCATTATGTAGATACTGCGGAACATAAGAAAGATTGGGCTTGAACACAGCGTTTTATGACAGTAGTGCAACAGAAGAAACATTCCCTTGAACAGGGGACAATGGTGGAGTGTGACTCATTAGTGCTCAAGGTGTATTCGTTACACGACACGAGGGGGCACGGGTGGCCCAGTCGTCTAAGGCGCCGTGATTCGCTGTGCAGAGTTGCGTCCCTTGGGAACGCCAGAAACCTATGACTGTGGGTTCGAATCCCGGTTCGCCCCGATTATGTTTCTAGGTTTGTCAGCACCATACCCGTGCTCGTGGGTTTCACCGAAGTAGTAAACGTAGGAGACCTGCATAACTTCGGGCTTTCCTCCTCACATGAAGCTGACACGCCGTAATATGATTTGAATACTGTTAAAAGCGGCGTTAAACCAAACTCACTCACTCACTACACGACACGACGGATGGGCTATGCAGATCTACGGGATCTTTTGGTTAGATCGTCATGTTTCTCTTTTTACTCTATCAGTAGATTAGGGATATTCATACACAAGTCTCTGTCTCGCGTTGAAACAAAATTAGAGCTACAAAGTCATAGAATCTCACGAATGTCGATGATGTTGTGGCCCGTATTTAAGCTTAATTAACAGGAAAACCTTGGTATCAGTTCTGAAAGAGACAAAAGCACCAGGATTATCAACTACAAGTTTTGTATAACCTTATCTTTAATTCCTTGGTTTAAACACCAATCACATTCGTAATATGCCTGGTCTGTATACTTGATTTAGAGAAAGCAGTCACCCGATTCTTGTCGTAAGAGGCGACGCATGGGATCGGGTGGTCTGGCTTTTGAATGATTTGCAACATTTGTTTGATCAGGGTTACATCATTCAAGGCCTAAGTTAAGCTTTTATGGAAGATATGTGGCGGATATTTCATTCAAAATTTGATCGACAAGTGACAAAATGATGTCCGATGTCACTAGTGGGTAAGTGGTACATATATTTTCATTGTCTTCTACTGCTGAGAAAATCAGATTGGTTTAAAGGTCTCTTCACTCTTATATCATCCTTTTGGACAACCTGTAACTGTACATCTTCTTTTTGGACCCGTGGACATCCCGGTTAGAATTGATCTTCAGCCAATGCTTGTCATATGAGGTGACTCACGGGATTAGGTGGTCAGCCTCGGTCTCTTGGTTGATGCATGTCTTCGTATCCCGTTTATCGATGCTATTGATGTCAATAACAAGATTTTTTGGTCCAGATTTACAGACCGTTGAGATATAGCTAGATTGTTCCTGAGTGAGACGTCAAACAGACAAACCAACGCAAACAATATCTTCATTTTAGTGTTGCAGTTAGTAAAGTGTTGAAGTGTTGAAAAGAACATATTCTAATTCTTATGCATATAGACACGTATGAATACTTTCATAATGATTTCTTATGTTTTGCAGATCAAAATAGGTCTGATCATACTTCGTCCTTTTGAATAACTTGTTTTGTCTTTTAATTTTGCTTGTGTCGAATGTAACAACTAAATTCCGTTGTAATTAGATTAATAGGGGAAGGGAGCTTAAAAGTGTTTCTTATATGTCCTTTTGATTTTGTACAGTTACGTTTTGGAAGAAAATCCATAAACTATGTAATTAAGAAGTTCTAACGTTCAATGTTCACCTGCATGTATTTCTTCCTCTCAATTCTGTGCACAGCTCTAAACTCCACTTATATAACAAGAGACATTTTGTTATGGTATGTCGACATGTAGGTAAATCAATAGTTAAAGCACATACACATAAAACATAAAATACATTTACTAATGACAGAAACAGAAAACGCCTCCATGTTACCAGGCAGAACAACACTCTTCTTCAGCAAGGATAAATCTTTTGGATAAATTTGTTGCTCTGTCGGGAACATGGATTATTTCCTCTTCAAGAACAGGAGGACCAGGACTTCCAAAGTGAAAATTGACCTTAGATTATTGTAAAGATAATAATTGTTATTATATTTACATCAAAATATTATACTTTCACGTTACAGTCAACATATAGTAACACACTCTATTATTTATACTCTAAGGCAGTCAATCCTAGAATTGATCCCAAAAGTAGCATTGTCAGGCGAAGATGCTAAATGGTATCGAAAAGACGAGCTCTGTGCCCTTTCCGATTGAATGTCATCGTGTCCCTTTGTCAGAAATTGTTGGCAATGCCCTTTCTCTGACTTGACTAGTCCAGATTTGATTATTTTTTGGATTCGTTGCCGATACATAAAAGTGACAAAACCCCTGGTGATCGCGGAATGGTTTCAATAAAAGCGACAATACCCTCTCCATTGTCATAAGAAATATCTGCCAAAAACAAAGAGGAGTGTACGATTACGACTATATCATGAGCATTTCTTTATGAATCTTTATCAAATAGTGAACAGCGAAAAGGTGAGCGTATCCTGCCGCACCGGGGCGCTACCCGTCACAAACACATGCAAGTTCAAGTATTCACCTGAAAATAAAAACACAGGAACATATGGTCACATATGGAGTGAGTGAGTATGGTTTTACGCCGCTTTTAGGAATAGTCCAGCAATATCTCGGCGGTGGACAGCTGAAATGGGCTTCACACATTGTACCCATGTCGGGAATCGAACCCGGGTCGACGAGCGAACGCTTTAACCACCCGACCGCCCCATCACATATGGAACATAAAAACACAAATGAACCCAGCTCGTCAATGTCAGATCTTGATCTATGCATGGAAAAATATGAAAGTGAACAATAGGGATAAAGAGTTATGCCAATACGAGATGACTGTCTCTTTCAATTAGTTATTTTCATATTCACGTCAAGCATACCCTCACATTAAATTTTCGAGCTACTTGAGAACAAATACGTTTTATGCTGACGTAAGCAAACGTCACATGGTGCGTATTAGAAACGTATTTGATTAAACTTGCAACATTCTGGGACTTATAAAAAGGCACCAAAACATTTATGGTGAACACTTTAAGGCAATTTCAACTATGAAAAATGTGACGGTGTGCGTCATAACCTACTTTGACCTCGGGGAGAGGCGTTTTCTTCCAAATATATTAGTCTGAGGGACGTTTCAAAGGAATTGTTATATAAATGTGGGGTTATCTACTACTAAATCCCATGCTACACTCATTCGTTCCAAAAGTATTCTTACGTATGTTGGTTGTTCTGAACACTGACACTTTACAGTTTACACTTATTGACATTGCCGCCATCGTGATAGTAACTGACACACTACAATCCGTGGGTGAAGTGTATCGTGACCTTTACTTTCACTCACGTTTGGTGCTGTTACCTACGTCTACCCCTAAGAAGCGTTCTCTTTCAAACATGTCTCGTTTGAGGAACATTTCAAAGGCATATTATAGAAACATGTGGGGTTTCTACAATTAAATCCTATCCTGCACTTATTCGAGCCTGAAGTGTTCCTAAGTAAGTTGGTGGTTCTGAGCAAATGACACGCTACTGTTTACATTTTATTGACATTGTCGCTATCGTTTAGGCAAGGCATTCTAACCAGTTGTTACCCAGTGTTTTTGACAACACTTTCCGAGCCTACGTTCTTGCAATGAGACCTTAGGAAAGCCCTCCGCTTAGGTATGCCTGTTAGTATACATATATACAATAGTAGGACCTGCTAAATTTAAGACAAGATCAAATTAGAACAATGTTATGTAAGATGTGAAGAGCGGTAGACTAAACGGTCTTAATTATATTACAGGTATCCCTTTGAAGTGATGGTCTAACGCTTCTTATTTCTTATTATCTTGTTATTATCTAATATCCTGATATTATAATACATTCTATTAACAGAACTGTTAGAACCTTAACGCACACTGCAATATCTTAATATTGATTAAATTCATACAATTATTTTTGAAAAGTGAAATAAGTGAGTGAGTGAGTGAGTGAGTTTGGTTTTACGCCGCTTTCAGCAATATTCTAGCAATATCACGGCGGGGGACACCAGAAATGGGCTTCACACATTGTACCCATGTCGGGAATCGAACCCGGGTCTTCGGCGTGACGAGCCAACGCTTTAACCACTAGGCTTCCCGACCGCCCCGAAAAGTGAAATAAGTGTTACAATACAACACAACGAGGTAAAGAATAACATGAAACTGTTAAATGTTGAAAAAATGATAAAATGTAAAATAACAACACTAGATCTACATCGAGTCTTAATCAGTTTATTTGGTTCCCGGCACAAAAGACAAAATGTTTCATTTGTTTTCCATGCTTGAAACCAGATCAGTAGCTTTGTGTAGGTTTAGGGATACATAGTGTTTAATTGGTTTCTGGTGTAACTGAGACATAGATGCCATATGGAAGCTTCCATCAATAAATACAATCAGGAAACCCATATCATCAAATTGCTAACAGGTTTCTGCCAAACTGGAAACCAATCATTTTCCTTTGTCGACCATTTTTGTGACATACAGCATCAAAAACATTCCAAAGCATTCTGAACAATATCAATGTGACTCTGAACAAATAATTGCATGAATAAGTACTTTTCCAGCACCAATTAAAATCTCCACAAGAGCAACGTCGGGTCGATCATGCAGATCCACGTTTTCTTGTCCAGGTCGTCAAGTTTCTTTTGTTTTTCTTATTCATAATCGTATCTCTGTCACGTATATGAAATAAGCTACACCTTAACAGCAACTAAAGTATAAACTATTTTCAACAAACAACACGTGTGCAGTCTTTAATCAGAGGATAAGAACAGCTGCAATGAATAATAATTTCAATTTTGTTTAAGGTTGAAATGAATACGACACCTATGCATGATTTAAATAAGACAACGCATGACATTTTACTTCTATCACGTCACTAATGTAAACTTGGACAATCACGAGAAGCATTAAGCAAATTTTAAGGCTTTGCGAATTCAAAGAAACAAAATGTAAATTGACTATTCCCGGCCGACCATTGTCATACCATGAGTGAGTGAGTGAATATGGTTTTACGCCGCTTTTAGCAATATTCCAACAATATCATGGCGGCGGACACCAGAGACCCGTGAAGATTCCGGGATAGAATAGGTCTTCAACAACCCATGCTTGCCGTAAAAGGCGACTATGCTTGTCGTAAAAGGCGACTAACGGGATCGGGGGGTCAGGCTCTCTGACTTGGTTGATGCATGTCATTGTTCCCAATTGCGTGGATCGATGCTCATAATCACTGGATTATCTGGTCCAGACTCGATTATTTAGACCGCCGTCATATAGCTGGAATATTGCTGAGTGCGGCGTTAAACAACAAACCAACCAACCAGAAATGGGCTTCACACATTGGACCCATGTCGGGAATCGAACCCGGTTCTTCGGCGTGACGAGTGAACGCTTTTACCACTAGGCTACCCGACCGCCCCTCATCATACTTTGAACATGTGGCTGAAATGTATAGGCTACCGGATTATATGCACTATGTAGATACTGCAAGTTCATTTTTATATAACCTCATCTTTAATTCCTTGATTTAAGGGGCGGTCGGGTAGCCCAGTGGTTAAAGCGTTCGCTCGTCACGCCGAAGACACGAGTTCGATTCCCGACATGGGTACAATTTGTGAAGCCCATTTCTGGTGTCCCTCGCCTTGATATTGCTCGAATATTGCTAAAAGCGGCGTAAAGACCTACTCACTCCTTGATTTAAACATCAGGCACTTTCTCGATACGCCTGGTTTGTATACAAGATTTAGCGAAATTAGTTACCCGAAGCGGTTGATGCATGTCTCTAATCAGAGTATAAGAAAAGCTACAATGAATTATGTTTTCAATTTTGTTTAAGGTTGAAATGAATGAGACACCTACATATCATTTAAATAAAACACATCACATTTTAAACTCTATCACATAACTAATGCAAACTTGGACAAGCATGAGAAGCATGAAGCAAATTTTAAGGTTTTGCGAATTCAAAGAAACAAAACGTAAATTGACTCTTCCCGTAATGACATTTTGAATTCACAAAATGTGTTACATTTGGAAGAGATCACGATCAAATAACTCCAAACTATATTTGTGCATATTTAATGTAATAATTTCAAGTAGCCAGTGTTTTCAGAAAGACAGCCCGTGAAAAGAACAGCGCCGTCTTCAAAACGCGAAAAACAATGTATGCGACACTAACCCTGGGAGGAACACCTCCATGGTAATACAAATTGTTTTCGTTGCGAGGCCTCTGCTGTTCTACAATGAATATAACCAAGGCACCAAGTCCTTTGCTTGCCTTAGACCAACACAACATCTACTTTCCAACGATCAATATAAAAAACAGTACTGTTGTATCTTGCGTGATTTAAGTGGTGGAATGAGGACAGTTTGGACAAATAGACCGTCAGTGGTGCTATAACCTTTACAGAAACCCCGCTTGTGACATCTAAGAATATCATGCGTATCAAGAACAGAAAGCAACACGCAAATTTATAACCAACGGTGTTCCCGCAGTTTCATTAAACAAGTTGTTTTATTTCAGTTACATGTTCTCTACTGTCAGTTGCATCATCTCCAACGTCCCCAAGAATACATTTTAGTAGGTTAGCATTGACATTGTCTGGAATGTGTTTATGTACCGATCGCACGGCTTCCCCATCACCCCGACTTTGCTTTGAGATACAATGGTAGTGTATGAGTAAACAGTGCAGACATGCAACCACGGGGGTATCAAGGGTATCAGTATGCTTGTCATATGCGGTGACTATCGGGATTGGGTGGTCAGCCTAGCTGACTTGGTTGATGCATGTCATCATATCTCGATGCTAACGATATTAATCACTGCATTGTTCGGTCTAGATTCGATTATTTCGAATTCCAGACCGTCGTCATATAGCTAAACTATTGCAAAGTGAGACGTTAAACAACAAAACAAACAAACAAACACAAACAAACAATACCTTCACGTGTTGTAATTACATGTAGAAAGTGATCAAGTGTTGAAAAGAACTAATTCCAAATCTCATACATATGGACACGTGTGAATACTTTAGCAATGAGTTCTTATGCGGTGTAGATCATAGTTATTCCCTTGGAATAACATTGCTTGGTCATTAATTTTGCTTGTGCTGAATTCCGGATAGGGAAGGGGTAAGGGGAGGGGAAGGGGAAAGAGAGTTTATTATTGTTTCTTTAATATCCTTTTGAATTGAACAGTAACGTTTTGGAAGAAACCCCGATAAAGTATATAATTAAAACGTTCAAACGCTCCGTGTTCAAGGGAGTATATCTCATCCTCTAAATCCCGCACACTGCTCAAAACTCCACTTCCACATCAAGAGACAACACTTAAGTTAATTTTGTTATGGCATGTCGACAGGTAGGTAAATCAATAGTTACGTTTTGGAAGAAAATCCATAAACTATGTAATTAAGAAGTTCTAACGCTCAATGTTCACATGAATGTATTTCTTCCTCTCAGTTCTGTGCACTGCTCTAAACTCCACTTACACAACAAGAGACATTTTGTTATGGTATGTCGACAGGTAGGTAAATCAATAGTTAACGCACATACACATAAATCATAAAAATACATTTACTAATGATTGAAACAGAAAACGTATCCATGTTGACAGGCAGAAAACTCTCCTTGAGAAAGGATAAAAAACGTCTTGATATATTTGTTGCTCTGTCGGGAACATGGATTCCCCCCCCCTCCCCCCCCCCTCCCCCCCTTCACGTAGTTGAACAGCGGCATCTCGTTATGAGCAGGGAGACACTTAACCATAACTTCCGAATTAAAAACTAAAAACTGCCATGCATACACCTCATACACATATTAACCCGTAAATACTGAACGAATAATAATAAATATGAAAATAAAGCGACAACACCCTTTCCATAGCCAATAGAGTCCTTTGTGCAATTCCGGCCATATTATTAGCATGAGTTTATGAATCACTATCAAATAGTAATGATACCAGGTGTTCGCAAAAGGATGAGCGTATCCTGCCCCACCGGTTCAGTGGAAGGGAAATGGCTATTTGATTATTATTGAACGATATCAGGTGATCGATATACCTGAAGCATAAGTTAAACTTCTTGTCTCCTTCCTGCCTAAATGTCTTACGCCCAAATGTTACGTAGGTGTTATCAATGAGGAAGTCCAGGATTTCACATTTTTTTCTCAATAAACTTATGGTATTTGCTATCATTTTTCAAAATTTGTCCTGAATGTCTGAATATAGATATACAACTGTATCTGTGTATACCATGTTTTGTAACAAACGCCCCATGGATCAAGGAATGAAGTTTTTCCTTAAGTTTGTCATGTGGGATAGTGGTGTACAAAGTTGAAAAATCAAATGTTTTAACAGAATGGAACTTGGTTCTTTTCTGAGATTGCAAAAAGTCAAGAAAATCTTTTGAGTTTTTTAGAATCCACATGGTATTAATTCCACTTATACCTTCACGTTATACCTTCATATAGTCTGTTATTTATACTATAAGGCAATCAATCTTAGAATAGGTGAGGTGGTTGATAGGGGTGGAATGGACAAGCTCTGTGTCCTTTCCGACTGCCTGTCATCGTGCACCATTGTCAGGCGATGAGGAGGTTGATAGGGTTGGAATGGACAAGCTCTGTGCCCTTTCCGACTGCCTGTCATCGTGCACCATTGTCAGGCGATGAGGAGGTTGATAGGGGTGGAATGGACAAGCCAAGCTCTGTGCCCTTTCCGACTGCCTGTCATCGTGCCCCATTGTCAGGCGATGAGGAGGTTGATAGGGGTGAAATGGACAAGCTCTGTGCCCTTTCCGACTGCCTGTCATCGTGCACCATTGTCAGGCGATGAGGAGGTTGATAGGGGTGGAATGGACAAGCTCTGTGCCCTTTCCGACTGCCTGTCATCGTGCACCATTGTCAGGCGATGAGGAGGTTGATAGGGGTGGAATGGACAAGCTCTGTGCCCTTTCCGACTGCATGTCATCGTGCCCCATTGTCAGGATTTGTTGACAATGCTCTCTGCTTTCCCTAGTCCATATTCGGTTATTGTTTCGATTGGATGTCAATAAATAAAAGCGACATTACCGTTTCCATATTCATAAGACATATCTGCCAAAAACAGAGTTGAGTGTTCAATTCCGACTATATCACGAGCATGCGTTTATGAATCTTTATCAAACAGTGATGACAGCAGGTGTTAGCGAAAAGGTGAGCGTATCCTACCCCACCGCCTTAGGTTTGGGACCCGTGAAGATCCGGGGTAGAATAGCTCTTCAGCAACCCATGCTTGCCGTAAAATGCGATTAATTCAAGTGTAACATGAAAAAACAGCAACACGGGATCATATGGTGACGTATGGAACATATTTAACACACTACTCTGTCACTGCTTTTCCTGGCCCAGAATCGATTTATTTACAAAAGTAATATTGCTTGAATATTACTGATGTGCAACAATATGCACTCATGCACACAGTACTAAATATCACATACCAAAATAGGTGACAATAAATTAGCGAAATAGGAATGATTTATTCACCAGAAGTGAACATAAAGACACAAATGAACCTAGCTCATCAATGTCAGACCTTGATCTATGCATGGGTAAAGAAGAAAGTGGGATAAACAATAGGAATAAAGATTTATGACTGTCTCTTTCAATTCGTTTTTTCGCTTCACGTCAAGCATACCCTATATCCTAGCATTAGTTGTGCATTAAATTATAGAGGTACTTGAGAACTAATTCGTTTAATGTTGTCGTAAGCAAACGTCGCATGGTGCTGGTTAGATCAGTATTTGATCAAGACTGCAACACCGTGGGAATAATAAAAAAGGTTACAAATCTTTTATGGTGAACACTTTACAGCAACTGCAATCTGCACATTCAACTATGACAGATGCGACGATGTGCGTCATCACCTACGTCTATCCCTGGAAAAAGCGTTCTCTTTCAAATATGTCTCGTTTGAGGGACATTTCAATGGAGTGTTTATAGAAACATGTGGGGTTATCTACGATTAAATTCTATCCTGCACTCATTCATGACTGAAGTGTTCCTAAGTAAGTCGGTGGTTCTGAGCAATTGGCACTTTACATTTTACATTTATTGGCATTACCGCTATCGGTTGGGCAAGGCATTCTAACCAATTTCGCGATTTCCCAGTGTTTTTGACGAGTATATACGTTCTTGCAATGGGACTTTGAGAAAGTCCTCCGTTTAGGAATGACTGCTGGTATACATATATAAAATAGTAGGACTCCCACAATGTAAGACAAGATCCAATTAGAACAACGTTATGTAAGGTGTGAAAAACAGTACACTAAACTGTCTTGATTATATTACAGGTATCCCTTTTAAGTAATGGTCTAACGCTTCTTATTTCGTTTCGTCTTGTCATCAGTTGAGGTTTTTTTCCAGATATTATAATACGTTCTATTAACAGACCTGTTAGAACCTTAAGATACAAGTATCTACGCATTTGTAATGTAAACTGTACTTGTTACTCTCTGAAGGCGACTTTGTTTAAAAATTCTTGAGCCTCACGTGTAATATCCAGACTGCGAATGCTTTTTCAGCCAAGTGCACATGAAACTGTCAAAGGTAGCACATAGTTATTATGCGTGCGGTGTTTACTCAAATCGGAACATTCAAATGTACAAAACGTTAGAATGTACATTTATTGAAGATTAATAGTTTCATGTATGAATGTACGTTGGATTTTTACGCCGCTTTAAACAGTATTCCAGTTATATGACAGCGTGGCAGGTTAATAATGTTGGAAAAAAAGCCGAAGTGATGCGGGACCCAGACTTTGACCCAGACTTTGACCACTTTGGTGAAAGTCACCTGGACGGGTATGGTGCAGATAAACCTAGAAACATATTCGGAGCGAACCAGTATTCGAACCCACAGTCATAGCTTTCTGGCGTGCCCAAGGTGGCGATCCACCTGATCCTGCGCGTCGCCTCTTACGACAAACATTGGATGGTGAAAACCAATTCTCATTCGGATCTTCACGGGATATTTGGAATGGTGCCGTGATTGTAGATACAATATTGTTTGAAGTTGAGGCGGAGACAAATCATCTTGAATAATTCAAACACTGCCCGAACAGCTGATTAGAAATCAGTTGTAGAACATTATGTCCAAGCCTTAGACGTATTCGTGCTTGAATATCTTCCAAACTAAGTGAGGCAAAATTTAAATGAGACAAAGGCTTAAAACCTTCAGTCATGATCATGTAAATTTACCATGATGGCCTGTGGTGTGGTTGTGGTGTGTGTGTGTGCGCGTGCGCGCACGCGTGTTAGTGTTCGTATGCGTGTGTGTTAGTGTGTTTGTACGCGTGTGTGTGCACGCGTGTGTGTTTGTGTGCCTGTGTTAGTGTGTATGTGTATTCGTTCGGTTAATATCGCCATCCCCCTCAGAGTACACAAATACGCCAGACCACACGTACACTGTTATAATTAACCCCGTATTCATGTATATACGGCACTCACAAGGATAATACGTTTATTTAACCATATTCACACACATATGCACTTTTACATGGATCTGTTATATAGCTGATATGGGTAAATTGATGCATAAACCAAACATATACGTGCTCACTTTAAAACACAAGAACACGACCCCATGTGAATACTCAGCCTTTATCACAATAACACTGGCCTACGTGCATTCTTTGATGACAATAGCATGTCCTGTCTGTATATCTGATTTACTACTGGACAAGTTTACTTTCATCCTTTGATTACAATAACACACGTTGGTGTTTATACGTATACTTTGATCGCTGTAACATGTGTCCCAGTGATGTCAATAGCATACATTGTAGATGTTAGGCTCAATACTACAATGTTTCTGTGAATACTGATTGCAACGAAATACTTTATGTTTAACCACGGTGGGATTAGTATGGATATTCATGAAGATAAATATACCAGCATTTATATGACTTTGTTTGTCTGATTGATGATATACGCACAGGGAGTGATGATATACGCACAAGGAATTACAGTTGGCATGGAAAAATATATCTATGATGGAAACTTGGTGTCGTTTGATTAGATGCCATATACCTTTCATTTATGTAAAGCTTGTGTTATTTATTGTTCGATATCAATTGATGAAGTGGGAGTTCAGATCTGTAAACAGTATCAGCTGAGAAAGTTATATGTGGAGATATATACGACAACATCGCCTACATATGACCTCAGGAAGCAATGTCTTAATGTTTATTTTGATGCATAGAATTTATTTATAGAGCTAAATGGTTATAAATACAATGTCATATATTAACAACACAATGTTATGTAACCACAGACGCTGACGACTGGTGACTATTTCCCCGATGGCTGCAGACTGGAAGTGCTTGGTTAGAATGATGGGTTTTATTACATCGACATTATTCAGATGTTGGGTCAAACTGTATCTCATTAATCAACTTCTTTCTTTTTTTCCCACGTTCTAAAAGAACACATATTTTTCCTGCCTTTTTAGGTGGAGAGGTGAAATAGGGTTTAACGTCGCGTCCAAGATTATTGCACTTATATAGTGACGTACATGCACGTGTATGTGGCTGTTTGTACTAGTCCGGACTGATGCCGATTTATAGTGCTAGCACACTGAGATACCATGCCGCTGTTTAGCATGAATACCTCACTAAGACACAGTATACTGACTCCGAGCCGACCAGTCCTTGTTTTAGCCCTTTAATGCCGAGTGTCAGACAGGGTAACAACAAGTACCATCTTTTAACGTCTTTTGGTATGACGCGGCTTGGGATCGAACCCCGGACTTTCCGCTCTCCTGGCGGACGCTCTACCATTAGACCACGGAGGCAGTCTCCTGCCTTTTTAAAAATCACGTGTATGATATGAAAATAAGAGGGGCTGGGATCTGGAAGCATCCCTACAAATATTTGATTCCAATCACGTTTAGATTCCACGAATGTTTAAATCCTTAACATGTTTGGCTTTCAAACGCAATTATGTACACTTTGATGACATAACATGCATATCAACAGTTTTATTTGACGTCATAAACTGAATGTTGTTTTCAGATACTTGTGAGTATGTTAATATTTAATCAACATGTTACGTGACTTTATGTCAACCATTTTGAGTGGCATTTGTAAATATCAGATTAGAGATCAGTAACAGATCTTTTTGTGCATGCAATGATTTATGTTTGAAAAAAACAAACAAACTTAGTTATGTGCTGCTAAACTGTCCTAACTTGTGTTACTAGTTCCGACAGCATTTGGGATTTCATTTTGGACGCTTTTCAATTTATATATCATGTTCATGAACAAAATGACGGGTGGGCCAGTCTGTCTATGATTTGATACATACCGTGCAGTTGTAATACTATGAACATGTGGCTGAAGTGTACAGGCTCCCGGATTACATGGACTATGTAGATACTGTGGAACATAAGAAAGATTGAACAGCGTTGTATGACAGCAGTGCATCAGAAGAATCCATTCCCGTGAACAACGGTGGAGTGGGACAAGTTTAGGGCTCTAAGTGTATTCGTAACTGGGTTATGCAGATCCAAGGGCTATTTTGGTTATGTCGTCATGTTTCTTGTGTTTTCTTTAGCAGTAGATTAAAGATATTCATACACGTGTCTCTGTCACAGTTTCGAGATATTGCCATTTGAACAATGTCATATCGATATCTAGTTTATTACTTATATTTTGCTATTGATTATAAAAAGAACTATTGTCTGGTTGTAAAAAGTAACTTATAATATGTTTAATTTTCAGTGATAACTAATAAAATATCAGAAAAAGCCGATTTTTGTTTTGACATGGAACAATTTGAGTCAAGAAAAAAGTGAAATTGTCATAATCATATTGTTCCATCTCAATGTGACTTCTATTATCAGGTATCAATTATGACAGAGAAAAATCATTATCAACTACAAGTTCATTTTTTAATAACATCATCTTTAATTCCTTGGTTTGAATATCAGGCTCTTTCTAAATATGCCTGGTTTGTAGATAGAGAATCTCAGCCTAGTGTCGTTTGATATCAAATATATCAAACTCGAGTTGATAAAAGTGGAAAAACTCCGGGGCTTGTCGAGGCAAAACTGATCATCAAGGTTGAAATTAAAGTGTCAAATGTTCTTAAAGTAAAACACAACACTAGTCTCTGGCATCACAAGTCAGTATCTCGTGTGTCCGCCATGTGCATTGATGACTGCCGTACAACGTCGATACATGGAATGGATGAAGCGGTTGATGAAGGCCATAGGCACTTGAGCCCACACTCTGAGGAACGCCTGACGCAGTTGTCGGCCTTTGTCGGATGTCGCTCAGCCGTCTTTGAATCTCGTCCCACAGATACTCAGTGGGACTTAAATCGGGACTGAGGGCAGGCCACTGCATGGTTCTGATGCCATTCTGCTGGAGGAAGTCTCTTGTTGCTCTCGCAGTGTGGGCATGGGCGTTACCATGCTGAAATTCGTGGTTGCGGCGACGTGCCAAATGAGGTATGGCGTGTGGTTTCAAGACTTGATCAATGTACCGAGCTGCTGTGACACCATTGCCTCTCACTGGACCGATGTTCTGGAAGACCACAGGGCCGACCCTCTGTGCAAGACCAATTCCACCCCACACCATGATGCTCGGACCACCCCAGGAGTCTATCTCAACAACATAAGCATCCAAATAACGTTCCCCACGGCGTCTCCAGACTCTCTGTCATCTGCTGTTAAGATAAGTAACGGCTCTCGTCTGAGAAGAGGACTCTTCTCCACTGCTGATGGCGCAAATGCTGGTGCTGTATTGCCCACTGAAGACGGTCCCGGCGATGACGTGCTGTCAGAATGGGTCCTCGGTGTGGCCTGTGACAGTGGAGGTGTCTGCTCGTCAATTGTCGACGCACGGTGTCCGCACAAATGTGTCGCTGCTGTGTTCCAATTATCTGTCGAGCAGTTTCCGCAGCAGTCACAAAGCGATCTTGAAGATACTGTCGCACAATCTGACGATACTGACGTCGGGTGGTGACCCTTGGTCTTCCACTATGTGGTCGGTCATCTGTAGTGTTGGTGGTACCGTTGCTGAAGCCTGTATATGGTCCTTACGTGGACTTGAAATGCAGTGGCTACTTGCCGGGCGGTTTGTCCAGCTTGCAATCGTTGAAGGACTTGGCGTCGCTGATTTCTGGTCAATCTTGGCATGTGGTAGCAATTCAATAACGAATGAATGTTATCCGATTTGGGTGTATTTTTATAGGGCAAGAAATGGGGAAAGCATGTTCATTTCAATTTGCACAGAACTCACGTGCATCGGGTAACCATGGCCGTTGCCGTGATGCGGTTTTATTGTGATCTGCTTTGTTTTTTATCATCAAATTTCATTTTTCCGGACAAGGAATTTTAAGAAACTTTGACAAAAATTACCCAGATATTTCAATGACAACTTTTCAAGCAATGTTACTTGGGGTGACGTTTATTTTGCGGCTCAGTATATTTGAGACACGAGGGTGAGATTTTATTTCTCATCCAACCTCATTCGACCAACCTTTTCAGTTTGTAGACAGTAATAAGCAGTGTATTAAGTGTAAAGGGTACTGCTAACAGCTTCAGTAGCAGAGCCATTAATGATGTCATTTGATTGTGACGTCATGGTTACCAATGATGTCACAATGGTCGTCATAGCATTGTGGTGCAATTTTATTGCAGCGATATCTACAATGTAGATATCGCTTGATCACACTCAAGCGATATCTCCTGTGGGAGCCAGTCTTGGATGATAAACATGATTAAGAGAATGTCGTTACCCGGTGCTTGTCGTAAGACGCGACGCATGGGATCGGTTTGTCAGACTCGCTGACTTGGTTATATACACATCATTGTCTCTCAAATGCGTAGACCGATGTTTATGATTTCAATCACAGATTGTGTGGTCAATACTCGATTGTTTACAGACCGTCGTCAAATAACTGGAATATTGTTGAGTGTGGCGTAAATCAACAAACAAGCATTGTGAACAGATTCACCCAACACACAACGTATAATATGCTGCCAATCTACGGTAGATAACTATGTTCAACAAACAGTGACGCGTTTAGTCTCTAATCAAAGGATAAGAACAGCTACAGTGAATTATGTTTTCAGTTTTGTTTAAGGCTGAAATGAATAAGACACCTACACATCATTAAGATAAGGCAACACGTGTCATACCTCTATAACATCACTAATGCAAACGTGGACAAGCATGAGAGGAATGAGTAAATTTTAAGGTTTTTCGAATTTAAAGAATCAAAAAGTAAATTGACTATGCCCGTAAGGACATATTGAAATGACAAAATGTGTTACATTTGGAACAGATCATGATCAAATAACTCCAAACTATATTTGTGCACATTGATTGTGTTAATTTAAAGTCGCCACTGAATTCAAAAAGTGTGTTTAAAAAACAATGGTCCATGGTAATACGATTGTATTCCTTGCCTGGCCTCTGTTGTTCTACAATAAATATAACCGAGGAACCAATTCCTTCGCTTGCCTCAGACCAATACAACATCTACTTTCCCAAGATCGATAAAAAACAGTACAGTTTTATCTTGCGTGATTTAAGTAGTTGAATAAGGACAGTTAAGACAAATAGACAGTCAGTGGTGCTATAACCTTTACAGAAACCCCGCTTGTGACATGTAAGAATATCGTGCGTATCAAGAACAGAAAGCAACACGTGAATTTATAACCAACGGTTTTCCCGCAGTTTCACAAAACAAGTTATTTATTTTAGTTACCTGTTCATTACTGTCAGTTACATCATCTTCAACGTCCTTTAGAATCTCTTTAAGTACGTTAGCATTGACATTGTCTGGAAAGTGTTTATGTTCCGATCGCACGGACTCCCCATCACTTGGCTTTGCCTCGAGATACAATGGTAGTGTATGAGTAGACAGTGTAGGCATGCAACCACGGGGGTATCAAGGGTATCGGGAACTCACACAAAACGCTCAACATCCGCGTGAAGATGCTCCAATGAGATACAATCTCAAGGGGTTCCTATCATATGAAATTGCAGATACAATCTCAGGTTTAACCTGAACATCTAATTAGTTATAATTCATTTTACAAACTTCTTGTGTAGAAAGAGAGTAGTCTTTTTCTTAATTTATGTCATCATTAGAATGTGTTTTTTTAAAATAAAAGCGATAAACCCTTTCCATAACCATACATATAAAACGTCATCGCCAGAGAATGACTGAAACAGATTCCATTGGGTGTAAATTCGCCAAAAAGTAAATTTTGTTGCCTGACGCTGAAAGCTAGATTAAATCTTTTCTGTGATTCAGAGTGGATCATAGGGTTATGTTAATAAATGTCTATGAAATAGTGATGATACCAGGAGTTTGCAAAAAAGTGAGCGTATACTTCCCCAAATGTGGCACCCATCACAAACACATGCCAAGGCAAGTAAAATGTTTACCTGAAATGCATATGTAAAATAGGGAATTCATCGGACATAATTTTTTGTCTCTGATCCGTCAAATGTGGAAATATCCTTCACACGTCTACCATACATGTCTACCATACATATCTACCATAAAAATTTAACCCTCATGAAACATATCATATGAACACAGGCTCCAGATGTGTTTATCAGTATATGATTCTTACCTTATCTTTTGGAAAGATACTAATGAATGGATTGTAAAAAACACTGCATGACTGTGAGGTTTACCGTTTGTTTTTCTTTTCCGTCTGATGTAAGTATTATACTATCATCCATTGTCCAAACATGTATCTATCTTATCAACTATTGTATCTGTTAGTACGATGTACAATTAGGTCCCTCATAAGTCAGTGAAACACTAAAAAAACACACGCTCAAAACGTGAACGCCAGAGATAAAAACTCGATTATCCGTCTCTACAATCTCCAATGGGCGCACAGGTTGGTTGGTTGGTTGGTTGTTTTACGCCGCACTCCGCAATATTCCAGCTACGTATATGACGGCGGTATGTAAATAATCAAGTCTGGACCAGAAAATCCAGTGATTGATATCATGAGCATCGGTCCTCGCAATGTGGGATCGATGACATGCATCAACCAAGTCAGCGAGCCTGACCACTCGATCCCGTCAGTCGCCTTTTACGACAAGCATACTCGCCTTTTACGGCAAGCATAGGTTGCTGAAGACCTATTCTACCCCGGATCTTCACGTAACTGGGCACAAAGGCAAACGTAGTGAAAATGATGATGTCATGATCAATCTGTGAGCACATTTTCATGATAGCATGTTTGAAAAGGATGGGCAGTTCTACAAGGTATATAGCACAAGACGCGTGACGGAAAGGGATGACACCTTGTGACCCATCTGAGGTGTCTTCCTGTTCTTTAGTATTGCATATATCAAATACAGTGAAATAAGTAACATTTTTGTTTCTAAAAGCTGGCATATGTCAGGGCAAAACAGCCAAGACGTTAATCCGACAGTTTATGACGTCAAGTTGTTGTTTAATACTTAAATCTGATTTCGGTTTGTGACCGAGGAACGGCTACAGAAATAATATTCTACATATCTGCAACGTGACCCTGTGATTAGCGCACAGACCACAAAGTAGGTGAACTTACGCAGAGTTGGTTACGGAGAGGAGATGGGTGGTCGTGATAGGCAGCCTGACTTTTGATAGTTTCAAGGGCTTTAGCCCTGCCCCACACTGAAGCACATGTACCACATCTGGTGTCAGGTGACTTTGTTTTACTATTCCTCTGTTCACTCAACAGTGAATGGGTACCTGGTAGGATGAGATGGTAATGTTACTGTTGACCTATTTACTCTATGTCGTATGCTCCTTAGGGAGCTGAGAATGAAAGGCGACTGCACAATCATCCATTGACCGTGGTAGTGATAACACAGTCCATGAACATTCACGTAGTGAATGGAATCTGCTGCAATATTAATTATAATTATTACTTTTTTTAATTCTGTTTTGCGTCCGGTTATGTCCGAAAGTGCTGTTTCCTTCTTACCCTAGCAACATGCACGCTAACTTACATGGCAGCATGAGAGTTGTTCTCTATGCGAGTTTGGTTACATGCTGGCTGACCGCCTCTGATACTGTTCTGGGAAGCCAGTTAATACCACCTTGCTCCCCAAACATCTTGGCTACCCATTAAATAATTTCACCAGGTGCCCATTCTTGTGAAGGTAACACACGCTGGAATGAGGATCAATCACATGCCCCGGGGATGACGTCACGTCTTTCTTAGCCATATCGATGGTCTTCCTTTTATCTTCCTGAGTGTTGCTAATGAAATCTGCACTCTTTTCAAGCTCATCAACACGTGTGATAGCCATTTGCAGATTCTTCCTACGTGCGCGAATGTTACCTAAGCTGTGGTTAATCGTCAATCGTTTTCCTCCAACGTTAGGACACGATCACCTAGAGCTGACGTCACAATCGACAGTGTCAGTTTGCCCAGGTAGGTAGAACATTATGGCTGTGCAGACTGAGTGAGTGAGTGAATGAGTGAGTGTGAACTAGTTTAGCAGATGTTGGGTAAGGTGTCATTGCACCATTAAGACTGCATTAAAATGTCATGTTCTGGCCAGTGAATGAACTGAGCACAATTGAAATCTTCGTTTGCGAAGCCACTGGCGCCGTTTGTTGTGGTGCCGTTCTTGTACGTGTTTTTTATTGGTTACTTCGGGGATTGTCTCCGGTTCCTTTGAAATATTAGTTCTGTTAGTTTGTTAGATTCCTTGGACATTTCCGCCGGTGTAGATCCTCGTCAATGAACCTGTTGTACGCCGCCGATCAAAGGACCCTCAGATCTACGCATCTGCAGGTGGCGGTCTCTCACGGTTCTCTCTGTTCCCCGAACATGCCCCGTTACCTCGGCATGTCACTCTCAGCATTATCGTGCTGGGTCTCATCAGTAGCTTGTGACATGCTCAAACCTCGATGTAACAGTCTCACGCATTATGCTAATACCTCGATGTAACAGGGGGTGTCATACAGTTTCACGCATCATGCTAAGTCCTCGATGAAACAGTCTTACGCATTATGCTAATACCTCGATGTAACAGTCTCACGCATTATGCTAAGACCTCGATGAAACAGTCTCACGCATTATGCTAAAACCTCGATGTTACAGTCTCACGCATTATGCTCAGACATGGATGTAACATGAGGTGTCTTACAGTTTCACGAATCATGCTCAGACCTCGCTGTAACAGTCTCACGCATCATGTTAAGACCTCGATGTTACAGTCTCACGCATTATGCTCAGACATGGATGTAACAGGAGGTGTCTTACAGTTTCATGCATCATGCTAAGACCTCGATGTAACAGTCTCACGCATTATGCTAAGACCTCGATGAAACAGTCACACGCATTATGCTAAGGCCTCGATCTAACAGTCTCACGCATTATGCTCAGACCTCGATGTAACAGTCTCACGTATTGTGCTAATACCTCGATGTAACAGGAGGTGTCTTACAGTTTCACGCATCATACTAAGACCTCGATGAAACAGTTTCACGCATCATGCTAAGACCTCGATGAAACAGAATCATGCATTATTCTAAGACCTCGTTGTAACAGGATCACGCAATATTCTCAGACTTCGATGTAACAGAATCACGCATTATTCTCAGACCTCGTTGTAACAGAATCACGCAATATTCTCAGATCTCGAAGTATCAGTCTCACGCATTATTCTCAGACCTCGTTTTAACAGTTTCCCACATCATGTTAAGCCCTCGATGTAACAGGATCACACACCATGCTTAGGTCTCAGCGTAAGTAACCATTTGTGTAACAAACCCCTGATGCCCAAAACTTCATTTAACGCCAGTCCGTGTTGTAATAAGTCTCTGACACCTTCGCAGCATGCCCAGTTTAGCAGATAACGAGTGTCGTTATTTTGCAAAAAAAAGAAACGTTTACAAAACCTGATCCTAACACTGCTTGCAGTATGAAAACGTTCAGATATCATTAATGCGCTAAATGCAGTGCGCAGTGTGTAGAGGTTCCTTGTCAATGGCACGTGTAATACATTTCCAGTGGAATATGCTTAATGTGGTGCAAAGTGATTTTAACTCAATAAATATCTTTCTACAACGTGTAGTGTGAAGAAATCTAACACTAATGATAGGCTTAATTCGGTGTGAAGTGTTAAAAACACTGGTGTATGCGGTTAGATATAATGAGTTAACCCTTTCGCTTCAATCCTTGTAACTTAAACATTTCATGGTGAGAGTTTTCATATTTCTCATGAGCAGAATATTGTTAAAGTGATTGGAAATCCATATGACACCAGTTGTCTTATTACAGTGCTTTGCGGCGATTCGAAGCTGACATAACTGAAGTTTGATAACTTTGTAACGAACTGTGTAGAATGGTGCATATATTACAATATGGCTTACAATAGTCATGTGAAAATGTTCCGCTTCAATCCATGGGATGCACGGATAGCGGAAGGGACACATTTCAAATGTTAACTTTACAGCTTGTAGAAGACCACTATTACCTTTTCATGACACAATGAAGAGTAAATAGGCCCACATGATTATACGCCGTTCGGTGACAGAGAACCAAATCGCTTGATAGTGTGCAAACTAACAGCACGTAATTCACTGTGCAGTTGGAGGAGACCCACATATTACCTTTTCATAGAGCAATATGAAGAGTAAATAGGCCCTACATCATAATACGCTGTTCAATGTCACAGGGCCAGATCGCTTGATAGTGTGCAGGATTAAAAGCACGTAATGCAGTGTTCACTTGTGGAAGTCACGTCGTGCTATGCACTGGTAACAACTCGGAGAATCGCGTGCTGGAGGGCAGTCAGGGTTGGCCACTATGCGTGTCTGACTTTCAACGGCCGCTGCCGCCACCAGCACTGGCCGTGGTTAACAGTGCATCAATTGATTACGCACCTGGGCGAATTCTCTCACTCGATGGCGCATTGGCATCTACAGGTTTGATTTCATTACTATTTGCGGGCTGCCACCACGCAGGACGGCCAGACCCCGCGCGCCTTGCATCTCAAGAGAATTCCAAAGTTCCGACGCCAAATTATTGAATCTATGGTCCTGCATTGTGTGGTTCCTTGACCTTTGTACGCGCTTCAGTGACACGCCAGGACTCCCCATTGTCTAGTCAAGAAGGAATGACACTACTCACAATACATCGCCAGTGTGTAGTATATCTCGGACTCTGTCTCATAGGTGAGTTAATTTTTTTCATGACATGATCATTTTCTTAAAAAAGGGTAAATGAAACCACAATGGACGTATCGGATGAATAAGCTATAAAACCCATGTGTTCGCATGGTACTTTACGGTAAACACGATACAAAGTCGGACACACACGTATACAAACAATATACACCACATGTGGATATATCCATGTAATATTACACTGGTAAATAAGTGGTACAACTATACATTGTACATATACACAAGGGTTATACATAATAGTATACAGGATGAAAGTATCGGGGCTAAAATTTGAAACGAAGTAATTGAAGAAGTATTCATACATAAAACATTTACAAATATATAACAAACAAGGAATCTTCACAAATATTTCTTCAGATTATATAAACACATGAAATTGTACACAATATTAATGTATGTTGAATACACATGTACATACAAATTTAATAACAAATATTATCTAGATCACTAACATGTATATATATATATATATATATTATATATATATATATATATATATATACAGAGAGAGAGAGAGAGAGAGAGAGAGAGAGAGAGAGAGAGAGAGAGAGAGAGAGAGAGAGAAAGAGAGAGAGAGATTTAACCTGCACATTTTTTTCTTGGTCATAATTCACTTTTCAGCCAACTTGTATGGAACAAAAGAAGTTCTTTCCTTTAATTATGCCATAGTTATAATGTGTTCTTCAATAGAAGTGACAAAAGAAATTCAATAGTTATTAGATATCTCTGCTACAAGCACGTCTATTGTATGACTCCGACTATAGCATGAGCTTGAAACAGGTATGATACAAGATGTTTGCGAAAAGATGCTCGTATCCTGCTGCACTGTTTGCAACCGTTACAAACACAAGCAGAGACATGTCAATTGTTCACCTGAAAATAAAAATATTGGAACGTATGGGAAGTCAAAATGGGAATTGCAATGGACATAATTTCTGTCATTGATGCGTCAAGTTTGGAAATGTTCTCCACATGTCTACCATAACACTTTTGGAACCTTTACTGAAGCCTTGAATGTTGTAACCCTGATCAAACAACTTTTGCGCAAGACGCTTTTTTAAAATCGTGTCGATTGCATATCAAATATTGTGAAATGTAGACACCAAAGGCTTTACAATTGGGATAATGCAGGAATAATGCTCGATAATAAGGGGAAGTTGACTATTGGAAAGTTGAAGTTACCCCTCTTCTCACACAGTCTTCTTTTGTCACTCTGATTCTTTCTCCATAGACGGCTCGCATCGGTCTCTTTCATTTCTAGAGGAAGGCATTTGAATGTTTGACCATTATCGAACGATATCAGATCACCGATATACCTGAATCTTAAGTTGAAACGTCTTGCCTAGAGCCCTTGAGTTTGAGCCCTTGGAGAAATTCCGATTCATATGCATAAAGAAACAGATCAGCAAGAAGGGGAACACAAAATTGGTGCCCATTGGGATGCCTACGTCTCACTAGAAAAATTTATCCCCCAATTTCACATGGATGTCATCAAAGAGGAAGTCCAACATTTGGCATATTTTCTCAGTAAACTTCAAATGAACTTTGCTTACATTTATTTGCAAATTGTCCTGAACCTCTGACGATGGTCACCTCGTTTAGTGACAAATGACCCATGGATCAAGTTTTTCCTTTCGTATGTCGTTAGAATGATAGCGTAAAAAGTTGAAAATCCAATGTTTGACTTAGCGCATTTCTGAGATTGTAAAATACAATTCAAGCCAATCCATTTTTGAGAATCCACATGATATTATTCCACTTGTCTCAATTACCTTCTGTGAATATAGAGAAAGTCCTTTTTGATTGTATTCAGCATTATGGTTAATCTTTGAGACATTAATGTTGGTTTCAACAAACGTCATTTCATGTTGCTTAGAACATGCTTTGACCAAGAACACAAGCCACCGGAATGATTCTAAGGCTCTTTTGTTAACAACCTGACATAATCAGCAGATCAGAAGGTCTGTGACAAGTGGGATGTGGACGTCATAGCCTGCTGGACATATGGAACAGGTGTTTCTTTGACATGCACAATTTAAAAAAAGAAGTAAATGATAATATAGCAGTTGAAATGTTTTGTCTAAGGGACACCTTCTGTACATCATACCTTTATGCCCTGAGCCTGTGCTGAACGAGAGTCGAGGAGAGTGAGTCAGTTTGCGATTAAAATTATCATGAGACGACCCCACTTATGCTGTCATTCCCTGTACCGTTGTTTAGCGCTGTTCCTCCAACCGTTGTGTCCCCCCTTCGTTCGAGATATCAACTTATACACATAACAACATGCTAGAGCCGTAAACGTAAAAAAAGCAACAACAGATATTGTTTGGGTGCAGTGTATACATTGCTGTGTACCGTATTGACATTTAATAGACTGTTCCCGATTTTGAGTTATTTTGCTATTCATCGTTCTCATTTGGAGAGAAAGCAAGTTGGGTAAAATTGAGCAATATTGTAGTTTGGGGTTTGCCCATCAATTATTGTTTGATTGAGAGTTGTATTACCGCAACAATGACAGCATGTCATCATCATATTGCATTTAACAATTTACCATCGTACTCACATCAATATGTATTGAAAAGAAACTGATTCTTTGACAGAAGAGAGATTCACAATGAAATATGACATGTTTGTCATAGTCCTCAACGTGTCTGTGAAACAAGTTACACTTTGTAGACTGTTCGAGTCGTGGGGAGATTTCCACATACAGTTGAAATTTTGATCGATTTTGGGATATTCAACTGCCAGAAGCCAGTACACCTAGAAGGTTAGTCTTGTATGAATATCTTTCAGCGGGATAAGCCTAAATTAACTGACACCTTGTGATCCCATTGCACTTCTTAGTAGCTAAAGACTGCTGTGTTGACTGTACTCCATGTTGCTTTGTTTGGAAACACTCCACAAGTAGGATATTAACAGGAGTATTTAGTTAGATTATATTTACCGCTTCCGTGGTCTAGTGGAGAGTGGAAGGTAGGGGGTTCGATCCTCGGCTGCGTCATATCAAAAGACGTCAAAAGATTGTTCTTGTTGTTGCCCTGCCTGGGTCTCGGTATTAAGGGGCTAAACAAGGAGTGGTCGGCTCGGAGTCAGTATACTGTGTCTGAGTGGGTGTTAAAACTATGTTAAAAACTGCAGCATGGTCTCTCTCTCTCTCTCTCTCTCTCTCTCTCTCTCTCTCTCTCTCTCTCTCTCTCTCTCTCTCTGCTGTTTGTGTACAAAAGATGAGAAACTGAAGTTGGCATTTATGAATATAACCCCATCATAATTAATCGAAGAGTTTGATGAGACAATGTCTTTTCCTCTGCTAGCTTTAGAACCATTCCGTGCCATATTTTGACAGAACTAGCAGGGTGGAGGTCTTAGTGATTTACTCCTAGTGGTCCTAGAGAATTGATAGTCTAGCTTTACCTTTTAACTTTTATTAATTTATGGTTACACACTTCAATGGAGATAAAGTACACCGATACCCGATATCTGATTATTACACAGTATACTGACTCCGAGCCGACCAGTCCTTGTTTGAGCCCCTTAATGCCGATCGCCAGACCGGGTAACAACAAGTACCATCATTTAACGTCTTTTGGTATGACGCGGCCGGGGATCGAACCCCGGACCGTCCGCTCTCCAGGCGGACGCTCTACCACAAGACCACGGAGGCGGTTTGTGAAATTTAGACTCCAAGCGCTGGAGCTGCACTGCAGGAATATTACTCGACATAAAGGGAAAGTTGGCTTTTGGAAATTTGAAGTTATCCCTCTTGTCATACAGTCTTGTGGAGATTGTTTTGTCACTCTGAATCTTTATGCAACGATCTAAATATGAAACAGAAAAAGCAGTCTCACTGGTCTCCTTTATTTCTTGTTCTGGTGGGTAAATCAGGGCATTTTGACGGTTATTGAACGATATTTAGTGAAGCTTAATGTCAAGCATTCTAGTAGAAATTGGCAAATATTCTATTATAGTCTCTAAAAGATTTCGTCTGTAATAAAACGTATGTCTGTGCATATCAACAAGTGGAAAATAAAGCAAGCATCTGCTAAAGTATTCTTTACTTGAAGAATACTTGATTATGAAAACAAATGGTTTGCCTTTTTAATAAGTGACATCTAGATAACAAAGAAGGGTCATGATTAACCTCTCTTTACGAAATGATATCTAGATAATAATGCAAGTCCATGTTTGGCCTTTTTACCTAGTGATATCAGATAATAAACAAGACCATGCTTAGCCCTTTTACTTCCTGACATCGATATAATAATTGAAGACCACGTTTAACCTTTTTACTTAGTGACATCGATAAAATAATGTAAGGTCATGATAAGCCTCTCTGGACTTAGTGACATCTTGATAAGTTAAGCAAGATCATGGATAACTTTTTACAAACTGGTATCCAGATAATAACACAATACCATGGTTAGTCTTTTTATTTTGTTACTTCAAGATAATAATGCAAGAGCATGCTTACCGGTTTCACATAGTGATATCTCGATAATAATGCAAGACATTTTTTAACTATTATTCTTAGCCACATCAAGATAATAATGCAAGACCATGCTGAGACTGTTTACCTAGTGATCTAGATAATAATACAAGACCGTGCCACCTTAACATTGACCTACGATAGTCGCAGCGCTGAGACCGCTTTGTAGGAAGGACCAGACTAACTTGTGGTGGAAGTGTGAACGATTAACTACAGAGTTAACTGTTACGTGTCGATTCCCAAATTGAAACAATATGTTAACCCAGAAATCTGTAAGTAGATTGAAACCAACAAACAACCAACAAGCGGTAGAAAATCAATAATTGTAGTCAGAAAACTTAACTAGGTTAACAAATCAACACAAATTACTGCACAGCAATTACAATGGCAGTACACAATGGAGTGGTAGTACAATATTCATCGGCAATATATAATACGAGGGACGCAACTCTGCACAGCGAATTGAGGCGCCTTTTTAAACAATAAAATGCACTGCCATATAACACTCTCTCCTTATCTTTAAACACAATTCAATTCAATTGAATCTGGTTATCAGGGAGCTGAACAAAGAGTAGAGAATTCCAAACCGGCATCTACATTATACGATCGTTTTCCAAGTACAGTTGAGGTTAGATGTACCGATTCAAAACAGTGGTTAGATAATTTCAACAGTGGAACGTATTACAAAATTAATAGTTCCTTGCTCCCTCATTTATTTACTCTGTAAAGGTTCACACTCCATAGAACTCACACAAAATGAGTGTCAATTCTAAAATCATCAGTAAAACGCACATCATCAAGCTGCCTTGTGTCTAGTATCCAACGTGTAATCTAGGATCTTCGTCAACTATTCAATGGCATATTCAATCCCATATCCTTTGGATGTGCTTGCATTGCACTGAATGTACTTGAGTGCACAGTTGATGGGACTCCGCCGAAAAAAATAATCCGGCTTAAGAGAGACGAAAAAATCCATTTGGCTCTCCTTTTTGATAGAATACCAAATTGCCATATGTTAGCCAAGATTATTAATGCATTACGGATGCGAATGAATTTATTCGCTCCATATGACATATATTGCGTGTATCTAATAAATTATAAAATGGATGTAAAATACTGGGATAAATTTATTTTTTGGGATTCTGTATGTAAGTCATTAGATACACGTAGAGCTATCGCAATCAAGGCACGTATACGCCTTAAACTGTCATGGGAGGAGGCGGTATAGAAAGGCGTTACTCTGCATACATTGCACATCTTCTTTTGGCATGTTATCACGTGATCTGCAAATTCATTAAAACTACCTTATAACAGTGAGTTGGGCTTTATGCCATTTTGAAAATAATTTCAGTTCTTTATATTACCCTGCTAATTGACCAAACCCCAACGAAACGCGGGTCCTAGACGTTTATCAAATTGGTGAAACACACGAAATCGGGTATCGGTGAGAATCTGGTATTCGAACACACAATCAGCTGATCATGTACGGCTAAGAGACTTAGTCACCCGGACCATATCGTGTTTTGTAAACTGCCAGTATACACTTGAAAATTACATATGACAACAAACATTCAAACATTATCAAAATGTTACTATGCTAAAAGCAGTCGCGGAAACACTGGAACCTTTAGGTCAAAAACACAACTATGGTATACGTATGAAATCCATCACCATCGAATAACCATTTCATGTTTGTTTCATTTATAGCTACCTTCAAACATGGGTGTATTCTTTTTTCTGGCCCGGTAGATTATATTAAAGTTATGACTTCGACAAATGTCATTAACCATAACAAAGAGGACATAAGTTCACATCATGTCAAAAATGATAAACAATCACTATTTGCAACCAGTACAGATTCCAGTAACTTAACGGGGCCTCAGTGGGGAGCAGTATAGTCACATACATGTATATACACACATAGTCATTTTGCTGTGGAAGTATTACGTAGTTTCACACACCAATATATTTTTCAAAGCACGATAGGTTTTCAACATAGTAAAAGAAGTGCAATATGGTGTTTAAATGCTTTATACGAATATACGAATTTATTATCACCATGGATGAATGAAAAATATCAATATAATCATTTTTCAAATAATAATTTTTGTAATATTCACGGAAAAAAGCAAAATGAAATATGTTTAAGCGACATGTATGGTGTGGATGGCGTGTTTCGCCCTGGCTAGCTAAAGTCACATGGGAAATCAATATGTCCCGACGAATCGGACATGTTTGCCATCCCTGGAGTGACCACCATCCACTACACAAAGATGATGCTCAGGCACACTATATTACTAATAGATATATTTATTAAAAAAATCAGCATGGTGTATACGCTAGTTATTATATGGTATTGAGTGTTTATAATGAGGTGTAAATGATTCATATTCAGTATTGTCATTGTGTGTATCTGACTTATTGTCAGCAAGTTTATTCAGTAGCGAGATCGTGTGTACATGAGTTCACTGTGTATATTCAGGAGTATTATGGTGTGTTGATTCAATTGGACCATGAACAAACCAACAGAGAGAACCGCGTCCCTACAGTACATTATTTATTTCCTGATCAATACATGGTTTTAGTGGACTATATGGGCGATTATCTATCAATGAAAGGCGTCCGTTTTATGCAAATATACAATGGTTAAGGTCACGCTAGAGACTGCTACAAAAGTGTTCGCACGGTAATGAGAAATATACGGCTAAGCTCTCAGCAAACATCCGCGTATTCGTCTCAAGCATCACGGTTTTGTTTCTGTGTTTGTTTTTCTATTTAATCTGGTCAGGCATAACGGCTGTCAGTCCTTAGAGATATCTCCAACAGCCTGCTATGTTAACGCTGAAGAGCCCTGGCTCTGCAATCCATATTGGCCGTGCGGAGAAGGAGATTAGATATGACAATTTCCCCCGCTGTTGAATACATTTACACTTTCATCTGCTATCTCTCCTTCTTTCTCTCCTATATTCCTACAAAACATTCGCATCTATACTTGGTGATGCGCGTTTTCAACGGCCCGTATTGAATTGTGTAGTCATTTTAAACTGATTTTAAATACATATGGAGCTACTTATTTTGGGCGTATCAGACCTCAGGGATTACAATGGTGAGGGATGGGTGAGGAAATTGGGAGTGAGGGATGTGTAAAAAAATGGAAAAGAGAAAGTGTAGAAGTAAAATGCTTTAAAGAAGAATCAACTAGCTGAGAAAGAGAGATGTTTAAATGTCAAAAAAAAAAAGTATGACAAGGGGTGAAAAAAGGCAGAGGGGTATGATGGACGGAAAGAGTAACAGTAATAAATAGAGAAAGAAAAAAAGATTGTAAGAGACAGACACAGAGAAAGACAGAGATAGAACGAGAGAAAGAGAGAAAAGAGACAATAGAGAGAGGATTGGGGAGGGGGAAGGGGTGTTGGGGGTGTGGCTGGGGATGGGGATGGGGTAGGGGGTGATGTTGGGGGTGGTGTCATTATGTCATTAGATGCTCTGAAAGGGTAAGAGGAGGCTTCAACATTATTTCATCTGTTGAAAATGGATCGACAGACAAGCCATTACTGGCTTAGTAAGTGCCTCTCCGGAGTACAGTTTCAAATATCAAAAAGCTTCTCAAGTTACATGAATGTGTTAAAAATGATTAATCCAAAAGTGGAAATGTTACAGATAGCAATCGAGATTTGTGAACACACTCCATGGTCATGTTTGTTCCTTCCTTACCATAGTGTTTCTACAAAACAGGTTTCCGAGGTTGTAATGTATTAATCACTGAGTGAGTATGTTTTTGCGCGGCTGTTTGCATCATTCCAGCAATTGCCAGATTGATTGTATGTAAATCACTACAACTTGATACGACACATGGATTATATAACAAGTTGTAGGTTAAGAATTTAAGCAATATTTTGTAGTTATTTCATTATTAACCATCATGATAACGATTTGAACACTATCGGCGTTTTCGCGAACACTTGGTGTCATCATTGCTTTTCAGTGATCCAATCTCATCATTTTCACTGCTATTTTACTATTTACCCCCAATGGAATCTGTTTCTCGGTTAAACGAAACTGGTTATTCTCTTGCGTTCACGTTTTATATTTGTGTAATTCGGTAAACCGTTACACATATTAATGTTGTTAGGAAAGAAGGATTTCGAATAAGAATGTGATGTACACATGGAGGTTCGAAATAGATCGAGATAGTTTGGAAGAATCATTGAGATGTCCTGGCTAGAATAGAGCCGTGACACACTGTTGCCTGTCGTAATAGGCGACTTAATATGATCAGGTGGTCAAGCTGGGTGATATATGGTTGCTGGCGCGTCATCGTGCACAGGCGGCATGAAACGTTTCTCTTTATATCAACCACGGCTTGTCTGTCTAAGACTCGATTATTTACAGGTTGAGTTATGTACAGGTGGCCGTAATATAGCTGACGTGCTGTTGAGAAGACATTGTATAAAACAAAATACTAATTTGTGAACTAATCTTCTTTTGAAGAACTGTTTCTGTTCTGTTTCCTTTTCTGTATCTTTATAGCGTACAAAAACAACACATTTATTTGTGAACTTCTCTCTCTTCTTTGTAAAACTGTTTCCGTTCTGTTTCCTCTTCTGGATGTTTATAGCGTATGACGAGTGCCTCTTACATCGCCACAAATTGTATGTATGGGATTTGCAAGTATGTTTTCAAAAAGAAGTTGCTTTTTCCTGGCCGTAATTTTCCCAAATATCACAAAAATAGTCAAATAATGGCAATATGATTTATGCGTGGTTGTTATTTTGGTCATTTTTAAGTTCATATTTAAAAAGTCAGCAGTAAATCCTGGGACTATCTTTTCAACACTGCATCAATATGGGCGTGCCAGAAGCAATGTTGTTTAGATCTAAAGGGTTATGGTTCTGGACTTGAATGGCATCAGTTTCATTCATCTTCAAAGGAGGCGCCAAACCAGTGCAGGTTTTACGGGATTTCTGTTTTATTTGGATTTAACTTTCCTTGCCAAGTAACTGCCCATATTCAAATTCATTCACAGGCGGAATTATGAAGTATCGCATATGGAACATCAGTAACACCAAACATCAAAGTGACATTTAAGAAAAGACGGATATTACTCTCAAAACTATCTACAAAACTATCTACAATAGATATATATAAGAAATGAAAGTGATCCCAAAGTAGAGGCTCATGAGATGACTGATAGGTATGAGTGACTGAGTAAGTGAGTGAGTGCATGTGTATGTGTATGTGTGTGCGCGTGTGGGTGTGTATGTGTGTGCATGTGGGTTGGTGTTTAGCTGAGTGAGTGAGTGAATAAGATGGCTGGACATGCACACAAGAAACAGGGGAAGGGAAGAAAGGGGAAGATTCACGGAGGGACGGGGAGTAGGAGAAGGAGCTTGTGGTGAGCATGGATGAGAGAGAGTAAGAGGTGATATGGAGTTTAACTTCACGTCCAAGATTATTTCACCCAAACATTTATGTGAATGCTTGTACTAGTCCGGTGCTATCCCACTGGGATACCATGCCACAGTTTAACATAGATACCGTACTCAGGCACAGTGTACTAACAGCGGCCAGTCCTTGCTTTATCCCCGTAATGTCAAGCACCAGGCAGGGTAACAAAAACACGTCTCTAAACGTCTATTGGTATGACGCGGCCAGGGGAGAGAGAGTAATTAAGATGCTTGGAGATATTAGAAGATGATGAGAGTAAGACATGGGCACCTACTGCGGGTAAGAGATGGAGTTAATGTATGGAAAGAAATGCGGAGAGGGGAACATGTCTTGGGAGAATGGTGGCAAATGCGCGATAGTGCAAGAGAGATTGTTATATAATAGCAGTAAAGCTGTTTATAAGAGCAATAGGTACTTACGTGTGGATAGAGAAATGTTTAGAAGATGGGGAGAGGGAGACGTTTAAGAAAGAAGAGCTAAGAGGGAGGGAAAGTCAGAATGCTGCACTACCGAAAGCATGTGATAAAGAATGATCGTAGGATGGGTGGGGCAATAGGAAAGCATATGGATAATAGATAACGTGATTGAGAGAAAGATTTAGGGAGGTAAAAACACAAACTATAAATACGACACTGTTTTAGCCATTGCGATATTAACCGTTTCTGAGTTGGCTTGCAACCAAGGTTGTATGAAAAAACTATAGTGAAAATTTGGAGGTATGTGACTCCCTACTGAGCAGTTAACTGCAGTAAGTGAGTAAAGTAGTCGCCCATCCTAAGTGCCCGAATACTTCGATTGTACCTTGTCCCTACACGCTATTCATATATGCTAAGAACTGCCAATGTTTGAAGAGATGCAGCATTTTAAGTAATTTACAACGATAATTTCATATATCTCTACTTCGCTGCTAACATCAAGCGAAAACACATTTGTACGTGTGCAATCAGAGTAGGAAAGTTATACATGCAATGCAAAATCAAGCTGTTTGATCAATCTACTACACCAACATGTAAGCACTTCCAACATATTCAAACTCATGTGCATTACCACTTTATGAGACGGCATGGCGTGCGAGATATAGAGATGGTGATGAGGTCCCTGTTGGCGTGAGTCATGCGCCAGTCGCCGATGCTACTTGGGCATGCTCAATCCCTTGTATGACAGACAATATCAATGTAGATGAAGTGCAGTGAATCTAAACCCTCTCTCTAGAGAGAAAGAGGGGTGGGGTGGGAGGTGGGGGGAGAAAGATATATTTATATATATATATATAGAGGGGAGGAGGGAATCGGTAAAACGATTATCACCATCAACTGAAAATGAAGCACATTTCATTGGTCATTGACGTCTGATGTGAGGGTGTGATTGCATAGACTACAGAACGATTAAGTTATTATAGATCATTGATGCTGGAGGATGTACATGCGATAACGGGTGCCATCTCGACAATACAGGTGTTATGGTAAAGTTGTCACTATATGAGGTTGTGAGAAAAAAGGCACCTCACAGATAACTTATATCAAAGTAAGCTCTCGAGGCTTGGAGGATACGAATATACTGAAATCCAACACAGAACAAGTGCACCGATATCATTGTAGCTTGCCATGAGTGTCCTTTGGTTGAAAAAAGTAAAGTGTGTGCAACTAAGAACGCCGATACTATAATTCACCAATGACGTTTGGAGGGTGTAAGTTATCAGGTGCACAGGACAATAGATCACACATATACAGATATTATATTAAAACATATACGTATATGATACTGACACTTACAGATATTATATACATTATACATATGTCATACTGACACCTACAGATATCTTATAAAACATTAGACATATATAATACTAACACGTACATATATCTTCTAAAACATTATACGTATATAATACTGACACGTACAGATATCTTTTAAAACATTATGGGACACGGGTGGCCCAGTCTGTGCAGAGTTGCGTCCCGTGGGCTCGCCAGAAACCTATGATTGTGGGTTCGAATCACGGTTCGCCCCGATTATGTTTCTAGGTTTGTCAGCACCATACCCGTGCTCGTGGGTTTCACCGAAGTGGTAAATGTCCGAGACCTGCATCACTTCTGGCTTTCCTCCAACATTAAGCTGACACGCCGTGATATGACTGGAATGCTGTTAAAAGCGACGTTAAACCCAACTCACTCACTATAAAACATTATACATATATAATGCTGACACGTACAGATATCATATAAAACATTATAATATATAATGCTGACACGTACAGATATCTTTTAAAACATTATACATATATACTCGTGTATCGTGATTTTTTCACTAACAAACCTTTATGTTTCTTGGGGGTTTGAATCAGTGAAAACGTTTTTGAAAAAGATCGTAGAAACGCAACCAACCAAATTTCGCTGGTATTCCAGCATGCGTTTTCCTAGAAATAACGAATATTCAGGAGAAATTACTCCAATGTTCTAAAAAGCCAGATATCATCATTGCCACTCTAAGCAATCTTCGGAAGTGCAGAGTCCTAAAAAACATCACTTTTGATCGTTTTGATTAGATTTCACCATGACACGCATAAGTGAAAATGACAGATGGCGACCACAGGAGTGCTTGAAACCGGTGCTTAGCAGCGTGACGTCGCACTTCAATTCAATATGGCAGGTATGGCTATCAGCAAGACAACCACGTTGGAGACCGTCGACGTCCCTATAGCGAACGCCCACCTGCGACAACCCCTCGGCAAGACATATGGACTCGAACCACGTATCTTGGACGACGTCGACGCATCTACGGCATCTATTGCAAGGCGCCCAGCCGAAACAAGAACGTCGAGGCCTCCAGTACTGACGACAACATTTACGGTGGGCAGCTCGTCAGTGGAGAAGAGTCACTGAAGACTCACGTTTCCTTTCTCACTGACCTGATGCCACGACATGTATCCACAGGCACAGGTGAACGTTACGTCACGCCATGTGTTTTTATGTACCGTTTATTGGCTTCAATAGGATGATGTCAGGATGCAAAATATACACACTAGCCACTGACTGTGTGAACTTGACTCCAAAGAGGCACGACTCATTTACATTTGTCAGGAGAGCTCCTCATGAGGACACTTGCTCGTTACCATATCTTCAGACACTGTTTTCTAATGTTATGCAATTTCATCCAAGGCAGTAAATTATTTTGACCCATTGTCTTTGTGTTTGGTATGTCACAATACCTTTTGCCTATGAAGATGTTACACAAGCTCTCATCCAGATATTAAACTAAAACATACATGTACAGAGATATTATACCGATACATATACAAATATAATACTAACAGATATTATACCGACACACGAATGAAACGGTATCCGTTGGGTCACATACAGTTAAAGATGCAAATATGAAAGGTTAGGTAGGTACTACTTTCAGTGTTTACACACAAACATGGCGTCTCCCATGTCAATCGACGGGTGAGTCAGAATTAACCATCGGGAATCTGGAGAAATTACTGGGATAATAGTTATTATCAAACAAAGATCTAAGATGCTGAAAATGAGGCTTTTCACAAATTTTGGCCACTTTTGAGATATAAATGGCGAAACAATTTAGCGAGGACACTAGCGTGATCAGTTTCCGTATCTGTGCTTGTAGACGTCTGAGACTAAGGATCATTTCGAGAATTTAAAACATTTTGATTTGGACGAAATATGTCCGAATTGTTTCCTTGTTTCATTTTGTCGCCGTGTGCACATCTAACTGTTTTCGTAACTTTATGACAGGACAGGCAGACTCTATACAAAAGTGACGTCTCATAGACTAGAGTAGTTTTCTTTTAATAAAGGGCAATTGCTCCTGCTGGCGGAGCGATGCATTGTAGGGAAAGGCAAGTAGAAACAATATTGTGAGCAATTATTAGTTTTCCTATATGTAGTTATTAAAATATGTTTCAGTTCAAACTATATTGACTGTTGTAGCTGTCCGACTGACTAATCACAGACCTAATGCCGTAATGTATTTTAATGCGCCTACTCTAGGAAAACTAGCAATTTGGGGTACCGTTTGTAAGAGATGACAACAGGTTCTTTTGGATAACAGAATTTAAGAATGACATTATATGATTAAAAGATTGGCAGGTTTCTGTGGTACATATACTGTATTAGGAATAAGCAGTATATTAAGCGAGCCTTGGCGATAACCTCTACAACACATACAAACATCATGCTGTCACACATACATACACAATTACAGATATCCTTCAAATACGTGCAATATATATTGACACATATATATCTAGAGATATTACACAGACAAATATAGATATATATTTACCATTATCACATAGAGGACTTGAGTAAACAGGAAGCCATTAGAGAACATACAGCTATTGCTGTGTTGTGTTAGAATTCCTCAATGTAATTCATTAGAGTTTCCACTCCGGTGGTCAGTTTTTAACCAATCGAACTTCAAAGACGGTGTTGTAATTGCAACCATGATGTGACTTAGATGTGTACTGACCCGTATGTTTTTTAAACCAGATTTTTCTAATTACTCAAACTTTTTCCATCCGTTCTTATAGTTGTATCGAACGGACAAGCCGAATGATCATTCATGTAGAGATTTCGTAATGAATATCCTAGAGTCATATAAGATCCTTCCCCTCCAAGTCAAACAAAAGGATATCAAACTGGGGACGAATGTCCCAGAGAGCACAGAAAAGATGAAACTAAGTTATTTGAGCAGTATAATGAGTGATGAGTTGAAGAATAAGGAACAAACCTGGTGATATTAATGTATGTACCATTGTTTTAAGATGTCTTTTTAGTAGCTATATTCAAATGTCACACATAACAAAGTAATGATAATAGTTTATTTCTGAAGAAAGGTCATTGGCCCCTGGAGAAGTTCGTCATTTATAAATACATTATGACAGAGTCACCTTAGAGTTTTTATTGATGAAGAGTTATAATAGTGCACATGTTATTTATATCCTGACTGGTGCTTTATAAGGGGAAGGAAGACAACCTAGCTTGTACAAAGTACAAACCTTTACCCTGTACCAGATCACAGAAACAGTTTTGAAGGAAAATATATCAATTCAAAGACATGGACTCAAATTCGTTAGCGTTTCATGGGTAATGGTAAAATAAAACACGCAGGTAAGCCATTCCAAAAAAAGTATTTGCAGTATGCACATCATTTGAAATAGACTGCTTGGAACATACCCACCATTCTAAAAATGATATTTGGATCATGCACATCATTCCAAACAAACTACTTACAGCATTCTTTCGACAAGAACGCAGTGACAAATAAAATCATTATCAGAGTAAATGTACCACTAATGTTGAACGGATTACATTCATTAGTACAGTATCTAACCGCTCTGAGTTTTAATCACATCACACATTCATTAATCAAAGGAGTCTGTCCTGGAGAAAGCAATCATAACGTCTTTAGAATCATGTTTTCTGTTGGTTGCTGTCCATCAGTACCAGTTGTTACCTCTGATGCGGATTGATATGACGGAGGGATCTCGACCTCTAAAATGATGTTTCGGGGCTGCAGTCGTAACGAGAAATGGGTTTGTCTTGTTTTCTCGTGTGCTGTCCAACTTGACGCGTTAGTGTTCTGTTATTGTTAATAACTCGACACGCGATATGGCAGCAGCACCATGCAGACCTGATCGATCCGCGTGTGGGGCCCGCGTGTCCGTGTGGCGGCACAACTGTGCCCACTTACATTTCTGATAAGTGACAACTGTCATTCCGACTCTCAATAAAGGAGAATTCGGTTTTCAGCTATTTCTCATTCGATTTGCTGCTTTGTAAAACAAGGAAGCACCTTCATGAAAACCCATATGTGTTAACTAATATTATAAAACGTGCATGCAAAACAGTTCGTCACCACTCTTAGAATAGGATGGAAAGTCTTTATTTTCAGCTTCCGCCAACTCCGTTTTCTGTTTTTGTGATCCTCTGCATTAGCTGGTGATGACAGTGTAGTGATCTCAGCTTAAGAGTCAACTACAGTCTGTCCAGACTGCAGTGTCATCTCAGCATGAGGGCTTACCATATTCGAGCCTTCTGGTGCCCGCCAGCCTTTGTTAACGAAGCTTAACTAGTGACTCACTTTAATAATATTATCGAGATGAGATCATAACTTAAATTTCTCCTATTGCTGTCCATTGCACTGTCGATTGTAAATCATTACATTCACGTTATTGGTATCGTGTTTTAAATATTTTATAATTTTATCAATGTTATTGGCTTCACAGCTTTTGTAGTAAATCATTGTTGTCAACATATTGGTATCTTGGTGAAAGTATCTACTGGCTCCAGTTATCATATTGATGTCGCAGCTTCGGTAGTAACTCATTGTAGTCTAGTCTGTGTCCTCGTAGGTTAAATATTTACTGTTTCGCCCATAACGTTGTTTATGTTTATGACACATGGAAATCATGATATCGTTCGCGAAAGTTACATTCTCTCATTCTATTGATTTTGTCCCATCAGATAAAATCCATTTCTTCAAACAATAATTTGTCGCATGTGTTGTAGCTTTGGTATCCAATACTTCTCACTAGATTGTTTTTCTTCATCGTGTGTAAGAATATATTCAGTAAAACACAACACATATTTAGATCCTGGTATTCGGGAATAAGGGGAATAGTTACTTTTGATGAACTGGTATTAAACGCAATGAATTGTATTCTTATAGAAACCCTTAGCATGACCATCAAGAAGCGCACCCAATGAACGAGTTGAAGTGAGACAGTTGCATGTCAGCTCGCTATACAGTCTCTCGTGGCGTCTAAATAGGCTTGCCAATGTCTTTCAATGACCTCAACGACATTGTCCGCTAACCTTATGGGAATGCCGCTCAACTATTCCAGAATGTCTTCCCCGAAACTGCTGGAGAGTCAGCGGCTGAAGATTCAGTAGTCACAGGTTCATCTCATTGGGTTTTATGGGAAACATGAATGTTGAGTTGGGTAAGGAGTAATATGTGTACACGAACAACGTATAGACCTTTTTAGTTGGATGTATTGTAAAATAAAAACGACAAGCCCCTTTCCATATTCGAAAGAAATCATTGCCAAAGCAGAGTAGATTGTACGATTGCGACCATGACATCAGCGTCATTGCACCTTCATACGCATGTTTGACTACCATGCAGGATATGAAGGCTGGTGTTATATCCATACAAGGAGGGGATAGAGGTGGTAAAGGATTTCGTTCGTCACAACAAAGCCCAGTGTTTGATTCCACACATGGGTACAATGTGTGAAGCCCATGTCTGGTGTCCCCCGCCTGATATTGCAGGAAGTGGAATACTGCTAAAACCAAACTCACTCGCTAACTTTGCTGGAAATATACTCCGTCCCGTACTCCACCAGTCAATCCTGACCCACCGCCATCGTAACACATATCGGTAAAGTTATTCTAATAGTTTTATCATCCAGGCACATCCTTCCACAACACTCAAACCGAATCTTGATTTTTCACTGAAAGATTCCATCGGGATCAACATCTTGTCCAACAGATGTGCTGAAGTCACTGTATCAAACATTCCTGACTTTGACAGTCTGTACAAATGGGTCGCTTCCTGGGCCTTGTTTCTGACTGTCATAACAGTTGCATTGAATAGTGTGTTAAGTTACCCTATGGTTGAGGATCGGGTATGAAGATCCTGAGCTGCGGTGAATTACCAATATCCCATTCCATGGCAGTAATCCAACCATACCTTATCGGGTTCTCGAGTTTGCGGAAACTGTTGCGGTTCATATTCTTAGTCTACCATCCCATGACGGTGATCAAACGATATCTTATCGGAGTCTATGAATAGTCTCTCTTGTTACAAAACAAAATTCTGGCTACTTGAATCACGGGTCTCGAGCGTACCAACAACCCAATCACTTTGATTACGGGATGAGTATGCCATGGTGGGAACATTTATCTTCTTGCTGATAAGTGTTAGAGTTATGCAGGTGTGGATCATCGACACAGGATTTTGTGTTGCCTTCACTATAAGACATGCAATCTTGATACATGACATTCATATCGAATGCCTGTTATGGCGGGTCGCTAGTTAGTATACAATAAAGTTGATAGCAAACCCTGTAGAAATAAATGTTCATTTTTATGTATTTACGGCTTTGTCGAGTTATTATACCACCGTAATTTGCTATTGAAAAACTATTATATTCAGTCCGCAAGTGATTAAATGTCCTATAACTATCACACCATGTCATGCAGATATCGTATGTCTATCAGGGGTTTTGCTTTCGAGAATGTCACGCATTGATTCCATGTCTCTCAGTGATGTGGTATTGCGTGGAAATATCACAATATTCCCTATCCATTGGTGTGGCATTAAAATGGCATGTCACACACAATGTGACGCCAATTATATTGATGGAACCTATGGTTCGCAAGTATGATGCATTGAGCGATTATGCTATAATATCCTTGTTACCTCGAGGCAGAATATTGTAACATGACCCTTTATCAGTAGCATAGCACCATGGGTTTGTCACAATCTGCTACAATAACAGCAGTGTTATATTGCGCAAGTATGTCATGCTGCAACTATGCCACTATGGCTCGCAATACAAGTCTGTACAACACTCCCTAAATTGTTACTAAAAATAATTGTGAATGCAAGAGAATAACCAGCCTAGATTTTCAACAGAAAGAGATTCCACTTGGCGTAAAGGGCAAATAGCTGTGGAAATTATATGAATGGACCACTGAAAATCAGTGATGACACCAGGTGCTACATTTTTCAGAATGTTGTTTTTCGCGAGGATGTGGAATATAACCCTAAATATAACAGCAATATTAATTTACGATTGTACTACATATCCATACATCTGTTAGTTATGTTTGGCGAGTAGGTAACACTATACCCTTGTACATATTCCATTGCACTTTAATTAGAGCCGTATTGCCCCCATGCCTTATACTGGAGTTAGTGCGAAGATGTCTTAATGTGCCTCTATGAGTCCCTCCACTAACGCTTCAAAGGTTGTCCAAATATTTGATCAACCACGTGGTCCCGAGGGAAACAAACTCAGGCCTTACCGTACCCGTAGAAACAGATTTACATCCATTCAACAAGACATCTGACTCCCATCTTTTAGTGACCGGAGTTATATGTAGGTTCAGTACGTTGGTCTTGGCGGTAAGGCCCTAGTGTATACATAGCCAGGGTAGTCAATCAGAGTATTTCCTTGCCCAGTCTAGCGAACGGGTCGCTATTGAATTCCACCTGGTTCATGTCGCTTGTTACATGCATTATCAATAATTCTACTCAACCACTACCGCGACTCCTTGAAAAGAACGTGTGTTGCTTCTTTGTAGAAAGACAGCGTTCGTGTCGTCATCTCCTGTGCCTCTTCCTCTGCAAGTGAGAGCGTGATCAATTCCAGAGACAAAGTCAGAAAGAAAAAGCATCCATCATGACGCTGACGTTAATAGAGGAATCAATACCAGCCCTTCATCGTAACAGCCGCTATTTATATTTACGGGGTTTCACGTCGACCTTACAAAATGGGGTCTCATACAGGCGTCCCAACATGCATTGTCCTTGCCTTCATAAGAACACTCCCGGGCCCAATAGATGAAATGATGGGCAATATTGCAGTGATGAGTAAAGATATAGCAGCTTTTGCCTCTAGTAAACGACAGATTACTTTACGGAAATTGACATTTAAAGTGATAAAGTGAGTTGCAGAGCACCAAAAAAAAATTAGTTTCTTATTACTCGGTAATTGTTTTAATGGGCTCAAATCAATGTGTTTGCTATGTTCTATACACACAGTGACAGAGGGCATGCTGTCACATCGATCATGTTCTAGCTAAATTGCTTTGCGACCATCGAGAATTAGGATCGCAAATGTCTACTGTCCTGGTTTGATATGGATTAAATTGTACGCCGCCTCCTTGCAACCATTGGCTGTCGGTGGCAATCACCAAATGGAGGAAGACTATTTCAAATCCATTGCCATTTACTCGAAGGTAATTCGCTAAGTTGTTCGCTTTTGAATGGCAAATTACCTTACCGAAGCGTTGTAAAGTGGGTGTGTTCTCGTGTCGCTTGAGCGAAGCGAAGGTCCATAGCGATAACTGCCAACCTCAATGGCAAGATATGAATATGGAGCGATCACAGCTTCATGAATGCTTGTGTAAACAAGACATGGATTGTTCTTTGGTGCAGTAACTTGCTATATAACGTAATCTACAAGAACTACTTTTTGAGAGCCACGGATATATTGGGGCCTGTGTAGGTATCACGGATACATACAAAGCGTCACAATGTGGATATACGACAGTCGCCACCAACACATTATAAATAGCGATGGTTTCTTTTGAAGATACGAAGTTTCAAGAGTTTGATTGACTAACCTTTAAATGGGAATTACTATCTATCATTCTGGTGGCTTTTGAGTGTATAAAGCCATGGACATATAGAAAGTACACCTTTGTATGAAAGGGCACAGTCTGGAACGCTTGACATCACTCTATGAAGCATCTGCAGAGGCACATAGGGAATATGGCGGCATGCAAGTCCCATATGTAGGAGCTTGTGTCTGCAATCTACCTCCTGGAGCTGGATATTGAAAAAGCATTACGTGGAGCGGTTACATATACCTTCTTACTGTAAGTAGAAAGCATAATTGTAGGATCACAAGGATTTAGTTGCCCAGATAGCCATGTAATTGTTGATGCAACAACGTCGTAAATGTAAACAAAATTTTATAGATATTAATGCCATTTTAAATATAATTTCAAGATCAAGGGTATAATATACATAGATACAATGAAATTATTGTTCTGAAAATATGTATTTATCACTGAAATGTCGATCTGGTAAAATGGTCTTCCTTTGAAAATATAAGTTCTGTTCCGGGGACACATATTCAAGTCGTCTTGGTAACACATATTGCTGAAGGTAGAACTCTTCCAAACGTTGCCAATAGCATAAAGAAAACAAGCTTCACTGAGTAGCTCAGCAGTTCGGTATACTTTGGTTGTGGGTATTGTTGTCTCCAACTCAAAACTATAGCATTACACCATATGAAAATTCTGTCATACCCAGTACCCCGCCAACCGGTAATCGCTGTGTTACACAAGGGTGTGCATTGTCATACGCGGTACCCACCAACGTGGCGCTGGTTGTTTGACAGCGGTTGCCTGTATTTTCATTACTGAGCACCTGAGAAATTGTACTGATTGTATTAAGTTGTATTTTAGGAGTAATGTGCTCCATTAAACAGCGAATTATCAGCAGTGAATGGGAGCAACCGTTATAATTGGGTAGCTTTCTATTTAGAGTAAATTTGTCATTGCGAATATCATCAATTATTGCAATGTCATTAATTTTCTCTCAGTTTTGTTGGCAGTGACAGAAAGGCTTCTAATTTACGGTCGACAAAGCAATAACATAAACTAAGAAATAAAATAACAAAGCCGCACTATCAATATGAATTATGCCATATCATATAAGGAAATCGATAGGAGTGCCGAAGAACACTTGCCATTACTAAAAGTACAAAAAATTATAGGAGTACAAATGAAACGTTTACAACATTGGAGGTGAAGCAATTTCCTGGAGGTGCACAGTATTTGTATTAGAGAGAAAACATTAGAGCTTCAGAGGACTGAAAATGCATCAGCCGTTTTCTGCAGGAATAAAAGTAGATCAAATTCATTTACAGGGATGAAATGATATCTATACTTTTAAGGATTGCAAATACATCTAACATAAAACCAGTAAGTTAGAGGCAACATATACTGATTATTTTAATTCTGCCATTTTGAAATGAATGGAAGACTGCTTTAGTCGGGCCTTGTGCACAAGATGATAACAGAACTGATTTATACAGAAAAAGTAGAAATATACTTTAAAGCATCGGATTATATTTTTTGTATTCTCAGCATTTCATCAGATCCTTGGGATCTGTTTAAGGAACATGATTGAACGAAAGGGGAGTAATGAGAAGTGTAGATGCAATCTGTGGCAGTTCCTGTCTGTCTGTTGAACACGTGAATAGGTGTCTGTATAACATCTAAAACTATTCTACTCTCCCTTCCTGACCGATCTCTGTATAACGTATCCCTATATCACTCTACTTTCCATATAGCCTGATATAAGGTATAGCAATATCCCGGTGTGTGATGTCCTGATATCTATATAACGTATAATACGTATATCGCTCTCCCTGTGTGATGTCATGATCTTTGTTTAACGTATAATAGCTATATCACTCTCTGTGTGATGTCCCAATGTCAGTATACAGTATAATACCTATATCACTCTGTGATGTCATAATCTCTGTATAACGTACAATACCTATATCACTCTGTTGGATGTCTCTGTATAACGTATAATACCTTTATCACTCTGTGTGTGATGTCCTGATCTCTATATAACGTATAATACCTATATCACTCTGTGATGTCATAATCTCTGTATAACGTACAATACCTATATCACTCTGTTTGATGTCCTGATCTCTGTATAACGTATAATACCTATATCATTCTCTCCATGATGCCCTGATCTATGTTTAACGCATACTACCTGTATCACTCTGTGTGTGATGTCCTGATATCTGTTTAACGTATAACATCTGAATCACTCTCTCTGTCATATCCTGATTGGGGCGGTCGGGTAGCCTAGTGGTTAGAGCGTTCGCTCGTCACGCCGAAGACCCGGGTTCGATTATCCCGACATAGGTACAATGTGTGAAGCCCATTTCTGGTGTCCCCCGCCGTGATATTGCTAGAATATTGCTAAAAGCGGCGTAAAACCATACTCACTCACTCACTCACTCACTCACTCATACCATGATCTCTGTAGAACGTATAATACCTATATCACTTTATGTTTGATGTCCTGATCTTTGTAACGAATAATACGTATATCACTCGCTGTGTGATGTCCTGACCTCCATATAACGTATTATATCTATATCACTCTCTGTGTAATGTCCTGATCTCTGTATAACGTATAATGCCTATATCACTCTCTCTGTGATGTCCTGATGTCTGTTGTACGTATAATACCTATATCACTCTCTGTGTAATGTCCTGATCGCTATATAACGTATACTACATATATCACTTTCTGTGCTATGTCCTGATCTCTGTATAACGTATAATACCTATATCACTCTCTCTGTGATGTCCTGATGTCTGTTGTACGTATAATACCTATATCACTCGCTGAGTGATGTCCTTTTCTCTGTTTCCCTATTCCTATGTCACACGCACTTGCCAAATACCACGCCATTACTGACCGCCTCCGTGAGTCAAATGGTAGAGCGTCCGCCTGGAGAGCGGAATGTCCGGGGTTCGATCCCCGACCGCGTCATACCAAATGACGTTAAAAGATGGTACTTGTTGTTACCCTGTCTGGCGCTCGGCATTAAGGGGCTAAAACAAGGACTGGTCGGCTCGGATTTAGTATAATGAGTCTGAGTGGGGTATTCATGTTAAACTGCGGCATTGTATCTCAGTGAGCTAGCACTATAAATCGGCATCAGTCAGGACTAGTACAAGCAGCCACACACACACATACACGTGCATGCACGTCGCTGTATTCGAAGTGCAATAATCTTGGGCGCGACGTTAAACCCCATTTCACTTCACTTCATCTCACCACGCCATTACTGGAGACAAATTTGGGACACACTTTCACCGTGTAAACAGTTTTTCATAACAATATATTTCCTAGTATTTAAGTTTTCAAAGTATGTTAACCGCATATGGATAAAACATTATTTATAAGAAAACATTATAACATCAATCAAATCGAAAAAAACCGCGCTCATTTACGTATTCCCCTCATTTTCTAAAGTGCAGCGATAACGTTCACTGGATTTAGTCACGCCGTACACCATGACGTTGTGCACCGAGGTTACAAAGCAGTGAAGTTTAATTTAAAGATCCCCTTTCCATTCCGTAAATGGTATGCCACATGTCGTAAAATGTGAATGTATCCCCTTTGTTGTGGAAATATAACGCCGTTTCTTTAACGTTTGGCTTTTAAGCTAAGTTTCTCTGTTTCACTGTTTCAGTTGGGCGATAAATTGACTTGCATTATGTAACTACAATACACGACATTTCCAGTATCGCAGTGATCACACAAACTCATACTGGAGAAACACGTGGAAGTTCCGTCGTATTCGTTTTATTGACGGGTACAATGTGTAAAGCCCATTTCTGATGTTCCCCTGTTGTGATATTGCGTGAAAAGTGGCGTAAAGTGGCGTTAAATCAAACTCCCTCCCTCAGTCACTCGTTTTATTGAAGTAGTTAACTGCTTTTTACACGTGTAAAACGGCCCCAGACATGTATAACAGTTATCTTTCAGGCTAGTGTAAACGCTTTGATGGTTGATATGGGAGATAATTGGTTTGAAATCGGCCCTCTTCTAATAAGAGCTTCTTGATTGAAAATGTAAACATTATATCAGATTTCATCTTCGCATTCCTGAGTATTAAAGCAGTATGTGGGCAGGTAATACAGGCTGTGCGGATATGGAATGATCGTCAAAGACGCCTGAATTCGATGTAAATACACTGTTTGAATTCCAATGGGGCGGTGAGGTAGCCTTGTGGTTATAACGTTCGCTCGTCTAGCCGAAAGCCGGAGTTCGATTCCCAGTGTGTGAAGCCCTAGTTTGGTGCCCCCCTTAGTGATAGTGCTGGAATATTGGTATAAACATGACCATTATAATAGCGTATTTTTCTTTCCGTAATGATGTGTGTATGGTGACTTTGAACAGAAGTAACACTTGTAAAGCCATTGAAATCATTTGTATCGCAAGTGTACTTTTAGGCCGGAAGTGACACTGTGATACTGAATAAAAACCTGAAACGTGCAACCATTTTGGCCAAAGTGGTAAACGTCTCCGACCTGTATCAAGTTGGATTATCACTCTACATTGAACTGACACGCCTTCATACGATTGAAATACTGTTAAAAGTGGCATACAACGCAATTACCCACTATCTCAGGATACACAATGCCAGCTCGTTGTTACTGTTTAGGAAACATACATCCGTTAAAATAAAAACGTCAATCAACGTTAGCCCACAACACGTCATCAGGTTTAACTGGCGAAAACAGGAGGGAAAATATCTGATTGCCCGTCGGGGCCAATTCATACCTTAAAAAGACCAGGTAATGTTTCAGAAATGAGGTAAATACCTCCAGGAGTGATTTCAACATACAAATAAAAGGGCGAGAATCTCCCAAACAGCTGACCTTCAAAAGCAAACTGCTGCCTATGCATGGGTGAGGAAATCCTCCAGACTGATTTCACATCAGTCAGTCATTGTGCGAAGGACATACATGATTCAGTAACGTGTATGCTCACGGTTCGCGTGAATGGCAGCGTGTATACCTCGTGCCATTGCCCAGATCACGTCACTGCATGGAAATTCTGCTACCGTTCACCTGCTCAAGGATACAAACACGTCTCTGTAAGATGTCAGAAGATGGTCAATATGATTTAGGTCAGGATGTCTCGAAGGCCATTCCAACTGAAAGTTAAAATGTTAGCTCTGGCGACAACATTCGCGACTCGATGTGGACAGGCGTACACGTTGTCATGCATGAAGATAAAGCGAGGATCACCATGTTGAGCGGGAGGAACGATAACATTTGTAAAGATCTCATGTCATGGCACCAAGTCTGATGATAACAAGATCGGTTTGACGGCTCAGCTGAATGTCGCCCAACATCACCAAGCTTCCACCTCCAAATGATGCGCAATGGCACAGATGGCGTTCTGTTCAAGTCTAGACAGTCTCTGGGCTCGTCTGAGAAGGACATTTCACCATCGGTTAACACGCCATTTTTCCTTTAATCGTGCACATACATTTAAATGCGTTGTGTTGGCCTTCGGAACCAGAACCCTTCTGTTTGTAGTATTCCCAAATTGTTTATGTAGGAAAATCATTCTGGTGAGATCTGGCCGTGAAGATCTCGTTTTTTCAGGGCGAGTGGAACCTTGTAACGGTCCTTCCTGGGATTATTAACCCTGACAGTCTTGTGAGCAGGCACGTTTTGTCACGCTGTGACTTGTTATGGTAGTTTAGGTCATCTTCCTGCACCTTTCTTATTGGCCTAGCCACCTCAATGTCTTGTGCCAGTGACATCAACTACCTTCTCTGGCTGGTATTGACACTTCTCGTCGTAGATTTCAAAGGAAGCAGAGTGTATGTGTTCCTCGCCTTCATTGTACGCTGAAGGTTTCTGTACAGTCAAGTTAACCCTCCGTTGATAAACGCGACATTGGCGATAATGATGCTTACTTTTGTGTGAATATTGCACATATGAATATGATCCATTGTCCAGCAACACCCCGTTTAAATATCCCCGGTGAATACTGTTATGTGCTGCAACCTCGCCTCACTAGCATGTTACGACAGGCTAAAACAATACCGAGGAAGACGCCATAATGGTTTGCTCTTCCGAAGTGTCACATATTAAATTTTGGTATAGATTTTCTGATCATAACCATGTTTAGGTACCAAAGTACGTACTTTGCCAAAATATGCATGTCAGATAGATGCAATGGTCATTATCCTCTATTTGATAAGCTTTTGCAGAAAAGGATAACTGAAATAGTATAGGCTCATAAGCCAATGATCACAATCTTTTTTTATGCTTTCTTCTTGCGTGTATTTGGATTTATTGGCAAATTGTCTGTGATACTGATGTAAACGTCGATGTTGAAATGCAATCCTTCACTTGTTGGAATATTTACTGATTACGTTATCCTAAACTACACTTTCTTCATTATGTTTCTTTGTAAGACAGCTGCGATATTCCTAATTTCGGCAGAGATATATGTAGCTCAATGTAATTTGATCGTTTTTATATTCATTCTTACACTAAAACAATACATCTCTAATTTTTGAATTGTCTAAGTGATCACATGTTAAATATTCATTCTATAGTTTACGTATAGAGTACATGGACATCTGTGTCGGTTTAGTTGCCTGTTCGCTGTGTTTAAATCGATTGCAACCTATAAAAGATGCAGCAAGTGCGTGTTGTTATCACTGACCTTAAACAAATAATTCTGTTCCTTTACTTTTTTTAATCGCACACATCTTGTCTCAAACACGGAAAGTGTGTCTTCCAAATGAAGTACAAACATATTTTCAGACTAGGTAATTCATAAGCATTTGCATTTGAAACAAAATTGTATTAGGCATATTCTTTGAAATGTATAAGCGCGTATTCGAATTGATTCTGTATAGGCCTGAGCTATTGTTTTAATGTGTTTTAATAAATTGAGTTAGGAACATCAATTATTCATGAAAATGTTAAATGATCTCTCTCACATAATGCCTCGAAATAAATTCTCTACCATTCCGGTAGCGTGTTTTACGAAATTCTTAGAAATATATAACTCGTTAAAAATGTAAGGTAAAATAAATTAAATTCGAATTAGAATTGCATGTTATCACCTTTTTAGGTCACATTGGGATTTCTGTTTTGATGAAATTGTGTCTCCTCTGTGATTGCAAACAATGCCTGGATGGTAGCAACAGTTGCTATGGAAGGGCGGGGCTGAGTTGGAATGTTAATCTATAAATCAACATTGAAAACACATTGAGTGTCGGCTGGAGGGCCATGCGATGGATGTTATTTCCACAAAACTATATTTCAACGAGGAGAATCTTTGTAAGCTGTAATTATATCTTCGTTACATGTGTCATTAGCGGACTACAAGACTTAATGTGTTCACTTCTCACCTGACTAGAATATTCAACTCTTTCTCTCCCCTGCTCCCCGCTTATGTCAAATGCAATTCATTGTGTTGTATGTCTGTAATATGACTCAGATAAGGTTAAGGTGAAATCAAAGAATGAACATTGTATTAACGGCTGTCTTTTGTAATTTTAATTACGTAAACGTATGCAAACTAAGTCATATCATTGCTGGCTATTTTTATCTTTGTAGATATGCAGGTTAATCCAAGTGCTGTTAAACATAAAGTATTTTCTTGCAATCAGTACACACAGATACATTGTGTTATTTAGACTGACATAGACATATATGCTACTGTCATCACTGGATCAGGTGTTATAGCAATCAAAGTATAAACACCAACACGTGTTATTGTAATCAAAGGATGAAAGTAAACTTGTCCAGTTGTAAATCAGATATAGAGACAGAGCATGCTATTGTCATCAAAGAATGCACGTAAGCCAGTGTTGTTGTGATGAAAGCTGAGTATACACATGGGGTCGTGTTCCTGTGCTTCAACGTGTACACATTGTGCTTGGTTTATGCATCAATTTACCAATGCTACCTTTATAACAGATGCATTTAAAAGTGCTTATGTGTGTGAATATGGTTTAACAAACGTATTATCCATGTGAGTGCCATATAGACATGAATACGGTGTTAATTATAACAGTGTACGTGTGGTCTGGCGTATTTGTGTACTCTGAGGGGGATGGCGATATTAACCGAACGAATACACAAACACACACGCAACCACACACACACACGCACACGCACACACACACACACACACACACACACACACACACACACACACACACACAAAACACACACACACACACAAACAAACACACACACACACACACACACACACACACACACACACACACACACACACACACACACAAACACACACACAAACACCCACACCCACACACCCTTTAACAGCTAGTTTTCTTCTCAGATGGTTTATCATTATTAACAAAGTGGCTCTTTACACGTTATTTAACATTGTACCCGTGGTCGACTTAAATGAGGGGACAACGATTTGGGTAAGATGGCCAGAGTGGCCTGCCTTGATGCATTAGTGCACATATGCACACGTGATGTCGAACACCTGGTATCATAACTATTTGATAGTGATTCATAAACACATGCTCATGATATAGTCGGAATCGTACAACCGACACTTCTTTATGCAGAGATTTCTGCGCAAAGGGTTTTGTCGCTTCATTGGCTGAACACAGTCGCCAAAAAAGTGCAATGTCCAAAGCACTTCTATGATGTGGTATAAAATACATCACCAACAAATAACGACTTCTTGTTTGTTTCACTTTTAGCCACCACCAAACATGGATGTACACTTTTTGCCTGGCAGTTTATTGTCCGTTGTACCGCACTATATCTCATGATTCAAATATTGCTGTCTCTGATTTGAAGTCAAAAGTTGAATGACTGTATTTGATGCCGGTTAATGATAGATCCCTTGCGTGTGGTGTGGGTAATATGTGACTACTGGTTAATACATTAACTTCACAAATAATATCAAACGTTTCAATGTCCATATAGAAATTGTCTTTCCATTGCTGATCGGTAGAACGCTCAATAACAATGTTCCTCTGGCATGTCTGCTAGTTAATTGATTCATTACCTGTCATCTCAAACAATGCGCGTAAACACAGCTGCATGTTTTAATCGATTATGATATATGTCAGCAGGTACTTAATTAAAATCAATACTCAGGAATCAATTCAATGAATTTAATGGCAAAAGATAGTTACGAATTTAGATTTAATTTAGTTAAAAGTAAAACTGTATGTTGAAATGACTATATGGCCCGGGACATTGTATCTTGTCTGCTCTATGTTGGTAGGGAAACAGTATCTTATATGTTCTGTGTTGGCAGGGAAACATTATCTTGTTTGCACTGAGTTGGCAGGCAACAGCACCTTGTCTGCTCCATGTTGGCAGGAAACAGCACCTCGCCTGCTCCATGTTGGCAGGGAACAGTACCTTGTCTGCTCTATGTTGGCAGGAAACAGTACCTTGCCTGCTCTATTTTGGCAGGAAACAGTACCTTGCCTGCTCTATGTTGGCAGGAAACAGTACCTTGCCTGCTCTATGTTGGCAGGAAACAGTACCTTGCCTGCTCTATGTTGGCAGGAAACAGTACCTTGTCTGCTGTATAGTAGCAGGGAAACGACAACCTTGTCCATGATATTTTACTGGGTTACGTTACCTTGTATGTCCCATGTTGGCAGAGTCGTATTAAATTTTCTGAGAAAGGTAATTCAAAACTGTTTTTGTCGGTGCCAGAGTGGCAAAATATAGTGTCCAATTCAGATTGTAGTGTTACAACATTCTGTTGAAATGACTATATGGCATGGACATTGTATCTTGCCTGCTCCATGTTGGCAGGGAAAAAGTATCTTGTTTGCACTGAGCTGCCGAAGGATCTGTTGCCTGATGGTTCTTCGTTTCGTTGTTCTGTCAGATACTTTGACTAATTTGAACAATAGTAATGAAGCTGGTTCATTTTGGAATGGCATTGTACATATACATGCGATGCGTTACTCATATATATACCAGTACTGGGTACTGGGTTGGGGGTGTTAATGCGTGCCCTGGGGAGCAATTCAGATATACGTTACGTCAATCTATGAAACATAACTAAAGAGAACGTTTGCCACAGACGTTCTTTGCGTCTAATGTTGAGATTACTGGTGGGCTGACACTGCACCCAGAGGTATCAGGCGGCACGGGAACCTCCTCCACTCGGAGGAGATACGCTGACAGGTCACATGACATTGGCAGTATACCAAGGCCCAAGTTTACGACCGATGTAACTGGATGTACCGATGTGTACAGAATGAAAAGTAGTCAGATACCGAAAGTCATTAGCTAAATCAAAGTGGAGATAAGAGCTGACAGGTGCATCTCCAAACCGTACTTGACTTATGTGTGACTTGGACCTGATGACACCCTGGCCTGCACATACACAGTACTATAAACATACATATACACAGTACTATGTACATACACATACACAGTGCTATATACACAGTACTATATTCATACACATACACAGTACTATATACATACACATACACAGTACTATATACATACATATACACAGTACTATGTACATACACATACACAGTACTATATACATATACACAGTACTATGTACATACACATACACAGTACTATATACATACATATACACAGTACTATGTACATACACATACACAGTACTATGAACATACACATACACAGTACTATGTACATACTTATACACAGTACTATGTACATACATATACACAGTACTATAAACATACATATACACAGTACTATAAACATACATATACACAGTACTATGTACATACACATACACAGTACTATATACATACATGTACACAGTACTATGTACATACACATACACAGTACTATATACATACATATACACAGTACTATGTACATACACATACACAGTACTATATACATACATCTACACAGTACTACATACATACATATACACAGTACTATATACATACATATACACAGTACTGTATACATACATATACACAGTACTATATACAAGCATGTACACAGTACTATATACATACATTTCCACAGTACGATATACATACATATACACAGTACTTTATACAAACACAGTACTATATACATGCATTTACACAGTTATATATATATATATATATATATATATATATATACATGTACACAGTACTATATACACACATATACACAGTACTATATACATACACATACACAGTACTATATACATACATATACACAGTACTATATACATAAACATACACAGTACTATATACATACATGCACACAGTTCTACAGTCAAATATATACACAGTACTATATACATATATATACACAGTACTATATACATACATATACACAGTATTATATACATACATATACACAGTACTATGTACATACACATACACAGTACTATATACATACATATACACAGTACTATGTACATACACATACACAGTACTATATACATATACACAGTACTATGTACATACTTATACACAGTACTATGTACATACATATACACAGTACTATAAACATACATATACACAGTACTATAAACATACATATACACAGTACTATGTACATACACATACACAGTACTATATACATACATGTACACAGTACTATGTACATACACATACACAGTACTATATACATACATCTACACAGTACTACATACATACATATACACAGTACTATATACATACATATACACAGTACTGTATACATACATATACACAGTACTATATACAAGCATGTACACAGTACTATATACATACATTTCCACAGTACGATATACATACATATACACAGTACTTTATACAAACACAGTACTATATACATGCATTTACACAGTTATATATATATATATATATATATATATATATATATATATATACATGTACACAGTACTATATACACACATATACACAGTACTATATACATACACATACACAGTACTATATACATACATATACACAGTACTATATACATAAACATACACAGTACTATATACATACATGCACACAGTTCTACAGTCAAATATATACACAGTACTATATACATATATATACACAGTACTATATACATACATATACACAGTATTATATACATACATATACACAGTACTATGTACATACACATACACAGTACTATATACATATACACAGTACTATGTACATACTTATACACAGTACTATGTACATACATATACACAGTACTATAAACATACATATACACAGTACTATAAACATACATATACACAGTACTATGTACATACACATACACAGTACTATATACATACATGTACACAGTACTATGTACATACACATACACAGTACTATATACATACATCTACACAGTACTACATACATACATATACACAGTACTATATACATACATATACACAGTACTGTATACATACATATACACAGTACTATATACATAAACATACACAGTACTATATACATACATGCACACAGTTCTACAGTCAAATATATACACAGTTCTACAGTCAAATATATACACAGTACTATATACATATATATACACAGTACTATATACAAACATATACACAGTATTATATACATACTTATACACAGTACTATGTACATACATATACACAGTACTATGTACATACACATACACAGTACTATGCACATACACATACACAGTACTATGTACATACTTATACACAGTACTATGTACATACATATACACAGTACTATAAACATACATATACACAGTACTATAAACATACATATACACAGTACTATGTACATACACATACACAGTACTATATACATACATGTACACAGTACTATGTACATACACATACACAGTACTATATACATAAATCTACACAGTACTACATACATACATATACACAGTACTATATACATACATATACACAGTACTGTATACATACATATACACAGTACCATATACAAGCATGTACACAGTACTATATACATACATTTCCACAGTACGATATACATACATATACACAGTACTTTATACATACACAGTACTATATACATGCATTTACACAGTTCTATATATATATATATATATATATATATATATATATATATATATATATATATATATATATATACATGTACACAGTACTATATACACACATATACACAGTACTATATACATACACATACACAGTACTATATACATACATATACACAGTACTATATACATATACATACACAGTACTATATACATACATGTACACAGTACTACATTAAAAAATGTACACAATACTATAAACATACATATACACAGTACTTTGTACATACACATGCACAGTACTATATACATACATATACATAGTACTACAAACATACATATACACAGTACTATATACATAAATATACACAGTACTACATATATATACACAGCACTACATACATACATATACACAGTACTATATACATATACACAGTACTATATACATACATGTACACAGTACTACATTCACAAATATACACAGTGATAAATACATACTGCCACCATGGGTCAATTTTACACTTGTCATGGTCCAGTGCCGCCATGTTCCCCGGCAGAGCTCGGTAATCTCCGGCGGTCGCTATCTCACAGAGTGAGATCATTTTACTGTTTGAGATTTAGTAGCCCAATTATTTTTCTCTCTTGTAATCTAATGACACACTCAAACCATGTAATAAGTTGATGTATGTTGTCTCCCAAATGCTCGCTACACTATTCCTGTATTGAAAATGTTTTTGTATTATGATTTGCAAACATTAGAGGAATTTCTGTCTACATTCAGATATTTCTCACATATTTATTTAAATGTTTGCTTCATCAATAAAAACTATACATAGCTTGTTGTGAATCTTTAATGGTACCGTTGGGTAGCTTATGTTCAGCGCTTTATGTTGATACTAACATCTCTAGTGTAGATATATAGTAGTTAGTTTGCTATTGGTGTTTTCCCCTCGTTTAGAAACACACGTTGGCTTGTCGCCTCAGTCCGTTGTGTTCCCCGGCGTTCCAGCAGAGGATATCTCCTCCATCGTTTGCGTGCGCTGTATATAAACTTTGTAAAATCCTTATCTTCAACCTCCAGGCTCCGTTAAATCGTTCACGATTATCTCGCTACTGGAGTGGTCGTGTTCGAAACTCAGGTTTCTTCAGTAAGTAGGTTCGGGGCTCAGTCTGGGTGCACTGAACTAAACGTAGTTACTAGTAGTTTTGTAATGCTGAGTTTTGCCAGTAACCCGATGATAACCAACTTTTCCGTGACTTCTAATACTCAGTTTTTCTAGCAATACGTGGATAACTAACCTTCCCGTGTTTGACTAGGTGGTCAGTGACTAGTGCTTCCAAAACTCTGTTTTTTCTAGTAATCCGTAGATAACCAACCTTCCCTTGATTAACTGACTATTTGGGAACGCACGCACGCACGCAAGCACGCAAGCACGCAAGCACTCACGCACGCACGCACGCACGCACGCACTCACACACGGAGTGTTATGCAGACATATATGGAGAGTAATACCTCGACATTCTTCCCCACGTTGATATTTATATACACGAATATACACAGTAATAAATAGACATACCTACATACACATTGGACTAATGTAAGCAGATAACACACAGCATACTCATACCCACACATCCATACCCAGTGACACACGAAGGGGAACAAACTTGATATTTTATAACAACCACCAAATACCCATATAACGTCTTTAGGAAATTTTGCACTCGAACTGGTAGAAACTAGAACTCAATGTAATGTAATCCTTGAATTTCAGGAACATTGTCTCTGTCTCCATGTAGTCCGCAACATTCGCACGACATTTTCCAATCAACTATTACATTGTGTGCACTCGATAAAACAACGATTTTAAGTCAGTCCAATCGATTCAGCACAAACAGAAGTATTCAAATTATCAAGATGTTAATGTATACAACACTGCGAATGTGTAACGCCACCAAATGATACAACATATAGTGATAGAAAAGTTTAAAACAGAGGTGCTGTCCAGTGGAATTGCGGGGTATCCCTAAACAACCTTTGACACTTGTATTGACATACTGAAATACCGGGTTTCCTTCACAGAGTAATTGTATTTGACTTTTTGTCAGTGACTTCAGTATGACATGATAACGAATGAGCGAGACCAAGTGAAGCTGTGTTTTGTATTGGTAATCAGAATACAAGTGAAGCTGTGTATTGTATTGGTAATCAGAATACAAGTGAAGCTGTGTATTGTATTGGTAATCAGAATACAAGTGAAGCTGTGTATTGTATTGGTAATCAGAATACAAGTGATGCTGTGTATTGTATTGGTAATCAGAATACAAGTGAAGCTGTGTATTGTATTGGTAATCAGAATACAAGTGAAGCTGTGTATTGCATTGGTAACCAGAATACAAGTGATGCTGTGTATTGTATTGGTAATCAGAATACAAGTGAAGCTGTGTGTTGTATTGGTAATCAGAATACAAGTGAAGCTGTGTATTGTATTGGTAATCAGAATACAAATGAAGCTGTGTTTTGTATTGGCAATCAGAATACAAGTGAAGCTGTCTATTGTATTGGCAATCAGAATACAAGTGAAGCTGTGTATTGTATTGGTAATCAGAATACAAGTGAAGCTGTGTATTGTATTGGTAATCAGAATACAAGTGAAGCTGTGTATTGTATTGGTAATCAGAATACAAGTGATGCTTTGTATTGTATTGGTAATCAGAATACAAGTGATGCTGTGTATTGTATTGGTAATCAGAATGCAAGGGTTGATTGATAAGCCCTTAGCCTCACTTAGAAGGAACAGCGAAACAGTGAAATAGGTTGTTGTTGATTCACTTGAGCAAATTATTTATTATACCCCTCGAGATCGGTTGACAACATATAATGCAGATATTTATTTCGAGTGATTTCTCTCTTACTTAGACAGTGTAGCATGTGGCGAAGGGGAAAAAGTAGATACTGTTCGGATGTCTTAAAAACGTTGGATGACAAAATGTCAATGGAGAGGACTTCAGAGTGTCTATAATATTGTTTGATCCGCTTTGTCTCACACAATTTAGAAATAAGTGATCATTCAGCAGATTCACTCCCACGGAGTAACAGAGGTAGGTTTTTGTACACAACTGGAGAGAATCTTACTACTTGTAGTATAGTTGGAATGCATAAACCAACAGTGTCTCTTAGTGTACATTAGGTGCGACATATGCAAAACTGTGTTTCCTGCCGTAACATTTCCTGAAAGTGAAGGCCTCAAAGACATAATCTCAGGCAAACTGCAATATTCTAAGTTAACATAAAAAGCTCGCACCCGATAATGAGGCTTTTGGTGATGATGAAATACTACACAGATGTGTGTATAGGATGGGTCGGTTATGTACAGGATGCATGTTTGATCTCAAACTCAACTAGAGTGAGTGAGTTGGGATTAACGACGTTTGGACGATATTTCAATTTTTATTCAGCTTGTGTGAGAAAAGACGAAAGTTATATTAGTTTACCACTTAACCTCATAAGTGCGAACTCTCAGCTAAGAAGTCTTGTCAAAATTACACATCCAACAGTGCGCACCTGATCATTGCAAGCACGTGTGGTCATTGCAAGCACATGTGGTCGTTTCAATGACAGGAGGAAAAGATGTACGAATAGAAAAAGACGTAGATGTTGACTTTGTTGAAACACTGACCGAGGCAACCCAAGCACTGTGTAACCTGTGACATTCTTTATTTGTCTCCTTTTAATTGAAGGATGCTTATGGTCTTGTAGATCAAATGACAGATTCGTGAACCACTCGCACTTCAGTTAACTGGTAAAAGAAGTTACATATGATGTTGTTATATTGACGCAGACCACATACGTGTGTAGAGATAGCAATGAAATTATGACAGCACGTCACTGAACTATTGACTTGTAAAAGAACAAAAAAATATACATAAATGGTAATGTTCAATTGCCCTGGGTACGATATTGCAAAAGAGCGTCTGCATGACATATTTGCCTACGGGGTAAAACCATTTTCTTCACCTCATGGGATGAGGCAAATTGCCATCGAGGGGTAGGTTAACCCCAGTGATAAATGCATTTACTTGACAAAATGTACCCACGGGGGAACCTTTGCGCCATAGGGTAAGGTAATACCCGGAAGTAAACATGTACATTAAACGAGGCTTTCTCTTTGGGGACAGTCATATGCATAAACCATATATAAACGTAGACAAAAACAAACATGGATATACGATATATTATTAAAATTGAGTATGTGTGTGTACATGTACATGTACAAAGAGATACACACATTACTATTCATAGAGTGATCTACGAGGTATAATTTAATTGTATACACATTGGAAATGGTGTTCGATGCATATTAATATGTTGTGTGACATACACATAGTGAGTGACATGCACAAATTGAGAGATGACATTAGATACGTAGTAACATTCAGTGTGACATACACAAACTGACATGCACAAATTGAGAGATGACATTAGATACGTAGTAACATTCAGTGTGACATACACAAACTGACATGCACAAATTGAGCGTGAGTGACCATCATCACCTCTGGGCATTGTCTGTCGCCTTCATGTGTGTCAATGGCATTTACTGCCTCTTACTGGTTTTAGCAACTACTTAGGCTCTGAGGCTCACCTACTGATTTAATTCTAAGTCTTGCTACACTTTCAAAATTTCGTCATCCTCAATTTACTGAGTGAAAACTGTTTTAGACTCTTGGATGGTCGATGAAATTGTGTCGCTCATCGAACCTAAACTGTCGATGTCACACATCAGCATATCTCCTTTGAACACAGCCACATACAGACATAACACACACAGACGCTGACACGCAGAAGAAACAACACACACACACACAAACGTCAGAGTCACATGTACAAACTCTACACACTTTTATAGGCAAACAGCAAATATGTGCCGAGCGCCAGGTATGATAACAAAAATTACTATATTTTAAGGTATTTCATGGAATATATAGTCTAAATAAATGTATCGCTATGAGGCAGGCAACATACAAACACTTATTTTTTTATGCAAACAGGGTTAGTGGCGGATGCTACCGGCACGGCAGGACATGATTACCTCTTTGGCGTATGCCTGGTGTCATCACTGATTTTGTCACCGCTATTTTGCCTTTTACACTCAGTGGAATCTGTTTCGTCAGATAACCGAGACTGGTTATTCTCTGGCGTTGACGTTTTACACAACAATCCATACAATAGATAATATACATGAATTGAATCACATGCAATATATATTACAAATACATGATATTACATATATATACTCGACCCCGGGCAGCTGCACAGCTGATCTGATTCCGTGCATTGAAATTTTATCTGCCAATTTTACAGATTATGTAATACTACTTATGTGTATCTATTGAACATATATAAATGGGTTAACACAAAGTTTATATTCAATAGATACACATAAGTAGTATTACACAATGTGTGAAATTGGCAGATAAAATTTCAATGCACGGAATCAGATCAGCTGTGCAGCTGCCCTGGGTCGTGTTATCCTACTGTGCCTTATCCCATGTACAGCGTTACAGGCGGTCCACCTGTCGGATAATGTGTGCAGAAATCAACATACCTAAAGCTAATCAAGTGAAACAGAAGCCAATTCGCTTCGTTAACTCACTTTTTATCTTGCATATGCGTAGCTAATTTGACAGAGCCATCACAGATACGCGCGTGATATGAATGGGGCGACGCTTTTAGCCTACAGTTGCTCATTATAGCGCATAATCACCGAACCTTTTCCCGCGGAACACAGCGGGTATATGTACTTGTAGTGAACGACAAACCATGTCATCCTCAAGTATAACCTACACTATACTACGGGTATACTCAGGCGGTACATTACCCACGTGTAAAACACACATATAAGACGCGCATGTAAAACACAAGCTGTTTCCTGCACACGGTTATATATTTGAACATGAACAGTGCCACGTGTCAAAACACACATATATACTTGACTGTACACACATATATACTTGACTGTACACACATATATACTTGATTGTACACACATATATACTTGATTGTACACACATATATACTTGATTGTACGCACATAAATACTTGATTGTATGCACATATATACTTGATTGTATGCACAGATACCTTTGATTGTACACACAGATACCATTGATTGTACATACATATATACTTGATTGTACACACATATATACTTGATTGTACACACATATATACTTGATTATACACACATATATACTTGATTGTACGCACATATATACTTGATTGTACACACAAATACCTTTGATTGTACATGCACATTTACTTGATTGTATACACATATATACTTGATTGTACACAAATGCATATGTGATTGTACCGGCATATATAATTGATTGTATACACATATAAACTTGATTGTTTAAACATATATACTTGATTGTACACACATATATACTTGATTGTACACAAATGCATATGTGATTGTACGCGCATATATACTTGATTGTATATACATATATACTTGATTGTATACACATATATACTTGATTGTATACACATATATACTTGATTGTACACACATATATACTTGATTGTACACACATATATACTTGATTATACACACATATATACTTGATTCTACACATATACATAATTAATTGTACTCACACACATATACGTGATTGTACCCACACATATACTTGATTGTATGCACATGTATTCTTGATTGTATACATATTTATACTTGATTGTATACACATATATACTTGATTGTATGCACTTGTATTCTTGATTGTACACACATGTAGAAACACAAGCTGTTTCCTGCACACGGTTATATATTTGAACATGTCAGGGAGCACACTAAGCAGTGACACATGTCAAAACACACTATATACGTGATTGTACACACATATATACTTGATTGTACACATATATATACTTGATTGTACACATATAAACTTCATTGTAAGCATATATATATACTTGATTGTACACACAGATATACTTGAATGTACACAGATATATACTTGATTGTACACACATACATACTTCATTGTACACACATATACTTGATTGTACGCAGATGTATACTTGATTGTACACACATATAAACTTCATTGTAAGCATATGTATATACTTGATTGTACACACAGATACCTTTGAATGTACACAGATATATACTTGATTGTACGCACATGTATACTTGATTGTATGCACATACATGTATATACTTGTTTGTACACACAGATACCTTTAATTGTACACATAGATACCTTTGATTGTATACACATATATACTTGATTGTATGCACATATATACTTGATTGTATGCACATATATACTTGATTGTACACACATAGACCTTTGATTGTACACACAGATACCTTTGATTGTACGCACATGTATTCCTGATTGTATACACATATATACTTGATTGTACGCACATGTACATGTATTCTTGATTGTACATACATATGTACTTGATTGTACGCACATGTATACTTGATTGTGAGAGAGAGAGAGAGCCTGTAACAACATGATAATCCGCACTGCCGTATAACAGTACAGTTTAAAACTGTCCATTCACAGAATTATCACCGCTCTGTTTCCTTCTACCCCCAATGGAATTGGATTCGGCGGATAATCGAAACAGGTCGTTTCTCTGGCGTTGACGTTTTGTATTTACATCAACAGGCATGTAATGAACAATAACTACATAATTGCATAATCAAACGTTGATGACGATATACGGTACATGTATAATTTTGAATAATTTTCAAATGCATTTAAACATGTTCAGTTCGGGTGTTCTTTTACACCAGTCCTATATAAATCACAATTCAATCGCACATGTACCTACGTTTTGCATGTAAATATTATATTTCCTTATTGGACACGTAAAGTACGTGGGACAGCGCTGTATATTATTCCTTTGTACATACATATTAAGGACATATCTCACATGAACTTTCGTCTGCCCTGGGTGTGCTGATCTACACTTATTTTACGAGGGCATAAACCTGATCTGGTACGGAAGCAGATGACCTATTCTATGTTTTACGTTATGTATACTCACGAAGTTATAGGTAAGAGTTGTACCGAATTACGTATCAGATCAGTTGTAGATCCTGTTTTATTGTTTCTACAAAGGTCAGTCTCAAAATTCGTCGACATATACGTTCTTGTACCGATTTTTCATAAATATTTAATCAAAATGCTTTTAAATTGGATAAAGGGGTATTTCATGCGTGTGTTACGCACGGGTTTGTTTTGATTGGAATCTCACTCAGGGTATGATCACTTCAGGAAAGGTCATTCTTTTCACTCATAAAGATTCGCAAAATTGTCGAAATTTACACATTTCTATGAGAAGTATCTTGTCACATCGTTCCTTAAACTCAGTGAAAGTGAATAAACTACAACCTGCATCCCAGTTCTATATGCTTAAACTCACAAGTAAATGTGATAATGAACTTTATTGATCTCTAAAAATTAATCACACTTATTATGGTATGGACTTTATGCATATGTTATTACATATTGATCAATCGTCTTACTGCTTAAATAACAGGCCAGTTACAGCATGATACAGTGTAGCTTGATGCCGTCTAAATTCACCGTTGGTAGGCAAAGAAAACGTGGCACCGTTAATGTTGTTTCTCTTTCCAACCGCTGAACATTGGCAATGAAAATAACCAGACACATCACCATGGCGTGACTACAAAAAAAAGCTTGCCGAATTTGAATTTGTTTAAATTTCAGGATGAAAAAAACATAGAATGTTAGTAAACAATACATCTGCAAAGCTGAAAAAGATTATGCTTTAAGTATGTGCTTCTGAAAAACCAAATTGGATAAATAACACAGTTACATCTATTTTGAAGAAGGTTAACATATATCACTGGCATGGTAACATCCAGTTGCATATAGACCCAGTGTAATAATTATGCGCATGTAAATCAACCTATTGTTAAAAATTCTCGAAATGCAGTGACAGGATTATATTCCTGGATCTTCAGCCTCCGACTCCTTTTAAAGCAGTTGCAAATTGAATGAGTCACTCAAAAGCACGATAGGTCACTCGGCCAACACAATCAGGAAACACTGAAATAGTGAGCCTGACGCGGAGACTTCAGCGTTTGGTAACATAACGCCCGAAATACGAATAATAATAGTACATTTCAGTCTGTAATGAACACCGCAGTTTGTGCAACAAGATTATCTGGTCCTTTTCTCAAGGTGCCCTTGCCCTTCCTTTGAAGTCGTCGATGACATAATCAAGCTCTTGATTTACACTACGTCATTATAGAGCGGTACAATAAACACTAAACTTCTTTAGTGATCGCTCTGATTTCTCTTTTTCAAAACGTTAGAGACAAGAAAAAAGCTCTGCTCATGCATCCTGGAAACCGAACAGTATTGATTCGTTGGTGGCGATACTTGTGGGTGAGTGTGACCGACTGAAGGACCGAGATTCAAACGGCGCTGTTTGACATTTCAAAGGGCACTGAGATTGTTGAGAGTATAAACAGCTAAGAACGTTAATATTCAGTTGTTAAACAATTCCCAAATTAAAGATCATAAAACGCTCACACAAATAGAAACACTGAATCAATGAGTATGCCTTTGAATATTAACCACTACTACTTTTCACGTGGAAGCCATTATGCAAACGGTTTCTGTTTTGTTTATTAACGCGAGCAAATATAATGTTTTTTTTCATATGGAGATGTACATATTTTACAGAGCAGTAAATGAAATCATAGCAAACCTGTTTTCACTAATTACCATATTTAAGAATTCTATAGTATCTAACGGAAACAGAGGGTGTCATTTAAAGAAAGACGAGCGTCAGGGATTTTCAAGTGATCGGTTGACTTGCCTTTGCATGTGTGTGTGACAAGTGAATACGCTCCCCTTTTTGCGAACACCTGGTACCATCACGATTTGAAAGTTATTTAGAAACACATGCTTATGATATAGTCGGAATGGTATATTGGACTCTGATATCTTAAGATTATGGAAATGTTTCTGTCGCTTTTATTTATAACGCACCTCCACACTTACATGTGAATCCACATGTTTTGATTTGTATTGTCCGACACCAGTTGTCCTCCATTTAAGGAGTGAAAAAATCCTGATCCATGTGAACATGGGGCAAATGACGGCTAATGAACGACGTCGCAAACATAGGCCAGGGTTCACCTCCCATGTAAAATACAAAGGAAGGTTGCAGTTTCATGCTGACAAACATGAATGTTCACTATATCTTAGGTAATAACAGTAGCGTGTTCAAACAGTCAATAAAATGTCTAGACATGGGGAAACTGAATGTCCATATCGTGCAATATGAGCAATATGTGTATCGATTTTTCTAACTCCTAAGATTTCTAACAAATATAGTATTCACGTGTTCGTGTTTTAACTTATGTGGACTTGTGGTCTGAGATGTTTCATAGTGGTTCTCGGATCCGCTGTTTGTGTGTTCGAATCTTACATTGGAACATTGGTTTCTTAGGACTATATCAGTTTTAGGCATACGTTCAGTGTTTGAACCCCCAAAGTCGTGTGCACGGACGCTTTGTTCTTCTGAGTGGTTATTTCCAGGTCTGGCGTTCCTTTGTTGTCTGTTTTCATAATGTCGTTGCCTCCCAACTTGTCTACAGTATCTTAGTAGGTGCCATGATGTCACGTCATCTTGGCGTGGTCCATGATGTCACGGTATATCTGAAGCAACTTGGCCTTAAAGGAAGTTCGATGTTGTTGTTTTACTGGGGATACAACCACATGACTCTGATTGTTCCCGAGATGCTTTGTTCAGCAGCATGACCATGACCACGACATGATGTAACTTGAGATATTACATAATGTTTAGGTGTAGCCATTAGCACAGTTTCTCAATTGAGACTTAGGATGTGCTCATACATGCCCGGACGACACGGGCTGCATGGAATCAAACACGCCGCTATTCGCTGCATGGAGTTGCGCCTCTCAACTGTGCTAGGGTTTGCTGGTTCCAGAATGTTGAATAGTATAAATATATTTGTGTAAAGATGTACATTAACAAAACATATGCCCTAAAACTATGAACTTTATACTATGAAAAGCCAGATCGTACACCTTGTTTATAAGTTACCAACTGAAGCTAACTATTGCGATCTTAACTCCTATTTTAACATATGTTTCAGAATTTGGGGACTTTAAAAACTTAACAATGATTGAAAATGTTTACCTGACTTTCATTAGAAAATTGCCTCAAGCAAAGAAAAGCACACCCCTATATATGCTGTTTGGTGAAAGTGAAAGAAAACCCTTATGTATGGAAAAACAACAAAACTTTCTCGTCTCATGTACACAATTCTACTTATTTAATTTGTGCAAAATTTTAACGGTAAACCAGAAAATAAGAGGCTGAATTTTATTTTTCCAGACAGGTAATAAATACATTTGGACTTCTCGTGAAATAGTAAAAACAAAATAAATGACCTGAAATTGAAAATAAAAAAAGATATCGGGAAGACGTATATATCTAAAAAATGGAGATCTGACATGGATTCCTCATGAAAGGGCAAATTCTATTAGATAGTCAAGGATACTAGTGAAAATGACCAATCATGGTAAAAATTGGTAAAATCCGACCAATGAATGTATTTTACTGTAACACAATGTGACTTTCCAACCACCTATTTTCAGTAATCCTGAGCCTGGTCGGTGGCATCATATGCCTCTGATAGAGAAAAACAAATAAGAAAGAAGTCGAAACATTTCTTATGCGTGAATACTTTGTAGGTGTAAGAAAGAAATTGTTGCCATTATACTGCCTGAAGAGGCCTTCTATGTTCAATGTTTTAAAATTATTTAAAATTAGAAATACTATTATGTTAAACAAACTTTGTAGATTTATGCTGTCATATAATAGATAAATTTCAGTAATATGTAATTTGTCAAATGAGTGCTATGCTATGTAACCTTGATTGAAAATAGTTCTGTTCTGTTGTGAACTGTCAGCGCCACACCTAAACTCTTACGAGAACGTCATAGGTCACCAACCACACTAGAAGGTTAACAGTCACCGGGTACCTACCGGGTACCCATTCACTACTGGGTGAACAGAGGCACACACCGAACAAAGACACTTGGAGGCACCACATGTGCTACATGTGCTTCAATGCAGGCTGGCAGGCTGACGAACAGGTCACCCGACCAACGTACAAGCAAATAATAGCCACACATATATGTCGGGTGAAAACACAATGACAGAAACAGTTTTGGAATTTGCCAACCAGTTCGCGAAATAATGCAGCCCGTGTTAAGCCACATAAAGCTGACACGACGTCATCACGCACCATCTATGCGCATCATAGAACGACATGAGGTCACTTTAAAACTGTGACGTTGTTAAAAGCGAAATCACTGGCGGGTTTCAGTCGAATTCATAAGTACATGTCGACATTTCCTCGTGACTCACGATGTTCCATATATGTTTCATGACCCGAAACATTAACTTGATACCAAACAAAAACATTTGCATCGTTATTTATGCCATAGAATGCTATTGGATAGTAATTAAAATCTTAAATTTATCAAAACTCGTCAATAAAAATATAAACAACTTCGACAAACCTTGAGGTGTTGCTGCTTTAATAGACTCGTGCTGATAATAATATCAAGCGAGACTTTGGTCACAGTATTTACTTATCTGTTGGATGATATTCATTGCATGTTGCATAAACGTGATTAATGTACAGATAGTCTTAGATTAGCAAGAAAGATAAATCTAGATGATCTCTATCGCCTGTTGAAAACAATTTATGTTTCGTTAAAACGTGATTTAATTAACAAACAATAACCTTTTCACACCACCTTCTTTGACTGTGAAGAGAGAAATGAAACGTCAGTGTTCTGTTTGTCTGCGAGCTCCGAGAACGCCTTGCACTAGCTATCATCTCTATCACCAGGCGTACAATGCAGGTCACCTGGACCCTCTGAGAATGTCATAGATACCATCATCAACCCTGAAGGATGCCTGGCATATCAGATCGATTGTTCCTTGATAAAAATATAAATTGGGTGATAATACACCAGAGCACGTCTGGTTGCTATGTAGATGTTTATACACTTCTGGGCGAAGACAATGTGTTGTATAAAATGTGTTTTCGTATTTTGCTTTCAGGAAAATCCATCCGGCGAAGAAGCGTTTGTCTTGTTGGATAGTGCAAATTAGTGTGATTTGTAAAAAATAATTTATGCAGTTGTTTTACAGGTGATCGCACAAGTCTTTTAATCCCATGAATAAACAGATAAAAAATCAATAAAATAATTAATATATCATAACGTTCTTTGAGATTTAGTTTAGTCTGTGTAATTAAACACCAACTTAAAGATCGTGAATATCTTCAATCTGTTTAATTAGACACCAACATGAAGATCGTGAATATCTTTACTCTGTTTAATTAGACACCAACAGACAATCCTCTGACGATGCTTCTCACTGACGTCTAATTGTTCCCGACCCTCGTGTCTCTCATCGTTTCTCTCTTGTCCCCTGCACAGTTTCTGGTCAGTCAGCAACACAGTGAAGATGACGTCACAATGTATCGCCTTCTTCAACGCTGTCCTTCTCACGGCAATCCTGTACTTCTCTAACGGCGAGGCTACAAGTGAGTTCTCAAGTCTCTCACCATAACAGAAACATTTATCAAACTGATTGTGCCATAAAATATTCAGGCTGGTACTCATTGATTATGTTCCATCTGGAGGTGATATATTACATTAATAAATATACTGATACATCACGTTCATACTGATAAAGATATATTACATTCCGGCTGGTAAAGGTATATCACGTTCAAACTGGAACTGATATATCAATGGTTAAGCCATAAGACATTGAAACTGGTTCTGATATGATAAGCATCAACCACCACTTTACATGACCAATGAGGAACTTCTGGGGGTAACCAGCCACAAACACCATGGGTTAACATTTCAGACTAAATACTGAATTAATACTTAAAAAGGTAAACCCAATTGAAAATTGCCTTAAGTTTAAAATGTAGATTGAGTAGAAAATATCAGTAGACATATTGTACTGATGTTTCCTTTCAAGCTGATTATTCTGACGTAATATCGCACAGATGTTGGAAACTCTAGAGCTCGATTGACTGAGAACAATATGTTGCCCGGTTAAACGTGCAGTTACCTATTTGAATAATGAAACTGGCTTCGACATCTCTCCCAGACCAGTATCACAGCTTCATCCGTAGGCTGTAGAAGGCCCGGATAGATCATCTGTTCTCTTTTGTACCCGAATGTACATTAGTTCAAATTATTCTAAGGTTTACTTTAATCAAGGCTTTTCAACTTACGGTATAAATGACAAATCAATTGAGAAACTGTTAGTTCTTTTCGTCAAATTCTACAGAACACAACGAGGTAAATGATTAAATAGGACTGTAGTTGTTACATATACCGGGGCCAACTCGCGTCTAGCTCCACGGGAAGTATAACGGTAAACATCAGCTTTTGTTTCTAAAAGGTTTGTGTGTGTGAAGTTATGTGTTATTTAAGGGAAGAGTGGCACCACCGCTATTTGATAGTAATTAACAGCTATTTGAAAGCTATTTGATATTACCATCACCAATGTTATCATCACACCTGGTGTCATCACTATTTGATAGTGATTCATAAACACATGCTCATGATATAGTCGGAATCGCGCAATCGAATCTGATTTTAGCAGAGATATGATATGAATAAGAACAGGATTTTGTCTCTTATAAGTAGACAGGTATTTAGTTATTTGTTCACCTATCCCTTGCATGTAATTCATATTTCCTGAATAAAAGTTTGTTTAATCATATGTTACATTCATACCACTGAAATATTACATTCAAGCTGGTACTCATATATCAAATTCAAACTTGTAATAAAATACTGCATTTATGCTGGTACCGATATGTCATGTGTCTATAGGTAAGGATACTAGTATATCTTGCTTATACTGGAAGAGATATATTATATTTTTACTGGTAAAGATGAATTTGTGACACGTCCATATTGGATATATTACATTGGGCATGTTAAGGATACATTACATTCAGTCGGGGAAGAAATGTTACATTCAGCATTTTAAAGATATATTACATTCAGGCAAGTAAGGAAACATAACATTAAGCATGTAAAGGATACATTACATTCAGGCGGGTAAGGATACATTACATTCAGGCAGGTAAGGATACATTACATTCAGGCGGGTAAGGGTACATTATATTCAGGCAGGTAAGGATACATTACATTCAGGCAGGTAAGGATACATTACATTCAGGCGGGTAAGGATACATTACATTCAGGCAGATAAAGATACATTACATTCAGGCAGGTAAGGATACATTACATTCAGGCGGGTAAGGGTACATTACATTCAGGCAGATAAAGATACATTACATTCAGGCGGGTAAGGATGCATTACATTCAGGCGGGTAAGGGTACATTACATTCAGGCAGATAAAGATATATTACATTCAGGCGGGTAAGGATGCATTACATTCAGGCGGGTAAGGGTACATTACATTCAGGCAGATAAAAATACATTACATTCAGGCGGGTAAGGATACATTACATTCAGAATGTTAAGGATACATTAAATTCAGAACGTTAAGAATACATTACATTCAGGATGTTAAGGATACATAACATTCAGGCGGGTAATGATATATTACATTCAGGCGAGTAAGGATACATAACATTCAGCATGTTAAGGATACATTATACATTCAGCATGTTAAGGATATATTACATTCAGGCGGGTAAAGATACATATTACTTTCAGCATGTTAAGGATGCATTCCATTCAGCATGTTAAGGATACATAACAATCAGCATGTTAAGGACATATAACATTCAGCAGGTTAAGGACATATTACATTCAGCATGTTAAGGATATATTACACTCAGGCGGGTAAGGAAACATTACATTTAGCATATTAAGGATATATTATATTCAGGCGGGTAGGGATACATAACATTCGGCATGTTAAAGATGAATTACATTCAGCATGTTAAGGATACATTACATTCAGCATGTTAAAGATGAATTACATTCAGCATGTTAAGGATATATTACATTCAGGCGGGTAAGGATATATTAAATTCAGCATGTTCAGGATACATTACATTCAGGCGGGTAAGGATATATTACATTCAGGCGGGTAAGGATATATTACATTCCGCATGTTAAGGATACATCACATTCAACATGTTAAGGACACATCACATTCAGCATGTGAAGGATATATTACATTCAGGTGGGTAAGGATATATTCCTTTCAGCATGTTAGGGATACATTACATTCAGGCGGGTAAGGATATATTACATTCAGGCGGGTAAGGATATATTACATTCAGCATGTTAAGGATACATCACATTCAACATGTTAAGGATACATCACATTCAGCATGTTAAGGATATATTACATTCAGGCGGGTAAAGATATATTAGATTCAGGTGGGTAAGGATATATTACATTCAGCATGTTAAGGATACATCACATTCAGCATGTGAAGGATATATTACATTCAGCATGTGAAAGATATATTACATTCAGGTGGGTAAGGATATATTCCTTTCAGCATGTGAAGGATACATTACATTCAGCATGTTCAGAATGTATTACATTCAGGCGGGTAAGGATATATTACATTCAGCATGTTAAGGATACATAACATCCATGCGGGTAAGGATGCATTACATTCAGCATGTTAAGGATATATTACATTCGGGCGGCGTAAAGATACATAACATTCAGCATGTTAAGGATACATTACATTCAGCATGTTAAGGATATATTACACTCAGGCAGGTAAGGATACATAACATTCAGCATGTTAAGGATACATTACATTCAGCGTGTTAAGGATAAATTACATTCAGGCGGGTAAAGATACATAACATACAGCATGTTAAGGATGTATTCCAATCAGGCGGGTAAAGATACATAACATTCTGCATGTTAAGGATACATTACATTCAGACGAGTAAGGATACATTACATTCAGGCGGGTAAGGATATATAACGTTCTGCCAGGTAAGGATACATTATACATTCAGTATGTTAAGGGCATATTACATTCAGGCTGGTAAGGATATTTTACATTCAGCATGTTAGGGACATATAAAATTCAGCATGTTAAGGATATATTACACTCAGGCGGGTAAAGAAACACTACATTTAGCATATTAAGGATATATTATATTCAGGCGGGTAGGGATACATAACATTCGGCATGTTAAAGATGAATTACATTCCGCATGTTAAGGATACATTACATTCAGCATGTTAAAGATGAACTACATTCAGCATGTTAAGGATATATTACATTCAGGCGGGTAAGGATATATTAAATTCAGCATGTTCAGGATACATTACATTCAGGCGGGTAAGGATATATTACATTCAGGCGGGTAGGGATATATTACATTCAGCATGTTAAGGATACATCACATTCAGCATGTGAAGGATATATTACATTCAGGCGGGTAAGGATATATTAGATTCAGGTGGGTAAGGATATATTACATTCAGCATGTTAAGGATACATCACATTCAGCATGTGAAGGATATATTACATTCAGCATGTGAAAGATATATTACATTCAGGTGGGTAAGGATATATTCCTTTCAGCATGTGAAGGATACATTACATTCAGCATGTTAAGAATATATTACATTCAGGCGGGTAAGGATATATTCCCTTCAGCATGTTAAGGATATATTACATTCAGGCGGGTAAGGATGCATTACATTCAGCATGTTAAGGATATATTACATTCAGGCGGCGTAAAGATACATAACATTCAGCATGTTAAGGATACATTATATTCAGCATGTTAAGGATATATTACACTCAGGCAGGTAAGGATACTCAACATTCAGCATGTTAAGGATACATTACATTCAGCATGTTAAGGATAAATTACTTTCAGGCAGGTAAAGATACATAACATACAGCATGTTAAGGATACATTACATTCAGCGTGTTAAGGATAAATTACATTCAGGCGGGTAAGGATACATTACATTCAGACGAGTAAGGATACATTACATTCAGGCGGGTAAGGATATATTACATTCAGGCGGGTAAGGATCTATTATTTTCAGCATGTTAAGGATATATTACACTCAGGCAGGTAAGGATATATTACATTCAGCATGTTAAGAATGTATTCCAATCAGGCGGGTAAGGATATGTTCCATTGAGAATGACAAGGATACATTACATTCAGGCAGGTAAGGATATATAACTTTCAGCCAGGTAAGGATACATTATACATTCAGCATGTTAAGGATATATTCCAATCAAGCGGGTAAGGATCTATTACATTCAGGATGTTAAGGATATATTACACTCAGGCAGGTAAGGATACATTACATTCAGCATGTTAAGAATGTATTCCAATCAGGCGGGTAAAGATACATAACATTCTGCATGTTAAGGATACATTACATTCAGACGAGTAAGGATACATTACATTCAGGCCGGTAAGGATATATAACGTTCTGCCAGGTAAGGATACATTATACATTCAGTATGTTGAGGGCATATTATATTCAGGCCGGTAAGGGTCTATTATTTTCAGCATGTTAAGGATATATTACACTCAGTCAGGTAAGGATATATTACATTCAGCATGTTAAGAATGTATCCCAATCAGGCGGGTAAGAATATGTTCCATTGAGAATGACAAGGATACATTACATTCAGGCGGGTAAGGATATATAACTTTCAGCCAGGTAAGGATACATTAGACAGCATGTTAAGAATATATTACACTCAGGCAGGCAAGGATACATTACATTCAGCATGTTAAGAATGTATTCCAATCAGGCGGGTAAGGATGCATTACATTCAGGCGGGTAAAGAAACATAACATTCTGTATGTTAAGGATACATTACATTCAGGCGGGTAAGGATATATAACGTTCTGCCAGGTAAGGATACATTATACATTCAGCATGTTAAGGACATATTACATTATGGCGGGTAAGGATATATAAATTCAGCATGTTAAGGATATATTACATTCAGGCCGGTAAGGATCTATTACATTCAGGATGTTGAGGAAATATTACATTTAGGCGGGTAAGGATCTATTATTTTCAGCATGTTAAGGATATATTACACTCAGGCAGGTAAGGATATATTACATTCAGCATGTTAAGGATATATTACATTCAGGCGAGTAGGGATATATTACATTTAGCATGTTAAGGATATATTACACTCAGGCAGGTAAAGATATATTGCATTCAGCATGTTAAGTATGTATTACAATCAGGCGAGTAAGGAAACAGTACATTTACCATGTTGTGCATACATTACATTCAGGCGGGTAAGGATATATTACTTTCAGGATGTTAAGGGTATATTACACTTAGGCATGTGAAAGATATATTACATTCGGCATGTTAAGGATATATTCCAATCAGCCGGGTAAGGACACATTACATTCAATATGTTAAGGATACATTACATTCAGGCGGGTAAGGAGTCCATAACATTGAGCATGTTAAGGATGTATTATATTTATGCGGGTAAGGATATCTTACATTCAAATGTAAATGATGTATTACATTCAGGCAGGTAAGGATATATTATTTTTAGCATGTTTAGGATATATCACCTGAGATGGGCTTCACACATTGTACCCATGTCGGGAATCGAACCCGGGTTTTCGGCGTGACGAGCCAACGCTGTAACCACTAGGCTACCCGACCGCCCCTCAGCATGTTAAGGATACATAACATTCAGCATGTTAAGGATACATAACATTCAGCATGTGAAGGATACATTACATTCAGCATGTTAAAGATATATTACATTCAGGCGAGTAGGGATATATTACATTCAGCATGTTATGGATACATTATATTCAGGCGGGTAAGGATACATTACATTCAGCATGTTACGGATACATAACATTCAGCATGTTAAGGATATATTATATTCAGGATGTTAAGGGTTTATTACATTCAGGAGGGTAAGGATATATTTCTTTGAGTATGTTAAGGATATTACTTTCATCATGTTCAGGATACATTTCATCCAGGTGGGTAATGGTATATTATTTTCATGCATGTTAAGGATAGATAATTACACTTAGGCAGGTAAGGATATATTACATTCAGCATGTTAAGGATGTATTACAATCAGGCGGGTAAGGAATCATTACATTCACCATGTTAAGCATACATTACATTCAGGCGGGTAAGGATATATTATTTTCAGCATGTTAAGGATATATTACATTCGGACAGGTAGGGATATATTACATTCAAACTGGTAAGTATATATTACCTTCAGCATGTTCAGGATACATTACATCCAGGTGGGTAATGATATATTATTTTCAGCATTTTAAGGATATATTACACTCAGGTAGGAAAAGATATATTACATTCAGCATGTTAAGGATACATTACATTCATGCGGGTAAGGATATATTACATTCAGCATGTTTATGATATATTACATTCAGAATGTTGAGAATACATTTGATTCAGGTCGGTAAGAATATATTACAATCAGCATGTTAAGGACATATTACATTCCAACTGGTAGGGATATTTTACATTTAAACTGGTAAGGATATATTACCTCCAGTATGCTAAGGATATATTGCATTCTGACTGGTAAGGATATATTACATTCAGCATATTAAGGATAAGTTACATTCATGCTTGTGCCGAGATATTACATTCAGATTGGAGTTAATACTATAAATCATGAAACGATAAAAGGATGAATTCTGTCAAAAAACACCGAGTGAGTAACGCTCGCAATTATAAAGTGTATCTGGACAAACGGGTGTGCAGTATCAGGATACTGCACATGTCAGGAACAATGGCATTGATCACATACCAAAGATACCAGTAAACAATGTACTTTATTACCTTGTGCTTTCCATTGGTTATCGAGTCACACTGTCTATTTAGGACAGTCGCCGACCGCATATGACGGTGTATTTGTTCTTCGCAATCTTTTCAATTCATCTTATAATTAAAGGGAAAACACTGCACATCCTAGTAGTGGAAATATCCGGAAGAGCAAATCGGCGATGCTCAATGAATACGTCACATTGGTTATTTATGTTCTAAAGATCAATGACATGCTAACTCGTGCAATAATCGAAACCATTACAATCTTTGTCGGTTCACCGGACCTATCTCATGTGATTATCATTCATTTGTCATTTTCTGTCATTGTTTTCCTGGCTGTGGGATCATCTGTCAAGCGGGAGAAGTGAAGTTTGTGAAAAAAAGTAAACGCTATTATTCAATTGAATTGTTAATACCCCTCACCATTATCATAGTATTCAACATTTTATTACCGATTAATGAGATTGTGTTTTTAGAATTCAAAGGTAGGACTGATCGCACCAATGTCATGACGCATTGTAGGCAAGGTGTCGGCGCGCATATTGATTCACGATTTACAATATGTTACATTCAGATTGCTGCAGATGTATAACCAAAGACCATTATTTGAACATATTTACACAATTTCCAGGAAACTGGATCGGTTGACAATCCAACCATGCTGAAGCTACACCTTCTGCATAACAAAACAAATCTACAGTTACATGCAGACACATTCATACTCATTATGAAATGATACTACTAATAATATGAACTACACAATGCAAAACAGGCAGCTAATGATGTGTGGATGGTTAACTGGTTGGTATGTCTATCTAACCTTTGTGTCATTGTATGCTATTCAGATTTGTGGCGATATATTCCATTTAGCCTAATGTCGATATATTCCATTCAGCCTGATGCCGATATACTATATTCAGACTGATGCCGATATATTATATGCAGACTGATGCGGATATATTACATTCAGATCGATGTCGACATATTACATTGACACTGATGCCAATTTATTACATTCAATTTATTACTTTCAGCTTCATGCCAATATATTACGTTCAGACTGATGCCAATATATTACGTTCAGACAGGTCCAGGTGTATAAATCTGAGAATCACCCTTAACCCCAGAATAAGGAACGACTATGGTATTTGTTTTATTCAGCAGCCCTTGTCTACTGTACAACTACATAAAGTCTTGTTAATTATTAAACGACTGATATCATATTGTGTGATGATGGTGACGCATAATATCTTTGATGATATAGTCAAGTTATATGCTAAATAAGAAAACATACTCGTTGGTAGTCATGGAAATGTAAATCTAGACAGACCAGATCCAAAACGCAAAGAACCATATTCAATATTCCCCTAACCATATTCAATATTCCCCTCATAGGTACCATGTGAGAAGACCATTTTGGTATTGTGCTGTGATATTGCTAAAATATTGCTAAACGTATCGTTAAACACTACTCAATCAATCCTAGAAAAAGGAAAAATGCTTGGTTTTTCCACATCATGAAAAGGCATGAGGTAAAGTTCAGGTATATTGTATACAGGCAATGATCACGATGCTCAAGTATGTCCTCACTCATCATTTGACCAAAAAAGGTGATGCAGGAACCTTAAATTTGGTCAATCTCTACCTTTTCCAACAGTGTACGCTGGAGGGTGTATTCCATGTCGTAATGGCAACAACGTCGTTTGATGTTCTTGATCCAGGTTGTATTACCCTTTGTCAAACTTGCATCGCTAACCATTCGTGCATGTTTTGTTTTGTTTTGTTTGTTTGTTGTACAACGCCACACTCAGCAATACTCCAGCTATATGAAGGCGGTCTGTAAATAATCGAGTCTGAACCAGACAATCCAGTGGTTGATATAATGAGCATCGATCCACGCCTTTGGGATACGATGACATGCATCAACCAAGTTAGCGATCCTGACCACCCGACCCCGTTAGTCGCCTCTTACGACAATCATGGGTTGCTGAAGGCCTATTCTACCCCGTATCTTCACGGGTCACCCGCACAGAATATTAGTCCAATAACAATTTTAGTGTGCACGGTTGAGTCTATGTATTGTGCCTCGAAAATTACAAAACCCGACCTTGAGTCTGAAATGATATGCATTTTAGGACTTCATTTTTTTCGAAGAACATGGTTGGGGTGTCTGTTGTAAACCACAGACCTCCTCCTCGTCTGACCACCAGAAGATGAATGCACCAATATGGTGCACTCATTGTCACCGAGTGCCATGTCAGCAACCGAACATCTGCCGAGCGAGACATTGACACATATGGACTTGACTCTCACAAGACATCATGCCATAGTTCATGCTTGAGACATCCTGCTTCCTATCGTGTAATACAAAGATCTGTATTACCAGCCACGCTCTAAGACATCTTTGATATTTTATTGGAAGGATGGCACTTGATTGTCCGGGCCGCCTTTCTGAAGCTGGTGGAGAGCTGTCTATCTGTCAGGCGAGCACGAGAAAGAGCCACAACATGCCTTTGATAAAGACCACATTTACATAATCAACCTTTATTGTTCATTGAGTTCTATGTGTAGGATCATTGCAACACATTATTTCGTCCGGGAAGTCGGACAAATAGGATCTCTTATTAAATTATACCAAACTGACTACGACACTGTTAGTTTATAGTGGATATAGGTTGGTCCATTCAATAACATAGGGACTTTGGGCAATAACTTTACCCAGTCAAAAACTCAATCATCTATCAACCGAACCTATCAATCTTCCTATCTCGTATCACCACCTATCGACTTTTCCAACACTTTTATACTCAAACTCGCCCCATCTTCGAAAACACATGCATTCGACCACCCGTCTCCATCCACATACAATCATTCACCCGAACCACGCCACATTGCCAGCCCACACACCCTTCCCCACCATCACCCCGTACCCTACCCCTATGTGTTCATCCCAAACAAACCACATCAACCACCAACTCCATCCATCCTAACAGCCGCCAATACACATCCGCCCTGACCGGTTAATCCCTATTTTCTCAAGCAAACTATTTGAAACCTAGGGATCTGCTCTATTACCATTTTGTGCAAACGCGTAGTAGAAAAAATCAGTAGTTATTCCTGTTGTACCCGTGCAGGGCATCACGGGGTTAATTGAGTTGAAGCACGGTTGCCGCTGCTCTCCCTGAAGAGCAGGCCTGTTTTGGGAACTGGCATCGCCGCCAGTCAGAACCGATCATTCTTTCACTATCATATTGAAATAATTCCGCTTACATCAAACCGGTGGTAATTTTCCGAACGATTGCTTGCTCATTTTTCCCCTCACAACCATGAATTGTAATTGCCCATGGTAATGTTTAATCATGCAAAGGCCAGGATGATAAAATCATCAACACACAGAGTGTCTCGTGTGTGTTCAATGTGGGCCCCTGACATATGTGAAAAGGCAGCTACGTCACATAAACTAACCCTTGTACTTATCAACAGATCCTGTCGGATAAAGTTCCATATAAATCATCATTAATTTACAACTCTGTGCGAAGCCGACAACTATCTTTCTGCTTATATCATAATATGTTGGGTTACCATCACACCACTGTGTACTTTGCACATAAACATGAACTTATAACACATGAAACGTGCTCATTATCGCCCTCAGGTTAACATTAAAAATTGCAAGCATATTGAGTGCTGATCCTTGCTGTTGACGCGATTATCAACTATGAATATAAAAGCATTGCATGATAATTACAGACCTCTTTCAGTGATCAAGGCTGTGCCATGGGTCCTCGCGGCTATTATCTCCACTATCCGTGGATATGATAATATAATGATTAAGTATTCCTCAGGACAAGTAGAAAGAATAATGATTATGTTTCGAAGTTCCCCTATATATATATATATCAGCATAAGGTTTCTATCCATGCTAGGCATAAAATATCTTGTGATATCTGAATAATTACACAATTGTCTTGATCGTATTAACAGAGCTAGCTTGCTTCTAATGTAGTGTTTTATGCTGTTATGTGCTCTATCATCAGGAAGTTGTTCCGAAAAGACGGCATTTGTCCTGAAGCTGAACATGTCTGATGTTTTCACCAGACCTGTTTGTGAGCAATATTTACGCTAGTTCAATAAAGCAGACAGGTTTATGACCTTGACAGCTTGGTGGGTGTTCTGCTGTGATCCCAACAAATCAGAAGGTGTAGTGTCAAATGGAAGGACGATGAGTGTACTTTAAGCTCCTCATACACCACAGACAGCTAAACAGTTGCACGTTTACTACAAAAGTATATAATCACGATCGAGATTTAGGACATTCACACAAAGCTCCCTGTCACCCAACCGCGGATAGCCTAACAAATGAATGTAATGTCTCAATACACTAGCTACAAGCAGACGCTCATGTCTACGGATATCACAGCGGTTGATCCGCTTGTTCCTGAATTTGAGATTTACAAGGGGATTGAAAATTAACAAAAATAATATTCGCAGACAGACGTCACTTTCGCTGTATCTCCCCAATATTTCAGGAACCACCAACAGTTGTATTTTCCTACAGTAACACCGTTCCACCTAAGTTGTTCAATCATGGAAACGTGATGCAAAATGTGGGCTTGACACCTCATGATGTAAATAAAACCGACAAAACCATTTCCTTAACCACGAGCTCATTGTAAGCCTTCGACCATATCATGGTGGTGTGTATAAATCATTATCAAATAGTGACTCAACAACTTGTGGCCGTCAATACTAGTACTCATCATAATGCCACCAGCCTGTTGGTCATATAATCCCAGATGACATGTCGATTGTTAAAAAATGACAGCAGTTTCTTACATTCGTTATCTGGTTGTTACATTTCTTTTTATAACATATTTACACATTTATGATAATATATTCTTACATAGAATATTGTTAATCTTTCTAAAGGATGATTCTACATAATGATATTTGGGTATCAATTGGTCCCTGCTATTTTAACAAAATGAAAATTATACTCAGTTTCCATTTCTGAAAAAGTTACATTTGGTACATACAGTAAGTGATTGATCAATAGTTATATTAAACTGCATGTTTTGTAGATTCAGGTTATGAGTGTGACAGCGAAATGGACACATAGTTTTACGGAAACCATTTTCACGTAGTAAAAAGACAACTTGCATAACCATTATATGTAAGCGTCGCTAGAATAATTGTTTAATCAAAGAACTTGGTATGAATGATATATATAAAAACTGACATATACAATGACAGTATGTAGACTGATGAAATCTGCACAAGTCACGAATCAGTCCCAACAACCCTTGGCTTGACTCTGAAAGCAGAAACCATGTACATTCCTCTTTTGTACTGCATTCTAAAGCTCCATAAAATTATATATTTACAGGACGTATTTAAGACAAATGGGACCGCCTCCGTGGTCTAGTGGTAGAGCGTCCGCCCGGGGAGCGGAAGGTCCAGGTTTCGATCCCCGGCCGCGTCATACCAAAAGACGTTAAAAGATGGTATTTGTTGTTACCCTGTCTGGCGCTCGGCATTAAGGGGCTAAAACAAGGACTGGTCGGCTCGGAGTCAGTATACTGTGTCTGCTTGGGGTATTCATGTTAAACTGCGGCATGGTATCTAAGTGAGCTAGCACTATAAATCGGCATCAGTCCGGACTAGTACAAGCACACAGACACACAAACGTACATGCACGTCGCTAAATAAGTGCAATAATCTTTGGCGCGACCTTAAACCCCATTTCACCTCACCAAAGACAAATGGACTTTATACCATGTGGATTATCAAAAACTCATAAGATTTGCTTGAAAAAAAGGACCAATACCAATGTCGGCAATCGTTTGGTTTTTCAACTTTGCACACCACTATCCCACACGACAAGCTTAAGAAAATCTTCATTCATTGATCCATGCAGCGTTTGTCATAACACGTAGTGACCATACATACAATTAGATCTTTATCTTCAGAGGTTGGGAAACTTTTGACAAGAAGGAAAGAAAAATTTGATCGGAAATTTACAAAGAAAAAATATATGTGGAATGCTAGACTTCTTTATAAAATACATATATATGAATGTTAGGTGATAAGACATTTATGCAAAAAGTAGACATCCCCAGGGCCAACAAGTTATTAACAAAATTTTATCACAAAAGGCATAGCTCCAACTTTCAACTAGCAAACTTTCCCTTTATGTCGAGCAATATTACATCAGCTGCAGCCTTTGGTGTTTGCATTTCACAACTTTTGAGGTACAATGCTCTTTCTACGAAGATGTCTAAGAGCGCCATACGCCGCATGCTCCAAAAGGATTTCTATCAGGGTTATAACATTCAAGGCCTTTGTAAAGCTTTAGAAAAGTATAAGGTTTTGATTTTTGTTGGTTTGTTGTTTAACACCGCACTCAGCAATATTCAGCTATATGACGGTATAAGGTAGGCGTATAGAGAACATTTCCAACTTTGACGCATCATATATTTGATGTACCACCTTACTACCCTTTTAAAGTACTTGCAACGCTATAGATAGAGACCCGTCATTCTGTTGTCATAGATGTCGCTTTAGATGAGCCGTAAACTCTTGTAGTGATTTGTTCGCAATGCAGATTGCTGGCCGTATGTACAAGACAAAGATGTAAGACGTGCATTTATGTCTTGATATATCACAGATCTGCACTTCAGGAACATCCCCCATGAGAGAACCGTAGGCACAAATGGACAGTTAATCGATAGAATGCCCCCATGGTATGCCAAAGGATGAGTTTCAAGACTATGACACACAACGTCCCTCGTGTGGATTGAGGGTCAGAGTTGGACCCGGGAAACCTATGTTTGTCGCCAGAGACGGTTTGTTTGATCGTATCGGATGGTCAGACTCGGTAATCTGGTTGATCGGGTCCTATCGTACCCTGACAGCGTGGGACGTTGTTCATATATCAATCACTGATTTGTGTAGTTCACACACACACACACACACACACACACACACACACACACACACACACACACACACACACACACACACACACACACACACACACACACACACACACACACACACACACACACACACACACACACATTTTAAAGCTATGCTCCTTCTTAGAATTAAATTTTTTACGCCACACACAAACACACACATACATTCGCGCGCACACACACACCTTTTAATGCTGTGCCCCTTCTTAGAATGAAATCGATTACTCTTGATGCACACACAGACACACAGATAGACACTGACAGAGATGGGGACACATTACACACACAATCCCCAGCGTGATAAACGTCAACGACATGAGTCACTCCTGTCTCTCCTTCCACATTAAGCTGACAGTCTCATAGCCCGCTGCCCGGCTCGTCTCCCACTGACATCCTCTCTCACAGTTAGCAGACCGTCTGTACAACTCACATCCTCTGTAACATCAAAACATCACACAATTCACAGATGAAGATTTCGAAGGCTGCGGATCTTTAAACACAGCACATATAGCACCCGCGTGTACTACCCCGGTAATCTAACGTTAGCTTTCGGGTATGGGTAACCATTCCTAACCCTTTAGTACAATATAATGCCATCTCGAATATGAGGTCATCTTATGCATGTAGTCAGTTTAGCGTGTATTACCCACGGATACTCTTATGAATAAGCGTTGAGACTCACTTATCAGTGAGCCCTGCTAGACTTATTGATTTTGCTGAGAATGAAATCATTTAGGCTATTGGCATAATGGCTTAATGTGTCGTTCCCATTTTAAGGCGTTTCTAAAGCACCCTCAAGTGTTTCTTTCATTGTCTTCGTGGGAAATACACATCCAGTTTTAAATGTAATATTGACATAGGAATAACAGATAATGACTGAGGCAGTTGGGAAGTCATTGCGCCATGTGGCGTGGGCTCTCCTTCTGCCATACTGCTCTGAGTCTGGTCCTCAAGCGATCCTTTTCTTGTGCGTAATCAGTGAGAAAAATGAGTCCATGAGTTTGAATATGTTTCTGTTACAAGCCAACACTATATATGTAAATGTACAAGCGTAGTAGGTATAGATAAGAAGAACACTTTAATTATCGTATGTCTGCGAATGCATTGGCTAAAACAGTTTATACTGTGATTGTATGTATGGTAATACTCTCCTTTACACATATATAAGCTTCCGTGCTAGAGAACAATATGTTAATTGTATAATTAAATGCACGTATTCCGTTCTATTTCTGTAAGCTGTGGCTAATTAACCAATCGAGGGGGGACGTCATCTTTCCAGTCATCAACTTTCCTTTTATTTTGTGTAATATTCCAGAAGCTCCAGCCTTTTGTGTTCAACTTTACATTTCACAACTTTTGAGTTACAATAGAGCTTGCTCTTTTTATAAAGATTTCAAACAGTCATACGACTCTTTCTCAGAAGTTGTTTGATTGGTGTTACAACATTTAAGGCCAAACCACAGCTTTCAAAATGTTTTGTGGTAGACACATAGACGACATTTCCAAATATGACACCAGTGACAAAATGATGTCCTATGCAATGCCCTATTTGACTTGTAGCACATGTTCCCGTGTTTATTCAGGTGAACCACTGACTTGCCTTCGCTTGTGTTTGTGCAGCATTCGCTTGCCTTTTCACTACCCCCTGGTGCCATAACTATTTAATAGTGATTCATAAACACATGCTCATAATACTGTCGGAATCGTACGATTCACACACTTTAAGTGGAGATTTCCTATTAGTACGGAAAGGGTTTCGTTGCTATTATCTTTTAAGGCAAAGATCACATTCGAAATTGTGAGAAAAGACAGAAGACTTAACACTGAATCTTTCATATGTACATACACAAGTCAAGACATTACATTGAAAACATGTATCATTGTTATGGCAGAAAAGGGGGCACGGGTGGCCCAGTCGTCTGAGTCGCCGCGATTCGCTGTGCAGCGTTGCATCCCCTCGACACGCCAGAAACCTATGATTGTGGGTTCGAATCCCGGTTCACCCCGATTATGTTTCTAGGTTTGTCAGCACCGTACCCGTGCTCGTGGGTTTCACCGAAGTGGTAAACGTCTGAGACCTGCATCACTTCGGGCTTTCCTCCCACATTACGCTGACACACCGTTATATAACTGGAATACTGTTAAAAGCGGCGTTAAACCCAACTCACTCACTCACTATGGCAGAAACGCTTGAGTGAAGATGGACGTGTGATTTGAACATAGGGATCGGCTTACATGGCTGATAGACTATATCCTGTATCCTAATATGTTTTCTTAATCGAAACCAGACACCAGACCTCCATTTACCAAGAGAAAGAGTTTGGCTCAGGAAATTAGTGAGTTACTACGCGCTGCTTACAATGAACCTGCACTAAACGAACGAGTGGTTGGTAGCATGTGCAACGTCCATGTAAGAAGTAAGGTGAAAGTGGGGTGTATATGAGTGACAGGTGAATGTGTACACTGTAGTTATAATGTTATTGTTGATCAGTGGACTGCGAACTACGTTAATGTGGTAAAACGGTTATTAAGGCCTTTTCGGATCCAATTTGACTTGCTTCAAAACCCAGTTCGACACAATTTTGATTCCTGGTCTGTCGAGACTATACCCTTGCTGTCCGTCTCCGTGCTCTAGTGGATTGAGCGTCTGCCTTGAGAGAGGAAGGTCGGTGTTTTAATCTCCGCAGCGTCATACTGAAATACTTAAAAACCCTACCTGGCGCCCGGCATTAAGGGGATAAAGTAATAACTGGTTGGCTCGGAGTCAGTATACTGTCGTACTGATCAATGTTAATGGAACAAGCTCTAGTCACAGTACGTGGACCCGTGAAGATCCGGGTTAGAATATGTCTTCAGCAATCCACGCTTGTCGAAACAATCGAATATGCTTGTCGAGAAAGGCGACTAAAGGAATCGGGTGATCAAGTTTCCTGACTTTGTTAATGCATGTCATCGTATTCCAATTGCGTGGATCGATGCTCATGATGTCAATTACTGGACTGTCTGGTCCAGACCCGATTATTTACAGACCGTCGTCATATTGATGGAGTATTGCTGAGTGCGGCGTTTAACAACAACAACAACAACAAAAAACAAGAAGAAAGAAACACTGTACATGTTATACATACTATATGCATGGAGCTGGTACTTGAAATGACAAGTCCCTCATCACTAAGATAGATGGGTAGAATACGTTTTCAGCAACCCAAGCGTACCGTAAAAGGCGACTCTGCTTGTCGTAAGAGGCGACTCACGGGATCAGGTGGTTAGGCTCGCTGATTTGGTTGATGCTTGCCATCGATTCCAATTGTGTGGATCGATGCTCATGATATTAATCACTGGATTTCCTGGTTCAGACTCGATTATTTACAGACCGCCATCATATAGCTGGAATATTGCTGAGTGCGGCAACCAACCAAACAACCATCATGACTACATACGAGGTGGACACTGCATGGTACAGGAATAGTTTACATCAAAGGTTACATGACAATACGGTCGGAACCAAATTATGTTCTATGTGGTAAATTGAGGGTGTTAAAACAGGCTATATATCACAGCGCAGGTGACAACAGTACCCAGGGAAAATGAATAGACCATGCCCTATACTGAGTATCCATTTGAACAATTAACCTATGGTAATAGCACAAAGAGTGTTACTTTAATTCTCACGTGGTTTTGAACAGAGAGTGATTCCGAATAAACACATTAGATGTCAATATGAGACAAGAGGTATTTTTTGGATTGAGATAACGTGACAATTTTTTGTGAAATATGTAGTGATGTTCTTCTCCCCCGTGTCAACTATGAATGTCAGAAGTGGAAACCTGTGAAAAATGACTCACAGCTTGCTTCAATCCATTATTACCAGGCAGATGTTACTCCACTGATTGTCGTGTCAAACACCAACTTCGAGTGTGGATGAAAAACAACAAGGACGTATTCACATTATTTTCGACAGAAACAATATATCTGTAATTGTGTATCCCAAGCAAAAAACACGCAGTTCCCATTTGGTTAGAAAAGTGTTTTCGACGTCGGTTGATCATGCGATCCTTCTTTCTGGTTGTATCGATTTAGATGACAAAGCGGAAGAAGCGTCTCACAAATATCGGTAAACCTAGATATATATTTTTTCTTCTTCCCATCAGTGATATTGCGTACATGTCCCCCTCACATGATCACTTGATGTTTCGTGTCAGACATGTACGATGTGTGTGGGATGGGATTATTGCATGTCTTTCTTTACGGTTTAGAGGGATGTCAAGGAACTGATGGAAATGTACATGTGTGCATGATGCTGCAGCAGCAGGAGATGGAGACTGGTGTTTACCTGAACAAACTAGTCAGAGTCCCTTCCAGCTGTGTGTATATATTATATCATTGTAAAGGCACCAACAGAATACGTAATAGTGGTCTGTAGGTGAGCATACACTAGTTCAAACTGAGTCACCTTTTTTTTGTATCATACTACAGACTCAAAATTAATTCGCCCCCGTGCCTGCCCTGAGAGCAGAATATAAAAACCGGCATTGGACATGTATTTTTCACACATTCCCCAACAATCTCCTTCACGGCTACATGTTTCTGAAAGAAAAGGGTTAATCTCCGCTGGGATTCCCCGTCATCATAAGCGTGTTCATTTCTTGTTCATAAACAAGTGGTACCGTGTGTACTGTAAAACTGTATGTGTTTGGGGATCTGCTTTTTCATATCATGTAGTCAGTATCAGACCGTAACACTTCAGCTTGTCCGCTGAAGAGCGACACAAAGTCATTATTTTCATTGACTTTGCGAAGAGTTCTTGTTTATGGTGGGGCGTTTGGGGTAGCACAGCTGTAAAAGTGTTCGCTTGTCACGCCAAAATCCCGGGTTCAATTCCACACATGGGTACAATGTCTGAAGCCACTTTCTGGTGTTTCCTGTGGTGATATTGCTGGAACATATATTGTTGCTAAAAGAGGCATAAAACTTTTCTCAATCAGTCTTGTTTATAAAATGCTTTAAAAAATGCAGTACGCTCACCTCGGATGTTATAAAAAGTGTCCGTGGTTGACATTGTTAGATTACTTGACACAATGGTCTCATCGTCAGCTGGTCGGTTAAGTGCTACGTTTATACAGTCTTGTCCTCATTGTATGAATATTTATACTGCAGGAACTGACACAACAAAGCGAAAGTCAATTCTAAAATGATTTATTGCATATCTAGTTATTCATACACGTATTGTGATTGAACACAATCAGTAAATATGCACATTTATACACATTTGTTTTTTAAATGTCGGTTTTTTCTGAATCCTCTTTAAAAGACATTTCCATGGCAAGGACACGATTGGCGCCTTGGTCATATTTGATGTTTTTATGCCATTGGTATACCATCAATACATATACAGATACATCTCACCCATGAGCTGATGTGATCATTGTGTCAAATACATACTGAGCTGATGTTGACTAATTGAAGTAATTTAAGCCCAGGTTTTCAAATCTCGGTTACTTTACGTACTCGGGGCAAGGGCGTTTACTAAATATAAAAGTCCAGTTTATACCCTTGCCAAACTAGGATGGAATTATGGAGTTATATTTTGGCTGGACTAACGAGTCTATTAGTCTAATCAAAATCGTGTAAGGAAATCGACATCCGTCCGTAAACTACCTGCAGATTTCGGTTGATTTCAGGATTTGCAAAGTATGTGTACCGTCAACTTTGTGTCAACTGATATTTTCCAGATCTGTTTTAAATCAAGGTGATCGCGTGATTTGATGCACTTCGAGGAGTAAGACCCGTTGTATCGTCTTGACTGGACGCCGCCATTTTGTTTGAAGCAAATGCAAGTGATATGAAAGCAAATGCAGGTGGAATCTGATTGCCAATAGGAGAAACATAGAAGGGACATAACCCAGAAGTCCCAGCCTATTACGGCAAGGGTGGAAACAAGGACTTTTACAGTCAGTTAACTCCCTTGCCTCGGGAAGATGGTTACGTTATTGCCAATGTTACCCCCAAACAATCGTTAAATACTCAACGACGCGTCAATTAAGGTTAGCAGAGCCTAACATGTTGTTAAATTTAATCTCACAGTTAACACTTCATTCAAGGGAAGTAACTCTACTTTGCTTTGGATGTTGTGATGCTCTTCGGCAGTGTTCGTCCCTTAGTATATGCGTCAGTGTCTTGGATCCTGTGATCTATGGTGTACGTTTCCCAGACTGACACCCACCATCAATTAATAACTGACTTCCGTCTGACCAATATTCGCTTCGTCATTACGTCAGGTCCCATTGAGCCCTGACACTGAACGATTAATCTGCCAGACTTGATTATCAGACAACCAACGTCTGGCCATTATCCCATTCAACCTGATATGAAACACGTCTGACTCGCTGGCTGGACGTATAAATCATAAATCACGAGAGAAGTTGTCAACGATGTAAACCCTGCTGACGTTCCATACATATAATGGATGGCTCGGAAAATGATCACTTATTGAAAATGATCACAACATGCTTACCTCTATCAAACAACTGCAGAAAAGGTCATGGAACTCATTTCATGACGTGTCTAGAAATAACTATGAAGGTGAAAGCTGCACAACATGGAATTAAATCACCACAATCAGGACTGCTGCTCCAGTTATATGTCGGTGCCTAACTCTAACAAAGAGTATTCCTGTACATGTGACAATATATGACTTATTAATTCAAAATACACAGATATCAATATCCGAGAAATGTCTATTTGTATGATCGAATCACATACCTTGTCTCAATATATCAGTATTTCTGTCTCTCAACATTGTCGGTTTTGAGATTTGGGCCAAGATTGGCTCTGCGGTGTGGGGCACCGCAATTGGCTGTGCATATTTGAGTTCCTCAGACGAGCAGGGATGTCCCCCGCTCCCTTGCTTCGACCTGCAAAGGCAGATTTGCACTATTTCAGTGTTTGATTTGTCAGTAACATACTAGGTTTAATCAATGTGGAAATGGTCTTCGATCCACTTCCCTTGGCCTTCCATTTACATTGGCGAGTGAGTGAGTGAGGCTGGTTTAACGTCGCTTTGAACAGTATTCAGTTCTATCAAGGCGTGTCAGCTTGATATTGGATGAAAGCCTTTTAAGTTTCAAACGTTTACCACTTATGGTGCCAGAAAACTAAGAAGCATAAACAAATCAAATATTGGATTCGAACCCACGATCACAGGTTTCTGACCTGTGATATTCATATTTATTTTACAATGTACGGTGTAATACAAACTGATAAACACAGCTACTTGTTACTTTTATACTTAATATATATATATACTATTGTAACATGCTAATAACTGAAAACAATTTCGAATGAATGAAATTATACAGTATGCGTTGATCTTCTATTTACTAAATGATAGCCTTTGTTTTCCTACAGGTCGAGCCGACCTATCGGACGAGAAACTGTTGATACGGACGCTGCTGGAGGACTATGCTAAGCTTGGTAAGATGGGGCGACCGGTGAAGCAGCAAAACGACACATTGCCCATCTACTACGGTCTCAGCCTCATACAGATCCTCGATCTGGATGAACGCAACCAGATCCTCAGCACGAACGTGTGGGCGTCGTATGTGAGTCCCATCCTGGCACATAACGTGTGGTTTTACCATTCATTGTTTGGTTTGTTTGTTTGTTGTTTGGTTGGCTGGCTGGTTGGTTTACTCACTAACTGACTGACTGACTGATAACTTGTTCATTTGTAAGTTTGTTTCTTTGTAAGTTTGTTTGTTTGTTCATTTATTCATTAATAACATGCATGTCGTGTGAACCAACATGAGTACAACACGTTGAGATGGCAACAAGGATTAGCAGTGTACATGTATTTAGATACTTAAACATGGATACAACATGTTACTGAAATGATCCCCATGGATATAATATTTGTGTACACATTACGGACATAAAACGGATAGTACGGACAGTAAAACATGTTATAGCATGTTTTATGGAGACATAAATATAGATATAACATGTTTTGTACGGAAGTTAAACATGCTATAGCATGTTTTATAGAGACAGCAATTTAGATATAACATGTTTATACGGACAGTTAAACATGTTATAGCATGGATTTAGACATAAATCTGGATATATAACATGATTTGTACGGACAGTTAAACATGTTATAGCATGTTTTATAGAAACAGCAATATAGATATAACATGTTTGTAGAGAACGCCACGGACATTTCATTTAACATAGAAAACAACATGAATAAAACACGCATGATATAACACTGTTCACATCAGCAACATTAATATAACACTTTGTCTGCAGAAAATATGGACATAAATTATTTTGTATTTACAACAAGATAGATATAATCTCATCGAGTGACCTGGTAAAGTTGTTTTTTTCATAAAAGTGTGTCACAAACTTTGTCACAAGATAAGATCAAGGTGTTGTTTGACAACAAAATTTTCGATATGTTCAATATTTTATATATTGTCCTGCTGTTCTTTGCGATCTTTTCACTCGGAAAGTAATAGTGCCATTGGGGCAACATTGAAGTAGTGTTCACAATGTGTTATTTCACTCAAGTGAGATATTTTCTTTTCTGCTAAAACAATATGTCATTACTAAATACATAATAACATATACATGTATAACTCATTGTTCTTTTTCAGCAATGGACGGATATATACCTGAAATGGAACGTTAGTGACTATAACATCACCAATGTGCGTGTACCTACCGATTCAATATGGATGCCAGATATCAAATTGTATAACTAGTAAGTTCGACTGATGACGTGCTCTCAAGCAACACTTCAGCTTTATAATGAAAACATAAACGTTCTGATTAGAAGACGATTTCCGTTTTTCGCCCAAGGCGTGGAATATATGTTTAAATGTTTGGTTTATTGTTATGACGTATGCATCTAGGATCAAGGCCCGTATTGAGCACCGTGGCTTATGATGCACTGAGGGCCAAGAAGCACATTGCGCATCATGGCTTATCATGCATCGAGGACAACGTCCCACATTGAGCAAAATGGCTTAGTGTGCATATGGGACCAAGTCCGACTTTGAACACCATGACTTTTCATGCACCGAGGGCCATGTAGCACAATGAGCATCATGGCTTATCATGCATCGAGGATCTAGACAAATATGCTGAGCAAGGAACAGTTGGGCAGCAACCGGTACCCCGGCCGATACCCCTTGTCTGAAACAGTGCTCATCTCCGTCCTTTGTACGACTCTTTGCACACGAGAAATAACACGATGATTAGATAGCCCAATGTAATTGGCTTTTTGAGCCCATAGAAATAAATAAGGTCAATAATTTTCAAAGCATTTCCATCAGTAATTTCGAAAAAAACTTCATATGTCTGTCCAAGCATGAAAATATTCAATTTATTGCGATGATGCTTGTTTAACATGCATCCTTATCGATTTGGCTTCTACAGAGACACCCCATCATATGCCCCTTATCTGTATCACCCTCCCCTCCCTTTCCCCCTGCACCAGAATACGGAGATTGATATCATACATGCACAAGTACCATGCCAATGGCCTGCGGGCAGTTGTGACACGTCACATGTCCTCAATGATGTAAACGTATTTGATAATCTTCTAAAAGCTACAGCAAAGTAACTGTTTACTGAAATGTTTTCATCCAAGTGATCTAGTAATATTTGCTTTCTGGATGTTCAGGGCTGTATGAGACCAAAATAAACACTCTGCTGAGACAAATCAATCTAAAATCAATAGTAACTAATCACTGATCTTTCAAAAGGCGATGAGATATTGATATCTGTTTTGGAAAACAATATTATTTTTACAAAACAGTCTTTTCAGCCTATCATCATTGTAAAAATAACATAATTCAAATGATGTATTTTAAGATTGTTACCAGTGTATATAACCAAATAACTATGCCATAAATTATTTTATTATGTATATCGTCTCGAATAGTTTAATGTCACAAGCCCAGTTTTGCTGTACGACACCAATCAGGGTACACTGTTCCCTTCAACTGAACCAATCACCAATCACGTATACTTACACCCAACCTATCGAATACCACGTTCCCTGGAATCACACCTATCAGGGCATCACTGACCCCTAAACTGATCAGGGCACCACGTTCACTTGAACGTAACTGATCAAAGTACCATGTTCACTTGACCTTAACTTATTAGAGCGCCATGTTCACTTGAACTTAACTGATCAGGGTACCATGTTCTCTTGAACTTAACTGATCAGGGTGCCATGTTCTCTTGGACTTAACTGATCAGGGGACCATGTTCACTTGAACTTAACTGATCAGAGCAACATGTTCATTTGAACTTAACTGCTCAGGGGACCATGTTCACTTGAACTCCATGCACTCAACCAATTAGGGTACTTACTTTTCTGGCACTAGATCAATCGAATGCAGGTTTGTTACTTTGTTAAAGCAGACCTATTTTCTTTACATTTCATGGCATTAAAATATCAAAACGATTTGGGGTCGTTTTCTTCTAATTATGTTCTTGTATTGTATGTAGAAAAATGAATCAACACAATCTTACTCTAAAACAGTTATCTTACATTGACCTCTTGAATTTTTATAAACATCTGACTCTATCAGTTATCTTACACTAACCCGTTGAATGTTTATAAACATCAGTATGGTTTAAAACAACTACAACGCAAGCGTCAACATATTTCAACATTCCACACAGGCTCCTGTTTATTTGAGGCATCGCGATTTGTTCCAGATGGCGTGCTTTTTAGGCTGATACATTTCCACATTATTTGTTGAGCAAAGAGAAAATTGGGCAATTTTCTCCTTGACTGGATTAAATAATACCCGAGAAAACGGGTGAATGTGCACAAAACATGACATTCCCAGCTTCCTGGGGATTATAAAATCTAGAATAGAAGGCGCTGAAAGGTTTTGCATTGCCATATCATGTAACCGGGTACTCACTCACTGCTGGGTTAACAGAGGTATAATTCAAATATATTTGCTTCACCTGAGACATGACCTGTGCAATATATCATGGTGATTTATGTAATAAACTTTCTCACATTGTCCGGTACCACAAAGAGACATCGCCTGAACCAAAGAATTGCCCTGACGATGTAGGATATAATAACTACATGTGGCGTCATGAATAATGTTTTTGAGGTAAACACCTGAGGGAAAATTATATTGTTCAGCCCCTCACTCCCCTGAATATCAAACCAGCTGTTCCTCATGATGCTATATGGTATCATTAAACAGAAGTAAAACAGTACCTAAATATATTCATTGGTTTTAATGTTTTTGTAAAGTGTTCAAAATGTTATAAGAGCTAGTTTTATTTCTCGCCACCTTTCTTACAGCGCCGACACTCGACTGGAAGAAAAGAGGGATGCTTTGGCTGTCATCTCTCATGATGGAGGCGTTGTATGGATCCCACAAGCTGTTTTTAAGAGTTCTTGCTCTATCGATATTCGGCATTTCCCCTTCGATGTTCAGACATGCGTTCTGAAGTTTGGTTCTTGGACATATGATGGATCTAAGTTGGACCTGGAATTCTTATACACAGTGAAAGGTTTTGAAATGACTGACTATATTCCCAGCAACGAATGGGACATTCTAGATTCTTCAGCTAAGAAGAATGTGAAATATTACCCGTGTTGTCCAGAACCGTATGTTGACCTGACTTTCACGCTGAAGATCAGCAGGAAGGTGGCGTTCTACAACTACATCCTCATCCTGCCCTGTGTCCTCCTCTCTTCACTCACCCTCGTCCTCTTTTGGCTCCCCCCAGAGTCCCCAGCCAAAATGCAGCTAGGTTAGTATTACTGTTAACTAACGGTACACACGTAATGAATCAGCTGTTAATCGTGTACTAATGGAACAGAAAGACCGTTACTTTGTACGTATGGGTCATATAGTTATACATAAAGCATATTGAAAACCAGGGGATCATATAGACCGCTTGTTGTATATTTTATAGAACATTCATATCATTATATTCTACTAAGGGGGTTTAATAATCAGTTATTATTATCATTTCATACCGCTAAGTGTGGCATTAAAACAACAAACAAACTTGTCTGACTAGTATTCTGTCTTATCACTCGCTATCCGAAATGAACCATCAACGTAGGATATATGTTCACCCCGAAATCAATGTTACACACATTTAATCAGTCTACTAGCCACAAAATTTAATGCGTACTGAAATTAATGCGAATGGGCCTACCATTAAAATTGCCAATCAGCAAATCACTAATCAGCACATGACAATACTGGAAACTCAGATATAGCTTAAGGTGATAACAGTTCGCATAAAAATGCGAGCCAAGGACACACATTAATTTCATCCTCGCATTAATTTATTGATGTACTATGCATTTGTTATACATTCTTCTCTCACTTTTCAGGAAATGACTACATATATACTGCTTTTGACTTTTTCAGGAATGAATATATTCGTTGCTTTCTTTGTGTTGCTTCTTCTGCTTGCTGAATCAACCCCGCCAGCAGCATCCTCCATCCCCCTGATCGGTAAGTACCATCACTTGTCGATGTTCATGTATACACGAAGAGCGAGAATCTGTAGAGGAAACTGATTTCCTACCCATGTGTATAGCACAAGCGTAGGTGACTTTGATTCCATGTCTTTGATTGATGAGTGAACGCATACGTAACTTACGGGCTGTGTAAGAAAGGGTAATTCTATGTTCTTCATCTACCAGAGAAAGCCTGTTAATGAGGTAACCCCAGAACTGCACAGGAGAGCTCGCCGACTGATCAGTGAAAGCGCAGCACCTTCGGCTTATAGAGGAAGAGTTGGTTTTCTGTCGGTGAATGATAAGTGAAAATTTGGATAACCTTGGGGTTACGATAGGAATCTATTTTTCTTGTCAGTGATCGATGTGTTGAGGATCTAACTGTATGATGGGTTCAGGGGTTCGGCCGAGTGCCCGTGCACCGTGCACAGGGCATGTATTGCAGTAATGATACACTCAACTACTGGTTCATTCAACATAATCTCAATGATGGAGTCGATATGTACACGGGGTGGTAGTATGTCATGGTTTGGCATGTCATTTACTATGTTAAGAAAGGTTAAGTTTCTTGGGCAATGGCGCATCAATTTCAAAACCACGCATCGAAATCTTTAAATATCTGTATAAAAGTATGTTTCGTGTTCCAAAACATATCTTCAGTGTTACTGTCAGCCCTCAATACAAGTGTATCTTGATAATATGCTGCAAGCAATTGGTGATTCACTCACTACCAAATTAAAAATTAAATATTTTTTTACCGAGAAGTATAAATTTCTTTTGACGCCTCATTACTTTTGTTGTCAATAAAAACGGGATAAGGTCAAAAGGCCCCCTCTCTCATCAAATAAACAAACATGCCGAGAGCTATTTAATTATTTTTAGTAAGAATAATATTGACGCTTCTCAGTGAACTGAAAAATCGACATCGCAGCTGTTTTATCTATATATAAAATGTCTTGATGTCATATTTCCACTTCGCGCAGATATTCATGCGTCACGCCCCGCATTTCAACGAAAGAGGTCGATTTTGGTCAGCAGGGCCTCGTAATGAAATCCATGAAAACATATTGTAATTACGGTCAAATGCGGTTCCTATGAGGGAACAATTTGCAACGTTATCATATATGTAAAGAAAGGGAAGTTCCGAGTTTGACACTTTCTAGCCTGTATTAGCGGCTCCTTTGATCGTGTGTCCCACCCATTAAAGGGCGGCCAATGCATTCAGATGAAAGAAAATGTATCCTGAACATAACCCCTAGCTGTACGAATAGCTGATACCTAAATTGAAATGTTACGTGATGCTCTGGTTTTATATTCCTAGTTGTTGCCGTAAGTAAATTAGTCTATTTATTGAAATAAAAGTTGAATCAAAGAATTTGATTTTATGAACTGTTAGTGATTTCGTTGAAGCACATTGCCAGTCAATCTTTTTCTTTAAAGATGAAAGTGTCCTGGTGTATAAATGATGGATCCAATATGCTTTCTAAAGATGCTTTTAAAAAATGAAATGAAACCTAATTCTTGGATTCAAATTCAAAATATGCTTAGCATGCGGTCTCTACACAAGGTACGATAAAATGGCTGGCTATATCATTCCTAATTAGACTGTGCAGATATTCATGTCACTTTCTTTTGATACAAATAGATTCTCATTGAAATGGCAAGAACCGTCCCCGTGAAGATTAGAGTTGGAATGTTCTTGTATAACCCATGCTTGTCGTAAGAGGCGACTAACGGGATGGGATTGGGTGTCATCGCTTTCCACTTGCGCACATCGATACTCATGATGTATATATATAATTCAACAGATCAGCTATGTTATGACAGATGTTTTGTTGCAGGTGCATACTACTGTCTCAACATGATATTAATCACGCTGTCAACACTACTGTCAGTCATTGTGGTCAACCTGTATTTCCGTGGATCAAGAACAACTGTTCCACGTCTTTTGAAGAAGGTCAGTTGGTGCTGTCACAGTACAACTAATTGTACAACCTCATGACAATCCCCTTCACGAGACTTATTTGACAGCGAAACCTAGTAAACTCGAAATCCGGAATGCAACACCGATTTCTAAAAACAGAACACACCGGTCGTCTTGAAATTCGGACAATTCAACATATTACCCATAGGGATAGAAAAATGGCGTGTAATTACTTTTAGATATTGACACGTGTACGTTTCAACGATTCTCAATGCTGATTGGTCAATTGTAGCGACATGACGTCGCTTTACTATATGTTTTAGAACAATACCACATGACGTCACAAATTGATAACATGACGTCTTGTGAACAAAACATTGAATTCAATGACGTTTTTCTTTTGGGATGACTTGACATACTTGTTTTTTGATATGGTGTATTACAATGACTATTTACCGCTCGGAATAGAATATAATCTGTCCTTCAGGGCTTAAATCATTCCTTTATCAGTACAGAAGTCTATAATTTCCTCGTCGCTTGTTGGTAATTATTGGTAATTTATCCCTTATACTGTTTATCTCTACAGATCCGTACTATTCTTGCCGACCGAATTCAGCCCATGCATGGCTTCCTATTGGCCACTAACCCTCATTTAACGAGCTTAACAGTTTGTGCAGGCGGATTGGCGTCACGACTTTTCGTTTTGTGTTAAGATAACGTCTTTTTGAATAACGACATTATGTAAGGACGTCCTGTTTCAATGTGCACATTGCATCTTACCTTTATCCTGACACAGTATGTGTTGCAGTACATATTGAGTGGTAACTGTCTGAGAATATATGGTCAAATTGTTTCATGTTTTTCAATTTGTACCATTTTGAAATAATTCTAATGTTTTCTTTTTCTTTGTTCTCGTGTTGCAGACAGTGCATGTTGTATAGTTCCATTGAAAATATTCTTACTTTTAAATATCATGAAAAATATTTGAATTAAGAGATAAAAATGTGATCATTCACTAAATGTTTTATCTTGTCAAGTACCTGCCGTCGATTATTATCTGACAAGGCACCGGCCTTCAATCAGGATCCCTGGAACTGACCTGTCAAGATACTGAAAAAAAAAAAAAAATATCTACCTGTATTTGATAGTCCCCGAGTGAATAATATTCATTTGTAATGTAATCAAATATAACGCATTGTCTAACATTTTGTTTTGCACTTAAACGTTAATGTTCTTCTTCTGCAGATTATGTTGGACGGGTTTGCGCGTATCTTCTGTATGCGGAACCAACTGGTAGACAAAGGCGAAGAGGACCAGATCGCGGCGGCCGCCGCAGCCAACTACGTCAAGAACAACCGAGAGAAGAAACACAGTGACTTCAAGTATGACCGAGTGGGTTGTTACGAGCTTCAGACAGAAGAGAGCTGGCGTGGTATTTCTAACGGCAACAGCATGCATACTCCATCAGGGGAGGCGGATGCATCTTTTGGACATCAGTTTTCTGCTCTTGAAGCGGAGGTGCGAGAAATACGGCGACATATGAAACTGATGTGGGATAAATCCTCACACAGAGAAGAAAAGGAGAGACTTGCTCGGGAGTGGAAGGTCATGGCGCTTGTGCTCGATCGTCTCTTTTTCTTTCTGTATCTGATAGCCATATTTGCTTCAGCGTTCACAATATTTGAAACGACGATGGACAAGCCAACGAAATAAAAAGATCTGAGACATCAATTATCTGTTAGAACGAGTGACATGACCTAAACGTTGAGTTCTTGGAACGACATATTGAATTGTTGTTTCATGTTCGCCTTGGAACTGGGACAGCAATTTACCTGTAATGTGAAGCAGTTACTTGCATAGTAATGACAAGATGTTTTTCATGTGGTCTTTTGCACTACAAACATAAAGGTCTTGAATAACTACCACTGTGTTTCAGACCTTTGCCTCACCTTCAGTGTGGCGTACGTGTAGTATATGAATGTTGACTGCTGGGCGTTCTCGAAAACTATAGTTGCATCATCCCAGCCAACAGAATTACATGATCGCAACGTTGCGGGGACCTTCAGCCTTCCTTTAACTTTTAATGCAACGTTGAATCTACCTTCACGTGGACATGATATACTTCAATATACATTTTAGTATACGTGGACATTCAAATGTGCAAATGGACATTTACAATATCCAATGACTTGATCTTAATGTTTAGCAAGCATGCATTCTTTATAAATGTGTTGACGAGACTTTGTACGCGTTGAAAATAGTACATGCGACCAGTGTACAGTCGTGATGCTATGACAATAAGTTGAGTACACTTCAAACCAGGATTTGTGCGAATCTCCGATTCACCCTGATTAGAATCCTTGGTCCTCAGTGCTCGCATTTTTCACAAAAGTTGTAAAAGTCTATACCATCTTCATTACCGCAGTGTTCCTACCGCATTACACTGACACTCCGCCATATAACCGAACTCAATCACTACATCAGTTTTGTTTACATTGCATGTTTACATTGTATTTCATGCATGTATATTGCAAGCGTGGGGATACTGTATGGACGAAAAAGATTATCATTTAATTCATGTTAGACCTAAGAATGTAATGTACATGTATACACGTGTGATATTTTTTGTAGAAGTGGTTGGCACTAGACGTGTATTTATCAGTGTTACAAGTCGTCAACATTACTGCGTGTGCCTACATAGTGGTTAGGAACATAGGCCACGTGGGTTCAAGCCTTGTGATGGCAGAACCTTTTCTGAACCAGCATTATTATACGTCCGTTCATCAGCACTATAGGTATGATCTCTGAACAAATACGCATATACCAAGGCAAGTATTGTGATATCGGAAGAGCTACACGCATTACATGGTATGCGATTTCGGAAGAGCTACATGCATTACATGGTATGCAATTTCGGAACAGCTACACGCATTACATGGTATGCGATTTCGGAAGAGCTACATGCACTACATGGTATGCGATTTCGGAACACCTACACGCATTACATGGTATGCGATTTCGGAAGAGCTACATGCATTTCATGGTATGCGATTTCGGAACAGCTACACGCATTACATGGTATGCGATTTCGGAAGAGCTACATGCATTACATGGTATGCGATTTCGGAACAGCTACAAGCATTACATGGTATGTGATTTCGGAAGAGCTACATGCATTTCATGGTATGCAATTTCGGTAACGTATAAGGAAAGGAAATTTGAATAACAAGTAAAGAGGTTATGGAACGATGAGATGTCAGTTACCAACAAACAACTGTGTGTATTACAGATACAGTGATTGGGGAACGGCGCGATGCAACTCAAGAGATGAAGGAAAGAAGTCAGCTGGTGAAGCAATTGTAATCATTAGGCTCTGTGATTGCTTGCTGGTACTGTGTTCGCCGCCAACGGCATCGTTCTTTATGACGCTAAGTCTTGTGCTAAGATAATCGTTTTAGGAAAGACAATAAGAAAATTCAAAACGTCCACTCCAGAGAATAATCAGTATCGATTATCTGCCGAACAGCTTCAGTAAGCCGTAAAAGGGATGAACGTGATGACACCGGGTGCTCGCGAAAAGGGGAAGCATGACCTAATCTTCCAGAGGCAACAACAGATATCATCTGAGTGTGGTGCAGAGAAGGAATTAAATGCATGGACCAATCCAGACCAGGAAGGTACATCACTTTGATGTGGCACAGTCGTGATGTTTATATTGTTTCATGTCGATGATACTATATGGGATTGCTACTGCTGCTATTTATCAACTTTCGATGTGAACAACTACCTATGCCATACTATGGCGACCTATGTATCAGATCGGCAACAGATTGAACTGGTGTCATCATCAGGAACAGAGTGAAGCTGCTACCGACAGAGAACTGATATTATGTCCAGATTCATTCACTCACTTCATCATTCAATTTGACATCATCTAATCCTATGTCACGGACGTAACTCCTCACCTATCGCTGAGACTTGAAGAATGCCTTATCTCTTCACTTCTAACGGATGCTACATGGATGCACTGACTTACTCCTATAATTATGGAACCCTGATTTCATTTCACCCTGATGGTTGCACATCACATCACTGAAGATGGGTGCGCATCACTGAAGGTAACTGAACATCATGAAGGATGGTTGTATATCACCAAAGGTGGTTGCACCTTATCAAGATGTTGCACATAGCACAAACGTATTGTACATCTTTCTGATCGTTGCAGCTCACAAATACCACTCAAATGGCATGGCGTAAACCCAACTTGCAACCAGTCTCTTTTAGCAGATGTTTTGATGTGAATGTCTGAAACACCTAGTCATAAACAAATTACGTTTTATGATATTTGGACTTGAATTACGTCGTGCGTCAGAGTTCTTTCTTTTTAAATCAAATCAATACATTCATTTCCTACCTTGTGGACTGGCATGTCTGGTAAAACTGTTTTCAAGTCCAGCCTGGTATTCCTGGTCATGAAGCATAAGCCATTTTTGACAAAATATGTTTGGATGATACAATTAAGTTTCCGACGATGTGTCTTACGGTTTGGTATGCCATCATAAATACACTTGATGTGTCTTTTGACATCTCATACATTTTCTAAGAATGTCTAGGAACACAAAATATGTGTAATATAAAATACCCCAAGTGGAATGACATAGTGTATGAAGTAAAATGAAATATTGTACGTCTTGACATTCAACAACATAATGGAACACATTGAAAATAAGTCTCAATAGACGCGAAAGGAATACATGAACTTCTTAATGAAATATTTTCCTAAATATATTTATAAATTTACTAATTTTGAATGTTCGTCTTCATTGCATTTTATGATTCGTAAAGTGTATTAGTGATTTGTTTTTATGTATATAGACATATCTTTCAATAAAAGTGTTGATCACGTTGAACTTGCATGTTCAGTATTATTTTGACAAAGCAGTACATTAGGGTGTTTGCCTGGTCAGTCTTTGCTGTTTACGTTTAACAAGTGTTGTCAAAACCTGAACTCATGAGCGCATATGCAAAAACCCGACAAAACCCTTTAAATATTCATTGCACGATCCCCACTATGTCATGAGCAAAACGACTGACTGTTCAGATATTCAGTCTGCAATAGTTCCAGTATTTATTTGGTACATACATTCAGCCTAAACATATGTACCTAAATAATTCAACTATCACTTCTTATATAAGGTTAAAATAAAGGTTAAAAAACCCAATCAATATGGCTACATGCTTTTGCATATTCTGTGCATGCGTCATTCCTCTCCTCAATGCCCCTAGGGAGTCTAAACCTCTTAACTCTTAACACTATGATTGCAATCTGAGACGTCAGCTCTGGTTTACTGGCGTCGAAGGCACAGGGTAATTTGTATAATTTTTCTCCCATTAGGAAAATACAGTTTAGGCAGGTAATCTAGATTGTGTCTGACTTGCGCCCTGCGTATCCATGCACCAAATCCCGGTTATAAGTTCATGAGCGTTTGCCATACATTGGCACTTGCACTGCCCTGCTCTCTTTGACTTTCACCCAGGGACGTCCTGCTGCGCCTTGTCGAACTGGATTTTGCTTTAATTGAAAGATAAACATTATCTGTTTTCAGATTGGCAGGTGTTGTTGAGTATTCCATTTGGAACTGCTGCGTTAGCTGGAGGTTTCAAATTTTAAAATTGAGCAAATCATTAGCATTAGCAAATCTGAAAACAGTTCATGTTTATCGACAGTATGAAATACAAACATTATGAGTAATGTTTCCTCGTATACGTTGTTTCTTCGTGAACACTCACAGCGGTGAGCCATACATGGAAAACATGACGTCACTATACCTTAGATGAAGTCATATAATATATAACCCGCTAAACAGAAGTTGTACTGAATAGCACGTTTTTTTTCAAGACACTGTTTCAAGAAAACTATTCATACCTAGTGCAAACTTCGAAACATTTCCTAGATCTAATTCCCTTCACGGCCGAGCTGCCATCAGACTACAGCACACACTCGTATTCATTTCACAAGTATCAATTTCTCTGGTTGTTCCGTTCAATCAGCTACATTGTTTTCACAGTTAAGAACAAGCTTAACTGAAAGTAAGTCAACACTCTGTCTACCACTGACGTATGTTCAGTAGTAATATGCCTGCACTTGATCACGTTACATCTTCCATGTTTTTCACCCTTCACTTTTAATAACATAAACAGGCAGATAAAAAGTCGGATTGATAAAAAAATGAAATAAATAAGAAACTGATTAAATAATATAAGCATGCTTCTTTTTGTGTCTAAACCGCAATGCTCTTAAATACACTTCTGGTTTTCAATATTATTGTTTGTTAATCAATATTTTGCTTTGCTGTTTTTGTTTCCATATGAAATAGATAAGTTGGTTAAACTATATTCGGAGCCAGGGGTAGCAGTTAGATGAACGTATACATGCGCCAATGTACTTTATTGAAAAGGTAAACGCCAGAGAATGGTCTCGCATATCTTCCGAAATAAATTTCATAGGACGTAAAAGGCAAAGAAGTGATAAACATTTTCTGAATGAAGCACTGAAACAGAATTGTGACACCCGGTGTTCTCGAAAAGTGTAAGCATACCTTGCTCTATCTGTAGCACCGCCATTCTCACAATGTTCATTATTAAAGTAACTAGCGGCTAGTAGTTGGTCTGAAAACTCCATGTAAAGATCACAAAGGTATTGGATAGCATCATGTTTACGAATGACGTATGATATTTAGTAACACCCTCTGAATATCTACCATTACATGTCTGAAATCACTTAAGGTCTTCGATGGGTTATCAAACACAAACCCACAGGCCCAGGCACTGTTAAACCTCTGTTCAATTATTACTCATTAATAATTACTGTGCCATTCTATGTCTCAGGATCGGAAAATTAGCAAGCTCCATCCTTCAATTCGTGCACTGCCCCCGGCACCTGGACAGCTTCAGCAACTTTAAGATGTCATCGTCTCCAAACCTGACTGAGTGAAATGTAGGCTAACAAAGCGACCCCAGCGCAAATACACTCACAATTCCCATTTAACATACAAGATTTACGATAGTCGGAGATCGCTTTGTTGAATGATGATCACATAACATTTTCCACGCCCGTCCCCAGACAGGAATTGTTCATATCTTCGTACTGAAATCTAAAACATAAAGACTGATAAAAGACCATTAAGTGGCATGTGTGGGGAAAAGTAGACAATTGACCCTCTGCTCTCCTCGTTGCCTGAATCCTGCATAGATTGGCAGGATCGTTTGGCGCACGCTTTAACAGATATATGGGTTTCATATTTACATGTTTCCTCCATCATTCCATACCTTTTCTAATAAAAGTAACAACGAAAAGTGCATTTTACGGAGATCTGTTTAATGACGTCTACACCTTTTACAGATTCCCTGTCAGTGATGGTTGTAAGATATTCATTTGAATAGGGCATATTTAGCCTCAGTGATGCTCTATCCGAGAACATAGAGAATGTATGATCTATGAATCTATAGAATGAATCTGTGGTGTTTGCTGCAGAAGTACAGTACCTTCGCTGGTATTCTCCCTCTCAACGTGTGACCAGAATCGTGAATATAGTGATATTCTACCTCAGTGAAACAAATCAAATTAAAACAACAGCGTTTAATATATTCCACCTTAACGTCAATGGATGAAGCATGCCTTTAAATCAATCTTTGTTGAACTACACCCAAGGCAATTTTGCAAGCCATAATTGTTTTTGCATAATTCCCAAAGTCCCCTCGTTTAAACGGCACCAGCCCATCATAAGCTGTACAATCCTTTCATCATATCCACCTTGGTGTCTGAATGCGAAAACCACAAAGAAAGAACACCCACAAAGACAATGTACTGTAATATTCACGACAATTTGTTCACTGTTCACAGTCTATGTCCTGGTGAATAATGAATAATACGTATTACCTTGACGAGATTATATTACTACAACGCAAATGCTTTATCTGCGTGATTATACGAATAATCTGTCTTATATACTCCTCTGCTGCACTGATGGTGTCCAAGAGCACGGCTTGCCCTAGGTTGTAAGCTCAGTCAAACGATAGAAGAAAAGCCTCAGTAGGGAAGTTTAAGACGACAGCAGCAGCAGCTAGGTTTATTGTTGGAGGTTGAAGAAGGTAGAAATGGTACAAGTAATGGTGATCACTTGACAGAATAATCAGGCCCCAGGGGCCCACAGTTCCCGTCGCGGAGACTAGCTCTGTCACTTATACACAAACAGGAAGTCGGGCGGTGATTCTTCATCGCCGCATATTCTGTCCGCTTCTGTGAGTCATCCTGGCAAGTCTCTTTATTTGATCATGTCGGTTAGGTTTTGTAGGAAGGGTTATTACATGACGTGGTGCCAGGTCAGTGATCAGGTTCTCTCCCACACGAGCCATTTGCCACACTCTACTATTTTGCCAGTTGTCACACAGGTCATCAATTAAGAGAACACCTACTGTTAGAATGGGACAGTCCAACTTGCTGAACATGTCTGGTCTGCAGGAGATAACATGCTGAGCGAGCTTAAGTCACAGATTTGATAACTAATTGATATTGGAAAACACACTCTAAAGTAAACTAAAACCAAAATAAAAATATCTTTAAAAATAGCGTTCTCCACACAAGGTCAGTTGCACCTGCTTCAGACAGATCCCTGAGTACAGGTCTGGCACTAGTTCCCCTGGACCAGATCCAAGGATGGACCTACTCTTGCCCTGATGCTCAACGTGCCAAGGCCTCAACGACTCGGGTCGACAGTGAAGCCAAGTTTCCACTTCACTTATGGAACCATCACCAGACAAATGGCCGAAGGCACAAACAACAAGCTTGAAAGATTTCACACCAGACTGAACAGACTCTTGCCACATCATCGTTCCACCGTCTCCCCACTCGTTAGGACCATGAAAAAGATAGAGGCTCCAGACAAGGCGACACTGGCAAAGCTCGACTCGCATCGGACCTTAAAGACGCCATGCTCATGATATAGTCGGAATCGTACTCTCTGTTGGATTTCTGTTAGATATGGAAGAGTTTTGCCGCTTTATTTCAAGACCAGCTCCAACGGGGAAGAAAGCCATTGGTCACCTACTCAAACTTGCTCGAGCCGCAATAATGTGTAATGTCATTGTATATTAATCATAAAGATAATGTAACGTAACATAATGCTGAATAGAGGTGAATTAGTAAACATAAAAATGCTCTTAACAATCTGGTTTTGTGTTGTACCAGCATCATTCTATTCTATCAGTCAGGAAGAAGAAAAAGAAGAAACTATTTAATTAAGGTGTCGCATGATATACATACATAAGGACAAACAGTTAAAAACAGTTGTTGTATATCATCCGGCCGATATGGCCTATGGGACACCAAATATCTCATAAGTACAAATAAAAGCACATAGTGTGCTAAAAACACAAATGTTACCAAAAAATACATTTAAAATAAACGATGTAAAACGTGTAAGAGGCACGGGCGCGCGACATGTATCCCGCATTAAGTAAATGATTGGATAGATATAGGTAAATAAAATAGATGGATAGATACAACTACATGTGCAATAGTCATAGCAATGCGAGACAGACGGTGTAAGGTAAGAGGAAGGGAGTAGCCGTGCAGTCAACCAAGCTTGTCCTATGTTGTGTAACAAAGGGTACCGTAAGATTCGGCGGCGTGAGGGGCTGTCCATCGGGGAGCTTATGATTAGATGGCATATCCAACATATTGAAAAGACAAAGGAAATAGAATTTTAGTGCACTTTGGCAAGATTGAAAAAAATAGATATTTTGGATAATTAAAGTTTTAAAGAAACCCATTGAACTTCTTGCCACTCTGATAGTACTGCTCAGTGTTTGAATGGCTTGAATGGAAGATCCACGGCCAAGGTAGATTTTACGTGTGAATCGAACAGTTGATGAAACATACATTGGGTTGTTTAAGATTCAAATGCCTCGGCTTTGAATACGCGATCGCTTTCCAATCTTATGTCAGCAAAACGTCATATCAGAATTAAATATTTGAGGATCACCATATTTTAAAGATTATCAGGACTATGAACCGAACGATGCGTTACATGCGATACGGATGTAAGGGATTAACACGAGTTCAGCCGTGGCTCTCGCGGAAAACCAACTTGAGAAATTCAGCGACACTTGTTACTCATACGGTCTCAAACTACCGTCCGTTTGTAAGTTTATAGAATGGTGTTTGCTTGATATTTTGAAATTATTTGGGATGCTTTACAATCATGTTACAGTATATTCAAGTGGTAAGGTTTACTTATTAATCTCAATGAAAGGATTTTATTGGACAGTTTAACACAGTTGCCACGATTCCATTGCATATATAAAGAATTCTACATTCATTTCGCTTTCGCTTGGTAAGATACCATAGAACGTCCACTCGTTTCGTACAAAATTGTATCTAACGGAATGAGCGTGGTATTTTATTTAATACCCACGTTAAATATATATTTAAGTGTAAATACATAACAACTGTTGATCGTTGACAGACCAAACTGAAACCGGTTGCAAAATCTGGTTGAGCATGATTATTGATATATGCCCAAATATGGGCATTGTTGACATTTCTTTGCATACGCATTGACAACATGCGCCTGCAGTTGTGTTTGCAAACATAACAGCACCGACGCTCAAGATCCTTTTGGAAGAATTTCTTCAACTTTTGGTTATTCAAACGCCTTGTTGTTAATACACAGAACAACTATAAGAAAATTTGAAAAGTCACATTAGCGCCGCGCTTTGAATATCGGACCACCAGTCGGTCAGTCACATTGCCGGGGTTCCGGCTGTGCAATCAAAATGGTTCGGTTTTCGTGATCTATCATCCGAATTTATACCCTGTCCGTACCAGTTTGGAAGAGGGAAATCATATCGTCGACAAAGACATTCGTGATAACTGAACGACCCGATACTGAAGACGTTAAACTCAACAAATGATTTGTATCGGAACTGTTCACTTTGAGTGATCTGGTCGTGCAGTCGTGTATGTTCATTCATGAACAAACACCTCCCGAAACATTGTCACAAAATACGCTTCGATGGCACAACCGGATCATCCAAAGTAAGTCTAGATATCTGTCCAGATGGTTTAAACTGACTTCATTTCACCACCTTATCCTTTTACGTTAAATCAAATTGAAAGTTGCGAAAGTGGTCGGGTGCCTCACGCTCATGGGGACCCTCGATCTATTGATCGGAAGTCCTATATTGTAAATCTATATAGCTCGATAATATAATTCTGTAGAAGCTATATACAAAACTTATATAGAATGAAAACCAAATTTGATGCGTGTGGCTATCTGATTTGGTTTAATAAAGTGTTAGTAAATATCTGTCGCTGTCTTGGGATTGCTTTAGTTGTGCCTTGTTGTTGCAAGCAAAATGAATGACGTCTAGCGATTTTTTTATGAATGAAAAAAAGTAGTGCCGGTGTGACAGAGGTCACGGTTATCCTATCAAAACGAATAAAACAACGTTAACCTTGTACAACACACGTGTGACGTACGGATTTAGAATCTTACCACCTGTATCTTCACCACGTGGTTAAGAATATAAGATAAATTGCAAAGAGGCATTTGATTGGCTAACCAAGCAATCATTTGAGGCCACGTATATCATATGACGTCATAGTGTAAGTTCATATGACGCCATAGTGTATCCTATGACGTCTTCATGTTACCTATGATGTCATAGTGTTTGCTATGACGTCATCCAAAACCCGGGGCAAAGAATAATTTAGCGTCATGAGCCTTCACTTGGTAGATGGATTCTTACGCATAGTAAACGGATGATGATGATTATTATTATTAATCAAATGGCACGTACTATCGTGTGTAGATCTATAGACACGCTTCTGAATAGTCAGTTGCGAAAGCGTCAGTTTGCATGTAGCCCGCAGCCCACTGAGTACAATGAGGTTACACTCATCCTTGTCTGGATGTTCGTGTGATATGACGTCTACTAGCGCAAACAGACAGTTTATCGTGCTACTATGAGCCAGAAGGCAATTAACACAATCAAGATCATGTTCATGTAACATGGTGATCATCTCTAAGCATAAAACGTCGTAACGGGGTGATGTATAAACATTGTCATTTCAGAACTAGGAATAGCTGCGGCTGACGTTGTTACTGATTTTAGGTCGTTATGCAACTTATATATATATCCATTTTTGGTTATATGCATGCTTTGAATGTTTTTTGTAATAACGACCACGTCGTGGAATACACAGCTTTGATTTAGCCACTACAATTTGAAAACAAAGAAATATTTGATTGGTTGTTGTTAAACGCCACACTTATCAATATTCCAGCTATATGACAGAGGGCTGTAAATAATCTGGACTGGGCTAGACAACCCAGTGATAGACATCACGAGCATCGATCTACGCAATTTGGTTACGAAATCAAAGAACCAACCGAAATTTATTCGCCTGTTTTATCTTCCAAATATTTGTTCTTGGAAAGCGGTCTACCCTTCACATTTCACAAACATTCAGCTAGTGGGTGACTTTATTTTTACGCCGCTTTTAACAATTTTCTAGCAATATCCCAACTTGTTGCTACCTACTCCACCACCCTCAGGTGTTTCTTTTATATTGACCTTTAATGTCGCCAATCAAGAGTATAACATAACGGGGTTAACGTTTGTCTGGTACAGCCTTCAGTATTAGATTCATTTTTCTGTTTAAATTAATTCAATGTCAACAATGTTGTCTTGGAAACAGAAGGACCTAGGCTACTCTCTTCACTTCACTCCCACATTGACCATCATTGGGAGCAAGCCATATTGGAACTGGAGTCACTAGTTTTACCAGTGCAAGCATGTTCCTCAGGCAAGACAGTTAACTGACTATAGGTTTCCACCCTTGCCGAACTAGGCTGCAAGTATTGAGTTACATTTTGGCTGAACTAGCGAGTCTATGCATAGTCCAATCAACATGGCGTAACGAAACACAGGTTCATAAACAGCATGGCGACTGCCCTGCATATTTCGGTCGATTGTAGGAATTGCAGAGCATGTGTACCGTCAACTGGGCGTCGACACATATTTTACAAATCTGTTCATGTTTTTAATCAAGTGTTCAAGTGAATTGATTCACTTCGCGAGGTAAGACCCTTTCTATTATAATAAATATGTTGAATTTAGATCAGATCGTCTTGACTGGACGCCGCCATTTTGTTTGATGCAAATGCATTTACTATGAGAGGTGGAATCTGATTGGTCAAGAGTGACATAGAAGGGGCATAACTCGTAATAACCACTGGTGTCGCTACGATCGAGGCACAAAATTCCAGCCTAGTTCGGCAAGCGTGGAAACTTAGACTTTTACAGTCGGTTAACTCCCTTGCCTCGGGAAGATGCAGTGAACGTGCGGAACCCAGCCCGGAGGCTGTTGTGTCCTTTTGTGAGTTTTATACAATATCAAATTGTATTCCTGATATCTATTAATCAAAGAAATGTTGTTTTCTTAAAATCGGCCGTCAAAGTGTCCGAACGGTATGCGGTTAACATTGAAATCACTGTAGCTACTCCGTTGTTGTAGGTTACGGTTATGCCTCTTCGGACACTATATTCACATCGATCAGATCACACGTATACACAGAGTCAGTGTGTTCATATTCTTCAGTGATTCGTGTACATGCAGGCTGTTTATTTTGCTCTTCAAACAGGTTAAGTTGAAAAAGATGTCAATACGAAAACTAACAGGACATTAACTTTTTTATTTATGCATGGAATATACAAGAAGCTAATTGAAACGGTATTTACGATTTCAGTTAACAAATTTGGGAGGTTTTTCATTTCAAGTTATTCTAAAATTCAATTTTCCAACTTGCGGTGAAGAAGTACCCTTTGTCCTAAATTAGTAATGGCTATCACAATATAATGATAATACAAAGTTGATATTGACCTGGTATATCACTGGCGGTTCGTGCGCTAGGTTCAATTGTGGTGAGGTTGAAACTTAATGTGCTTCCATATTCATTTGCATAACATTTCCTGACTGAATGTTAACGTTTATTTGTGAGATCGTTGGTTGTTGGACTTATTAACGAGGCGAATTGAAGGTTACAGGTCTCGTTGTGCGGATATGGTCTTAACGTGATGGAGTGAAAGCTATTGACGTCTTATTGTGGGGATATGGCGTTATCGTGATGGCGTGAGGGTTACTGACGTTTCATTGTGCGGATATGCTATTGACATGATGGACTGAAGGTTATTGATGTCTCATTTTGGGGATATGGTGTAAACGTGATGGAGTGAAGGTTATTGCCGTCTTATTGTGGGGATATAGTGTTAACGTGAAGGTCATTATGGGGATATGGTGTTAACATGATGGCGGGAAGGTTACTTATGTCGCATTGTGGGGATATGGTGTTAACGTGTAGCGTGAAGGTGATTGACGTCTCATTGTGGGGATATGGTGTTAACGTGTAGCGTGTAACGTGTGAAGGTTATTGACGTCTCATCGTGGGGATATAGTGTTAACGTGTAGCGTGAAGGTTATTGACGTCTCATCGTGGGGACCACATTGTTTTGCGAAAGCCTGCACGCGTGTTGGCAGGAAGGTTATTGATGTATCATTGTGGGGATATGGTGTTAACGTGTAGCGTGAAGGTTATTGATGTATCATTGTGGGGATATGGTGTTAACGTGATGGTGGGAAGGTTACTAATGTCTCATTGTGGGGGTATGGTGTTAACGTGTAGCGTAAAGGTGATTTATCATATAATGGGTAGGTTTCTCGGCAGGATAAAGCCAACGGAAAAAAACGATATCCGTTGGGGTCATATGCGGAAAGGATCGCTAAATACAACGTTTATTCCTAATGCAGGATATTTACCATCCCCAAACACACTCGCGTGATAACCTCGATGTCGCATTATGGGCATATGATGAAAAAGTGTTGGAGTGAAGGTTATTGACGTCTCATTGTGGGGATATGGTGTTAACGTGATGGCATGAAGGTTATTGACGTCTCATTATGGGGATATGGTGTTAACGTGATGGCATGAAGGTTATTGACGTCTCATTGTGGGGATATGGTGTTAACGTGATGGCATGAAGGTTATTGACGTCTCATTGTGGGGATATGGTGTTAACGTGATGGCATGAAGGTTATTGACGTCTCATTGTGGTATCACGACTTTGACGAGGAACTAGGTCCGGGTCAATTTGCAGTTTTACCGAGTATCACTCTAATACTTGAAACAGAATTTTTGTCTGTTACCCAGGTTTGATGGTGCGGATCATTTTGAAATTAATGATTACTCTAACTGCAACCACAGAAACAAAATGACGGTACTTGTTATACGGTCTAGATCTGGGAATGCATATATTGACAAGGCGGTTTGATTCATACCAGGGAAGACAGAATGTCACGTCTCAAATTTTCGTTCACATTCCAAATGAGAATTGTGGCCACATATTTAAAAAAAACCTGCAGAGTAAATGTTGTTCAAGGATTTTTAAAAGATGAAAAGCAAAACAATGTAAGCTACATATTGTTAATCTTCAGCATAATTAAACACATGCACACTTTTAATTGTTGAAGAAAAGTAATTTGCTAAAACTGACAGTATGGTGAAACAGAAAATGATGACAGCTACAGCAGCATTGGATACCATTCTGTGATAGCATGTGGTATTCGTAGCCATTTCTTGTGTTATTATACTAACCGTAACCGGCTTCAAGTGAGTAGTTGTGATTAGAGTCAATGCTGGCGTATCATTACATTTTGTTTACAAAGCACAATATTCCTGGAACAAGCTCAGCGATATTTGCTGATTTCCAATATATTTGCCAACATTGATATGCCTCTGTTTAATGAATTTGTTTACCCCGGTACACTGAACAGTGGCACGTAACTACTAGTTTGTGTAGTATGGGAACATACCAAATTACAACCAAGGGTTGTGGGGTAGCCTATTGCTAAATGCGTTCGTTTACTCGTCACGCCGAAAACCAGGGTTGAATTAGCACATGGGTACAATTTGCAATGTCTCGAATATCCATCGGATTCCATTGGGTGTAAAACAATTCCATGTTTATGCGCCTTGTTAGAAGGCGTACGTAAAATCTTTCTGTGGCGCTTGAACGAGGGACAAGATGGAAGCTAAACTTGTCTCCCTTCCACTGCAATCAGCACTGCTTTTTAAACTTCTGGCAGACCGCCCTTCTGCGATGCATCACATGGTAAGAGCATGCACATGGTGTCAAAGTACATGCGCTCTGTCAGCTCCAGGCTTAAATCAAAACAAACAAAGGGTTAAAATATCTTCCTGGCATTACAAACAGATGATCTAGCAACAACAAGCTTCAGCAGAAAACAAACAACGCCAGAGGCTAATCGCAGTATCGGGCTATACACATCCCAGCTACGTAAAGTGTTACTAGGACGCCAGTATAGGGTACCGCCATGGTATAGGAATATACACATCCCGCCTGCATTAAGTGTCAATAGGACGCCAGTATAGGGTACCGCCATGGTATAGGAATATACACATCCCACCTGCATTAAGTGTCATTAGGACGCCAGTATAGGGTGCTACCATGGTATAGGAATATATACATCCCACCTGCATTAAGTGTCATTAGGACGCCAGTATAGGGCGCCACCATGGTATAGGAATATGCACATCCCACCTGCATTAAGTGTCATTAGGACGCCAGTATAGGGCGCCACCATGGTATAGGAATATACACATCCCACCTGCATTAAGTGTCATTAGGACGCCAGGATAGGGCGCCACCATGGTATAGGAATATACACATCCCACCTGCATTAAGTGTCATTAGGACGCCAGTATAGGGCGCCACCAGTGTAGAGGAATATACACATCCCACCTGCATTAAGTGTCATTAGGACGCCAGTATAGGGCGCTACCATGGTATAGTAATATGCACACCCCAGCTGCATTAAGTGTCATTAGGACGCCAGTATAGAGCGCCACCATGGTATAGGAATATGCACACCCCAGCTGCATCATGATATAGTGATTTGTTTTGTTAAACTGTTAACTAACGATTACGCTTCGTGGGTATGCTGCAAACAGGAATGGTGTAAATGAAGTTGCTAGACATTTTAAAGTTCATCAAAACACAATATCATCTCTTTTGAGACGTTTTCTAAAGCAGGGCAACTCTCCCACGGGCCGGTCGTCCACGTGTAACGTCAGGTCAAGACATCCATATGCGGTTGGTGCATCAACGGAATCGAAACCAAATTGCAACATCAACAGCTCGGACAAGTCCGGGGTTGAGACATTATCATTGGCAGACCCGTACACAACCAATTGAGGGAGCACAACGTCAGACCTCGACGTCCAGCGATACGACCAGTTTGGCGTCCACGTCACCGCCAATCATGCCAAACTTGATGTGGAATATTTCTGAGGTTCAGAGGAAAAAACTGGGAGAGTATACTGTTTAAAGATTGTTCCAGGTTTCATTTGGACAGCTCTGATGGTCATGCATCAGCCTACAGGAGTCCAGAAGAACGTTTAAGAGACACTTGCGTTGCGTTAGTTTTAGGGCGGAAGTGTAATAGTATGGGGTGGCATCACAACTCATGGGAGAACACAACTCATCATTGGTAAATGCAATTTGAATGATAACGCTACCGAGAAGACATCGTTCGAATGTAGGGACGTAACGTCACGTTGCAGCAGGTTAATGCCCGCCCACAGTGTTGTAACTGACGTTTTGAGGCAGCTTACCACTGTTGTACTGCAGTGGCCGCCTCTCCCTTACAGAACAAGTCTGGAAAGAGATGGACGCCTACGACAAGACCAGAACCAGCCCAAACTCAGTTTGACTAATCTTTGGTTGACATTTGGAACAACATCCCCAATGCTGTTTTCAATTTCTAGAGTCTTCAATGCGCCACCGATGCCTCGCCTATATTTACCCAAATGGTGATCACACCAATATTGACATTGTAAATTGAGTTGTTACATCCCCCCTCTTTTAATGCGTGCTCCCCTGCCTCTTGTTACCAGATATGGGGTGTCTTATGAATTTGTTATGTTACAACATCATACAACTAACTTATATGTTTCCACCACTTTGAAGCACAGTTACTTTCCCCCGTTACCATACACGACCACGCGATCCCACAGGCCCACAATGCAACAAGGACCGGATGTATCTACACAGTCCCACATATTCTCATTCTCACAAAAAAATCCCTTGATGGACTTTTCCGCTAATATCTACACTAACTCCCAATAGATTTAAATATGCCTTCAAAATGTTTTCCCATTTGTATTTGAATACGAATCAGCAGTTCTTGCTTTGATATTTCTATGAACTGTTTAGTAGTAAGGATTTATGTTAGGGAGTAGTGGTTGCAGTATTAGTTGTAGAAGTAGAAGTATTGGGTCTAGAAGTAGCAGAATTAGGTGTAGAAGTAGCAGTATTCATGATAGAAGGAGCAGTATTAGATGTAGAAGTAGCAGTATTCATGATAGAAGTAACAGTATTCATGATAGATGTAGCAGTATTCATGATAGAAGTAGCAGTATTCATGATAGAGTAGCAGTATCAGGTATAGAAGTGGTATTAGGTGTAGAAGTAGCAGTATTCATGATAGAAGTAGCAACATTAGGTGTAGAAGTAGCAGTATTCATGATAGAAGTAGCAGCGTTAGGTGTAGAAGTAGCAGCATTCATGATAGAGGTAGCAGTATTCATTATAGAAGTAGCAGTATTCATGACAGAAGTAGCGGTTTTAGCCATAGAAGTAGCAGTTTTCATGCTAGAGGTAGCAGTATTCATGATAGAAGTAGCATTATTCATGATAAAAGTAGCAGTGTTCATGATAGAAGCAGCAGTATTCATGATAGAGGTAGCTGTATTCATGATAGAGTAGCAGTATCCATGATAGAAGTAGCAGTATTCGTGATAGAGGTAGCAGTATTCATGATAGAAGTAGCAGTATTCATGATAGAGGTAGCAGTATTAGCCATAGAAGTAGCAATATTCATGATAGAGGAACAGTATTCGTGATAGAAGTAGCAGTATTGATGATAGAAGTAGCGGAATTAGTTATAGAAGTAGCAGTCTTGGGTGTAGAAGTAGCAGTATTGGTTATAGAAGTATCAGTATTAGGTGGAGAAGTAGCAGTATTCATGATAGAAGGAGCAGTATTAGGTGTAGAAGTATAAGTATTGATGATAGAAGTAGCAGTATTAGTTATAGAAGTAGCAGTGCTGGGTGTAGAAGTAGGAGTATTAGTTATAGAAGTAGCAGTATTAGGTGTAGAAGTAGCAGTGTTCATGATAGAAGTAACAGTATTAGTTATGGAAGTATCATTATTTGTTATAGAAGTAGAAGTATTGATTATATTAGTAGCAGTACTGTAGACGTAGCAGCATTGAGTGTAGAAGTAGTAGTAATGCTTGTAAAAGTAGCAATATAGGTTGTAGAAGTAGTAGTATTAGTTGTAGAGGTAGCAGTATTGGCTGCGGAAGTAACAACATTGGTTGCAGTAATAAGTGTATGAGTTATTTAGTGTTCTAGTGTATAAGTTTTGTCATCATCATTGTTGTAATTATCCAAAACAAAAGGGGATCATGAAATTAATATGTTATGTTTGGTCGCCAGGAGAAAGATTAGCTTAGAGGAATGACTGACAGAGATTGGTTAGGTTTCGGAACTAATACCCAACGTCCCAACACACACGAAACACTGCACATGGACCATGTAATTCCTCCGAGCTCGTCGGTAGAGGGTCAATCATCAAATCGCTCTAAGGCAAGAGTAATTTTGAATTTCTTTTTCCACAGTAACACGTGAGTTCTCTACTCCTGCCGTAATGCAGTATGCGTGATCAGATTGGGAATGTGTCGTCAACAATGCGATGAACGCTTTGTGGCTATTGGCATGCTTTCAACTGGTTGCAGTTGCCAATATCGCCATTTGTGTCACAGTCTGCGATTTGCAGACTTTGGAAAAAGTTTCTGCAGACACAAAATGTTAATGATCGTCCCGCTCATAGCGCCCTTGGTCAAGTTAAGGATTGACTAATCAGAAATTCAGGCTTCAAGAAATCGAGGCCAATCATGCCGGTCGAACCTCTTTTCACTTGCGCCAGGCCACCAGAGTTCAAGTTACTGACCAGACTATTATAAATCGTCTGCATGAAGCTAATCTGTATGCCCGGCGACCACGCGATTAACAACCGTTAACAAATCGACACCAATGGTGTCTAGCCAGATACCAGTGGTGTTTAGAGCGTAACAACTGGGGTAATCGCCGATTGTCTCGTGTAATGTTTTCAGATATTTTCCAGAATTGGCCTGGACTTTCGGGATTGGCGTGGACGTGTCTGGATGCGCCCGATGAACATCATGCGGACGTTAACGTAAGGCAACGTGACAAATGTGGTGAGGGTATAACGGTATTTGACGGGATCACTATGATCCCGCCAATGCAAATACCTATTGTCTATGGAATGTCAGTGGACAGTACGAGACACCATAATGGTCAATAGTTGTGCGCGCTTTACTGGTTCACGTTTTTTCTTTCAAGACGATAACGATAATGCCCGCCATGCACGTATCGTAACTGCCTACCTCCAGCAGCAACACAGAACGCAGGTGTCAACCATGAGTCCTGATCTTTCCCACAAAGAACACGTCTGGGACAAGATCGGGAGACGTGTACGTCGACGTCAAATGCCTAATGCCAAATGGGCCAGGATCGGCCCGAAATGGGCCAGGGTCTGCAAGCGGAGTGGACAAGACTCCCTAAATTGTCTTTTTGAAATTGATTCGGACCATGCCACGCCGCATAAACAAATGTTTGACGAGTCGTGGGGACATGATCCATTATTAATCAAGTCATCTCAAACGTTCATATGATTACTATACAACACTGAAGCCTTTCTCGGTTGTTTGCACACTTACAACACACCGCAAACATATTCTGTTGATTGTCAATCCATTATCGTCACTCGATACCTCTTTGTATCTCAATACGCATCTGTTGTTTTCGAATAACTAGTTTTATTGGAATATTATTTTATTAATATTGCGAGTTAATTCCAGTGATGATTCTTTAATGGTAACCTCAGCTAAGTTCGTTGTTATCGACCTTTGTATCAATACCTACGTGTTAATGTACAAATCAATTCCAGGCTCACATTTTACACCGTAGTTTGCAGCTCGGCTAATGATAATAAAGAATAGAAATACAATAATAAACAAGTAACCAGGCCATGAGCGTGCTTCCAGTTGACTTAGAATGCAGGTGGCGAAACAAAAGCAGATATACCGGTGTAAAGGTATGCTGTAGCAGGCCGGACGAATCAGACTTCAATGTCTGCTCCCAAACAAACCACAGGTGTTTGCTGTTTATGTACTTTCACAGGTTCCGCTAGTCCGTGGACGGTACACATACCGCAACAACGTTCACCGATACCTCTCTAGATACCACTCATGTCAATGTTTCTTTACAAAACATTTACAGCTAACAATTAGTAAGAAACATAAAATAGTTTCATTTCGGATGGAATTTATCTAAAATATCAAAATAAGTAATAATATTTAAAATAATACACCGCCGGGTAAAAGAAAGTAAACACTTGTGTTTGATGTTGGCTAAAAATCAAACAAACAAAAAATGGTTGTGCGATGGTGATGTGTTGGATGTGGGTACCATGGTTGTGTTTTAGACCTTTAGTGTTTCGGCGATTGTTTCCACCCTAGACACGTTTTGATAACGTTTGTAATTTTTCGGTCATTTCCAATTTTCAACTGAATACTTTCTTTTGCCTAGCAGTTTTATTAATATGCGTAATGAACAATGTTAATGTTGTGAATCGTGTGATAGTACGCCAAATCATGTTGTGAATATCGACTTAGCTTTGATCTTGATAAAGATAGAGAGTCTGTCGATAAAATTAACACGTTTTCGACTGTAAATACCTGTATATCAACATCAAACAGATGTGTTACATTATGATTGTTAATAATTCTCTTTCTTCTTTGTTTTCTCTCGCCACTTTACTTCTCTTGTTTTATGTGATGCTAATTGCGCTGCTTGTAAATGAATTCTGACTCTTTCGCAAGGTGTGAAAGCCGATCCCTTTCACGGAATGTGAATAAAATATGTTTAAACTGATTAAATAGTAATTTAATGACTATACTTGGAGATAATGCTGTTGTTGCGTGTTCATTCTGCAACACATGCCCTGCTCTTCAGGTCTGATGATGGCTGCAGATAGACCCAAACATGATTCACACTTGCATTCAAATGCACTTACAGTGATTCAATTAAAGCTGATATCAATAAGTGAAAAGCGTACTTTGGACCAGCGGAACACAGACGTCACCCATGCTGCCCTGGCTGAGTGTGCCAAGTATATCTTTGCACACTCTGCGTTCTGACATACGTCCTCTCGAATTACCTTCAAACAAATTCAACGTGTTCTGGTGCAGCGCGTGTGTATAGAGAGTTGTAGTGCGTATGTGTGGAGTGGCGTAGTGCTTCCGCGTAGAGTAGTGTAGTGTTTGTTTGTTTGTTTTTTGTTTGTTGTTTAACGCCGCACTCAGCAATATTCCAGCTATGTGACGGCGGTCTGTAAATAATCGAATCTGGACCATACATTCCAGTGTTTGACATCATGAGCATCGATCAACGCAATTGGGTTACGATGACATGCATCAACCAAGTCAGCGAGCCTTACCACCCGAGTCGTCTCTTACGACAAGCGTTGTCGGCTTTTACGGCAAGCATTGGTTCCTGTTCTACCCCGGATCATCACGGGTCAATGGTGTACTGCTAATATGAAGAGTAGTGTAGTGGGTACATATATAGAGCGGTGCAGTGCTAAAGTGCAGAATGATGTAGTCTTTACGTGTAGGGTGGTGCAGTGCTTACGTGTAGAGTGGTGTAGTGTAAATATGTAGTGCGGTGTTGTGGTTATGGGAAGAGTGGTTTTGGCAAAGTCAAATTAATGCTATTGTGCCAAGAAGTTTAACAAGTGTGTCGATGATCTGATATCGTTCAATAACCATGTTATCATCAAGTCCCTTCCACCGATTTACCCACCTGAACTAGAAATATCAGAGACCAGTGAAACCACTGCATTCGTTTCATATTTAGATCAATGCATAAACATTCAGAGTGACAAAACACTTTCCACAAAACTGTATGACAAGAGGGGTGACTTCAACTTTCCAATAGTCAACTTTCCCTTTATGTCGAGCAGTATTCCAGCAGCTCCAGCCTTTGGTGTCCACGTTTCAAAACTTCTAAGGTACAATTGAGCCAGCTAATTCTACCAAGATTTCAAAGAGCGTCATACGACTCATGATCAGATGTTGTTTTGTCAGGGTTCTAACATTCAAGGCCTCAGTAAAGCTTTCAAAACGTTTTATGGCAGCCATGTGGAGGACATATAAATTGTCAATGCAATGGAATAACCAGCTTAGATTTTAGGCCGAAACAGGTTCCACTTGGCGTAAAGTGTGACACAAAAGTGTGTGGAATTTATATGAATAGACCACTGAAAATCAGTGATGACACCAGGTGTTCATGTCATGTCATGCTCATGACATAGGAATCGTATGTACGGTGTATCGCCTGTGTCTATACGCGTAGAGTGTATAGATCGATGTGTAGTGTCTTAGTGTTTAGGCTTATTCCTGGTGGGGCACATATGTTCATGTGTAGAGTGATTCAGTGTTTAGGCTTATTCCTGGTGTGGCACATATGTTCATGTGTAGAGGGATTCAGTGTTTAGGCTTATTTCTGGTGAGGCACATATGTTCATGTGTAGAGTGATTCAGTGTTTAGGCTTATTCCTGGTGTGGCACATATGTTTATGTGTAGAGTGATTCAGTGTTTAGGCTTATTCCTGGTGTGGCATATATGTTTAAGTGTAGAGTGATTCAGTGTTTAGGCTAATTCCTGGTGTGGCACATATGTTCATGTGTAGTGTCTTAGTGTTTAGGCTTATTCATAGTGTGGCACATATGTTTAAGTGTAGAGTGATTCAGTGTTTAGGCTTATTCCTGGTGTGGCACATATGTTCATGTGTAGAGGGATTCAGTGTTTAGGCTTATTCCTGGTGTGGCACATATGTTCATGTGTAGAGGGATTCAGTGTTTAGGCTTAATCCTGGTGTGGCACATATGTTCATGTGTAGAGGGATTCAGTGTTTAGGCTTGTTCCTGGTGTGGCACATATGTTCATGTGTAGAGGGATTCAGTGTTTAGGCTTATTCCTGGTGTGGCACATATGTTCACGTGTAGAGTGATTCAGTGTTTAGGCTTATTCCTGGTGTTGCACATATGTTTATGTGTAGAGGGATTCAGTGTTTAGGCTTATTCCTGGTGTGGCACATATGTTTATGTGTAGAGTGATTCAGTGTTTAGGCTTATTCCTGGTGTGGCACATATGTTTATGTGTAGAGGGATTCAGTGTTTAGGCTTATTCCTGGTGTGGCACATATGTTCATGTGTAGAGGGATTCAGTGTTTAGGCTTATTCCTGGTGTGGCACATATGTTCATGTGTAGAGGGATTCAGTGTTTAGGCTTATTCCTGGTGTGGCACATATGTTTATGTGTAGAGTGATTCAGTGTTTAGGCTTATTCCTGGTGTGGCACATATGTTCACGTGTGGAGTGGTTTAGTGTTTAGGCTTATTCCTGGTGTGGCACATATGTTCACGTGTGGAGTGGTTTAGAGTTTAGGCTTATTCCTGGTGTGGCACATATGTTCACGTGTGGAGTGGTTTAGTGTTTAGGCTTATTCCTGGTGTGGCACATATGTTCACGTGTGGAGTGGTTTAGTGTTTAGGCTTATTCCTGGTGTGGCACATATGTTCACGTGTGGAGTGGTTTAGTGTTTAGGCTTATTCCTGGTGTGGCACATATGTTTACGTGTAGAGTGAGTTGATGTTTTTCGTTAACTCAGGTGAGGCACAATGACGATGTGAAATGTGAAACTTTTGAATTAAGAGGTTACATTCCGTTCCAGAGAACTCAGCGATTAATAATATTGGAAACGATTCATGTCGTTAGGAAGACACGCAATCAACGAAGTCCCACATGTCATCCACTCGATCCTCAGTTGCTTCTAACAACCTGACCGGCATGCTGGGAGGCTGCTCTGCCTGGTATCCCCACGGGGCGAAACGTTAAGTAGATTAAATGACCAAGATTCGCTTATTGTGGTAAGTCATGTCAGCTGAGCTCCACCAGTCTCACGACGGATGACAGATACTATCAACCCTATAGCAAATTACTAACGCGCTCACGGACAACCCTTGAACAATGAACCAACTCGCCGAAGAGCCTGTTTCCAGAACACTTTTCACGTGAGATTCACCCATTGCTAGAAATATTTTTGATCATGTCCATGAGTGCATGAGTGAATATTATACCCACGCGGCAGTCTGCAGTGACCCGGCTATGTCACAGTGGCCTGTAAATAATCGAGACATGGCCGGATGTACTAGTGGTTGAGGGCATGAGCATGCCCCCACGGTGTCACAGAATCGAAATCCCCTATGGACTGATACGTTTACAATTCCTTCACAACTACAGTGAACTTCGTTTATAACGAACACGCCTGTAACGAACTGACGGATATACGAACTGTTTTTATTTTGTCCCGGCCATTTGCTGTATATATGCCGTATAAGCGATTATAACGAATTACTGTTATAACGAACTAGAATTAGTGCTCCAATTGAGTTCGTTATAACCGTAGTTCACTGTACATTTGTATCTTGGATAATACAGTTTTGCTAGTATTGAATAGACACTTTGGTTAAGGGTTAACCGCGTCTGAGCTGCTTGCCTAGGTCGCTCCCCGCTTATCACTACCCGCTTATCATGGGTTTGAATCCAGATTTGCTCTGATTATGGTTCTTGTTTGTCAGCATTTGGCCCTTGGTCTACGTGCACCTTGGGGTTTCCTTCCACATGAAAGTAACGTGCCGTGATATATCTGAAACATTGCTAAAAAGCTTACTCATTCACTGGAATAGATTAGAGCCCCCAGACACCGTGCATTAATCGTAGAAATGATTAGTGAAAACCCCAGGGCCCGGATTCCTCTCTTGGACGATTAGAGAAGGGGTCCACGGGCTCTAACATATATGCTTAACATATACTTACTTAAATCGTGAGTAATTGTGTATCCCGAGTCTGCCTTGTGCTTATTATATTAAGTGTCTAGGAATCAGAACAATGTATTCACGGTCGTAGGTTGACGAGACCCCTGGAGTCTCAGCGCGGTGTATGTATCTTGCAAGGTGTCTGTTGTCTGCCTTAGTGTGTCATGAAAGAGACGATGACAAAGAGACGGTTAGCTGTGCAACATTCTTCAACACGAGACAGTCCCGGCCGACGTCAGGCAGTTACTAGACACACTGTGTATCGCTAGAAGAAGCCCGTCCAAGATTAGCAGTGGAGAAGGAAGTTTTAACAAACGACTTATTGACAGATTTGTACTTTTGTGAAGTTTGTTGGAAGCTGGAGAAAACGTCATAGGTAAGATATTCATTGGTAGTTCCGATTCTTCTACAGCAGTGTCGAGCAATAGTGGTAACATGATAATATATCACTGAGTTCATCACACTTACATAGTACGTACTGCAACACGAAGGTTTTGAATACCCTAACTATGTTCTATGTCTTTCATGTTTACTTCTTGACTAGCTTGTATCTCAACTCATCTACCATAGGGATGTCTGTATCTTAGTTGACGTCAAATGTGAAGCAAATGGGTCTTCTATGACCTCCACCAAGGACTGACTGCTCATCTCTCAACCTCACTCTGTGACACAAGGAGGTATGTCTCGACCTTTCTCCAAGAAGTATGTCTATCAGTCGATCTTCACCTAGAGAGGTATGTCTATCAGTCGACCTTTCTTCAAGAAGTATGTCTCTCATTCGACCTTCACCTAGAGAGGCATGTCTCTCATTCGACCTTCACCTAGAGAGGTATGTCTCTCATTCGACCTTCACCTAGAGAGGTATGTCTCTCAGCCGACCTTCACCTTGAGAGGCATGTCTCTCAGTCGACCTTCCCCTAGGGAAGTATGTCTCTCAGTCGACCTTCCCCTAGGGAAGTATGTCTCTCAGTCGACCTTCCCCTAGGGAAGTATGTCTCTCAGTCGACCTTCCCCTAGGGAAGTATGTCTCTCAGTCGACCTTCCCCTAGTGAAGTATGTCTCTCAGTCGACCTTCCCCTAGTGAAGTATGTCTCTCAGTCAACCTTCCCCTAGGGAAGTATGTCTCTCAGTCAACCTTCCCCTAGGGAAGTATGTCTCTCAGTCAACCTTCCCCTAGGGAAGTATGTCTCTCAGCCGACCTTCCCCTAGGAAAGTATGTCTCTCAGCCGACCTTCCCCTAGGGAAGTATGTCTCTCAGTCAACTTCCCCTAGGGAAGTATGTCTCTCAGTCAACTTTCCCTAGGGAAGTATGTCTCTCAGTCAACTTCCCCTAGGGAAGTATGTCTCTCAATCGACCTCCTCCAAGGGAGATATGTCTCTAAGTCGACCTTCGCCTAGGGGGACATGTCCCTCTGTAGGCCTTCACATAGGGATGTATATTTCTCATTTGAATTAACTCCTGGTCTTTGGTTCTCTCAGTGGACTGAATGGATCTCAAGGGTAATTAACCATATAGGATGCCATAGCGGTAGTGGAAAAACATACACGCTGCACGTGATATCAATGGCTTGTGTTTGTGACAGTTGGTGGGAGTGAGAAATGGTGTCTTCTATTCGCCTTCCGGATAGAGTTACGTCCCATGTACTATTCTCGTTGACTGTTGAGCTTTAAATCTCGAATGATCTGCGAATACAATATTAAAGAAGGACTACACAATAAATCCTCTGCGTCAGCTCTATTAGTAGAAGAAATCAATAATTAAGGGTGGCCTGTGGCCTTTTTGAATATCCGCTGCAACACGTCTGAAGGACGTCAACAGTAATGTTGAAATGTCTTATTAATAATGAAAGGCGTGGTGTTGTAGCTTATTGCTTAAATTATCCGCTCCCCTCGCCAAAGGCCCAGGTTCGATTCCCTACATGTATGAAACCCTTTGTTATTGGCTCCCACCGTGCAATTGCTACAATATGAACAACTTCGCTTATTGTTAATATAAAATATCATGTCGATAAACAGTGAACAGAACAGGTAGACAATGAAATGCTATATGACTCATTGGTGTATATAGATTTTTAACATTGAGTTGTGTCAGTAATGATTTACGTATGCTATTGCTATGTATTCTATGATATACATAGGATGTTGTCCATGTTCATGATTGTACTTGGCTCCTTCATTCATACTTTCGGGGCGTTCGGGTAGCCTAGTGGTTATAGTGTTCGCTCGTCACGCCGAAGATCCGGGTTCGATTCCCGACATGGGTACAATGTGTGAATATTGCTAAAAGCGGCTTAAAACCATACTCACTCAATAATACTTTCATTTTGTACGACAAAACTTATACTTATACCATTTATAATTTTTAAACACATATTTTGTCTAATGTACGCTACCTATCGCCAAAGTTCTGACGTGGAGAACACCTTGACAACGTTAAATCCATCCATACTTTGCAAGCACTACTATAAGGACACAGGTCAGTGTAGCCACCTTTCAAAAACACCACGTGAGTTAGTTGTTTTAATAATAAAACTGAGGCCAGATTCATGAACTCTAGGAACACATTATGTAACCATGATAACCTGGGTTGCGTGGATGAAACGTTGTACGCCTTACTACAAAGGATGTATAGTGCACGCTCAACAGATTGCATTCATTACATTTAGTACAACGCTGACCATGCTCGATGTTGCATTTGAACCAAATATACAACTAGGGAGCATATATTTTCAGGTATCAAATTGACTTGGTATATATTTTGTTGAGGATAAAATTGGCTGCAGCGCTGTCATCGGATATATCCAAAATCCATGCATGTGGACATAGTGTCAGCTTTAGGGAACGATGGTCCTTCCTTGGCCATAGTGAAGAGGTGGCAGAAAAATTCAAGGCTGGAAGAAAGAGCTTCGCGATCGAAGATGATCTAAGATCAAGAAGACCTTCAACTTCCACCAGCAAGGAAATGTTGGTGGCACTCATGACATGATTATGGATGTTCGACGACTCACAACACGTAACATGACACAGTAGGTATCATTCTGAGGAATGAACTGGGCATGCCAAAGGTTTCAGCACGCTAGGCTCTAAGGTTTCATACGTTGCCGGTTTTATCACACTTCGTGAAAATTCCCGTTTTGAAAAAAATTCCTGATTTTGTTGAGCGATTGGTAGTCATTGAAAAAGCTGAGTTTCACTCCTACCAGCCAGAGTCTAACACCAGTCATAGCAGGGAGAACATTTGATGTCAGAGGCAGAGTTTGTTCCATTATGTGGTCGGTTTTCTGGGAATCTAAAAGACTCTTACTGGTCGACTACCACCCCAAGGTTATACCATTAATTGCTAATATTATATTAATCTGCCCAAGTAACTGCATGTGAATATCACAGGATAAACGTCGTCGAAAACTCTCTAAAGGTTGGGTTGTTCCATTAGGGCAATGCACGTGTGCAAAAGTCTTTGGTCATGGCTGGAATGCATGAGTGGGGCTTCGTATTAACCAGATTTGTCACCCTTCAAATTTCAGCCTCTTCTCAAACTGGAGGAAAGAACTGCCTGTCAAGCATCTTCTACGTAAGGCTATTTAAACAACCAGGAGGAAGCCTTCTACACCAGCGGGATCCAGGCGCTCGTTGTGTGTGTGGACCTCGGAGGGGATTATGTTGAAAAACACCAACCAACTCCATCAACGCTGTCTATAGTGGTTAGGCTCAGAACGTTTCAGCCACCCCTTAAACCTTTATGTGAGGAACAGTGTATCAGTGGTCTATCCGACAGGAACTAAGTGTGTTGGTGGTTCACCCTACAGGAACACTGTCAGTGGTTCATCCTACAGGAACACATTGTATCAGTGACTCATCCTACAGGAAGACTTTGTGTCAGTGGTCCATCCTACAGAAACATTGTGTCAGTGGTTTATCCTACAGACACATTGTGTCAGTGGTTTATCCTACAGAAACGTTGTGTCTGTGGTTCATCCTACACGAACACAGTGTGTCAGTGGTTCCTCCTACAGGAACACTGTCAGTGGTTCATTCAACAGAAACACATACAGTGTGCCAGCGGTTAATCCTACAGGAACACATTATTTCAGTGACTCATCCTACACGAACACAGTGTGTCTGTGGTTCATCCTACACGAACACAATGTGTCAGTGGTTTACCCTACAGGAACACAGTGTGTCAGTGGTTCATCCCACAGGAACACATTGTGTCAGTGGTTCATCCTACAAGAAAACTGTCAGTCTGTCAGTGGCTCATCCTACAGGAACACATTGTGTCAGTAGTTGATCCTACAGGAGCAGAGTGTATCAGTGGTTCATCCCACTGGAACACATTGTGTCGGTGGTTCATCCTACAGGAACACAGTGTGTCAGTGGTTCATCCTACAGGAAAACACTGTGTCTGTTGTTTATGCTACAGGAACACAGAGTGTCAGTAGTTCATCCTACAGAAACACAGTGTGTCAGTGGTTCATCCTACAGAAACACAGTGTGTCAGTGGTTCATCCGACGGGAACACACTGTGTCAGTGGTTCATCCTACAGAACCCCGTGTGTCAGTGGTTCATCCTACAGGAACACAGTGTGTCAGTGGTTAATCCTACAGGAACACATTGTGTCAGTGGTTCATCCGACGGGAACACATTGTGTCAGTGGTTCATCCGACGGGAACACACTATGTCAGTGGTTTATCCTACAGGAACACAGTGTGTCAGTGGTTCATCCTACAGGAACACATTGTGTCAGTGGTTCATCCTACAGGAACACATTGTGTCAGTGGTTCATCCGACGGGAACACACTATGTCAGTGGTTTATCCTACAGGAACACAGTGTGTCATTGGTTCATCCTACAGAAACACAGTGTGTCATTGGTTCATCCTACAGAAACACAGTGTGTCAGTGGTTCATCCTACACGAACACAGTGTGTCTGTGGTTCATCCCACAGGAACACATTGTGTCAGTGGTTCATCCTACAGAAACACACAGTGTCAGTGGTTCAGCCTAAAGGAACACATTGTGTCGGTGGTTCATCCTACAGGAACACATTGTGTTAGTGGTTCATCCTACAGGAACACAGTGTGTCAGTTGTTCATACTACAGGAACACATTGTGTCAGTGGTTCATCCTACAGGAACACATTGTGTCGGTGGTTCATCCTACAGGAACACAGTGTGTCAGTGGTTCATAATACAGGAACATATTGTGTCAGTGGTTCATCCTTCACAAACACATTGTGTCAGTGGTTCATACTACAGAAACACATTTGTTGGGTGGTTCATCCTAAAGGAACACAGTGTGTCAGTGGTTCCTCCTACAGGAACACAGTGTGTGAGTGGTTTATCCTACAGGAACACTGTGTGTCACTGGTTCATCCTACAGAAAAACAGTGTGTCAGTGGTTCATCCTACAGGAACACACTGTGTCTGTTGTTCATCCTACAGGAACACACTGTGTCTGTTGTTCATCCTACAGGAACACAGTGTGTCAGTGGTTCAACCTACAGGAACACAGTCAGTCAGTGGTTCATCCCACAGGAACACTGTGTGTCAATGGTTCATCCTACAGAAAAACAGTGTGTCAGTGGTTCATCCTACAGGAACACACTTTGTCTGTTGTTCATCCTACAGGAACACAGTCAGTCAGAGGTTCATCTTACACGAACAAAGTATGTTGGCATGAAAGGCTTTGGGGAACACCGTGCCTGAGTAGAGAATTTTGTCTGAAGCATTATGTGCCAATGATTCGTCGCGCCTAGAACATAATTTAACTTATGTTAATGTCAAATTTCCGTAAAACCACATCAAGGCTGACTTGCAAACAAATTGATTTAATTGCTTGGAAAGTATCAAATTATTGTTACAGAACATTAAGCGACTTACCAGGTAAAAAATAGTCCTTCTTGAAATTACCTGTTGGTACAATGCAAAGTTGTAATGAGTTGCGTAAGCGTAAATGAGTAAGGTTACGAACAGAGTATAGTGGAGGCTGACCTCCCATATGTATATAACTTCCCAAAGGTTCTTTACAGCTGATTATGTACTGTAGTGTAGTATTCAGCAAACAACTAACTAAAGGGAAATGGGTGTTTAAAGACCTTCAATTATCATCTCACTGAACATTCAAATATAACTAAATATATATACTTTTGTTTACATTACCCATAAACATTTTAGACAGCCCCGTGGGAATGTAAATTCTACAGCACTCCAGGAACAGGAGTACCTGCCGACATATAAACAATCTGTGAGTTAGCCCAAAGCAAGTTTCCAAGTGATTGATATGTTTATAACTTGGGCCTCTTTTGTGTTCGCGTTTATTCTTCTCGTGACCATGGTCGACATGAGTTATTTCATTCAAAACGCCAATAACGCGTTCATATGTGTAGCCCATTTACGTGGAAAACATGCCAAGACAAAATGAAAGAGGCACGTTCGTAGTATGTTGTAGTGCCGACTAGTTGATACACACACTGACGCTGTCAGAAGTCAGAGGCGCGGATGCGCATGCACCATCTACCGGAAGTTAAGGTTTCGTGGCAACTACACGGTAGTTCTACCGGTAAGCGAACCATCCAGAATGGTTTAGGAAAGCCATGGTAGTACCTAAATTAAACCCCTGTAGTAAGAAACACTGCGCTCCTGCTGAACATGTTAGAACTATTGCGAGGGGAAGAAAAAAGAGTTGAGGATCGTCTTTCTCTTCCTAAAAATAAACAAAACGAACATCAAAACAGATGAAAAAGATAACGTAAACTCAAGGGGTGCATACAGAACTGATTGCTGGCGTGTAGACAGTGAAGAAACGCCCAAACTGGAGAATAATTTAGACTCAAACGAGAAGAATGATGACCTTCTTATTAGCCCAACACACAGTTTGATGGATACTGCACAGATTATTTACACCATAATATCCCCCGCCACAAGAAAAACTAGATAGGGGTAGACGGCATCGTCTAGTTATAATATTTATCACTAATCTGGTAGTTAAGGGATATAAATATGGATGAATACGTTTCTGTTCCTAGTTCGGGGATGGTGGTGGCAGTGGTGTGTTTGTGTGTGTGTCTGTGCTCCTTGCCTCGAGTCTGATGCTTGTGGATTTCACGTGATTCACGTTTAAGAGCTGTATCATTTGGAGTTTTCATCCCATAACAAGTTAATTTTATAAGCGTCACATTACAGAACTACTGTTTTAATCGGCATTAAAGCCAGTCACTCACATGCACCAAGTTTGGAGATGCTTGTAATATGGTTTCAAAATCGAAATGTAGCAAGTGTGAATTATTTTGTCTTTGGATTCTTTGGACTCGGTTGAGGATTCATTGCCGCACCACCTAAATACCACCTTATGCTTATAAGCACAGAGAGATGACCGTTTGCGACTGTTGAAGCATAACCAAGACAGGGATTGAGGCTTAGCAGAGGAGGGGCAGAACATACCTCTCTCTGCCTGTTATACTGGAAATGTATATGTTAATATCTCAAATAGAGCCTCGTGGTGTACGTGTAACAGGATTATGTACATCGACCTCATTTGGCCTCCGCCTTGATGCTTGTTGTTACACGCAAAGTTCTCGTTAAAGCTGTTACTTCTAACATCAATACATATTATAGTCCGTCTTAAGTCCCATAATTCCGGTTCTCCAGTGTAAAAAAGGAAACTTTTGTATCCCGATACATCACACTGTATGTAGCAGCACTAAATTAACACATCACTGTTTTAGGATACGCATATTCGGATTTCCAACACACGTAAAGAATAAAAACAAAGAAATGAAAAGTAATTCATCAACAAACAAACCATCGTTGACACTAGGTGATTGCGAAATAAATGAGCATGCCTAGCTGTTGTAGTGACAATTATGGGTCGAGGTCACTTCTGTTGAAATTCCGTCCGGAAAGTAATTACTGGATGTCGACATTCTTAAAGTTTCTAACTTAAATTGACAGGTATATCCTTGGGCTGTCTGCGATACGTAACTCTTCAGAGTAGCGCTAGCTTGGAAATGTCATCGGCATACTTAAGGCACCAATAAAGGGAACACGCATTTCCAAGAAGAGTTGATAATCACTATAGGTGCCGGAAAGACTTGGTGATCTGTTCCCATGTTCATCTGATGAAGGATACTTTTGAAAGGTCTCTTGGACAAAGTTGCGAAACGATTGAAACATCTAGAAAGATACAATTTTCAACAAGATCAAATATTTCCCCCAGTTGTTGTGGCCCGTCGTACCTGTCAAGCCCGTAGACTGTCTGAGTGTTTACCGTAAAGTATTTGATAGTTTGTACGCCCAAAATGTCATACCCTTACAAACATGTTCTAACTAGCTCGGTGAGACGTACGCTGAAATTAGTCTGAAAGGGCATTAAAGGCTAAGGCATAGGGTATGCTCGTGACATGAAAGGAAGATTGACTATTAGAAAACTGAAGTCATCGCTTTTGTGCAGAGAGCTCAACGATCTTAATTTTCTATGCATAGATCAAGGTATAAAACTGATGATCTGGCTTTCCCTTGGGCGTTTTTAATTACCAGGTTTACGGATCGACCGACCATTTTTTTTACAAACGTTACATAATATAAAATCTTTAAGAACAGCCCTTTGTCTTCCCGACAAGTCTGTTAACAAATTCCATTAATAAAAACTAATGGATAGATATGAGATAATAAACTGTTTACTTTGTTATTCACATCAATTGGTCTTTCTTTCATTTATATTAAAAAAATGTATTTACAACTTTCAACATATTCAACATACGTTTAGAGAGTTACTTTAATAAATAAATAAAACGCCGATATTGTCTGCTCAAGATAGCACACATATCAGTACTGCTATTACAATGAAAACCTCTTTATGTTCATAATATATTTGCTACTTGTCACAAGTTTGTAACATGCAGATTTATGGTTCATTGTAATGTATGTATACTGCGCATGTGTCATATCATGCTACAGTTATTTCAGTTCATGTCGGGGGCACGGGTGGCCCAGTCGTCTAAGGGGCCGCGATTTGCAGAGTTCCGTCCCTTGGGTACGCCAGAAACCTATGATTGTGCGTTCGAATCCCGGGAGTCCCCGATTATGTTTCTAGGTTTGTCAGCACCATACCCGTGCTCGTCTGTTTCACCGAAGTGGTAAACGTCTGAGACCTGCATCACTTCTGGCTTTCCTCCCACATTAAGCTGACACGCCGTGATATAACTGGAATACTGTTAAAAGCGGCGTTAAACCCAACTCACTCACTCACTCACTCAGTTCATGTCACAATATTTTACATTTACGCCGCATGTGCCGCATTAATTCCTGTAAAATATCCTATTATACTACATTAGGTCACCATATATATACCATTAAACTACATATGTGCAACATATATGTTCAATAATGCTACATATATTCAACCCTGTGAAGATCCGGTACAGAATGATTGTCGTAAAGGGATACTACCGTGTCATATTGGTCAGGCTCTCTGACTTAGTTGATGCATGACATCGTATCCCAATTGCGTAGATCCATGCTCATGATGTCAATCAATGGATTGCCTGCAGCAGACTCGATGATTTTATTATTATTTCGATTATATGGCTGGAACATTGCGTTAAACCACAACAAACAAACAAACATATTAACCCATATAAGTCTCATTATACTACATATTTTGTTTTATTATGCCACATTTTTTTACTGTGTCCCATTATACAACATATTTCCAATATATTTTCCCATTACGCCACATACACGTCCTACCGTGCAGCATATTTTTTATGTATATGTCCCATTGGGCCACATTTAATTCACATACATTTCAAATTATGCCACAAATATTCCACATATATATTCCATCATTCCATTGGGTGCACTCTGTATTTTCCCCACATGTATGTCATGGTTGTCTTGTATATATGTGTCACTGGCATACATTGTGTATACCCCAAAACCACAGGTGGAAATGGGTTCTCTGATTATAGGATATGCATAGTTGAAAGACCTTTTTGGAAGCTCTGCATTGTCTCCAGTACTGGCAAGGTGATACTTGTAATTTCATTACTTCTTGTTTAGGAAGATAATTGCATTTCAGTTCGTTCTTTATGCGCTTTGAGCTGAAGGAAAAAAATGCTATATTTATATTATGGAAGATCGTAGAAGCGGAGAGTGTACTGTGGCTCCGGCAAAGACATCCCCCGAGAGTGTGGAGTATCGATCAACGTGCCAGGGTGTCAGGAAGTGTCGGGAAACCGGGAGCTGTAGAGGGAACGTTTGTACTAAATATAATAGAAGCCCAACACTGAACACTTGTGATGGTCCTAATGTGTTGTGAGGAGACCTCAAGCGGACAGAGCCGTGGGCTGCGGTATCATGACCTGACTCCTGACAATTACACATGAGGAACGGTTCTTGAAATCGGGCAAAGTCAGCTGCACGTCTTAGTATTTGGTACTATGAACTCTGATAATTATCGGCAAAGGGACAATGTTTGACCTGTTATCACTGGTCCACTTGAAACAGATTAGCTCGGCCATCAACTACATTCTGCCTATCGACGCCACTGCAGCGGTTTCTGGTATCCAAGACTGCTGACTTAGCACATACAGTCGTCCCAACTGTGGGTACCTTAATCCTTCATATCATCTATTGTTTGTTCAATTAGTCGTATATATCCACTGAAACTGTTATTGGTGGGTTTATGGATATATGATCATGTTTAAGCTTTTCTCCTTGGCTGTAAAGTCGCAGTGCTTCCGTAATTCCAATATCTGTTGCTACGTATTACAAAGACACTAGTAATCAATCCGTCTTTGTAGCCAAGGTGGCACTCTAGAGAATAGCTGATATATTTAAGGGATCCTTTCTATACACTTACGTATTGATGGTGTGGTTAATAGGCTGTAGACTAACATCCTACCACAACTGTGTTGTGGAAAGGGTCATCAAGAATACTTGAGTACACGCCAAGTGATATCTGCCCAGTAGGCTGTGAACAATTGTTACACAATGGCACTACTCTAAATTGAAACAACAATCGTTAAAAAGGCGCATAGCTCTCATTTACTCGAAGAAGGCTTGTCCGTGGGGAACTGGCGTTGCTGGCAGCTTTAGTTTAAATGATTTGAGATAAAGAACCTTCCTGGGAGCTAATGTCAGCCAATGTCACATAATCACTGGCTTACTTTCATCGATAAGTGTCAAAACTCAGAAGGTGTTTGAAGATACTTCTGCATACAATGATGTCTGATAATTTAATAAAAGACAAACAAAGCTGCTTCAGTGCGATTCCAAAAAAGAATTTCGATCAGGGAAATGTGCAAATATAAGTCCCGTGTTTTAGCGCGTTCTCAATTTACGCATTTCGTTCAGTTTAGTCGGACCACAGTTATTTGTAAAGAGTACACAGGATTTACCTTATGGGAATAACGATCAACAATGCTTGGATTAATGTCCTACTCACGCTTAATGTCCTTGTGTATTAAGTAACCAAGTACAATAACAATCATGTCTTTGTTAAGCGTTCTTTCAGTTTGACCAGCTTCTTGCAGATCGTCTAACGCAAAGCGTCTCGTCAATATAACCATGCGTGGCGTGGGCTGTGTACCGTGCTCGAAGGCGGTCGCTGTCTATATAAAGATCCTGTTATGCACAGCAATTGTGGCCTTATATCTGCTAAGACAATTACAAAAACAAACAAAGTTAAGGTGCTGTGTGCGATGCATGTCTTGCCAAGGGTTGCACGCAAGCTTTAAGTAAGAGAAACGTGAGACATTAACTCTCTTACTCGTGTCACGGATGTTTACGGCGCGCTCTTTCGGAACACAACATGCTGGAATAGTCACAAGCTGCAAATCAAAACACTCACTAGATGTACATCAAATAGTACAGTTACTTATGAATAGGTGATAACGTTCTCAAAACATTCAATGAGTAACTGTGGTAAGATGTACTAAGTTATGAAAATTCTTCATCATGTGTGCTACTTATTTTGGTAGCAGTGAGTAGTGTTTTACGCCGCTTTCAGTAATATTCCAACAATATCACGGCGGGGGACATCAGAAATGAGCTTCATACATTGTACCCATGTGGGGAATCGAACCCGGGTCTTCGGCGTGACGAGCGAAAGCTTTAACCACAAGGCTACCCCACCGCCCATTTTTGTGAAATGTTTGGCACATCTTTTTACTTCGACATATGCACGACTGTGGGTGTTTATTCCAGAAATAGATGAACTGATTTGACAGGATCTGTTAATCCGGAGTTCGAATCCACGGTTAGCCTTAATTATTACTCTTGATCTGTCAGCATCCAACTCATATATATCACTACAGTAGTTAAGGCCTCTGACCTGCATCATTTCAGCCTTCTCGTCACATCAAGGAGACACGTCGTCCAGAAACTGAAATAATATTCATGGCGGTAATAAACACAACCCACGCACACCATTATTTTCCAGGGTTGTCCGGAGTGACAAATCGGCATTAGATGGACGCTCGCATTCAATTTCCAAGAGCGTCTCACCTGGTCTGATGGGTTACACAAATTGCAGTGTGCACGGTATGGGTGTTTCATTTATTTGATAGATGTTTTCTTATATTTGATATGAGACCAGCGGTCAGTTTCTACCAGAAATATTTCATATTGGGCGTGACTAGCCAGCGGCAAAAGTGATTCCCAAACCAAGCATCTGACACTTCTCACCTCAAGGAATATCAACTACATTAATAAAAGTTAGCCAAACTAATCAAGCTGCCCGAAGAGGTCGATATTGCGCCATGGCGTGCCTAAGCTTGTGGCTTCTAATCCGGGCCCACTTGCACAAAGCGTTCTGAGCGCTAAGACTAGTTTACTTGAACATTAACAAACACTTTGAGCAGGCTTGGGACAAATGTGGCTGGTAATACTACAAGAGTAACTCTGGTAGTTTAGAATACTTTTAAAACAATCTTAGTGTTAAGATCTGTAGTAGAGACAACTAACATATAGTCTTATATTCAAACACACTTAAAACCGATATTTACTAAGATTGGCAGTTATGAATACGGGCATAACTCGCGTACATAAACACTCATTTACAAAAGGTAAAGTGCTAAGATCCGGAAATGAGATAAACTTTCCGACTTTACCACACGTTTAGAAGAGACTTAGCACTAAGATCTGTTTGTGAAAGTGGACCCTAGTGATCTAATAAGCATTGATTTTTTTAAATGGAGGATATTGTATTTAAACTAACACATTACCTCCTCCCATGTCAGCGGCTGGAATCCTAACAGTTTGATAAACAAATGTTTATTAATTCATAATTACAGGTTAGGAATCTCATTACTTGCACAATACTAAAACATCAGACAAGGCTGATATGTAAAACGCTCTCCGTCGTGGACAGTGAATCAAATATATGGTAATGCAGCAGTTCGTGCAATAACGCGTGACGCTCACTTTTCGAGGCGTATCAACTTTCTGTACATTATTCACCAATTTTTTGGAAATAAGAATCAATATCAGTCATAAAATTCCCGAAGGTACCATTGCGTTTGATCTCTGTAACACAGCATCAGCCTATATACTTGTATGCGTCTATGATTCACCCGCTTGAGAGCTTCCTTCTTTGCCAATTGAAGGCACGCACAGAACGTGGGTTAATTGTAATTCATCTTTAATGTTTAATACCCTAATTCGACCTCTGGAACGGATTTTCTGCGTTGTGGCGAAAGTTTTTACTGTCTAGATATATCAGCCCTTGCACTTCCAAGGGACATATTCTTGGAATGCTTACGTCATGAGACGTTTGTGGATGGCGAATGTACTACTCCACACGTTGCGCTGACGTCGTGGGTACCCATAGTGTGGCAATGTCATTTCCGATCCCTCACTAGTCTTGGGGATCACCTTCTATCTAAGGCTCAAGGCTATGTCTGTGACTTAGCCTTCTGAATGGTGATCATTTGAAAATGGCACAATCCAGAAAATACTTTTGAGAGAGAACTATTTCCTTGACTGAATGTCTATCGGTATCGTGTTCTTGATGTTTACTCACATTTCCTGAACACCTGGTTTGATGACTGTAGCTCGTTGTGAACATGTCGCTTCCATTTTGTCAACAGTCTCTTTCCTGTGACAGAAATACAAAGACTTGATGTCTTCGTATTTTAATCTCAGGAAAAGGACGATTGACAACATGGAAGCGACACGGATGTTCTTATTCCTATCTAAACGTAGTTGACCTTTTAAATTGCAGCTCTGTTAACAGGCCTGGATTTGGTTGAGATCAATCCTCTTGAACACATTGCAAAGCATCCCCACTTGGCAAGAAAACAAAATCATCCACACCAATATCAACCGATGTATGAAGAACAAACTCCATTATGCCAGGAAAATGTAAAAAAGCCAGCCATTAAGAGAGATAAAAGACATCAATCTACTAAATGTAAACTCAACTGTGTTAATAGCAATTATCATTAGCTACTGACGGGTTCTTACCAGATGGGATGTAACGGAGTAACGTAGTTACCTTACTCAGACTAATTACATTGTTAGAACACTTAGCTTAATTAGTCAGTTGTTACAATATCAGCTTATTGCCTCCAAGTGATTAATCCCACTGGCTCCCCTACCCGATATATACTTACCATGTCTATATTAATTAACCCGATCCAAGTCTACTACTGTGTTTGTCTATAACTCTCCATATGATTAGTTTTCCCAATGAAATGAAGGGTCAATGTATAACCATAACAACTTTGAGAATAGCACAAGATATACACAGATTCATGTTTGTCTGTTCTATCAACTTTTGAATTCAAATGAAAGCTCGAAGCAGTAAATTGTGTGCGGATACGAAATTCACTTATAGGGACTGACTATTTAGTATTCTGGTGTTGTTGCTAGTGGTGCTGATGGTATTGTTGATGTTAGCGTTGGTGGTGTTAGTGTTGTTGTTGCTGGTATTAGTGTTGGTATTGGTATTGATCCACGACATATTCTTTATGAAAACATCCAACATGTCCAGTGTACGACGTATGTATTTGTTGGATCTCAGGACCAGTATTTCCTGTTCTCCAGCATCTTATGGTTACATATTTATGTATAAACCAAACCTGCCTCCACCTCCCCATCTTCCAGAGGCAAGAGAGTTAACTGACTTTAAAAGTTCAGTTTTCACCCTTGCCGAGCTAGGCGGGAATTATGGAGTTATAGTTTGGCAGGACTAACTAGCCTATGTATAGTCCAATCAAAATCCCCTTACGATAGAGACATCCAGTTCATAAACAACATGGCAACTGCCGTGCCGAATTCGTTCGATTGCAGGAATTGTTCCATCATTTAGGCGTCGACACATATTTTCTTAATCGTTTCATGTTTTTAATCAAGTTATTTGATACACTTCGCGATTTAAAACCCGTTTTATTGCAGTAAAGATTCTCTATTATCGATGAAGACGTCTTGACTGGGCGCCAACATTTTGTTTAAGCAAATGCAAGTGATATGAAAGATAGAATCTGATTGGTCAGTGTAGGGAGAAGATAGAAGGGACATAACTCGTATTAGCCACTGGTGGCGCTAGGATCGAACCCAGAAATCTCAGCCTAGATCGGAAAGGTTGAAAACTGGACTTTTAAAGTCAGTTAACTCCCTTGCCTTGGGAAAACGCCACCTCCCAAAAATATAGAACGATGACCCTCCCACCAACCCTCCCAAGATTAAAACAAAAGAATATCACATGACGGGCCCCTCAGTCCTTTACTATGAGCCCTTCAAGCACTGTGCTACTGAGTTTCAGATAATACTTTGAAAAACAGTGGCCAGGGAAGACGTGGTTATGCTTTACGCGACCAGTCATAACATTGCTGAAATGTATAGAATTTCCCAATACAATGTGGCATGGTACGCCTGGGAGAAGGTGGCATGCTTGCAACAATGTTGCACGGCATCTGTGAATCTTATGTTTGTGCTTGGAACGAAATGCCATGGAAGAAAGTCAACACTTGCGCCAAATAGTTTCATGTTAAATACAGTGTTATATGGTCTCTCTGAATGTTGCTATGTGTGTGAATGCATGTGTCAGCAAACGCAAGAAACTACAATGGGAACCTATTTACGGAGACCCGGTTAATTATTGCTGAAACCTTACATTGAGTACTGGAAATCCGAAAAGTCATCTTACTCTTACAAGGTAATCAGGAGTACTGCATATGAAATATTTACGGTAATACAACAACCGAACAAGTTTAATCACTTCGCCAATGTTGTGTCATACGCTGCATCCTCGTGATGGATCAGTACATCCCGCGCTCATACGTAGACGGTTCTCTGAAGGCAGATTGATCAGCCACGTGAGGAACGACCACCTGATCCACAGACACATTTACAATAAGCATGCCAAAGTGCAGCTTTGGATGTGATTCCCGGTCAACGCACCTGATGAGCTGATCAAGAGCTCAACCAGAGATAAACCAGAGCTGCACCAGAGGCGATCAAATCACACGGTCGAAGCTACGCACGGTCGACGCCACACATGACTTGAAATATGTTTTGGATATGCAAAGCCAAACAACACAGCCAGGACAAGCAACCTTTGTATTGTCTTAATAACCCACTAAGTCGATATGTCTCCAATACATTTCAAGCGAGGACTTATGGTCTTATAAAAAAATTCAATGTTCATCTTGATTCGTAGTGCTCTAAAACGAACCGTTCTGGATCTATCACACCTGCTACCCTTCAGCTATCTTTACACGTCGTGCACCGAAGATGCGATTACGAATACCAGCTTCATCATTTACGGGGATGCTATGTTTCCACCGCAATTAATTAAAGAAAATAGGACGATTAAGTTACGTTATTACCAGCCATGCCAAATGCATTGGTTTCATAAATCACACCAGTCATTAAATCAAAATCTACTACCGGCATATTCGTGTAGCTGGTCATAAATGATTATTTCATAAAGAATGATACAAAGGAACGGTTTTTTAACAAATCATTACGCGGCGTTATTCTCCCAAATATAGCTGAATGATTAAAGTTTCACTGATACCCACACGTACCATAGAAGTAATTTGAGCTGGATATAAGATTACAGTCTGCAAATCGATGTGGACGGGGATATCTTAGGTGGCGATATAGGAAAAAGCAGGTTGTGGTAACACTTGCATGCTGTATTGAATAAACAGATAGCTGCACGGGCTGATTGGGTATAAATATGTGATAGAGTGGGGGCAATGAATGCGGCCTGCGCAGTGGCCAACGTCGGGGCTGGGTGTACTGGGTTGTTCGTTCTCCCTCCCACATCGCTCCATGTGCCTGGCAGTTGATGACGCGCACAGGTGCATAGGGAAAAAGTTTTGTGATAAGCTCGCTTGTGAAACTGCTGTCTGGTGCGGCACCACTGGGCAAGATAGAAGCGAAGCGCTTTCCAGCTGACTGTAATGTTGAACGGGCGAGAAATGAACAGGTAGAGAACGCGAGCTGGAATACCAACCCAGGGAGGCACGTATATGCACCACTCAGAGACATGTTTCCAAGCGGTATATCGCGGGAGAGCCAGTAGCACGAGCCTCGGATACACCTTGAAGCCACGTGGAGACAGGAGAAGACCACGTTCTTCAAGTTGACCGCTGCCTTCGCATCGATATCTAGGTTCGTATGTAGGTGATTCTTCCAGTATCTGACCCTGTTTTCAGGTACCGTAGACAATACCGAGTCATGCATGCGTTACACATCCTCAGCCACATACTAATTTCATTTTGTGGCAATTATTTAATGCTAACTTAAAGTTGGCTCACGAGACCGCTTGTGCACAGCAGAAAAAGCGACGGATCGATTTCCATATTGGCCAAACCAAACTTAACTCTCGCTGCTAAGTCATTAGCTATATTGATGTATTCGCACAGGTGAAAGTATTCGCAAAGATTTCATCTTGCTACGACTACGCAAGAATGTTTCGATGGAACGAGAGGTCGAGTTTATTCGGAGGAATAAGTCACATCGTGACGGGCATTTATTGGAGTATAGCTACCGGTTTAAATAGTCGCCTGGAAGAGGACGGTATTATTTTGCCGCCTATGTTTCGGCACAAACTCATCGATCAAACCTAGTTGACGTAAAAGGCCTCAGCGTGCGCGTCAATAGTCTCAAGTTTGAGGTATAATATATTCAGAGTGTTCGAAATCCTCTAACCGGGCTGCATCCTGTCCTCTATAGAGAAAGTCGTGAAGGTAGGGACGGCATATCAGAACCCCGGGGGAGGGTTGGAGACGGATGAGGGGTGACTGAGATGTGGGGGGTGATACTGATTAGGGGGGATGCCTTCACTCCAGCACATTCCTTCGCTGTAAATAACATATTACCGTCGTTTGGATTTTTAGCTTTTTACACTTTAGGCAGTTAACGTAATGATATTTTAGCTAAGAGAACGCTATAAATTCCCCAGCTAACTATCCCACGGTACACCCAATCTGGGTAATTCTTCACTTTAGTTCTGGTGAGACGTACGTTATCTGTAACAGTTTTGTATTTGTTTATTTTTGTCACAACGTTTTGCAACGTGCTACGGTGTATCACAGTCATCCCCAGAGAACAATCATCTCGACTATCTGCCGAAACAGATTCCATAGGTCGGAGAAGGCAATGCTATTTAATCTACACCTTGTTGGTTCAATCATCTGCTGACCTGTCTTAGTCATTGCCAGTTAATCCATATACTATTCTTAATAACAATGTATCAGTTTATCCTTTGCTAACACGTGTTGAAAATTGTCCGTCGATCCATTTGTTAGCCTTTGGCAAATATTGGATGAGTTAATCTATCTGCTAACCTTTAATGATCATTCCATCAGCTTTTCCATCTGCTGACTTCTGTATACAATTTCAGTTAACCCATCTACTTTTGATAAATATTTTATTAGGTAATCCAGCTGCTAACCTTAATACTCATTGTATAAGTAAATAATCTGCTAACCTTTATAAAATACATTGTCAGTTGACCTATTTGCTAACCTTTATATAAATTGTCTTTTAAACCACGTACTTTTCTTAATAACAATGTATCAATTAATGCTTGTGCTAACCGGTAACATACATTCGGTGCACATTTCCTATCCATCTTTTTAACTAGAATAAACACTGTTTTGTGTAATACATCTGCTAAAGTGTATGTACATTGTATCCTTCATTCATTCCTCCAACCTGTAATGGATTGCATTAGTACTCCATCTGCTAACCTGTGACGCATTGTGTTAGTTACCCATCTGCTAGGCTATAATACATTGTGTTAGTTACCCATCTGCTAACCTGTGACGCATTGTGTTAGTTACCCATCTGCTAGGCTATAATAGATTGTGTTAAGTAATCAACCTGCTTACCTGTGATACATTGTGTTAGTTATCCATCTGCTAACCTGTGATACATTGTGCTAGTTATCCATCTGCTAACCTGTGATACATTGTGTTAGTTAATCCATTTACTGACCTGCAAAAACATTGCGATAGTTAATCCACCTGTTAACCTGAGATACATTGTGTTAGTTAATCCATTTGCTAACCTGTGATGCATTGTGTTAGTTATCAATCTGCTAACTAATATTACATTGTGTTAGTTAATCAATCTCTAATCTGTAATACATTGTGCCTCTTAATCCATTTGCTTACCTATAATGCTCTGTATGCGTTAATCCCCCTGTCAACCTGCAATGCTCTGTATGAGTTAATCCATCTGCTGACATGCAATGCTCTGTATGGGTTAATCCATCTGTCGACCTGCAATGCCCTGTATGAGTTAATCCCTCTGTCGACCTGCAATGCCCTGTATGAGTTAATCCATCTGCTGATCTGCAATGCTGTGTATCAGTTAATCCATCTGCTGACATGCAATGCTCTGTATGAGTTAATCCATCTGTCGCCCTGCAATGCTGTGTATAATTAACATATACATGAGGAGCAATTGTCATTTGCATATTATGCTATTATCATGCGGATATGACCAGTTTTTCGTTTGTCAAGTACTGTTTATTATGAGTGCAAATAGAAACAACTTACAATGCGCGTGGGCTCCAATATTCTTATATCCTCCCTTTCCGCTAGGATAAATAAGCACTATCTGAAATAAATAAAATCTGTAACACACCACCTTATTCTGTAGTTCTATCCAAGTGTACTCTGAACTGCGCTAATACATATATAAATGCACGTTGTGTGCAGTTTGTTTCCAGGGCAAATTGATCCCTACTAATAAATACATATAAATAATGTGCACGTTTATTCTGAGGCAACATTGATTGGTACTAATACCAAAATAAATGCACGTTGTTGGCAGCACTTTTCCAGGGCAAATTGTTCTATCCCAATGCACATATAAATGCGCGTTATGTGCAGTTCGTTATCAGGTCATACTGCTCTGTGTAAAACAGAGGGCATATTGTTCTGATATAAACATAAATACATGTTATATGTAGTTTTTGCTCAAGGCAATTTGTCTATATCACACCATATATTATTATACGAAGATGATACTGAGGGAAAATTGTTCTTTACCAAATACATTTATCGTTTTATATGAGACACATATACATGTAATATGCAGTTCTTTCACAGGGCATATTGTTTTATATAAGGCATATATACATGTAATATGCATGTGGTTCTCAGGGCATACATATTGTTCTGTATAAGACATATATACATGGAAGTTCTCAGGTCATAGTGTCCTTATGTTAAACATATGTACATGTAATATGCAGTTGTTTATCAGGGCATATTGTTCTATATAAAACATATATACATGTAATATGCAGTTCTTTCTCAGGGCATATTGTTCTATATAAAACATATATACATGTACATGTAATATGCAGTTCTTCCTCAGGGCATATTGTTCCATATAAAACATATATACATGTACATGTAATATGCAGTTCTTTCTCAGGGCATATTGTTCTATATAAAACATATATACATGTAATATGCAGTTGTTTATCAAGGCTTACTGGTCTATACAACAATATATATACATGTAATATGCATTTCTTCTCAGGGCATATTGTTCTATATAAAACATATATACATGTACGTGTAATATGCAATCTTTTTCTCAGGACATATTTTTCTATATAAAACATAAAAACATGTAATATGCAGTTCTTTCTCAGGTATATAGCCCTATTTTAAACTGTATTAATGATATTGTTATGCTGAAATATGTTTCGTCCATTGTAGTTTAAATATAGTATGCTCAAATATGTTTCATAACTTGTTTATAAATATACTTTTGCATAAATAGCTAAATTGAGGATATAATAACTTGGTCTCGTCGCTATGTGGCTGAAATAATGCAGATAAGACGTAAAGGTTAATTCACTCACTCACTCTTTCATATTAAATAAAAACAATATACAATAAAAACGACAATACAATTTCGACAATTATTAAATCTCTCCAAAAAGCAGAGTCCATAACGATTCTGACTATATTATGTTTTTATGAATCGCTGTTAATGGTTACCAGTGATGATACAAGCGGCTCTTGTTCAGGGCAAATGGTCCTCTATTGATATATATGAGTAATGTGCAGTTCTTCGTTTTTCAAACTGACCTTTTCTGTATTGCCCATGATCTGATACAGTGTCCTATGTGTATAAGTGTTTATCACCCCTGTCTGTCATACAGTGTCTTGTGTGTAAATGTTTATCCCCTCTGTCTGTCATACAGTGTCATATGTGTATAAGTGTTAATTCTCCCTGTCTGTCATAGAGTGTCCTATGTGTGCAAATATCTATCCCCTCTGTCTGTCATAAAATGTCCTATGTGTATAAGTGATTGTCCTCCCTGTCTATCATACATTGTCCTATTTGCATAAGTGTTTATCCCCTCTGTCTGTCATACAGTGCCCTATGTGTGTAAATGTTTATCCCACCTGTCTGTCATACAGTGTCCTATGTATATAAGTGTTTATCCTCCCCGTCTTTCATACAGTGTCCTATGTGTATGTGTGTTTGTACTCCCTGACTGTCATACAGTGTCCTATGAATGAATGAATAAATAGTCTTTATTTCCTCCATTAGTACTGTATATATGCGTTTATACCCTTTATCTCTCAGCACTTTTTTCTGATTTTGTGGGTTTATCCACTTTGTCTGTCCAACAGTGTCTTTTGTATATATGCGTTCATCCCCTTTGTCTCTCCAGCCTCCAGCAGTGTCTTCTGTATATATTGCGTTTATCCCCTTTGTCTCTCCAACAGTGTTTTTTGTATATATGTGTTCATCCTTTTTGTCTCTCCTACAGTGTCTATGCGTTCATCCCCTTTGTCTCTCCAGCAGTGTCTTCTCTGTATATGCTTTTATCTTCTTTGTCTCTCCAGCAGTGTCTTCTTTGTATATGCTTTTATCTTCTTTGTCTCTCCAGCAGTGTCTTCTTTGTATATGCTTTTATCCCCTTTGTCTCTCCAGCAGTGTCTTCTGTATATATGTGTTCATCCTCCCTATCTATCCTGCCCTGAATATATGCAAGTATGTGTTTAACCTACAGTGTTCTCTGCAGATGTGCGTTACATTTATTATGCACCTGTAGCTTCTAATGTGTATAAATGTAAAGCCTCTGTCTTACATAGAATCACCGTGTGGGTCCGCTTATTTTTACTGGTTATGATTGTGGCAGTATGTATATATTCCCCTGGGCTTGTATAGTTTACAATGGCCCGTAGTGTGATCTAATCTTGTCTCGATGAATATGTCTATCCCTTGAACGTTAGCGGTATTGTTGGAGTTTGTTTCGCATAAAGGTGTTCTATTTTCTCGTTATTGGAACAGGTTGCTTTCTGTATTGTTATCTACAGGATTTATTTGAAGTTGACATAACTCAATACCAGGACTGTGATTACAGCCAGTGAGAAAAAAAAGCTGTTATAAGTGGGAGTAAGGTTGTAGAACTATGTAGCATAGTGTATGTTCCAAAGGGGTGAGGGTCATTGGCTGTGCCTAGGGAGTATGGACTGTTGGATGTTGGAAGGGTGAGTATGGGGGTAGGGGTGGTGTAGTTCCGTGACTGTGTCGGGTGAATATGTGCTGTTCAAAGTGGTGCTTGGCTGTGACCGTTGTTGAGGTTGGGATATTGGAGGTATTATGTTGCATTGCGACTAGAACTAAATGTGTGTGGGATGTTCCAATGAGGCCTTGAGGCAGTCGTGTTCAGGGCATGCGAGATGTTTGTATGGCGTACAAAAATGCCACAAAGAGGTACAACCTCTTTGCCTACAGTTGACTCAACAAACGCTACACTTTATTGCTGATTTAGCCTTACAGAAACTTTGACTATGCAATTATGTTATTTCAAATGACAAGTCAGATTTACTTGGTTAGCAAAATATTTCATTTCTTCTCGTCAACAATTACTATTTGTGTTATAGAGACAAGCCGGAGGACTCAACATGGACGTGTATCGTGCTATTTACGGCCTTGCTGTCTTGGCGATGTCATTGATTTGTAAGTATTTATCATTCTTCACTTCGTATCAGCCACTAGGTAGGCTCACAATTTGATGCGTATGTTCTAATACCTGATTCGTAATGATTTTATTTCTAGGTTTGTCAGCACCATACCCACGCCTGTGGGTTTCATAAATGTGGTAAATGTCTGTCACATCTCTTCAGGTGTCCGTAAACGTCGGACTGACACGCTGTGATAGAAGTGAAAGCGTCGTTAAACCAAATACAATCACTCACTTACCTACTATATGACACTCAGGGCCCAACTGAAATAGTATTCCAAATAGAATGTACATCCAGTAGTCAAACCGTGTATTGTTACATCTCTCAGTAGCCAGTGTCCGTACTAGAAAGATATATGTTGCTGAAACCAATTACCGTTTCAATTGCGATCACTAAATTAAACTATTTTCAAATTATCCCCTGTCATATCACGGGCTGACGTTTATCATAAGCAAATGTTAACGATCTCATTAAGCAAATCGACATTCATTTTGCAATAAGCGTGGTTGGTGACATTACCAGTTTCTGTGTTGTAAGCCATTAGACCTTCATTTACTAAAACAGCTATGGACAAAAATTTGAGTACAAATGTACATTAACCATATCCGACATATGTTGTCACTTATCATTTATCGTTCGTATATTTATAATCGTTTTCCTTTACCCTGAAAAATGAAAGATATATTTTTTCCAGTTCATCATATTTTCTAAAAGTAATATTTCCGAACCATGTAATACATAATAGGCAATATCTTACAGTGCTGTAACAACTAATATAATATATAATCTATTCTCTTCAAATTACTATACAAAGTTTGACATTATTAGACACAATGAACTATACACAATGAACAATGTACACTATATTCTCCCCAATATACCGTAATCGCTGTTTAATACACAATGCAATCTCCATATCATACCACCAACTTCACTATACTCAGTATATTCACAACGTCAAAGCCAGAGGATAATGTGTCGCGAATATCTGGCAAAGTAATGAATATTACATCAATGGATCACTGGAAATCGGTTATGACACCAGGTGTTCGCGAAAAGGGAAAACATATTCTGTTCTACCGGAAACATCCGTCACTCACACAAGTTTCATTAAACAAGTGTCAGAGGATGAGGGGGTGTGGAAACCCATGTGTGAGACATCGCATCGTGTTGACAAGGCCACAGTCACTCGGCAGTTGTCTAAGTATTACCTCAACTTGGCTTTCTGCAATATTCATGTACTTACAGTCACGACTGTATATTCGGCGCCTACTGAATCATCTCTGTGTAATGTATCACTTAGTTTCCTCCAAAAGCAAGCTGACACGACGTGATGGAATTGAAATACTGTTTAAAGCGGCGTTGAACCCATCTCACTCATTCTCTCTGTGATGAAGAAATAAACGTATGTACTCTGTTACTGTTACATTAACAAAGGCACGAATCACCCAATTGCTGGTCGTAGGAATCGGCTGAATGCGTTTTGATGGTCAGTGTCGTGTCCCGTTGCTGTTGTTGTGCAGCCATGCCCCGATGGCATGGAACTTTGCTCATGATATTAATCATAGGTGTTCCTCGTCCAAACCTGTTTCAGGTCGCCGTCAAACAGCTGGAATATTGCTGAGTGCAATCTAACAACATACATTCGCTAACGCACTTATTCAGTCATGACATTACATTGTAAATACAGTCTCGTGTGCTGCAATTGTCTCGTGCATGTTGTACCATCCAGTTATGAAATTAAACTGTCTGAATAGCTTCGATTAAGCTGTACAAATCATTCGTAGCATTACTGAGAACAGCGTTATCTATGTAAAGCATACTTGTCTCGATGCTATTAATACTAAAGATGTTGTCCCGTGGACCGTTTCCTCAATTTACTAATTGTGTGCAAGCTTACGGGGGTTTTAAAATGGATTTATACGATTCCAATTTCAATAAAACTCACATTGAATTTTCTTACACAATGATTGAATGTTCTTGAAGTCTCCCACTGACATGTAGCATGTTTCACAACACAGTGTGTTTATACGACCAAAGTAGGATCTTAATATAAGGTTACTCTACTATCTCTTGAGTCAACGATGTGATGTACTCAGCAGATTTCAGTTTATAACTTAAGAAATATCGCAACGTTCTGCAAGCATTTCAAGAGAGTCAAAGCAAAGATGTTCAAACCCATTCTGTTGTTGACAAATTTCGTCTTGTTTCTGCGTCCATAGCTACGTCCAGTGGTAATCGAGGTGGGGACACGCTCTCCTACGAAGACCAGCTTGTGAAACAGATTCTACACAAGTATCGTGTGCGCGGAAAATACAGTCGCCCAGTTCGGCATTTCAACGACACTCTTAAGGTCACCTTTGGCATACAATTGACGCAGATCATGGACTTGAACGAGCAGGATCAGATACTAACGCTGAATGTGTGGGACATTTACGTAAGTACATAAAATGGGATTGAGACAGGGGCACTTAATATCAAGGTCCTAAAATGGAGCTACGGATACTGAAACAGAACGGAGATAAATATAGTTCAGGATTGAGACATTAAGTATCAAGGATCAAACGGAGATTTATCTATATGTGTGTGGGGTTGATATACTGATTTACTATCAAGGGTTGAGGCACTTGAACCAAACTGCAAAGGTCTAACGGGCGCGGATGTTTTAATGTATATTTTTCTAGTTTTGGGGCTCTGTCATGAACACAAGACACAAATTTAAAAGGTTGAGGCATTGTCACTGTATATCAAGGATCTAACTTCGAACGGATATATGTACGCACGGTTGAGGTATTGCAACACAAATATCAAGGATCTAAGGATGTTTGCCACTCAGTTGACTTGACAGTCAGTATCTAGGATCTTTATATATACAGGTCGAGCCACTGACTCTATATGTCTATGATCTTGAGGGGGCAAATGTATGTAGGGTTGATGAACTGACACTTGCGATTAAGGATATAACGGTAATCACCACACGCTGATACAATGCCCCGTCACCAAATAGCAAGAATCTAATGTGTCTATATAGGAGGGGATTTAACAAAGCCCATACCTACGTTTCCGTTTCACTGCAGCTTGCTGCAACAAAGTAGTTTTGTGTAACCGACCTTCCAGGGTTTTGCTACACATGTTTTGCACTAACTCCAGGTGTCCCCGATCTAATATCCAGAAGGATTGAGGCGCTGACGCAAAATAGCAAGGCACTAAACTACTCGTTAGGTTGAGACATAGACATATAGCAAGGGTTGAGACACTGACCAAGGATGTAATATGTATACACATGTATGTAGGGTTGACACACTGGCACTAAATACCAAGGATGTAACAAAGATCCCTATATGTAGGATGGCATACTCATTGAAACTAACTGCAGCAGGATCTCAGATGAATTCATTAATTCATCTTTAAGTGTTGCTGCAGGAAGTAGCTTCACAGTGTGTAATCGTGTGGGAGATCCGAGCCTTTGGCGTGACGAACGTACGGTTTAACGACTACGCTATCCCACCTCCCCTTCACAAATATAATAACACCATTACCTGTGTAAATATAAAACCTCAATGCCAGAGAATAACCAGTCTGGATTCTCTGCCGAAACAGGTTCCATTTGGCGCAAAACGCAAAATAGCGGTAAACATTCCATGAATGGATCCCTGAAAATCAGTGTTGACCTCAAGTGTAAGGGTAAGCATGTCCCGCCCTCGTACAATTCGCATAAAAAAAGTAAGTGTTTGTTGACTGATGCCACACAGCAGTACTCCTGCCACACGACGGCGGCCTGATTTAAAAAAAAAGTTACATGTACATCTATCAAACAAACAGTATGTTAGCATAGCGTAATGGATCACCGTGTGTCTGGGGTATCATCATACTTTTGTAATGTATTATTCTTAACGGATAGGATGATAATATATGCAGTTAGCTTTAAAGGGATGCACAAGTACATTTTTGCTGAATGCTTGGCCATCGATGTTTAAATATGACCCTGGTAATGTACAAGTGATGACAAAGAAGAAATGTTTGTTATGGGATGATACACAGTATACTGAATCTGAGCCGACCATTCCTTGTTTTAGGCTCTGGGTAACAACAAGTACAATCTTTTATCGTCTCTCTTTATGACATGGCCGGAGAGCCGGCGAAACCCCAACCCTTCGGTCTCCGGGCGGACGCTCTATCACTAGACCACGGAGACGGCCTGATGACGTATATACATTCGAGAACATGCGAATAAAAGCGACAAAAACTTTCCATAATCATAAGAAATGTCTGCTTAACGATTCCTATCATATGTATTTATCAGTTATCAAATAGTGATGATACTAGATGGTGAGCATATCCTTCCCCACCGATGGAAACCGTTACAAACACATGCAAAGGCAAGTCAGTTGTTGACCTGAAAAAAAACTACGGGAACGTATGGTATAAGTCAAAATAGGGAAATGCATCCGACACTATTTTTATCACTGATGCGTCAAAAGTGGAAATGTTCTCCATATGTATATCATAAAAAAGGTTTTGAAAGCTTTACTAAGGCATTCAATGTTGTAGTCTTGATCAAACAATTTTTTAGCAAGATTTGTAGAGATGATGATTGTACCTTGTGAAATGTGGACATCAAAGGCTGGAGGCGATAGAGTATGTCTCGGCAATGATATACTTGTTATGGCATACCCACCATGGCAGTCATACAATGAGGACCATCAGATAATATACACTCAAGTGATGAGATACATGTAACGAAATACAAGTGATGCCATATAACTGGTGACATACAAATAATGGAATAGTAGTGGTGACATACAATTGATTTAGTATCAATGATGATATACCAGTGATAGCATTTAAGTGATGAAACGTACGTGGTGACATAGAAGCGTTGTTCGAAAGTGATGAGAAACTAGTATTGGCTAGTAACGGAGGATATACATGTGATGCAATACAAGAGATGCAATATCATTGGTGGCATAAAATTGATGGTATGTAGTGATGAATGTGACATCATAAAGTGACCGTATGTTCATGATCATATACAACTTACGGAATATAAAGTATGATATACAAATGAAAGTAATGATATACAAGGTATAGTATGTTCATAATGATATATAAGTTATAGCATGTAAGTGATGTGCAACGTGGTGATTGATGTTGATGTCCCGGAAATAATTGTCATCACTATGTTGCCTTTTACGCCCAATGGAATTCGCTTCGCCAGATAAGCGAGACTGATTATTCTCTGGTGTTGACGTTTCGAACATGTAATTGCCCTTTATTCTAAGTTATGCGTAATCTGCATATGGAATGTATTACCTCGTCACTCTTCGCCACTGGTAATCTTTAATAAATCTATTTAGAGCTGTAAATTATATTGCTTCCTGTATTTTCTTACCATCGAATATTTTCGTGTCAATTCATTTCTTGTACCAGAAAAGTTGAAAGAAACTTCACATGGCGGAACAAATTAATACAGAGCCACATACATGTATACATAAACATGTGTTAAGTAAGAAGTGGGGTGATATACTTGCCTTCCCTAGAGAACATATGACGCATATAGTTAATGTACCGACTGACTGCCTGGATGTAGATAGCAGATGTGACCAACATGCTTCACTGTTGCGGGTTCTTCACTCCCGCGTCAACTCATAGTCATTTAGATCATAAACCACCAAAACATAACACTGTTATAACGTATGCATTTGATGGTTATATTTTTTGGGACAGACTGGTGGATGCATTTTGCATGCATAAACTACTAAAACATAACACTGTTTTAACACATATTGTGATGGCTATATGTTTTTAGGTAGGCTGGCGGATGTATTAACATATGAAAAAATACCAAAACATAAAAACGTTACGTGATTGTTATACTTCTAAATATACTTGGGATGCTCTTTACAAGCTTGGCCATGATTCTGAAAACATAGACGCGTTTCTAACTTCTTTCAAATAGGAACACGCACTGAGACACATCAAACCCTTTGGAGTTTAATATCCTCGTCTGAGAGCAGCATTTATGGGCCTTAAGATATTCATATTCAGATCTCTGTTGCAAGAAAGGGAACAGAGTACACACAATCCCATAAACCAGGCAATCAATATTAAAATCAACATTAAGAGGCGGCAGGCGCATATCATACAATTCATTGAACACGAGAGACGATTTTTATCATTTTCGATTCTGGATGACATTGAAAGATAACGCAATGTACTCATGTCATTGGTTGTCATTTAGGCTTTTATTGATAATCGGAGTAATATATTCACTTCGTTGATCGTTTTGTGTCGGACATACAAATATGAAGTAAGACTTCTTCGATTGCATAATCTGTGCATCCTATGGTTGTCCCCAAATCGCCCTGTTTCAATAAGGAGCTTGTGAGGAATTTGTCTAATCCTGATAGTGAGCCACGACATTTTACACGTATTTATGGGGGTATAAAGTCCATTGTATTTATGTGGTATAAGGTCCATGGTATTTATGTGGTGTAAGGTCCATGGTATTTTTGTGGTATAAGGTCCGTTGTGTTTATCTGGTACAAAGTCCGTTGTATTTATGGTGGTACAAAGTCCGTTATATTTATGTGGTGTAAGGTCCGTGGTATTTATGTGGTGTAAGGTCCGTTGTGTTTATGTGGTACAAAGTCCGTTGTATTTATGGTGGTACAAAGTACGTTGTAATTTATGTGGTATACGGTCTGTGGTATCTATGTGGTAAAAGGTCCGTTGTGTTCATGTGATACAAAGTCCGTTGTATTTGTGTGGTACAAAGTCCGTTGTGTTTTTGTGGCATAAGGTCCGTTGTGTATATCTGGTAAAAGGTCCGTTGTATCTATGGTGGTACAAAATCCGTTTTATCTATGTGGTATAAGGTCCGTTGTGTTTATGTGGTACAAAGTCCGTTGTATTTATGTGGCATAAGGTCCGTTGTGTATATCTGGTAAAAGGTCCGTTGTATCTATAGTGGTACAAAGTCCGTTTTATTTATGTGGTACAAAGTCCGTTGTATTTATGTGGTACAAAGTCCGTTGTATTTATGTGGTATAAGGTCCGTGGTATTTATGTGGTGTAAGGTCCGTCGTATTTATGGTGGTATGGGGTATGTACTAAATGTAAGGTTTTAATCAACTCCGATGAAGCATTTTGTTGACAATTCTACCATACCCTTGATGAATCTTTGTGATACTGATGAAGTATAGCAATATTCACAATGTGTCTTGTCCATGTTTGGAGTTCGACATGATGAGGAAAGGTGCGTTTACTTTGTTTCCATACCACAGCATCAGTTTCTTTACTGACGTTTCTTTAACAGCCTGACACAGGCTTCGATATATTTCACTTTAAGACTTTGGAACACTTATTTTGGACTCTAATGTGATCTTAGTTAAACTACACTGCAGACAGCAGTGACACGAACGTTCATTAAAAAGGTGAATCGTTCCCTTTACCACTTTAAGTGACTGAGACAGGAAGAGCCGGATGTCCAACTGTAGTGAATTTGACATAATCAGTGGTAGGCTATACACAAATTCCAGTGGCTGTTGTAATTTCCATCCTTTACTCAGAATGTTAAGGGATGACATATTATAACTGTATATACTAGTGTCAGTGACCGTCCTTTACTCAAAGTGATGACAGATGACATAGTTTAACTATAAATATTAGTGTCAATGATCGTCCTTTACTCAAAGTGATGAGTGATGACATATTATAACTATATATACTAGTGTCAGTGACCGTCCTTTACTTAAAGTGATGAGAGATGACATATTACAACTATATGTATATTAGTGTCAGTGACCGTCCTTTACTTAAAGTGATGAGAGATGACATATTATAACTATATGTATATTAGTGTCAGTGACCGTCCTTTACTCAGATCGTTGAGAGATGACATATTATAACTATATATACCAGTGTCATTGACAGTCCTTTACTCAAAGTGATAATACATGATTACATATTATAACTATATATAACAGTGTCACTGACCGTCCTTCAGAGCGTTGAGAGATGACATATTTTGACTATATATACCATTGTCAGTGTCCGTCCTTTACTCCGAATCTTGAGAGATGAGATATCAAAACTATATACTAGTATACCATTGTCAATGACCGTCCTTTACTCAGAGTGTTGAGAGATGACATATTATTACTATATATACCATTGTCAATGACCGTCCTTTACTCAGAGTGTTGAGAGATGACATATTATGACTATATATACCATTGTCAGTGTCCGTCCTTTACTAAAAGTGTTGAGAGATGACATATTATGACTATATATACCATTGTCAGTGTCCGCCCTTTACTCAGAGTGTTGAGAGATGACATATTATGACTATATATACCATTGTCAGTGTCCGTCCTTTACTAAAAGTGTTGAGAGATGACATATCATAACTTTATATAACAGCGTCAGTGACAGTCCTTTACTCAAAGTGATAATACATTACATGTTATAACTATATATACCAGTGTCACTGACCATCCTTCAGAGCGTTGAGAGATGATATATTATGACTATATATAGCATTGTCAGTGTCCGCCCTTTACTCAGAGTGTTGAGAGATGACATATTATGACTATATATACCAATGTCAGTGTCCGCCCTTTACTCAGAGTGTTGAGAGATTACATATTATAACTATATATACCAGTGTCTGTGTCCGCCCTTTACTCAGAATGTTGAGACATGACATGTTATAACTATATATACCAGTGCCAGTGACCGTCCTTTACTCCGAATGTTGAGCGGTGACGTAATCATGCCACATATAGATCAGTTATGGTCCTTGGTTCCAGTGGTGGAAAGATGAGCAGGCAACGTGGAACATGACCGAATATGGCGGCGTCGACAAGGTGCGCATACCCTGGAACAAAGTCTGGTTGCCAGACATCAAGCTGTACAACTAGTAAGTCCCACCATGCAGCATCAAATGTAATGGGTTATCTCCCTGGAATCTATCTACCCCCTTATTCCAGTTGATGAACTGGATCACAGGATAACCTTTTAGTGTACCATCATGAATATTTGTTTGGACAGACAAACTCCATCGCCCTCACCCCAATCACCTCCTCGTGATTAATACGACATAGTCCCAAACATTGCTAAAGGGATTAATTCCTGTCACTGTGAGTTAGTGTCAGGCAAATGTAACTTCATGTAATCCAGTTAATTCAAAATATCTTATTGAAAAACTGTAAAACTTTTTTTATTGATAATGTCATAATATGATGCAGTTACAACACAAGGGCATTCATCTTACTTTGAAATGCAAAATGGTAATGTGCATACGCTTGAATCTCTGTCACTTATTACATTATATTGAAGTGAATGGTTGTATCTGTGTTACACGGAAGCAAATCACCCTTACACTGTGCAGACGTCCTGGTTAGAGTCAAACAAGAACCCCAGACATGCTCAGGAGGGGGAGGGCTTAGTAGGTTTCGCCATTCCACCTGAATTACTGCTGATGTTTCTTATTCTCAGTGTGTGACAGGCATTTTTCTGTTGCAAGAATTCTCTGCCGTAAAGGTAGCATATCTTACAGGCAGGGAGTAAGGCAGGGTCAACGCTTAATATTGCTTATGAATCTTCAGTCTACCAATCCATCCACCCTATCACCGACTCATACATCCATCCACCAATCCATCCAACCTACCTACCACTCATCCATCCATTTATCCTCCGTCCACCCATCCATAATCCAACATCCAAATATCCATCAATTCACCCCCATCGATAAATCCATCCTCATCATCAGGAAATCCATCCTCATCATCAAGAATCCATCCCTCATCCATCCATCCCTCATCCATCCAACTTACCTACCACCCATCCAGTCATCCATTTATCCTCTGTCCACCCATCTATCATCCATCATCCAAATATCCATCCATCCACCCTCCAATCCATCACTCCATCCCTCATCCATCCATCCTGCCACCCACTCATCCATCAAAGTACACATGTGTATATCTGACTATCTGCATTGTTCTTGCATCTAGCGCTGACTACCGCCTGCAAGAACAGCGGACGGTGTTGTGTGTGTTCCACCATGATGGCCGAGTTCAGTGGATGCCCCAGGCTGTGTACCGCAGCTCTTGTCAGATCGACGTTACGACCTTTCCATTTGATGTTCAGTCGTGTATTTTGAAATTCGGATCCTGGACCTATGACGGTAACAAGCTTGAAGTTCATTTCAACGAAGATAAAGACTATATAGATCTTACAGAGTACGTGACCAGCAACGCCTGGACCATCATTGACGTCCCTGCGAAACGCAACGTCAAGTTCTACAGCTGCTGCCCTGAGCCCTACGTGGACCTGACCTTCACCTTGATCTTCCAGAGACGAGCCACCCTGTATAACTACATCCTGATTCTGCCGTGTGTCCTTCTCACCTCCATCACCCTCATCCTCTTCTGGATTCCCCCGGAATCACCCGCAAAGATGATGTTAGGTGTGTACAACAATTTTCTCTCCAATATTGGCGAAACGAATGGAATATAGTATGTATGGAGCAATTGCATTCCATAAACGTCAGTTAAATAACCAGTTTTCAGATTTAGCGACCATCATTCAGCTACAATCCTTCTCAATCCTACTCCTGTGTTCTCCAAGTCAAGCTTACCCACGCCTGAATAAACGCGTCTGTTGAGTGAGTGAGTATGGTTTTACGCCGCTCTTTGCAATATTCCAGCAATGAGCTTCACACGTTGTACACACGTGGGGAATTAAAACCGGGTCTTTGGCATGACGAGCGAACGCTTTTATCTCTAGGCTACCTCATCGCCCTAGTATCTGTTGACTATCTGAAGCTTTCTGTAGATTTTCCAGTGTTCCTTGAACTTATTTTCTACATGTACACCAATATATTTTTTGCAAATATTTGAATAGATGAGGAATTTCAAACAATGCAAATGCGACTTTTCGCTTAATATGTTATTTGGAACAACATTTCATTTCGTTAATGCGCAACTTTAGTGACAACTCGATATGTGAAGGCGTGCTCTTCTGCGGAATCAGATGTGCGGAATCAGAACCAACCTGGGGCAGTCTCCGTTATGTTTGGAAATCACAACACTTAAGATAATACATGCGGCGACATTAAGTTACATCTGCAGCAACTGTAGACATTAAAACGTAATCTCAGCAACTGCAGACCACCATATGTGGACCCAAGCTGCAGCAACGGTAGACGTTCAAGGCCAATCTGGAGTAATTGTAGACATTTAAAGGCAAATTTAGCAACTTTGGAATGAGTGAGTGAGTGAGTATGGTTTTACGCCGCTTTTAGCAATATTCCAGCAATATCACGGCGGGGGACACCAGAAATGGGCTTCACACATTGTACCAATGTCGGGAATCAAACCCGGGTTTTCGGCGTGACGAGCGAACGCTTTAACCACTAGGCTACCCGACCGACCCACTTTGGAATGAACAATGCACACCCAATCTGCAGCAACTTTAGACGTGTTAGGTCAAAACAATCTGCAGAAGGGGGCACGGATGGCAAAGTCGTCAAAGGCGCCACGATTCGCTGAGCAGAGTCCCATGGGAATGCCAGAAACCTATGATTGTGGGTTCGAATCCCGGTTCGCCCTGATTATGTTTCTAGGTTTGTCAGCACCATACCCGTGGGTTTCACCGAAGAGGTAAACGTCTGAGACCTGCATCACTTCGGGCTTTCCTTCCACATTAAGCTGACATGCCGTGATATATACCTGGAATACTGTTAAAAGCGGCGTTAAACCCAACTCACTCACTCACTCAATCTGCAGAAACTGTAGACGTTAGAGGTCAATCTGAAGAAACTGTAAACATTTGAGGTCAATCTGCAGAAACTGTACTTGTTAAAGGCCAATCTGCAGAAACTGTAGACGTTTACGTTCATTCTGCAGCCACTAGACATTTAAGCTTAATTTGCGGCATCTGTAGGCGTATATTTTGATAGTTTATTGTTTAACACCTCGCTTAGCAATATTAAAATATACATGATGGCCACCTGTAAATAATTGAAGGCTTGATCGTAGCACCACCAGTGGCTATTACGAGTTATGCCCCTTCTATGTCTCTCCTTTTGACCAATCACATTCCACCTCTTATATCACTTGTATTTCCTTCAAGACGATTTGATCGATAATCAAGATCTGTGTTGTAATAAAACGGGTCTTACCTCACACCTTGATGAAAAACATGAAAATATTTGCAAAATATCTGTCGACGCCCAGTTGGCGGTACACATGCTTTGCAAATCCTGAAGTCGACTGACGAACCGGATGTCTGGTTCATTACGCGATATTGATTGGACTGTGCATAGTCTCGTTAGTTCAGCCAAAATGTAAGCCTAGTTCGGCAAGAGGGGAAACTACACTTTTATAGTCAGTTAACGCCCTTGCCTCGTGAAGAAGCGCAGTCAGCGGCAACTCGTGACGTGAAGACCTAGTGTTTGACAAATGCTGACATTTTATGGCGATCTGGGGCAAGTTTGCGGCAAACATGAACTTTTAAAGCTCAATCCGAGTTTGAGTTCGACCCAGTTTGCAAAATACGGAAACTATTAATATTGCACAATTGAAATATAGTTTTGTGACTTGGCAATGGGAATATGCCTTTAAGGTTCTTCTCTATTTGTAAAGAGGCAGTCTCCAGGTCGACTCATTTAGAGCAGATTGTGAAGGTAAAGGGGGGTAATTGGATTAGCTAAATAGAGTAGTCTACTCCTGATAATAACATCTGCATCCAAAAGAAGTTGAGGTGTGATCCGGGCTTTGGTGAGGGAAGAACTAGTGATTAGGTTTGTTCTATATGAAAAAATGAACCACAGCGGAAGATGAAACACAATCACTTCAATCCTTTTGCTTGAGACGATGCAAGCCGGATCTAATCAATTTAGTATTGAGTATCCATACCAATTGTACAACAATAGCAATTTTCAGATTGTGTTTTTGTGAATGTCAGTCAGGTACGTTCGAGGTATTTTGGGCGATGTAATTTTAGCTAACCTGACTTAACGTCAAGTTCACTTTGACTTGGTGGTCCTGTCATGCGTCGTAAACATTTCCTTCTTTTTAATCGTTATGGTGTCACGCTATTGTTTTTGCAGTTGATCATGAGCCAGAAATTTACTGGCACTTCTGAATGTGCATTTTGTGAAAGTAAAACTGTCGCTACTATATGTCATTTTGCATGGTTATGGAGAACTCTCCCCTTCATAGCCCCTTGATTCTACTTACGGAAACAACATCATTTCTCTATTCCGAAATCATGAAAATATGTTGAGTCCTGAAACAGAATCAACTTGATCATTTGGGGTCGTTATTTCTAGTTCCGAAATCAAGATACTCATGATTTCGCCATTGCCATTATCACTGCATCAATGAAATCGAAACTCCACAAGCATGTTCCCACCAATGATACACCCCAATGTTTTCATTGGTTCGAATCCGATTTTCTGTATAACACTATAACAGCCGAGGTGCATACCTGGCTCTGAAAGGTCCTTATCATCCGTATATATGCAGAAAGATTTACATATCGACGGTGTCAACTTTACACTGTTGACTTCACACCCAGGTGACCTACAGTGCCTTGGCACTTTTTCTTAAGCAAGTCACGTAGTATATATTTGTTTTAATCTGTATGTGTTATTCTTCATTTTCAGGTTTAACTATCTTCATTGCCTTCTTCATTCTGCTGAAAATCTTGGAGAAGAACCTTCCACCCGGCACATCCAGCATGCCCTTGATAGGTGACGTATTGACACGAATTTCCAACGTGTCTGCGATGACCGGAGATGCAATTGAATAGATTTGATTTATTTTCAGTTACCTGTATTTTATACGTTGATTACAACTATAACATTAGGATGTTGCGATTGCAAATGTCTGTATATGAACACTAACCATAAGCACCACCAACTAAAACAGGACACCAGATGAGAGAGAAACCATCGTTGTCAAATGCGTAGGAGCACATATATTTCCGTTAGCTCCTCACAGCAGTGTCTCGTCGACATTAAGCGCGAAGCGAGTGTGTCCCGCGCTGGGATGGAAATTGGTATTTCAACCGATATTAGCAAACTCCCGATGTAGTTTGATGTGTTGAAGCCGATTCCTAATTAGCATTACAATAATCAGACGGATCTATATTTAGCTGGTTTCGCACAAAATATCATCGCACAGAGCACGGTAATTTTGTACTTCGTTATTAGCTTCAGATGATCAGCTTTAAATATCTTTCAACTTTGTTATTGATTTTTGTCATATTGTGAAAGGGCACTTGTATAAGAAAAAGTATGGAAGAACAGAAACGTGTCTTGTGATATGACAAATGGTACGTGGTAGAAAACAGCAGGAGTATAAGTGTAGAAGTACAGGATTTGGTAGTGTAGGAGTACAGGATATGGTAGTGTAGGAGTACAGGATTTGGTAGAGTAGGAGTACAGGATTTGGTAGTGTAGGAGTACAGGATATGGTAGTGTAGGAGTACAGGATTTGGTAGGGTAGGAGTACAATAATTGATAGTGTAGGAGTACAGGATATGGTAGTGTAGGATTACAGGATTTGGTAGTGTAGGAGTATAGGATTTGGAAGTGTAGGAGTACAGGATATGGTAGTGTAGGAGTACAGGATATGGTAGTGTAGGAATACAGGGTTTGGTAGTGTAGGAGTACAGGATATGGTAATGTAGGAGTACAGGATTTGGTAGTGTAGGAGTACAATAATTGATAGTGTAGGAGTACAGGATATGGTAGTGTAGGATTACAGGATGTGGTAGTGTAGGAGTACAGGATATGGTAGTGTAGGAGTACAGGATTTGGTAGGGTAGGAGTACAATAATTGATAGTGTAGAAGTACAGGATTTGGTAGTGTAGCAGTACAGGATTTGGTAGTGTAGCAGTACAGGATATGGTAGTGTAGGAGTACAGGATATGGTAGTGTAGGAGTACAGGATTTGGTAGTGTAGGAGTACAGGATATGGTAGTGTAGGAGTACAGGATTTGGTAGGGTAGGAGTACAATAATTGATAGTGTAGGAGTACAGGATATGGTAGTGTAGGATTACAGGATTTGGTAGTGTAGGAGTATAGGATTTGGAAGTGTAGGAGTACAGGATATGGTAGTGTAGGAGTACAGGATATGGTAGTGTAGGAGTACAGGGTTTGGTAGTGTAGGAGTACAGGATATGGTAGTGTAGGAGTACAGGATTTGGTAGTGTAGGAGTACAATAATTGATAGTGTAGGAGTACAGGATATGGTAGTGTAGGATTACAGGATGTGGTAGTGTAGGAGTACAGGATATGGTAGTGTAGGAGTACAGGATTTGGTAGGGTAGGAGTACAATAATTGATAGTGTAGGAGTACAGGATATGGTAGTGTAGGATTACAGGATTTGGTAGTGTAGGAGTATAGGATTTGGAAGTGTAGGAGTACAGGATATGGTAGTGTAGGAGTACAGGATATGATAGTGTAGGAGTACAGGATTTGGTAGTGTAGGAGTACAGGATATGGTAGTGTAGGAGTACAGGATTTGGTAGTGTAGGAGTACAATAATTGATAGTGTAGGAGTACAGGATATGGTAGTGTAGGATTACAGGATGTGGTAGTGTAGGGGTATAGGGTATTGTAGTGTAGGAGGACAATAATAGGTAGTGTAGGAGAACAGGATTTGGAAGTGTAGGAGTACAGGATTTGGTAGTGTAGGAGTACTGGATATGACAGTGTAGGAAGACAGGGTGTGGTAGTGTAGGAGTACAGGATGTGTTTGTTTAGGAGTACAGGATGTGTTTGTTGAGGAGGACAGGATGTGTTTGTGGAGGAGTACAGGATGTGGTAGTTAGGAATAAAGGGTCTGTTTGTGGAGGAGGACAGGGTGTGGTAGTCTAGGAGTACAGGATGTGGTAGTGTAGGAGTACAGGAATTGGTTGTGAAGGAGTATAGGGTGTGTTTGTTGAGGACAGGATGTGGTAGTGTAGGAGTACAGGATGTGGTTTTGAAGGAGTATAGGGTGTGTTTGTTGAGGAGGACAGGATGTAGTAGTGGAGGAGTACAGGATGTGGCTTTGTAGAGGAAGACAGGGTGTGGTAGTGTAGGAGTAAAGGATGTGGTTGTGTAGGAGTAAGGGATGTGGTAGTATCGGAGTACAGGATGTGCTTGTTGAGGAAGACAGGATGTGTTTGTGGAGGAGGACAGGGTGTGGTAGTGTAGGAGTACAGGATGTGTTTGTGTAGGAGTACAGGATGTGTTTGTTGAGGAGGACAGGATGTGTTTGTGGAGGAGTACAGGATGTGGTAGTTAGGAATAAAGGGTCTGTTTGTGGAGGAGGAAAGAGTGTGGTAGTGTAGGAGTACAGGATGTGGTAGTGTAGGAGTACAGGAATTGGTTGTGAAGGAGTATAGGGTGTGTTTGTTGAGGAGGACAGGATGTGGTAGTGTAGGAGTACAGGATGTGGTTTTGAAGGAGTATAGGGTGTGTTTGTTGAGGAGGACAGGATGTAGTAGTGTAGGAATAATGGATGTGTTTGTGAAGGAGGACAGGGTGTGGTAGTGGAGGAGTACAGGTTGTGGTTCTGAAGGAGTAAAGGGTGTGTTTGTGGAGGAGGACAGGGTGTGGTAGTGTAGGAGTACAGGATGTGGTAGTGTAGGAGGACAGGATGTGGCTTTGTAGAGGAGGACAGGGTGTGGTAGTGTAGGAGTAAAGGGTGTGGTAGTGTAGGAGTAAGGGATGTGGTAGTTTCGGAGTACAGGATGTGCTTGTTGAGGAAGACAGGATGTGTTTGTGGAGGAGGACAGGGTGCAGTAGTGAAGGAGTACAGGATGTGGTAGTGTAGGAGTAAAGGGTGTGGTAGTGTAGGAGTACAGGATGTGTTTGTTGAGGAGGACAGGATGAGTTTGTAGATGAGTACAGGATGTGGTAGTTAGGAATAAAGAGTATGTTTGTGGAGGAGGACAGGGTGTGGTAGTGTAAGAGTACAGGATGTGGTAGTGTAGTTGTACAGGGTGTGTTTGTGGAGGAGTACAGGATGTGTTTATGGAGGAGGAGAGGATGTGTTTGTGGAGGAGTAAAGGATGTGGTTGTGCAGGAGTACAGGATGTGTTTGTTGAGAGGACAAGATGTGTTTTTGGAGGAGTACAGGCTGTGGTAGTGTAGGAGTACAGGATGTGTTTATGGAGGAGGACAGGATGTGTTTGTTGAGGAGTACAGGATGTGGTAGTGTAGGAGTACAAGGTGTGTTTGTTGAGGAGGAGTAAAGGATGTGGTAGTGTAGGAGGACAGGGTGTTTTGTGGAGGAGGACAGGATGTAGTAGTGTAGGAGTACAGGATGTGTTTGTGGAGGAGTACAGGATGTGTTTGTTGAGAGGACAAGATTTGTTTTCGGAGGAGTACAGGGTGTGGTAGTGTAGGAGTACAGAATGTGGTAGTGTAGGAGTAAAGGGTGTGGTAGTGTAGGAGTACAGGATGTGGTAGTGTAGGAGTAGAGGATGTGTTTGTTGAGGAGGACAGGATGTTGTAGTGTAGGAGTAAAGGGTGTGGTAGTGTAGGAGAACAGGATGTGGTAGTGTAGGAGTACAGGGTGTGTTTGTGGAGGAGTACAGGATGTGGTAGTGTAGGAAGACAGGACGTGTTTAAGGAGGAGTACAGGATGTGTTTGTGGAGGAGGACAGGGTGTATTTGTGGAGGAGGACGGGATGTGGTAGTGTAGGAGTACAGGATGTGTTTATGGAGGAGGGCAGGATGTGTTTGTTGAGAAGTACAGGATGTGGTAGTGTAGGAGTACAAGGTGTGTTTGTTGAGGAGGAGTAAAGGATGTGGTAGTGTAGGAGGACAGGGTGTTTTTGTGGAGGAGGACAGGATGTAGTAGTGTAGGAGTACAGGATGTGTTTGTGGAGGAGTACAGGATGTGGTAGTGTAGGAGGACAGGGTGTGGTAGTGTAGGAGTACAGGATGTGGTAGTGTAGGAGTAAATGATGTGTTTGTTGAGAGGACAGGATGTGTTTTTGGAGGAGGACAGGGTGTGGTAGTGTAGGAGTACAGGATGTGGTAGTGTAGGAGTACACGGTGTGTTTGTAGAGGAGTACAGGATGTGTTTGTGGAGGAGTACAGGATGTGGTAGTGTAGGAGTACCGGGTGTGTTTGTGGAGGAGTACAGAGTGTGGTAGTGTAGGAGTACAGGATGTGGTAGTGTAGGAGTACAGGAAGTGGTTGTGAAGGACTATAGGGTGTAGTAGTGTAGTAGTACAGGGTGTGTTTGTGGAGGAGTACAAGATGTGGTAGTGGAGGAGTACAAGATGTGGTAGTGGAGGAGTACAGGATGTGGTAGTGTAGGAGTACAGGATGTGGTAGTGTAGGAGTACAGGAAGTGGTTGTGAAGGACTATAGGGTGTAGTAGTGTAGGAGTACAGGGTGTGTTTGTGGAGGAGTACAAGATGTGGTAGTGGAGGAGTACAAGATGTGGGAGTGTGGGAGTACAAGATGTTGTAGAGTAGTTGTACAGGGTGTATTTATGTAGGAGTACAAGATGTGGTAGTGTAGGAGTAAAGTGTGTGTTTGTGGAGGAGGACAGGGTGTGTTTGTGGAGGACTAAAGGATGTGGTAGTGTAGGAGTACAGGATTTGTTTGTTGAGAGGACAGGATGTGTTTTTGGAGAAGGACAGGGTGTGGTAGTGTAGGAGTACAGGATGTGGTAGTGTAGGAGTACAGGATGTGGTAGTGTAGGAGTAGAGGATGTGTTTGTGGAGGAGTACAGGATGTGTTTGTGGAGGAGGACAGGATGTGGTAGTGTATGAGTAAAGGGTGTGGTAGTGTAGGAGAATAGGATGTGGTAGTGTATGAGTAAAGGGTGTGATTGTGGAGGAGTACAGAGTGTGGTAGTGTAGAAGTACAGGATGTGGTAGTGTAGGAGTACAGGGTGTGTTTGTAGAGGAGTACAGGATGTGTTTATGGAGGAGGACATGATGTGTTTGTGGAGGAGGACAGGGTGTGGTAGTGGAAAAGTACAGGATGCGGTAGTGTAGGAGTAAAAAGTTTGTTTGTGGAGGAGGATTGGGTGTGGTAGTGTAGGAGTACAGGATGTGGTAGTGTAGGAGTACAGGACGTGGTAGTGTAATAGTACGGGATGTGCTAGTGGAGGAGTACAGGGTGTGTTTGTGGAGGAGTAGAAGATGTGGTAGTGGAGCAGTGAAGGCTGAACGCAGTTTGAAACGTTTCTAGCACTTTTTTCGCAAATAGTTTAAGTGGCGTGATGCTACCGGTAGAGTAGGGTTTGCTAAACATTATCATCACTGAACAGTGATCCATTCATATAATTTTCACCTCAATATTGCCCTTGCGCACAAAACAATCTTCATGACATATAATGGTGACTTATTATTCTCTCGCGTTGATGTTTCATACTTACATTTTAGGTGTCGCGTGCGTGGATGTCGGCATATCTATGGATTCATATTACTAATTTACGAAGATATATTAAATTCCAAATAGTCTCTCTAAATGGTATCTCTAAATGTCCAGGGATACTCGCCCTTTGCTATGAATATTTGGCTATTTCTGCTTTGGCTTGTAATGCACAATTTATTCAAGTTTATTATTCCGTTTTACAACGTCTCCAGTTTGTGGTATTCATAAACACACGCGTAACTGGTACAAACTGCTGCTGTTACAGGTACTTACTACTGCCTCAACATGATCATCATCACCCTATCATCATTCCTCAATGTGCTGGTGGTCAACTGGGCGGCATATGGTCAGAGAGCAAACATTCCTCCTCCTATGAAGGCGGTGAGTGGCTTTGAATCACTGTCACACTGTGAATTCACATTTTCTAAAATAGATCCTTAAACATATTACCCAGGGTAGAATCCTCGCGTGTAATAAATGTGCACGTGGTGAAATTGCAGCACATTGCGTCGTTGTTGAGCATTGTATGATATGTCGTCATTCATTGTGACGTCACAGATTGATTCATTACGTCATCTGAACATGAAGTCTTGTGGCTTGACATTTTATACATTTTTCCTCAATTTCATTCTTAAGGTGTGACGTATACGACAGTGATCCTAAGAGGGTACAAATGCATTATACCAAACACCTATCCGCCAGCACGCAACAGCATCACTATTTGATAAATAGGGCGATAAAGCTAAAACTAAGCAGACAAAATGACACCTCTTGCACTTGTATGGTTTAATATGATTAAACCTTGAAATTGAATATCAAAGCGATGCATTAACGTCGCAAATTGGACTTCAACATCGAAAAAACACTCGAAAATAGAAGTTCCATAATGGCGTGCGACGACCTCATCAGTGAGATCAGTCGGAGCCACATTATAGTGAACACGTTGTATTTTGTATCTACTTTGGTAATTAAACATTACATTTACTTACGAAAGCATTTTACTCAAGCTGTTGAGTGGGGGCAAGCCCCCCCCCTGTCATTTTAGCGAGGCGACAAAAATGGCGTCTGAAAAAAACATGGAAACCGTTACTTAGGAATGAGCTCGTGCAAATCCCTTTAACACCAAAATGGCTGAAGGTGTCTGGCATTATGCATTCTTGTCCCTAAGTGCTGTATTATAGGAGATGAACGCGCTGACTTATAGAACGCTGTGTGTTGTAGGTTCTGTTTGATGTATGCGCTAAGGTGCTGCACATGGAAGACCTTGTTCGACCATTCCAGAAGAAGGACAGAGGAGAGGAGGCAGCGGCAACAACCAGTAACCCTGGAGAGGAGGACTCCAAGTGGAGCCAAGATCCCATGGCTTCAACTGAAGTGCTTACGCATCTAAAATGCACCCATGCCACAGGTCCAATTGCTTCTATTGACGCCAAACTTGGAGAACTTCGAGAGTTTATTCGTGCTCACAAGCAACGTTTGGCGGACAAAGATCGCCGCGAAAGTATGGTGAAAGAATGGAAGGCGTCAGCTTTGATCCTCGACAGAATTATCTTTGTCGTTTACTTCCTTATAATAGTAACCTCCTTGGCTGTCATCTTGCCATCTATTGTCTATAGTGCTGATTACCAGAGCACAAGACTTAAAGAGGCATTTAATATACAGGAATAAGACGCTTATGATAAATCTGCGAGGCTCTTGTGGTATTGTCTTCAGGCGGTCACTTTCATACCCTTCATATGATGATATGATGGTTGCACAAACACAGGGCAGATATTAGCCGGTCTTCACAAACATTTAGAAAGAGAGACCTTCCAACTGTTGCTTATCAGGAAAGAACTGGTGTTTACGTTAACGCACATCTTTGTTGTTACTAGCCAAGGCGTTTGAATGCAGTATTGAGCCAAGATGGACACAAATAACTGAAGAATATGCTTGTCTTATTTAAATCAGCACTTATCTGTATGAATGCGTAGTGAGAATATTGGATATGTGCTGTGGGATATGTTGTGCGCGAGTGCTGGTTGTTTGGGACGAGACTGGGATTGATAAGGATGTTTTTTTGTGGCTGGGCAATGTTAATCGGATCGTGGTTGGGTAGGAAGAGACACACAGACTGAGATGGGTGTTTTGTGTGGTAGGGCAAAGTAAGTCGGATGTTAGATCGTATTATGGGGCCCCCAGGACAGGAATCCAACATGTGAATGTAAGTTGCGTGATAGGGTACATTCTTTCAGTGAATGTTTGTTTTGCAGTACAACGCAAAAAGGTCATGAATGATAGTTTAGAGGTAAGGACTTCCACATTGTGAAAGGTGGTTCAGTGGCTGCAGACATTCAAAGGTTGAATGCGGTAAGGGACTCGTAGAATGCGAACTTGGCTTTGCGAGACGGGGCGTGTTGATTGTGAATATTGATAGTGAAGTGGGTGGCATTCAGGACGTGGGCTATGGCTGTGTAGAACAGGCGTGAACGGGTTTTACATCAATGAAGATACAGAAATTGTTCAAATCGTTTTACAGAGAACGCTGTGCACTCTTCACAGTAAAACCGCCCAATTTCATGGGTCTGGTGCAGGAAAATCTCATATGACCAACTTGGGATAATATTATTAACTATGCATAGTGGAGAAACTGTACTTTTTGGCATGTTTATGTTTACTTAATTCTGGATACTTCTCTGTCTTGAATAGACCGTATTGCACAGAATGGTTTATGCAAATATGTTGTCAGTATTTAATTGTATGCGGCACGTAAGGCCGTTGTGTTACCCGTTATCGAGGTATGATTTGTCTGATTGTTTGCCTGGAAGTGGAAGACTGACGTCAGCGGTGCATGGTGTGTGTTTGTCTTGTACAGACTGATGCATTGTTACCCTTATTTGACGGGGAAAAATCAACGACATTTGTAGTTTTGATACTGGTCAAATCCTAATTTAGATTTAGAAGTATGACTTCAGGACAAAATGTAGTGTGTTTAATTTAAATATGTATAAATAGAACCCTTAAGCTTTTGAAGCGTGTTTACATGTTTTTTTTCTAGAACGGACATTGTGATGTTATTGTCATTGAAATATGTATGTACATATATGTAAATACAAACTATGTGTTTTCTTTATGGTTACTTGGTAAGCCATCATGTAAATGTATTTTCCACTTATTTCCACAAATCAAGGAAAGCTATGCCAATTGCAGAAGCTTCACCTACACATGATGTCACAGTTTCACATTGACCTTCACTATGATAATTCAAGATTGAGACTTCTTGTCAGTTGTCACTGATATAAACATGCAGCGTTATATATGTATTGGACATACTTAGAATCACGAGAAGACGGTATTTGTTGTTGCATAGATGATTTGTCGTGATGTCGGTGGGGAAGTAGTATCGCATAAAGGCTCAACGCTTACATGTGTACTCAGGGGTTGGTGGAGATAGCCAAGTGGTTCAGCGTTGTCTCATCAAGCCCAAGACAGGGTTTCATTTCCATACGGTAGTAAAGTCCATTCGTTGCCTCCCCGCCGTGATATCACTGAAATATTGATGAAAGCGGCATAAAACTTTCTTACTCACATGTGTGTGTACTCTGGTTTATTTCAAGACAAATCTGGTTGACATTTATATATTTGTTTTCCCTCAACGGTTGTGTTTCTACCCATTAGAAGATTATTTTGACTAACACATATGGTATGAACCCTTTGTACGTGGGAGTTTCTTTTTTGTACATTGTTAAACTATTGATTTGTGTTCTTCTGCCAGAGTATACTATATTATAGGGGTACTGTTTGCATTCCACTACCATTCAGCTATAGAACTCATTATAGTGCTCTTCCATGGCTTGCTTGCGTTTGTCTCTGACAGCTTTGTCAAACGAGAACAGCAACATATTAAAAAGTGATATGGTCAGCACGACTTAACCTTTCATACGCATTCGTTATGAGATGATAATGTGTATATTACACTATAGTTTTCATTCATAATCTTTTGTGTTTTTTATACCGCCTAAGGGGGTATGTTCCGCTCATCTTCAATGACCAGTACAGCGATGCCGGCGTGAAATCAACACCTTGAAATTTGGCACAGCTGTGTCTTGCATCATGTCTGTGAGATACTGACGTGATGGTCTGTTTCAGAATATTTAAGTTCTTGAGAGTTCCGTTAACTGTGGCTGGTGCATATGTGAGTGAGTTTGGTTAAGCGTTGCTTGAACAGTATTCGTTTGCGTATCATGGCGACGCAAGTCTTTGACGTTCTCTCTTTTTATGAAACCCACGAGCACGAGCTGACAAACAAATGCATGGGTGTGTTTGTTGTGTTGATATGTTGGTTTGTCAGCAGATGTATGTTATTTCTGTCGACCTGCTTTGTTGGTGAGAAAATGTTCTTCCACGCTCGCAATACTACAGCTCCATCAAGCTTCCTGTGAATAATACACCTGCCAACCGGTGGTCGAGATCATGAGAAAAGGACTTGCCACCAAAGCAAGATAACGCAATAGTGACCGAGTCTCATCACCCGATGCAATTATACTTCACATATTACAAACAGTGATGGGGTGTTTCAGACCCCCCACCCGTGTCTGTCTGTGTCCCTCTGGCGTGTTCTGTCTGCAGAAGGTGTTGATTTATGCAAGGCGTCGTGAGTGTCAGTTTAAACATGGTGTATGTACCTCTTGGATACGTACATGATCTTGTGTACAGCTAGTAATGGATGATGTTTAACGGCGGCCCAGTGATTGACATCAGGAGCATCGACCTACGCAATTGGGATACGATGACATGCTTCAACCAAGTCAATGAGCCTGCCCAGCAAATCTTGTTTGTCATCACTAACGACAAGCATGGGTGGCTGAAGACCAATTCTAGACAATTCTTCACGGGGACACCTAGTATGCACGTGTAGAGACACTACCTGCGAAACTGCATGACGTACTAGCGTCTACAGTGGACTAGTACGTCGCCAAGATCGTAGTGTGAAGATATTCACCTATGTAAAGTCAAAGATCATCATCCCAGGACGGCCGCGTCAAACCACAAGGCATTTAAAAATTGTACTTATTGTTACCCTGCCTGGCGGTCGGCATTCGTGGGCTAAAACAAGGACTGGTCAGCTCGGAGTCAGTATACTGTGTCTGAATTGTGTGTTCATGTTAAGCTGCAGCATTGAATCTCAGTGGGCTAGCACCATCAGCATTTGTCCGAAATAGTACAAGCAGCCAAATACACCACACACACACACACACACACACACACACACACACACACACACACACCTATATGAGTGCAATAATGTTGAACTCGACGTTAAACCCCATTTCACCTCACCTCACCTCAATGTAACAGTGGTCACTGACATTGCAGTTAAGTTGTAGATATGTTGAATTTGTTCTTACACGTCAAACACAACGCTGTTGCAATGCTATGTAAATAAGAGTTCCGAAAGCTGTACATTCGACAATGAAAATACACCAACATCATTACGTTTGCAATCTATCAATACAATCTAGACCCAACATTTATCATTTGTAATATCTAATCCACGTTACGTTAATGACATTCTGCCTGCCATGTATGCTGTCAAATCACAATTGAAAATGTGTAAATATGTTTTTAGTACAGCTGATAAGAAAGCGTTAATGGTCGGAATAGAACTGATATAAAACTGAACCAGGAATAGACATGTGACAGATAAGAGTTAAACGGAAAACGTTGAGTTTCTTCAATGCCTGTGTGGGAATATCGTGGAATCTTCAAAGGATATTGATCTCTTAGAACGGATTTGCACAGTCACGCCACTGAAACTTACATACGTCCATGCTGCCGCTGCATATTTATCGTCGGTAAGAACATTTCTGATTTCAGTTCAGAGACAGGGGTTATCACAAATCACGTTATCTACATGTAAGTGTGTGAATCATATACTTGCTTAGTAGTAGCTCATGATAAGACGATTCATTATAAAATTTCAAATAGACAATTTTAATATGTTCATGGTTACCCGCGCAATTACAATAACTAATCCTAACCGTTGCTTCGATATTTTGGAACTGACTGTTGAGATAACGACCAGGGAGCTCAACTAATGATATATATTTAACATTGAGTGACCTAAGAAGCAAAAGGCCTGAAGGTTTTTGATAGATTTAAACCTCTAATTCAGAGACAGATGTCTATATATGTACCTACATATCCTCCAACCCACTCACCTATTCACCCACCCACTGATCCATCCCTTCGTTCATGTGTCCATCTAGCTATTATGCCTCAACAAAGTTATAATCTATAAACCGACACTGTCAGTTTTGAATTACCTCCCTTTGACTCATAAGTGACACACCGCTAGAAAAAAGCGGTCTTCATAAAGCTCAAACACAACCAAGTATTCATCACCCATAGTTCTTGTCTGTGAACGCTCCGCAGTTTACTACTCTACAAGAGGATACAGATAATTTGATTAGTATGCAGCCGTTGAAACCTGAGGCTATTATATTCGCACAATCGACGCAGCCTTCATGTAACATTTAATCAATGTTGAACACGTCATCGCAGAGATCCATTATCTACTTTGCCATTCCAGAGCAAGTGACGGGTGTTCCCAGGCTGCATGACACAGATTAGCGCTACAATTCACTGCCAGGGTGTTCCGCGGCTGTGTTTTCAATGATCAGCGCTATGATTCACTGCCAGGGTGTTCCGTGGCTGTGTTAGAATGATCAGGGCTATGATTCACTCCCAGGGTGTTCCGTGGCTGTGTTACAATGATCAGCGCTATGATTCACTGCCAGGGTGTTCCGTGGCTGTGTTAGAATGATCAGGGCTATGATTCACTCCCAGGGTGTTCCGTGGCTGTGTTACAATGATCAGGGCTCCGATTCACTGCCAGGGTGTTCCGTGGCTGTGTGGCAGTGATCAGAGCTACGATTCACTGCCAGGGTGTTCCGTGGCTGTGTTACAATGATCAGGGCTATGATTCACTGTAAGGGTGTTCCGTGGCTGTGTTACAATGATCAGCGCTACCATTCACTGCCAGGGTGTTCCGCGGCTGTGTGGCAGTGATCAGCGCTATGATTCACTGCCAGGGTGTTCCGCGGCTGTGTTACAATGATCAGCGCTATGATTCACTGCCAGGGTGTTCCGTGGCTGTGTTACAATGATCAGCGCTATGATTCACTGCCAGGGTGTTCCGTGGCTGTGTTACAATGATCAGCGCTATGATTCACTGCCAGGGTGTTCCGTGGCTGTGTTTCAATGATCAGGGCTTTGATTCACTGCCAGGGTGTTCCGCGGCTGTGTTAGAATGATCAGGGCTATGATTCACTGCCAGGGTGTTCCGCGGCTGTGTTAGAATGATCAGCGCTATGATTCACTGCCAGGGTGTTCCGCGGCTGTGTTAGAATGATCATCGCTACCATTCACTGCCAGGGTGTTCCGCGGCTGTGTGGCAGTGATCAGCGCTATGATTCACTGCCAGGGTGTTCCGCGGCTGTGTTACAATGATCAGCGCTATGATTCACTGCCAGGGTGTTCCGTGGCTGTGTTACAATGATCAGCGCTATGATTCACTGCCAGGGTGTTCCGTGGCTGTGTTACAATGATCAGCGCTATGATTCACTGCCAGGGTGTTCCGTGGCTGTGTTACAATGATCAGGGCTACCATTCACTGCCAGGGTGTTCCGTGGCTGTGTTTCAATGATCAGGGCTTTGATTCACTGCCAGGGTGTTCCGCGGCTGTGTTAGAATGATCAGCGCTATGATTCACTGCCAGGGTGTTCCGTGGCTGTGTTACAATGATCAGGGCTATGATTCACTGCCAGGGTGTTCCGTGGCTGTGTTTCAATGATCAGGGCTATGATTCACTGTAAGGGTCTTCCGTGGCTGTGTTACAATGCTCCGCGCAATGTTTCACTGCCAGGGTGTTCCGCGGCTGTGTTACAATGATCAGCGCTATGATTCACTGCCAGGGTGTTCCGTGGCTGTGTTACAATGGTCAGGGCTATGATTCACTGTAAGGGTGTTCCGCGGCTGTGTTACAATGATCAGGGCTATGATTAACTGTAAGGGTGTTCCGCGGAGATCATGTAAATAAAGCGACAAAACCCTTTCCATATCTCTTAGATAGAATAGAAATCTCTTGAGTCGATTGTAAAATTCCGATTATATCATGAGCATAATTATGAATCAATATCAGATAGTGATGATACCAGGTGTTTGCGAAAAGGTGAGCGTATGGCACCGGTGGCACCCGTCACAAACACATGCAAAGGCAAGTCAATTGTTCACCTAAAAAAACATGGGAACATATGGCACTAGTCAAAATTTGATGCGTCAAATTTGGAAATGTTCTCCACGTCTACCATAAAACTTTTTTTGGAAAGCTTTACTGAGGCCTTGAATGTTGTAACCTTGATCTGTGGTATCTGTGCCTTGAAACTACATTACCAACATTGATACCTTACACAGGGATGTCTGCAACTAACATCACAAAGATAACAGTAGACAGTGGTCATGTATCTGTAGTCTCATGTAAACTTGTTGCTAAGTGATATCGGTATATGAAGCCTTGTCAGGACAGCATAATGCAGCGTTATCTGCAGCCTCGTCGGGATAACATAATATAGCGTTTTCTGCAGCCTCGTCGGGATAACAGAATATAGCGTTATCTGCAGAACAAATACACTGAGCAATGTAGGGAATTTATTAGTCGGCCTCCGTTAATCAGAAACCCCTCTTACATGGTGAGTACCACTGGGAACGTTTACATAGGGAAATAAAAACGACAAAATTAAACCCTTACCATATTTATAAGAAACCTCCGACCCCCTCCGTGGCCTTGGGGTAGAGCGCCGCCCGCAGAGCGGAAGGTTCAGTGTTCGATCCCCGGCCGCGTCATACCAAAAGACGTAAAAAGATGGTAGTTGTTGTTACCCTGACTGGCGCTCGGCATAAAAGGGGCTAAAACAAGGACTGGTTGGTGGTATACAGTGTCTGAGTGGGGTATTGATGTTAAACTGCAGCATGGTAGCTCAGTGGGCTAGCACTATACATTTGGCATTATTTCGGACCAGTACAAGCAGCCACACACACCCAAACACACACACACACACACACACACACACACACACACACACACACACACACACACACACACACACACACACACACTCCAGTGCATGCACGTCGCTTAATAGTGCAATAATCTTGTACGCGACGTAAAAACGATTTTCACCTACCCTCACCTCACACAACGTATCTCCGCCAAAACCAGTGGATTGCACGATTCCGACTACATCACAAACACGAGTTCATGAATCCCTGTCAAATACTCCTTATCCCAAGTGTTCCCGAAAAGATGAGCGTATCCTGTCCCACCGTCACAAACACACGTAAAGGTAAGTCAATTGTTCACCTGAAAAACAAAACAAAACACGGGAACACATGGTACAAATAAAAGTTCCATATTCCGGACATTCGTTAATCCGGACGTTTTAACGGAAAACGCTATCGCCCTGATTAACAGGGTTCTTCTCTGCAGGTATTACTGCACGGTTTCAGCTGTGCACAGAGCCTCGTAAGACGTGTGCAAATGTACCAGCTATATACAATACAGCGCATACATTCCGTTCTGCTAAATACTCACGGTGTATGATGAGCATAACAGATTGTTCAAGTGTAAATAAAGACAATTTTTTTGCGAAGCTCTTTTTAGATTCATGCGTACATACAGTTCACTGATCGCCCACAGCGGAACATGGTATTGTGAATCTGTATTGGTTTGTCATCTTGCCATCATGATTTTTATGCATTGCTCAAGGATATCGGCAATACCCACAGGAGAAGGGTCTGTCATGTTTGTATGCTTTTTACAAAGATACTAATATTGCCGAGCGAAGACGACCTGTCATCAAACTTTCATACTAATTAAACACTCCAGAAATGTCAACATTTTCAAGGAGAGGTGATATTCTGATATGTTTCCATCCTACTGTGTTATGCTTCACAATGAAATAGCAACACCATCATACATATTTCTTTACAAGGTCGAAGAAACGTTTTTTGCTTCGAATTTCTTGGGGGCACGGGTGACACTGTCTGTTAAGGCGCTGCAATTCGTTGTGCATATTTGCGTCCTTTTGGGCACAACAGAAACTGATAAATCTGAGTTTGAATCCCAGTTCGCCCCGATTGTGTTCCTGGGTTTGTTATCACCAAACCCAAACTGTGGGTTCCACCAGACCTGCATTACTTAGGGCTTTCTTTCCAGAGTATGCTGACACGCCGTGATATAACTAAAATAATGTTCAAAGCGGCGTTAAACCTAACTAGCTCACTCTCATTCGAATTTCTGAGTGTGTGAAGAACTGATAGGGGTACGTGAGTTGTATATTCATACATAGAGACATCAACTATGTTCCAATAAAGTTTACACTTTTATGAAGAAAAATAAAAAAAATGTGAAATCAATAATAATTGTTGAATACAAATCACAAACAATTTTTTTAGATAACTTTAAATCGAATTTGTGATATCAAACAATCAGTTATCACTAAATGATTTTTCGAAATGCTTTGTTTATATTTAAACATCTAATTTGTGATATCAATTTTGTAAACATAAAGTCTAATTTACCAAAGTAAATAGATCACTGTCAACAATAGTGTCTGTTTCTTCCATCACGAATTAATGTAGGGACATATTTCTTATGTGTGAATTATTGATAGTAGCTTTAAAGACCTTGTGCCATTTAACAAACTAAATATGACATTCGTAAATTCTCCGATTTTCCGCGCAGTCACGGAATAAGTAGCAATTATTGTCAAAAGGCAATTGATGATATCACAAATTCGATTTATTGGGATTTATAATCATTTAAAGATATCCCAAAATGAATTATTCATATCCCCATTTCGATTATATCACAAAATGAATTATTGATATCACAAATTCGATTATAAGATTTCACAAAATTGAATTTGTGATATAAACAATTCTTAAGATTTTTTATATCACACATTCAAATTTTTAAATAATATTTATAACAAACTTCACTGTTCAATATCATTATTGTATTGATAGGTGTATCTAAACATCGTCATATTCCAATTTATCAATTTATGAAGTCATGATTTAATTTCTGATACATTTACTTTGATATCAATGAATGAATTATTGCTATTACAAAATAGGGAGTGGGTAGTAAAATGGCTATTCATGTACCCGTTTGAAGTTGTGACTGTTGCGTGTAATACAGTTTCTTATTCCTACCCATGTTCAACTATCAGTTTTATCCTCTCTAAAACTCGTATGTGTGCTTTAAACACCCTAAGGTGGCAGATCCTTAGCACAATTACTGTACATTAACAGTAAACGACATGTTTGGGGTGTGATTAAACTGCAATGGACAAAGCAGGGTCCAGGGTTTGAATGTATTATGAGACAAACTTCACACTTGCAGCTGCCAACTATTTACTGTTATCACGGCTAAGTAATGGCAACACATGGGGTTGTAAATATCTGACAGGTCGGTTATTTTGCACTTTTCAGCGTGAGAATAATGAGAACCCCCCGGATCCCGCAAAGCTAATCACCATCACCATCCTTTAACTTTCTAGCAGTATACATTTCACTAAAAAACGTCAGACTGCGTTATGTGAAAGTGTTATGATCGAAACAAGGTCATAAATGACAAAAACGTTAACAATGAAAAAGGAAAGAAATACGTGACATATTTTTTAATTCCTCTACATGCTTGCAATGCCAGACATCACGCACACAACACTGTGATGCGCAGCAATACGTTACTCTGCATGGTACGTCGTGGTGAATAACATTGTTCCCACGGAAATGAGCTGGGTATACATATCCTTGGCTTGCAAAAGATAAACATGAAATATGTCTTCAAGAAATGCAACCCAATTAGTCGACAAACCCACTTAGTTCAGGACATTTGGTTCAACAGCCACCATGTGAAGTAAACAAGTAAACAAGCTCCATCAACTAAAGACAAATTTGAGTTAACACTTTCATACCTTGGAGACAACACTGACATGTAAGAAGAAGGTTTTCAAAGGTTTTTGGTGCCCTTATGGCTTCTGAGAAGAAAAAGAAAGAGACTTCAACAACGCTTCCATATATTGTCAGTAGACGACATATGCCATACAACAATGCGTTCATTGCATGTCTTTTTAGAGCAGATAAATTATCATATATGGTATCTTAAAACAATTAGCCTAAACTAATACTAATATATCTGTGACATCAAACAATCTCAGAGGCCAGTATGATTGTTACACTTCGATTAACACAATCCATATAACATGCATTAATTTGATATCTGAGGAACATTAATAATAATATTGTACAATATATTCAGGGATGCATTAAGGACACGGAGAACGTTCTGACCACACTTGGAATGATTGCGCGTATCTGGTATTTGTGCCCGCGAATCCATATCATATTTGAATCACTAGTTTCACTAGCACACGTGGCTAGCATACCATACAAAACAATTCAGCGGAACCTTACAAACATTCTTCTTCGATATCAAATTATATCCCAAACTTCTATAAACCATAACAAAATATGTTTCTAAAAGTCATCCGTCATTTTGCACCGACCCTAAGCGGCGGCATCTGCGTTACCCGAACGACAGTGATCTCATGCAATGTCACTACTCCATTAATCCGGGTTAGAATAGGTCTTCGGCAACCCATGAACCCATGTCATCGTGTCCTCATTTCGTGGATCGATACACATCATGTCAATCACAGGACTGTCTGGTTCAGACTAGATTATTTACAGACCCCCGTCATAGAACCGGAATATTGCTGAGTGCAGCGTAAAACAACAAATAAAAGTCCATTACTTCCCTCACTATTATGAAGATAACGGAATACGCCATGTAGACCTGAATGACCTTACTTCAGCCACAGGGCATGACTAGACACTGGCCAACACCTGACTTGCCCATGATTATAACATAGCCGTACACTGTAATTACACTGGTATACCCAAATCATTCACCGTGAAGTCATTAAAGTTTCAGGCTTTGATCTAAGATATTCACGATAAAAAGGAAGAAAGAAACGCTTCCACCCACATGGGATCTCGAATCAAACACTGTGTTTCAGTGCTCGCCGGCGCTGCAGGGGTCTCTGTTTTATAATGCATACGAGAAAGAATGAAAAGTTTACCCTTGTTTATTTGTCTGTTGTTAACGCCACACCATTCTAGCTACATGGCGGCGGCCTGTAAACAATTTTGGCAAGAAAAGCCAGTGATTGATACAATGATACGATGACATTCTGTCAACCAAGCCTTTTACGACAATCCCAAGTTAAGTGGGACGTATTCTACACCTGTATACCGACGGTATAACCTGACCAAATTGTATTGAATACCGCTTAAAGCAAGTCAGCAACATTACAACATTGTTGCCCAGTAAAAATCCAACTTTGCTGCTCAAGTAGCTCATAGTTAAACGCTGTAAAATATGAATTTCAAGCATCACTGTTATAACTGATTCGTATTCTGCATGAATTGTATACAAGGTCAGTTTAATCTTCACACGCATCCTCAAACCTCACTTCTTCATCATTGCGTCGTCCATTCTGAATCCCAGTCGATGGTAGTTGTTGACATTACGTCTCCGATGCAGACAGTCTGGGGACCCACATGATCGAAATGGGGTGAAATTGTATATCTTATCACATTGAACACAATCGATAAGATTGTCATATAAGTAGGATTCGCTTGTAAAAATAATGTACATTGTCTCTCGGAACATGGTGTGTCTTGAATTTATCGTTTAACTTAAAGTAGGTCTCTCTGGAACAGAACGTAGAGGGAACCGACGTTCCTCTTTCTCATTGATCGTGAATTGGTCTCGTGAGATTTCGTGTGACTTTACACGCGGGTCGGTAGTCTCGTATCATCTTATGACACAGTCAGAATAAGGGCAGATAACTCTAGCATGTTCACATGCATTTTTACGGAATGCCCTATAATTTCGGATCTGTATTGATATATTATTTCAAGTTCCCAAATGTCCTGATTATTTAGCCGTGATCGCCTCGTAAGCCAACACTTTAAACTACATTCTTAAAGGAAATAAATGAATCTTGTTATATTGTATCAAAAGTGTGTCGTCTCCTCATAAATAGTCATAATCTCAGATCAAATGGTCATATTAATGTGCTCATTTATAGCATTTCCTAGGTTATCTAGTAGAGTTGGGAGCTTCTCCTTTTTGTGGTCACATTATATCGATTACCTTCGTCGACAACATATTAGGTATAAATGATTGCCTAAAACAAGGAATGTCCCTCTGAGTGAGTTCCTTGCTTCAATCATGGTGTTGAGAAAGGACGCCTCCACACTCGATTACAGGATAACAGGGATGACGTATGTGTTATATCATTTAACATTCCCTTGGTGTCAAGCAATATACCAAAGCGTAATAAGTTACTTTCACGGAAGGAGAGGAACTTCAAAGCACGTTACTTTAATGATAATATCAATAAATGTCAACATCTTGATTGTTTGCCAATCAGTCGTATGAAATCACGCGAATTATCAAAGGTTCAAAACATTTTATGGTAAACACTCAAACCGTGTTTCTGGAGCTCCATGTTTGTTGAAAATGTGTCTTACGCAACAGCCTGCTTTAGCCTTTGTAAAGAATCTCATTTGCTTACTGAGGCGGAATTTGACTGTCTAAAGGATTTTTCAGTCTCCAACGGTTCATCACATTGATGCATTTGTTATTTCCATCGTTCGCATTCATCACGACAACTGTACAGGGTCAGTTTATCTTTCGGTTCTCTTATAATGGGCGTCCGACGTGTTTCCAAGAATTTCAACCCTTTTTCCACATATCGGTCTGGGTTTAGAACTACTTTTTATCACCCACGACCCAAAGGTATTGCCATCAATCAGTTTTAGGGACACGCCGTGCGTTGAGCATTTTAACCGCGTCCTGAACCATACGAAGTATTTCTTTCCCATCGAAGACAGGCATTTTGCTTGGTTAATAAATAGCTGAAGGATGTTCACCATAAGCTCACACTGGCGAGTTGAGACTGTGTCATCTATTCGATTTGTGTGTTGACATGTGACACACATATTATGGTTAAAATCATTACGTTAACAGCCCCCATGTAAAGAATTAAACTTTAGTATTTTTCAAATGAGGGTAATGTTCCATTGTTCCAAAAGCTGTAATTCACTTTGATGTGGACTTTCTTTCTTGACCTGTAGTTATTTTCAAAGAGTTGAACCTTTTACCATATTTCTTGTAAAATATAAATACAGACAGTATACAGATTATCAGAGATTAAAACAATACAATGATGCCAAACGCAATATTTGTAAGTTGCGTTTAGAAGCTGCAGTGCGTGAACATCATTTAACTGAAATTTTGGAATGAGCTGTATCTCCACACTTGGAACCAATAGAATGGATGTATATTGCACGTTCTTCTCAAGCCTAGCTGCAAGCTATTCTTGCCGTTGAGAGTCCCATCCCAAGATGCTACGAGGATTACTCTCCTTAAAACACCGTCATACAACGACCGGAGGTCTTGTTGATAGAACAAACGCTGGAGAGGCGGCAACGCCAGCTGCAGCGATGAAGATAATGGCTTATATCTCAATATAAAGTCTTGTTTATAGAGAAGGTAGCCCATCAAAAGACGGGCGTAGAGAGCAGACAACATAAATCTCAATTAAGAATGTTTACGAGCAGAACCTACCTATGTAGGAAGTGTGTAACTCCTGGAAGGTCTCACTCTGGTGTAAAGATATCTCAAAGAAAGAATGTTCTCCCATATTATGTTCAATAATATTATCTTCAAATAAACTAGTTGACATTTATGACATAAAACACCTTTTTGATACTTTAGCTGTACGCTATGAACATATTTACAATGGGTTTAAGGAAATCGATCGTGATGGTACACTTCAGACAAACAGAGATTGGGGGAGACATTTCCACCATCATCAGAACAAAGTTGTATAAAGAATTTATGATAAAATACATATAATAACAAGTACATATTTATTCGGAAATAACATAATTGGCTATGTGTGCATACGCAAGTTATCTAAACAGAATGATTGAAAATACACCTGTATATGTAGATTAGGTATGGCTTTCAGTTGTAGATATATGTGCAACTGACTGAGACATTGTTGATGTATCTGTGTGTGTGTGGAGAGAGAGAGAGAGAGAGAGAGAGAGAGAGAGAGAGAGAGAGAGAGAGAGAGAGAGAGAGAGAGAGAGAGAGAGAGAGAGACTTAATAGGGGCGAGCCGGGATTCGAACCTACAATCTGCGCCTTACTCAACTCGCTCCTCGTGCTCCTCCAACAGTATGTTAGGGATGCGATGTGAATATAACGTCCCTTTGGACAGTATTTCAGTATATATATTCTGTCTGTGAAATGTGACGCAAACTGTAGATGTTTTCCACTTTGCTGAAATTCGCGAGCACATGCACGGTGTTAACAAGCCGACCATCCCTTTCAGCATGAGACTCAAACCCGAATCAGCGGATCCAACGGATCCATTAAGGCACCAGTGCATCAAGGCATGAGATTGTCATGACGCTGAAGAACGCCCCACTTGGATGTAAATAAGAAGCTTTCACTAAAACGATCAATGTTGCTGTGTTGCCGAACGAATATGTAACCATGTGATTATCGAAATCAAAACCATCAACAATTCCTTTTGCAACCGTATTTACTCTAACGTCTCTACGATATTTGGTTTGCATTATTTACTCTGACATCATCTATGATGTTTGGAAGTACACCACACGGAAGTGTATACAAAGAAATAATGACAGTTGTATCTACCTTAGTGATCAGATCCCAGCTTCAGTTAATGGAGTTGATGAACACAGACCCAGAACAGATAATGCAGAAAGCAAATTCCAGCTTGAATCGCACGATCTACCCAGCAAGTGGAGTTTACATTAGAACATTACTCAACATACTCTACAGGGTTGAAATTGTATTTTCGGTTGGAAGGTCCTTATCTAATCCTCGTACACATCGTGCCAAATTTTGGGTTATTTTTGCGAGTACAAATCTGTTTCTTCTTATAATTATTTCGCAGCCATGAAACCTTCTTGTCCATGCTCGTTCAACGAACACATGAAAAGATACACTAACATAGCATATGTACACAACGCATTGCGCCAGCACAAAATGATGCGATATTGTCTATCATTGAATCGTGCTTTCAAGATTCAGAATTTACCCATACATAACTCACTGGAAACGAACTTTGAAGACATATTAATTGTTTTTTATCAAACTGTCTAAAAATAGTTTAGTGGGCTTGTGGCTCAAACATCTACGTGATTATGTCTACTTTTCTGAAGAGAAGAACCCTGTGTGAAAGGACGTATACTACAGTTGCTAACCAAACTATCTATATAACTATTTCCTCACGGCAATAAACTGCTCTATGATGTCCACATGCAACCATCTTAGTCTTGACACTGTGGTGGTTGAAGGGATTTCGTTCTCTGTGGTAGTCATCATCGACTGGAACCTTTATATTAACACTTTCATTAACGTGATAATCACATAGACAGGATGAGCATAAGTGTTACTTCAGACATAGATGAAGATAACATGAAGATTAATTGAGCTTTGAGCTTTACATCTGGACACTTCTTTCCATTTGCTAACACATCACATGCACATAATCTTTATCATTATCATCATCGTCATCATAATCATCTTCATCATCATATTACTTATCATCGTTATCATCATCATGATCGGGCGTTGGGTAGCTCGTCACGTCGACAACTCGGCCTCGATTCCCGAACGAGTACAATTTTTGAAGCCCGTTTCTGGTGTCCTCCGTCCTCATATTGCTGGAATATAGCTACTCATCATCATCATCTCTATCGCGACTACATTCAGTATTGTACGAGCGCTTCCAGCGATAGCGGCGTATGCACTCATAGAATGATCACCGTTCATGGACTTCAACAACAAAAATTAACACTAAACGTAAGAATTGACCCTAAACAGCCTGTTATAAGATAACACTGGTGTTTGATTGTGCTGTACATCTTGATATCTAGAGCATCTCACCCTCAACACGTGTTGATAAAAGTGGAAAATTTCCGAGGCTTGCCGAGGGGTGTCTCCACTTTTATCAATGAGTGTTGATATATTTGATATCAAAAGACACGAGGGGGAGAATTTATTAAACCATCAAACATCCTCCTTCCAACTTTTTCAGTTTGCAGACAGTAATACGCAGTGTCCAAAGTGTAAAAAGTGCTGCTAACAGCTTCAGCTGTTGGCAGAGCCATTAGTGATATCATCTGATTGTGACGTCATGGTGACCAATGGTGTCCCAATGCTCTGCAAAGCATTGATTTCATTGCAGCGATATCTACATGTAGATATCGCTTGGTCTTACCCAAGCGATATCTCCTGTGGGAGCCAGTTTTGAATGATAAATTTAAATATGATATTAAATGTCACACAGTGGTGTGAACATAGGTGAGTTGCCAGCACACATTTCCACACTGAACGGCATTCTGAAGACGTCCAGCAGGACCACGTGTTTGTCATTTGTTTGTAGGCGTAGATCTGATGGCGTAGATCTGTCTCATCAGGGGCCTATTGATGTTGGCTACTTTTGGAGGAAAAGACACAACTGCAAGAGACACACATCGATTAAGACGTATATCTAATTTGATCTCTTTGACAGCTCCTAACATCATTATCATCACGTGTTTCTGATCACAGACCAGTTATTCAATATACACCCATCTTAGTGTTTGTATCCAGGGAAAAACCCTGCTTAATGGTCTCTACCCGACATTTATCAATAAGAGGTTTAACTGTGATGTTGACTTCTTGGTCCTGCGCTGCCTGGCTATCTACACGTGTGCATCCTTAGCTTCACACCACGTCAGTTCTCAAAGAAGAACAATAGGCAGTGTGGGGGTAATCATAGCACCTTGGGGATATTTTCATGTGCGTAATATCGCAAAAAGACATGCTAGACTGGAATACAAGATTGCCCCAATTGCGACACAAGTCTGTCAGCACTGTAGACATTCGTCGGTATCAACAAACACAGTTCAGGTTTTTTCTCACATAAATTAAAGCGACAAGAACCTTTCAATATTCATACGAAATCTCTCGTCGATTAACGATTCTGACTATTTCATGAGTATGAGTTAATGAATCACTATCAAACTAATAACGATGATACAAAGAGGGCATCATGTTTGTCCCTGATGGGTGAAATTATGAAACACGTCCTCCACATTTCTACTATAAACGTTTTGAAGGCTTTACTGGGGCCTTGAATGTTGTAACCTTGATCAAACAACTAAGCAAGAGTCGTATGACGCTCATGGAGAAATCTCCGCAAAAAGAACAGGCTCGACTTGAATATTGCTCGACATAAAGCTGCCTCTTAAATAAAGCTGTAGTGACTCCTCTTGTCATACAGTCTCGTGGAGAGTGTTTTGTCACTCTGAAAGTTAATGACTGGATTTAAATATGAAACTGATGAGGCGGTTTCACTAGTCTCCTTTATTTCTAGTTCAGGTGGGTAAATCAGGGGAAGGCGACTGACTATTTGATGGCTATTGAACGATGTCAGATCGTCGATATACATGAAGCTTAAGTTAAACTTCTTGCCGAAATTACCTTGTTTTGACTTTGCCAATCCGAGTAAAAATTCCGATTCATATGCACAAAGAAATAAATTACCAGAAGGGAAGTACAATTGGAACCATGGTAGTGCCTACTTCGGTTGACATCGGGATTTGACTGACGCAGTACCCAAAGCGACCATAAACTAAATAAAAAACCTTTCTATACTCACTTACTCGCTCATACGATCTAACGCTCGTCTATGACCAACCCTTTCTTTATCATCTTTGTTTATAAAGAATACATCATATACATTTAGTGCTCCGTTAGGAATCACACGGTGTATTTTAAAACGGAAATGACAATTTTAATACAAATACCGACATATACAAACCACCATGACCATTTTGACCAGGCGCGTAGCCGACTTATGATAGATGTTGATGTGAATGCTTTGATAAGCACTTCACAATTGCCTTAGTACGATATGAGGTTGGGGCATGCAATAGTAGGATATTATTTTTTTCATTCCTTCAGTTAGTTATTTTAAAGATAAACCACATCAGTGTAAATTGCAAATCTTCCGCTGTGCTACTGCACCTCTCTCTGTGGCGTGTCACGTTTCAGCGACGTGAATTTCGGTCTGCACGTACCCTACAGCCGCTCCGACGAGAAGCTGATAACGAAAGCAGCGTCCTCAGCCTCGTTAAAACTGTGGGGCAGGCACGTATATAGGCCTTGGTATGTTGGATGTAAATTCAGAAGTTTGACATGCAATTCACGAATTTGATTGCTTTTGGGCGCAAATGTATCAGCAATTTATAACTTTATTTTCATTTTTTCACGAAGAAACAAATTGGATTCGTTTACGTACCTGTGTTATAGTCAACTTCGCGGCTATAAACTGCATGGCGTCTTCGTGGCCACCCCGTACTTGCGGCCGCCATGAGCGAGGTCGCACTCGACACAAACAGCATCTGATTGGTTGTGTGCATTGAAAGACAATGTTCTAAATAACTCAAACATGTAGTAATGGGTCCGACGGACCAGCAGCTTTCCAAAAATACCAATCTCGTAGCTAAGATCTCCCAACAATGAGAGGCCTTGCATACACATACTCTCGCTGTGTGGGTAAAAGAGGAAGATTTTGGTAACGCATGACCTGACACGAAAATGTCGAAACCAGTATTTTACAAAGACTATTATCTTCATGATGGAGTAGGTGCGTCGCCCATTATTCAAATGTCAATTGTGAACATTTGAATTAAAATTCAGAGAAGTTCCCGAGTATGGTAATACACGTTGTGAAATACGTTTGAAAAATAATTCTTAACCAGAAGGGAGAGTGCGACTGCACTGGTATGATTAGTGGTCTGCCTGGTGTAAGTCTGACGAAGTGGTGAGGCGGCATTCCCAACACTGTGAATGAATAGTAATATCGAAAATGAATTCTACCATGACATTTAAGAGTTTGTGATTGGTCCGCGAGCGCTATCGACTGGACGATTCATAGTGTCGTGTTAGTAGCCGCTTCACTGGCAGTGATTTCCATATGCACTCGGTGGCATTTTGTTTGTAATCGCCATCAAGGATGGATTCTGCCGCTAATCTCGTGTCGATCTATTATGTTATGGGAGTTATGACAACGCAGTAAAAACGATGTTGTCTTAATCACTCACGTCCACAGAAGTTTACGTGCATAAAGTGAGTGAGTGAGTGAGTAGCGCTTAACTACGCCATTAGAAATCTGCTAGCTATGGAACGACCGGGAAGGCAAAGCCTGGGTTCACACACTCGGTGCAGAGTCGCACCCTTTAGGCACACCAGAAACCTGTGATTATGGGTTCGAATCGCGATTCACCCCAATTATGTTTCTAGGTTTGTCAGCACCATAGCCGTGCTCGTGGGTTTCACCAAAGAGATAAACGTCTGAGACCTGCATCACTTCGGCTTTCCTCTCACAATAAGCTGACACACCGTGACATCACAAGAATATTGTTGAAAATTCACTTACTTTTTTAATTTGGACAGTACTGAAACATACTAACACCTCAAAGTTGGTGAAGACAATTATTACTTAATTTGCAAAAAAGTGTTCGTGTGCAAAGCAAATTAATATGTGGAGTTGTGTTGTAAGAAACAGCTGACGAAAGATCTGTCGGGAAAGATGAACGAAAAGATTAATATTCGCAGCTAAGTCAATCTCCAACCAAATCAATCTTCTGGGTTGAGACGGAGAGCTGTGGACTGTATCAGTTTAACAACATCACACCGGGAACAAATAATACAGTGGGTTTTATTGTTGATGTAAAGGAGTTATCCCCCTTGTTAGCTAGTGTTTGATGGTTTCAATGAATATTATTTAACCTGTCATGTTAATCGATAAACCACCACCTGGTATTTCAGAGTGATTAAAATATCTCGTAGAGAGACAGCGTTTGTATTTTGGAACTAATCTGCATTATAATGAAACGTATGATAAAATGTACTGGTCCGTGTGCAAGTGCGTGTGCTTGTGTGTGTGCGTGTACTCTGATTTATTATGTCATAGTCTAACTGGTAATACGTGGATGTCATCGTTAGGTAATTCTACAGATGACCATTGTTAAGAAAGGGCGGTGATTAACAGTCTGAAGATATGTGAAAACATTGTGAACACAAGCATGTACCCGATGGTGACAGTGTGGAGACAGACATGCACCTGTTGTTGGCAGTGTGGAGACAAACATGTACCTGATGGTGACAGTGTGGAGACAAACATGTACCTGATGGTGTCAGTGTGAAGACAAACATGTACCTGATGGTGACAGTGTACAGACAAACATGTACCTGTTGGTGGTAGTGTGAAGACAGACATGTACCTGATGGTGACAGTGTAGAGACAAACATGTACCTGTTGGTGACAGTGTGGGGACAGACATGCTCCTGTTGGTGACAGTGTAGAGACAGACATGTATCTGATGGTGACAGTGTGGAGACAAACATGAACCTGATGGTGACAGTGTGGAAACATACATGTACCTGTTGGTGACAGTGTGGAGACAAACATGAACCTGATGGTGACAGTGTAGAGACAAACATGAACCTGATGGTGACAGTGTGGAGACAGACATGTATCTGTTGTTGACAGTGTAGATACAGACATGTATCTGATGGTGACAGTGTAGAGACAGACATGTACCTGATGGTGTCAGTGTGGAGACAGACATGTATCTGTTGGTAACAGTGTAGATACAGTTATGTATCTGTTAATGACAGTGTGGAGACAAACATGAACCTGATGGTGACAGTGTAGAGACAGACATGTGCCTGATGGTGACAGTGTGGAGACAAACATGAACCTGATGGTGACATTGTGGAGACAGACATGTACCTGTTGGTAACAGTGTAGAGACAGTGATGTATCTGATGGTGACAGTGTAGAGACAGACATGTACCTGATGGTGACAGTGTGGAGACAGACATGTATCTGATGGTGACAGTGTAGAGACAGACATGTACCTGATGGTGACAGTGTAGAGACAGACATGTATCTGATGGTGACAGTGTAGAGACAGACATGTACCTGATGGTGACAGTGTAGAGACAGACATGTACCTGATGGTAACATTGTAGAGACAAACATGTACCTGATGGTGACAGTGTAGAGACAGACATGTACCTGATGGTGACAGTATAGAGACAGACATGCACCTGTTGGTGACAGTGTAGAGACAGACATGTACCTGATGGTGACAGTATAGAGACAGACATGTACCTGATGGTGACAGTGTAGAGACAGACATGCACCTGGTGGTGACAGTGTGGAGACAGACATGCACCTGTTGTTGACAGTGCGGAGACAAACATGTATCTGATGGTGACAGTGTGGAGACAAACATGTACCTGTTTGTGACAGTGTGGAGACAAACATGTACCTGATGGTGACAGTGTGGAGACAGACATGTACCTGATGGTGACAGTGTGGAGACAGACATGAACCTGATGGTGACAGTGTGGAGACAAACATGAACCTGTTGGTGACAGTGTGAAGACAAACATGTACCAGATGGTGACAGTGTAGAGACAGACATGTACTTGATGGTGACAGTGTGGTGACAAACATGTACCAGATGGTGACAGTGTGGAGACAAACATGTACCTGATGGTGGCAGTGTAGATACAGACATGTACCTGATGGTGACATTGTGAAGACAGACATGTACCTGATGGTGACACTGTGAAGACAGACGTGAATATGTTTGTGACAGTGTAGAGACAAGCATGTACCTGATGGTGACATTGTGAAGACTGACATGTACCTGTCGGTGACAATGTGACTATTGACATGCACTTGTTGGTGTCAGTGTAGAGACAAACATGTACCTGTTGGTGACTGTGTGAAGACAAACATGCACCTGTTTGTGACAGTGTAGAGACACACATGTACCTGATGGTGACAGTGTTAAGACAGTCATGAACCTGTTGGTGACAAGGTGAAGACAAACATGTACCTGTTGGTGACAGTGTGAAGACAGACATGTACCTGTTGGTGACACTGTGAAGACAGATATGTACCTTGTGGTGACAGTGTTGAGAAAAACATGCAGCTGATGTTGACAGTGTGAAGACAGATATTTACTTGATGGTGACATTGTGAAGACAGGCGTGAATATGTTTGTGACAGTGTAGAGACAAACCTGTACCTGATGGTGAGATTGTGAAGACTGACATGTACCTGTTGGTGACAGTGTGGAGACAAACATGTACCTGATGGTGACAGTGTAGAGACACACATGTACCTGATGGTGACAGTGTGGAGACAAACATGTACCTGTTGGTGACAGTGTGAAGACAGACATGTACCTGTTGGTGACAGTGTGGAGACAATCATGTATCTGATGGTGGCAGTGTATAGACAAACATGTACCTGTTGGTGACAGTGTGGAGACAAACATTTACCTGATGGTGACAGTGTGGAGAGAGACATGTACCTGATGGTGACAGTGTGGAGACAGACATGAACCTGATGGTGACAGTGTGGAGACAAACATGAACCTGTTGGTGACAGTGTGGAGACAAACATGTACCAGATGGTGACAGTGTGGAGACAAACATGTACCTGTTGGTGACAGTGTGGAGATAAACATGTACCAGATGGTGACAGTGTGGAGACAAACATGTACCTGATGGTGGCAGTGTAGATACAGACATGTACCTGATGGTGACATTGTGAAGACAGACATGTACCTGATGGTGACACTGTGAAGATAGACGTGAATATGTTTGTGACAGTGTAGAGACAAGCATGTACCTGATGGTGACATTGTGAAGACTGACATGTACCTGTCGGTGACAATGTGACTATTGACATGCATTTGTTGGTGTCAGTGTAGAGACAAACATGTACCTGTTGGTGACAGTGTGAAGACAGACATGCACCTGTTTGTGACAGTGTAGAGACACACATGTACCTGATGGTGACAGTGTTAAGACAGCCATGAACCTGTTGGTGACAAGGTGAAGACAAACATGTACCTGTTGGTGACAGTGTGAAGACAGACATGTACCTGTTGGTGACACTGTGAAGACAGATATGTACCTTGTGGTGACAGTGTTGAGAAAAACATGCAGCTGATGTTGACAGTGTGAAGACAGATATTTACTTGATGGTGACATTGTGAAGACAGACGTGAATATGTTTGTGACAGTGTAGAGACAAACCTGTACCTGATGGTGAGATTGTGAAGACTGACATGTACCTGATGGTGACATTGTGAAGACTGACATGTACCTGTCGATGACAGTGTGATTATTGACATGCACTTGTTGGTGTCAGTGTAGAGACAAACATGTACCTGTTGGTGACTGTGTGAAGACAAACATGCACCTAGTTGTGACAGTGTAGAGACACACATGTACCTGACGGTGACAGTGTTAAGACAGTCATGTACCTGTTGGTGACACTGTGAAGACAGACATGTACCTTGTGGTGACAGTGTTGAGAAAAACATGCACCTGATGTTGACAGTGTGAAGACAGATATTTACCTGATGTTGACATTGTGAAGACAGACGTGAATATGTTTGTGACAGTGTAGAGACAAACATGCACCTGTTTGTGACAGTGTAGAGACACACATGTACCTGATGGTGACAGTGTTAAGACAGTCATGTACCTGTTGGTGACACTGTGAAGACAGACATGTACCTTGTGGTGACAGTGTTGAGAAAAACATGCACCTGATGTTGACAGTGTGAAGACAGACGTGAATATGTTTGTGACAGTGTAGAGACAAACATGTACCTGTTGGTGACAGTGTGAAGACTGACATGTGCCTGATGGTGACATTGTGAAGACTGACATGTACATGTTGGTGACAGTGTAGAGACAGACATGTACCTGTTGTTGACAGCGTGGAGATAAACATGTACCTGTTGGTGACAGTGTTGAGAAATCATGCACCTGATGTTGACTGAGTATAAGTCGCTATACAAAAGTAATAATCTCGACGTTAACACCTTTTCACCTCACCTGACAGGTTACTTTGTTGCCTTTTCAACATGATCGTCCTATAGTCATATATAAAGGCGCCGTCTACCACAAATGTACGCAGAGTTGCTGGGCTCCATTCACACGTCGTTCACGACGTCAGGTGTAACACTGCTTGTGTAAAGTCGATGTTGAAAGAGGCATTATACGAGCCCATGTTTATGTCCATGCTTATCCTGGAAGACCTAGGATTTCATCAATACCCTTCCGAAGCTCCCAGGCCCATTACACTGAGCGCACCTCTTCTCCGCCAGAAAAGGATCACTTTCTCCATATACACAAACGCCGGGCGTTGTTTAGTAAACACTGACACGCGCTGCACCTGGTGGGCCTCCGAGGTCACCACGTGTTTATTGCGATTAATAATACGACTATTTATTTTCAGTTTATCTCTTCATAAGAAGCGAATTAATGTCCTGATATATACACGTTGTCTGGCAGGGCACTATAAATCGGAGTGTTGACGCGCAGGTCTAACATACTGACGAGGTATCACTTGTACGTCAATTGAAGTAGATCAGCTGATTTGATATAATAGCCTGAGAAGGTGGAGCACCCTGCGTCTTCTGAAGTGCTTTGTTCCAACTCCGAAGCCAAAGTGAGAGAGCCGCCTGTAGATCACTGAAGAATCTAGTCTGAAGCTGTGTAGTATATAGTCTCCATGCTCTGTATCTATGCGGTATCTCGTAGCATGCTTTATAGTATCTAGCCTATGTGCCCTTAAGCATTTAGTCTACGACGCTCTGTAGTATCAAGTATATATGCCAGGTTTATAAGTCTCTAGCTGCCCTAAAAGTAGGGGATATTATTCAGAAAAGACTGAATGTATGGCGATTTGGTGACACTTAAAGACGCAGGTAACGGGCAGGGGTAGGAAGCATTTAGAAATTTGACACTTTTGTGCAAAAATGAATGATTTTTTTTCGTGATTGAGCGAGTGAGTTGGGATTAACGCCACTTTTAACATTATTCCTGTTACATTCACGGCGTGTCAGTTTAATGTGGGAGGAAAGCCCAAAATGATGCAGGTCTCAGACGTTTACCACTTCGGTGAAACCCACGGCTCTGGTGCTAACAAACCTAGAAACATAATCGGGGCGAACCGGGATTCGAACCCACAATCATAAGTTTCTCAACTCTGTACAGTGAATCGCGGCGCCTTAGACGACTGGGCCCCTTCATTTTCGTGAAAACAGTCGAGTTTTAAATAATGACAATACACAGGTCTTCATTTGGTGTTCAGTTAACAGCGCAACGTCTGAAACATGCCGTCAAGATTCTCGATGTCAGTTTGACATTCTTTGGTATATTTTCTTGGGCCTAAGAGTTTAGGTAACTGGTCTCACACTGTGAGTAGGGTTTAAGTGTTTTGCAATACTCTGTTCGTATCGCGGCGAGGATCACCAATAATGTGTTGCATAACTTAGTTTGCTGATGTGTGGCCCTATCTAGAAGACTTCATTGACAATGTGTGCTTGACTCACTCCTGTTGTAGCGGTTGTACTTTATTGATACAACAGTTACCGTTTAAGAATGACCACCATTGACAGCTCCCTATGACGAACAAATAGTTTGCAAATCAAAATAGATCACTGCTTGTAAAACACGTACTATAACATTGCATTCACAATCGTGGTAGTCTACAAGCTACATATCCTCTTTGAAAGTTTAACACTAATCTCTTATTCATGGTAGACTTGAAACTTTGTGTCCCAATTGAAACACTGATCTCTTATTCCTGGACGACTGCAAGCTATGTATTCCAATTGGAACACTGATTTCGTATTCCTGGTAGACTACAAGCTATATATCCATACTGAAACACTGATCTCGTATTCCTGGTAGACCACAAGCTATATATCCCCACTGAAACACTGATTTCGTATTCCTGGTAGACAACAAGCTATATATCCCTACTGAAACACTGATCTCGTATTCCTGGTAGACCACAAGTTTTGTGTCCCAACTGAAACACTGATCTCGTATTCCTGGTAGACCACACGCTATATGTCCGTATTGAAACACTCAACCCTCTATTCCTGATTGACTTCAAGCTACATCTCCGTATTGAAACGCTTATCACTCTATTGTTGAATGACAATAAATTATATATCCGTATTGAAACACCTAGCCCCCTATTCTTCATAAAATATAAACTATATCTCTGCATTGAAACGCTTATCTCCCTATACCAGATAGACTATACACTATATCTCTATATCTCAGTATTGAAACACGTATCTCCCTATTCCTGATAGACTATAAACTATATCACACTACTGAAACGCTGGTCCCTTATTCCCCACGGATTACAAGCAAAATCTATCTACGCGAACACTGGTAGCCTATTCCCGATAAACTAATAGCTACATCCCTCTATTCCCCAGAGACTACTGGCTATATCTCGATATGAACCAACCTATATCAACTATAAATGGCTTCTTGTGTCAAAACAGAGGTTCCCTGTATATGCAAGCGAGTTTCTTTCAATAATCAATGGAGCATATGAAAGTTGGTTATATTTGCTGGAAACACTGTCGGGACGGTCGAAAAGTTACTTTTGAAACACTTTAAAGCAAACACGTTGGCAGTATGCATATGCTTGGAACACTTATGTGAATTCTTTTATGAAGAAAAGTTAGCGTTATATGTTTCCGAAGAACACTGAACAAATAAGTTTGTATGATACATGATGCGCCTAAAGAGCCAGCTGAATTGATCAAATTGTCACGATGTTACACTACTGATCACTGTGAAACAAAGGTGTGGATTGTTGCTCACATTATCAATCATTCGTTTGTGTGACCCAAGCCCGATTATCTTAAGGTCACTGTAACATAAGTGATATCCGTGATATAAGAGAAATATGTCCAAGCACTCACTCAGTCAGGAATATCCAAATATGTTGGCATGGTATATTTGCTCTGGAACACGTTCAAGGGTCATCTTGCGTGATATACGTTTGCTGTTATACAAGTATGTTGACCTGATATATTTGCTGGGAAAACTTTAATGCAGGCAAGTAGGTGGGTTATACTTTTACCAGGAACACTTCAATTCAGGCAAGTTGGCATGGCAACTCGTTTGCATTATATACAATGTCATGTACTGGAACACGGCCATGCCGTATCGCGTTAATACAAGGCTCTGGTGAATACAGAGTTATATTGTTATAATACACTGGATGGGGGAGAAGTATCACATTCTAACTGTGGCAAATCACACACGTTTTATGTTATGACTAGTACACATCGGTTACTTGGCTAAAATGAGACGTTGTGTGTCCAGGTTATCATTGCCACCTGGTTGACGGTAATCAGTGGAGGTGTGATTCTACAGATTTTTTGTATATGCATCTTTTGGAGTTATTAACATCAGGCATTGACCTCATATTGACAAGGGCGGTCGTGTAGAAAAGTGGTTAAAGCGTTTGCTCGTCACGCCGAGGACCCGGGCTCGGTTCCCGACATGGGTACAATGTGAAGCCACTTTCTGGTGTCCCCCGCCGTGATATTGTTGGAATATTGCTAAAAGGGGCGTAAAACCATACCACACATTGTACCCATGTCGGGAATCGATCCCAGGTCTTCGGCGTGACGAGCCACTAGGCTACCCGACAGCCCCTCTCGCAATGAAGAAAGATGCACAATGTGATAAGGTGAAATTGGTAATCGTACAAAGGCACTTCGTACAAGGTTAGATCATTAGAATCAGTTTATGTGTATGTTTATCATATAATGAGTAGGTTTCTCGGCAGGATAAATCCAACGGATAAAAAACGATATTAGTTGGGGTCATATGCGGATAGAGATGCAAATATCAATGGTCAAGTATGGATTACTTTCAGTGTTTACAAACAAACCAGACATCTCCCTTGTCAATCTGCGATCGAGTCAGAATTAACCATCGGGAATCTGGAGAAACTACTGGGAAAATTGCTATCATTATTTAAAGAATTATCTGACATACTGAAAGTCAGCGTCTAACTATTACGTAGCTAAGACACAATACACGTTTTGGCAATTTTGGAGACATAAATTACGAACCAATTTAGAGAGGACACTAGACTAGCGCGATCAGTTTCTGTATCTGTGCGTATAGACCTCAGAGGCTTAGAACCTTTTCCCCAAATGGAAACAGTTGGATTTGGCCGAAATATATTACCTTGCTTGGTTTTGTCGCTGTGTACATCTGACTGCACATCGTAACCTAATGACGGGACAGGCAGACTCTAAACAAACGTGACGTCCCCTAGACTAGGTTTAGAGTAGCTTCCCTTTGATAAAGGGCAGTTACTCTAGCGGACAGACCGATGGATTGCCGCGAAAGACAAGCAGAAATAATTTGTGTAGCCAATTGTTCATTTGCCTATATGTAGTTACTCCAATGAAAAAGAAACAGGTTTCAGTTAGAACTATATTGACTGTAATGACATTCCAGGGACAAATGCAATGTTCAGGTAATGTTTATGAAAGATAGGAAGAGATTTTTCGAGCACAGAATTAAAGAATGATATATGATGAAGAGGTTATCGCGCGTGTGTGTTTGGGGGTGGTAAATATCCTGTCTTAGGAATAAACGCTATGTATTTAGCTCGCCACTATCCTAATACAGGATACTTACCGTCACAAAATACACTCGCGTGATAACCTCTATATACACGCTTACTGAAGATGAGACTGGTAATCTTCAGAGAGGTGAATGTACGCTAACAATATGCACATAGCGGAGATCGATAGTCTTTAGAGACAAATAGATACTAATTATAGGTGAGATGGACAACGAGTGAATTAGTGAGTTTGACTTTACGCCACTATGAACAATATATCAGTTAAAACGTGGTTGTCAGGTTAACGTGTGAGGAAAGCCCGAAGTGATGTATAGGACGTTTAAAAACTTTAATGAAACCCACAAGCACGGGTATGGTGTTGACAACACGAAAGCATAATCAAGGCGATCCGGGATTCGAACCAGCCGTCACAGGTTTCTGGCACGCCCAGGGGACGCAACTCTGTGCCGCGAATTGCGGTGCTATATCCGACTGGGCCATCTGTGCTCCCATTGATTTGTGTTAGATATATACTGATTCTAACTAGAGGTGAGATGGGTTGTTTCTGTATGTATTTATACTGATGCTAACTAAAGGTGAGATTGTTTTTTCCTGTATGAACGTATCCACATACAGGTATACGCATATATGCTGATAAATGGTGAGCTTTGTAGCCAATACAGAGATAAACAAACTAGCCATGGGTTATTTTTTCATAGAGATACACACGCTGGCTATAGGTGCGGCCGGTGAACGTTATACAGATATGCATATTAGATGTGGTCTGTAGTTTTTATAGAGCCACACGTGGTGAAGAACATCAAAAGTCTGTATAGAGACACACGTGCCAGGTGAGATCGTTATGATGATTAATGTGACTCGGAAGTGATTGCAGAATTCACATGGTCAATTAAACAATGCCGACCTTCAGCTGAAAGTCACATGACAGTCACGTGAAGCATTCGTTAGTGGCGCCAGATTAGGACTGTAATTAATCGATACCACTCTAGTCAAGACGCCGGCTTCAGGACAGTCCAGGTTCGAGAGCCTTGATCATGGAATAAATAGATAGTTGAGTAGTCTGATTGGATATAAATATGTGATAGAGGTAATGATTGTAGTGCTGTGCAGTGGCGTGTTGGCGTAGCCGGACAGCACGATAGCGCCACTGACAGCGCAGGTGTGGGCCGCGTGCTCCCGGGGACTGAGCACTCCAACAGCCTGTGCGTGTGAGGGAGGCCAGGAACGCGGCTGCTAACTCGGGAAATCTCAAGCCCTCATGCAGACGAGGAAGTCACACCCTTGCGCTGGATGTAGTGTCGTACCCGAGGGACGGACTCTTACGTTTCCACATCTTCTGGCCACCTCAAGCACGTGTCTGCCTCCATCCTCCTCCAGGACCTGTCCTCTTCGATGGACGTCATCTCTTCAATTTGCTCACTTTGGGTGCGTACATTTATTGTATGTCATTACATGTGTTTCCTGCAGCAAGGGGTGGCAGCTGAAAGGCGCCACCAGTGATTTCCCTCACAATGTTAACGCCGTGCGCATTGTCCACCCAACGTCTGTTGTAGAGGGCAGGTAATGCTTGTGTAAAGAGTATTGATTTCCAAGCTTTGGGAAGAGACAGGCGAAAGGGCACAGAGGATTCCTCGCTCGCTGACACATCATTCTGCGATGGTATGCACACTCAACGAGAGTTATTGCAATTCATAATACAAACACATTGTATGGGCTTTATGGTACTCGATACTAAGCGGTTGTATCTCCATACTATCTGGTTCCCGCCCCCTTTACACTAATCTCCTCGTGTACTAACCGGTGTACCAGGTATTCTGTATGTTCATGCCGCACCTTAGAGTGATCAATGGGACTCATAATAACAGTCAAACCCCCGCATACATTGTCAATTACAATAGTTACTCCTTAAACACATTTCCAATATGTTCCAGGGAAATATTTTTTCCATACCAAATGAACCCCTAGATGACATCTGATAGGGTTTTGCTGCAAGTGCTGTTGGAAGTGCCAGAGTTATAAATAGGAATCGAGACGCTGTCAGTGCCTTGCCGGTGGGAGGGTGTTCATGGTGGTAAGTGTCTCGTTCTGCCGTCACTGACGAGGTGATCATGTAGTTGATGTTGCACCCGAGTATGTAGCTATCAGGATAAATCTTTATGTCGTATGTAGGAGCAGGCTTGTTGCGATCACTGGCTAGATTGTGCGTACGTTGTAGTACTGCTCACAATATTTCATTGTCTTGCTAACCGTTTGATAAAGCTAACGTCGTACTTTTTTGTGATATGTTACACATTTTGACAACTTGGTAGATGGTGATTACATCGTACGTTGTTTCACAATGTCTCGATAGCCTTGTAATGGTTGGTACGTTGGACGTATTGTTAATAGTGTCACTATGTGCGACTGGCCGTTAGATTTTGTGTTGGTCGTACGTATATGTACTGCTTATACTCTTACTCTGTCGGTAGCCGTTAGATGTTGCGTACGTCGGCCGTATTGCCCACAGCGTCACTGTGTCTATCCGTAATATGTTGTGTAAGTCGTACGTATTGCTAATACTGTTACTCTGTGTGGCTAGCCGTGAGATGTGCGTACGTCGTACGTATTGTTCAAAATTGCACACTCTCTGGCTAGCCAGTACGTGGCGCACCCCTGCGCGATATGATGCTTTACCACGTAACGCACCGTTGTCCCCTGACTCTGACTTCACGACATTGTCAGTGTACGTTTCCTCTGGTTGTTTAAAACATCGTCTTGATTTTCAAATTTAAATGTAGGGCCAAAATTTGTGAGTGAGGTAGCAATGTGGCGTCGCTATTAGGCGTAAGTCTAAATGATTTAATGTTGTTGGAAACCAATCATTTGACTGACAATTATAAGTCTGACATTTTGTCTGGCAATTCCTTGCATACGAAGATGATTGGATTTGTATATGTAGCTGAAATCCTCATCTATACCTGTTTGCCATACATAAATCTGTCATTGTGTTCTTAAACCATCGTATGAGAAACCGCCATGACAGCTGGTTTGAAACTATGTTGATTGACAAAAACAGTTTGAAATGTGTTAAGTGATCCTCGTCTGCAAGCTACCATTTACCAACCACCACACTGCGACAAGCCGCTCTGCTAAGAGCATCACTGTAGGTCAGATGATGGTTGATTTGTATGAAGCCATGAAAAAAACCCACTTCACATATGCATGTGGGCGATACGTACTCTCCTGTAAAAAATGTGTTCAGGTATAAAAACAACATGTTTGACATGTTAAGCTCCGAGCGTGTATGGAATTGCGGTTAAATCCTGAACGGAACAAAGGTTGTGCGCGATTTATCTAAACACGTTTAGGATCTCAGCACATGAAAGGAGTTAGGATTTCACTAAATTCCCCAAACGTTCACAAACGGTTCGCCTGTAGAAGACTAAATATTATATATCCTAAACGTATTTAAGTTATGAACATACACACGTTTCATACAAATCTACTGTCATTTTAATTGGTATATCACACGTATGAATAGTCCTGGGAAAGTAGGAGAGTGGGTGTAACGGCGCTGGGAACGTATTCCAGTTAAGAGGAACCTTGAGAAATTCCATCACATGACAATTAAATCAAGTATAAGTCAGAAAATGTATGTTTTCATATAATTTTCAGGTCTGAAGGTAATATTCTAAGTAATCAAGCAAATAATAATATTTTTATAATACCATCGGATCCAAATATGTTTAAAGGTTCTCTGTATATACTTTTGGTTTTTGTTTTGCTTTGGTAAATATAGCACCGTGCAAGAGTCAGGCATTGTAGAAAGGTAATTATTAAAACCGACATCTTGAATTCTCCGTTGATGCTATCGTATTGTACCTTTTTTGCCTTCTTAACCACCCAAGAGCAACTATTCCAGTTAAACTTCTTGCCAAAACTGCTTCACGTTTAAATCAGAAATCTACCTTTTCTTAGCAGCGTTTGGTTCTCAACACGCAGAGATTACGAACACATTTATATTATAAACAAAAGTATAAACATGTTTAGGCCTCTGAACGCGGTCACGGTACTTGTACTACAAGGAGCGCCATGTGGTTTGTGTTCAGGATCTGAAGACATTTTTACAGTGTATGCAAAATGTTGCACCCCTTAACAAGATCTTTTGCATTGTGTGCAGACGGCTCCAAAATTCGCATATCCCAGATTTATATTTGTTTCCCCTCTAACGAAGGTGTTGAGTGGTTAAGCGTTTTCTCGTCCCGACGATTCACCACATGGATACGCGGCATGAAGCCCATGTTTTCGTGTGTCGTGAAACATAAATAAAGTCATAGTGAAACAATACTCTTTCAATAAATTTCCATACAAGTCATATGGGATTTGCATCGCCGAGGTCGTCGGCTCCAGTTTCATAATTGAAGATCCCCATTAACATCCGGGTTACAACTGGTCTTCATCAACCTATGCTTGTCGTAAGAGGCGACTAACGTGATCGGGAGGGCAGGCTTGTTGACTTTGTTGGTGCACGCCACCATATTACAATTGCGTAGATAAAACAAACAAACAAGCAAACAAATAAACAAACAGAAGCTAATAACCACGTTCATATTTTATCAAGTATGCATTTATTTTATACAATACACAGTAAATACACTTCGCGGCCATGTCATGAAGTATAGCTTACAGGTCGATACAATGGTATCGACAACTATGGTGCCTTTGAACATCATTACAAATTATTTGCTAGCTGCTTATTTCCATTCACTACGGTAATTATTATGAAAATATTAGTTTTGGAATTCTCAGAGCAACACAGACTGTGATTGTTCGGGAAGAATATATTGTTTCATACGCTTATGTTTTATCACGCTAGAAACTTTGCAATAATCTGGAGGGCAACCGAAAAACGTGCCCAACACTGTTAAATTCTGAACCCACACGCTGTAGTGTATTCTAACAAAGCGTCTCGTACCTGTAGATGCTTTAGATCTACACGATAAGCACGTGCATAATTCGTCATGCCTACCATCCACTGTTATATAATGCGCTCCAGATCTGTTGAAGTCATCTGGATATCTGACTGAACTGCTTTGTAGAACGGCAAGACTTAAGGGAAAGAACAACATTTGCAACAATAATGCTGGTATCTCAAGTAGAAGAAAGTCTGTTGTTGAATCAATGATAATTGCTTTCGTTTTTTTATTCTATCTAACCGTCTCACCGTTACCGAACGAGACACGTCTGTGGACAAGATCATATGCAAATTGTTGCTCGCAAGGGTTTTCCAAAGAAGTGCTCGTCTCTCGAGTCTGGCTCCCGGAACTTATGGAGTGCCTCACGCGACAAAAGCGCGGTGTCTGTGCGGGGGATATTAGACGCAGTCGGAATCCCCATACATTTAATTGACGGACATTTTTGTTTGTAAAAGGCAGAGTAAAACAATAAACCCAAGCCCGAGGTGATGAATAAAGCATATGTGCCATTCAATAACACACCATGAACTGCATTTTAGAAAACATCCATTTGTGTTGCAACGATGTGCAACAGGAACACGCGCCCAGTGAATTCAGATTGAAAAATTCCGACCTAATGTTGGTAATTTTGAGCGAACAGATTTTGGGCGGTGTATAATTTTGTGACTGCAATAGAACTGAAGACGTGGTTTAAACATCAATGTAGCTTTTGGTATAACATCCTTTTTTGCTTGATCTTGATGGATTGTAATCTTTGAGAAGCTCACTCAGGTCTTCTGGCACTATGCCATTCATAGACTGGTGTCAGAGACAAGATGCTATACTCAAGTCTTCCTGCCAAAGGCAATCAGTAAAAGGACATCCGTGTGACTGGTGCAGCAAGACGGTCTAGAGACAACACCAGGAGCTCTGACCTCTGCCTTCTCACCAGCTACATGGTGTCATCACTGTACGCTGATTCGTGAGAGTAGCTGGTTCATGATTTTTACCCTTAATTTTGTTCCCTTAGTATTTTTTCATTGTAAGAGAGATGCGAATACGATTCCTCCGAAGGCCATGGTGTTTAATTAACTCCTCACACGTTCAGTGTGAGATCTAAAAAAACCCACATTAAGCAACGGTCATGGTATATCAGGATAATAGACTTCAGCTGTTCTTGTTTTCTGCGTATGGAAGTCAAGTGTATCATTTTTGTGATTTTTGCTCAGGAGCACTGAACATTACTAACGAGAAAATGGACATGCTTTCTGTTTTATTTGCTGTTTTGGTTGATAATATATCGTTGTTTCACTGCTCAATTAAGCTCTTAGAATAAATACAATGTACATGTTTTTCTGATCATATTTGTGTTCTCCTAGAATGTCACGAAACGTTTTGCGAACTACAAAATGGGATATGTCCATATTTGTGATGAATATATTTTATTACTCACAAAATAGGGCAAAATATGTATGAGCACTGGGATAGGGGATGGCAATGTTTTCATATGACATGATCATATGTTTCAACTACCAGACTGTTCACATATAGACCACTACGTTATGAATGGACATTTAGAATACAGTATGACCATGTGTGGATCCCCTATAGTGTCAGTTGCAATATTTATGTATCTCCCAGATGAGATATGACCATATTTTTGAACGTTCAAATAAGAAATGGAAATGGAGTTTCTGACGTCTTCATAGATCATGGTTCTGTTTGTGCTGATCCCCTGATAGGTTATGACTATTTAAGTACAAGCTCAAAGAATAAATAAAATGTATGTACATGTATGTGTTTATGACAGGGGGCGGTCATGCATTTTGTCAGTGTATTAGAAGGTACGTGACAAGCCATCTGACATCAGGTCATGAGATAGTATGTATCTTGGCCCAATCATCTTCACTTCCGGTTTCCCCCCATATATAGCCGTGATATATCTGAAATACTGTAAACCCAACTCACTAACTCGTTGCACATATATGGGAAACCATTTTAACATAAAACGTCAACACCACAGAATAACCAGTCTCGGTTATCTGCCGAAACATATTCCACTGGGCGTGAATGCAAAATAGTGGTGAACGTTATATGAATGGATCACTGGAGATCACCGATGACATCAGATGTTCGCGAAAAGGGTGAGCATTTCTTGTGAGCAAAAGGAGGGTTGGACGTATTTCAGTAGGCGTGGTCTGTATATTTAAACCAGCTTATGCAAATACATGGTATATATTATATTATATATAACACATCATTGGTTAGCTGGATCGGCATCACTTATCCTTTCAAACAGAGAACATCAAAGAATCATAACGAATATATTTGCAGTTGTTAAGTTATGTTCTTGTCATGGCCTTTGCAATCTAACATATTTCCACATGTCTGTTGGCAAGTTCTCTCACCACGACGGTACGTGTAGCATGTATGAGAACGTCCTCCACATGACAACCAGGCTCGTCACCGAAGATGTCGCTGCTACTGCTCCGGGCCTCTCAACACATTGCTGTCGCATCACGTTCGATGGCGTAAAAGGAATGCTTGAGGTATTCTCTGTCACTTTGCCACTGCGAATTAAGCAAAGTACTGCTGCCGGGAAAAAGCTTGTTACGAAGTCTCTTCCGTGGTGCCCTACATGCAGCTCATATCGTTTAAGAGTAACATCCTCCACTCTGTGTTGTCTAGCACTGGAGCCCCGCAAAGCTCCGGCATCTCTGGCCCGATATTGCCATGGCATAGCGCTGCTATCCTTCTCCATTGCACCATCACCAAAGCGGTTCTTGTTGACGTGTCTCGTGTAGCCAAACCGACAAGATTCAATCTTGCCCATCACTGATCCTCTGTTCTACCCATGGTGATCATATCTCCCTCATAGTACACAAAATAGGTGATCCCATAGTCATATAATGCAACATTCGAGCGTCTTGTATAGAGTACATGGTCTGAGATTCCTTAAACACTACCCTCCAACATTGACACAATACAATATTGCACCACACCGACCCACTCTTCAGGATTCTGTGGTTGATATGACGAAAAAGTGCACAATCATCATATATCCGTCTTGGCCTATGTGTTTGTCTTTGACGTATACTTGGTGAATCATTTAACGATTTTTTTTGCGAGAACAATTGATTTACTTGACACAACTCTGTCCTCGTTGCCACTCGAAGAAGGTAAGGAATTGGGACATGATACACCTGGTGATATCTTCCAGTTCCAAGTGATGACGTTTCTTTTCGTTTCTTATGCCTTTGATATTTTCCTATACTGGGGCTTGATATTGTTTGACGCCGATGCTGGTAACACATGACAGACGAGACAAGAAGATATTGCATGTTTATAGTTGAGGCTGTCAGAGACATGGGTTGTGTTGAAATGGAACTGACAAGATAGGTTCTGAATGTACATTCGCATATTATTCCACGGCTATCTGCCAGTTAGAGGTCGACATTGTCTCCGCACGATCTGAATCTGGCACCATTGTGTTGTTACTGGAACACAGCTGCCTAGCAACGCCATTGTTTTGCTGTTACCATAACAACCTGAAAAGGGGTGATAATGTGATTACTGTGGCAATTTTGGTTGCTAATTGAACAACCATAACCCGACAATAAGAAGGAGTTACTGGGACCTAAAACCGATGATGTTCATGTCCTTGGGCAATTTGACAACACAAAATACAACTGCGAGGCGAGTATTGTTAATTGCTGGTGACACTGCTTGACTTTTTCTGGTTCGCTTTACACGCCATTAATTTGTGATATTGGAATCTGTAGGGTTAAAAAGTAATGAGATACAAAAATCGTTATTCACATGGTATTTATATGGTAATATATGTACTGCAGTAGGAACTTTATGATAGCTCGTTTGTTATCCGTTTGTTTGGCATATCCGTTATGGACATGTTCTATGTTGTATGTGACACGAATGTGTGGTGAATGGTGTCACTTGTCTGTTGCGGTTTCTTCCAAAATCTTACACTCCTTAAGTGAACATAATGCCCTGACTTTGTTCCTGGAAGACCACGTGTAGTGTGAGTGGTTTAACGCCGCTCTTTTAATCAGTATTCCAGTTATATCACAGCGTGTCAGCTTAATGTGGGAGGAAAGTCCCAAGTGATGCAGGCCTCAGACGTTTACCACTTCGGTGAAACCTACAAGCACGGGTATGGTGCTGACAAACCTAGAAACATAATCGAGGCGAACCGGGATTCTAACCCACAGTCATAGGTTTCTGGGGTACCCACGGGACGCAACTCCTTAGGCGACTGGCAACACGTGCCCCCGACCACGTATAGAGTGTACTCTGTTTGAATACATACAAGTTAACAGCTAGTACACAGTAAACATCAAGTTAACAACATTTTCTTTTGTAGGACTGAGGACATTCCTCTTTTAGCGGACCACTGGCGAGATGTTTGTGTACGGATTCCTGACAACGTTGCTGTTCTTTCTTAGCTTATGTGGTAAGTAATAAGGAAATAACATACGAATATATAGACAATAACATACACAATAATATGATCATCGTTCTTGCACGAAGACGCCCACACGCTTCTACACTCGACAAATACCACATAGCCATCGGTGGTATTCGCCATCACATTTCTCTGACATACGGACAATAATCCTGTATGGTTCTCCTTCAACGGGTCAGGAGGGCCTCGATCATGACTTCTTGTATGTGGTTATGTCAATGTATATTTCTAAGTAAATAATAGCACATATATCCACCACCTAGTGTAACATGGCATGCATTGCTACCACCTAGTTAACCCGTGAAGATCCGGGGTAGAATAGCTCTTCAGCAACCCATGCTTGCCGTAAGAGGCGACTGTGTTTGTCGTAAGAGGCGACAGACAGGATCATGGTTAGGCTCGCTGACTTGGTTGATGCATGTCATCGTGTCCCAATTGCGTGGATCGATGCTCATGGTGTCAGGTACAGGTTCAGGTCTCATTGTCTGGTCCAGATTCGATTATTTACAGACCGCCGACATAAAGGTGGACTATTTGTTTCGTGCGGCGTTAAACAACAAACAAACGAACCACCTCGTGTAACGTGGCATGTAATACACATTTTCACCACCTAGTGTATAATGCCTTGTGAAGACACATTTTAGCCACCTTGTGTAAAAATCAACCGCTTTGTGTAAAACATAGTACATGAATTATTGTTATTAATATGACATGTACAACGTGTTATGAATTATATATTAGTATGATCAACTATTCACCACCAACAGCAACCATACTATATTTACATTGATATATTTTTCAGATTCAAAACGTCCAATGCCTTCACTTTCCTATGAAGATCAGCTTGTGAAAGAAATCCTACACAAATACCGCGTGCGAGGCAAATATGGCCGTCCAGTCCGGCGTTTCAATGACACGCTGAAGGTTGCTTTTGGAATACAATTGATACAGATCATGGATTTGAATGAGAAAGACCAGATACTGACTTTGAACGTATGGGATCAGTATGTAAGTATACATAAAAAAACATCTCAGGCTGCCATTGTCTGGTACCACTGCGAAAGCACATATATGTATTCACGAGGCATGGGCACTGTATTTGATCAGTTATTACCATATATCTTTACTAAGCTGGCAAACCACTGGCACCAGTAAACATCTGTGATAACTGTTCAAGTACATATCTCAAGAAATCACTTCCTGGAACCATTATGTAGGCACGTGTTCAGGGTCCTAATGAGTATCTGGTATCATTTATCCCACATCATTTAAGCACATGTCAGGTGTACGAATGAGTATCTAAGACAGCTGGAACCATTGTGCTGGAACATGTCTTTAGGGATCAGATACAATGATATTTCAGTCATCTCAACTGACAGATACTTCGTAAAACACATCGAATGTATAGTTTTATTGGACGATATTCAACACTAAGGTGGTGGTGTTAATATGTGCATTCATTAGAATCAAATCGCACGGACGCTCAGGATCATCGTCCTCTTTAATGTGCGTGTGTATGCGTATGATTTTGCGGTTGAGTGTGCGTGTGTATGGTGTGCCATAAACTAGATAGTCACTGTGAACTTGTGTCAGGTGTTTGTCCGTCCATTCAAAGTCTGTACAAAAACTGCTTCTGTACTATTATTTGGTTTCATAATGCACAATCTGAAGTATACTAATTTCCTTCACAGCCTAACAAGGTTGTTTGACCCAGGTTACAACATTCAAGGCATCAGAGAAGCTTTCAAAAGGTTTCATGAGAGACATGTGGGGAACATTTCCAAATTTGACGCATCAGTGACAAAATGATGTCCGATGACATTCCCCATGTACCATATGTTCCCGTAATTTTAAGGTGAACTTTTGACGTGCCTTGGCATGTGTTTGTGACGGGTGTCACCGATGGGGCAGGATACACCCATCATTATACTTGGTTATTATTTGACCGCAGCAGCATGAGTAACTGAGACATTATTGATGCGACTTTAAACATTATTCACTCTCTCATTAATTGTTCCCAATCCATGCACAACGTGTTTGCTCCCCACCATCATATAGTCAGATATAAAATAAAATTCTCCCACCTCCCCACCATCATATAGTCAGATATAAAATATAATTCTCCCAACCCCCACCATCATATAAACAGATATAAAATAAAATTCTCCCACCTCCCCACCATCATATAGTCAGATATAAAATATAATTCTCCCAACCCCCACCATCATATAAACAGATATAAAATATAATTCTCCCACCCCCACCAACATATAGTCAGATATAAAATAAGATTCTCCCCCCCATCATATAGTCAGATATAAAATAAAATTCTTCCACCCCCCCACCATCATATAGTCAGATATAAAATAAAATTCTACCACCCCCTACCATCATATAGTCAGATATAAAATAAGATCCCCCCCCTCCCCACACACACATCATATAGTCAGATATACTATAAGATCCCCCCCGCAACCACCACCATCATGTAGTCAGTTATAAAATAACATTTTCCCACATTCCCACAATCATATAGTCAGATATAAAATACAATTCTCCCACCTTCCCACCATCTTTTAGTCAGATATGAAATAAATTTCTTCCGCTTTGCCTAGCTGGTCGTCATCCTACATTTACTAGCTCAATGGGAATGATTTCAAATGACTATTACTTCCTTGCTTCATTTTGTTATTTAGTGGTGATATTTTTTGTTTCTCAGAAATCACAACCTCTCACTTCAATCCGAATGGTGTCAGTTTTAGGTCAGCTTTTTCCGTTGCTTTCGAATAAACCCATTAGAGAAAGGCAACACTGTATTAATTGTTATGGTTAATAATTATCTGAAGGTCTAAACGTTATGTCGTAATCATATTAACTTGCGATATGTATTTATACATGATTAATCTATTTGAGACATAAAGAGCTAAGATATTTAAGAGTTGTTTATCGTACAATCAAACAAGAAGCTTAAAAACTATTTAACCATATTTGAATAATGATAAATCCCTGAATTCAAAACGATCTCGGCAATGTCGTACAAGTCTGTTTTATAAACCGGGGCTTAAGTTTCGTATTTCCCGAATATGTTTACAATTTCCACTTCAATTTTCTATACCTTTTCTCCTAATACCTATTTTCATGTCTCTCCCACTCTTTTATGCCATCGTTCGGGGCTCATCTGCGTTTCCCAGCTACATCCATGGGGAACAATTGGTCACAAGACACTTCCCTTTGAAATATAACGTCGTCCAATATACGACGTCATCATGTTGCAAGGGCAGAAAATGATGTCATAATAGAATGTTTTGTCGCGAAATAAACCACGCTTCGTTCTTCATTGCTCTTTGCAATTTATCGCGTAGCTATCTTATATATGGTAAATAGCTGTGAGGTGAGGTGAGGTGAGGTGAGGTGAGGTGAAATAGGATTTAACGTCGCGTTCATTATTATTGCACATAAAGTGCAAGCTGCATGCACGTGTGTATCTATATGCATGTGCGAGCGCGCGCGTGTGTGTGCATGCATGTCAGCATAAGGATTTATGATGGCTCTTTAATAGTGCTAGCTCACTTGAATACCACACCTCAGTTGAACATGGATACTGACATCAGACACAGTATACACACTCCAAGCCAACCAGTTTTATCCCATTCATATCGAACTGTATGCAGGGTAAAACAAGTGCCATAATGTAACTTTTGATAAAACGCGGCCGGGGATCGAACCGTTATACGTATGAACATAACACGAAAACTTTTAACCTGTTCCTAATTAGTAATTAGGCGTATTGGCGGGGTGTACAAATTCAATCTTTGAAGAGAAAGATTCAAAAGATTTATAGTTCTAAAATAAGTATGAACACGTATTCTTACAACCATTATCACGTATCCATCGATAAAGAGTGATCGTTACAAGTGGTACTCTGATTTGTATTTTAAGTTATTGTAAAGATCGAAGAACAGACAAAAATTGGAATATATTGTGTGCACCGCTATTTAAATGCTAGAATTGAGGAGGTCGATAACATTTGTAATTGAGTAGGGTGATAACGTTAGTAATTGAGTGGGTTGATAACGTCAGTAATTGAGTGGGGTGATAACACGAGTAATTTAATAGGATCACGGAAGAAATAATTGAGTAGGATGACAATATGGGAAACTAAGTGGAACATCGTTTCTTACCATTTCAGACTCTTTAGACAATCTGCAATATAACGAACTTTATTAGATTATTAACAACTGATGAGGACTAATAATAAGCCACGTAGAAATACCATCATCACAGCAGAAAATATCAATTTGTATAACTTAGTTATGCGTCATTCATTTGACTTACCTAAATCGTCAAAGAGATCAAGGAGTAATTATCGTACCCCAATCACAGACGATTGCTTGCAAAGCGTTTCTTAAAATGGAATCTCTTTGGAAAACATGTTATTCCATACAGGAAATGTACAATTATTAGACTTCAGTACTGATTTCTCAAACCTAATGAATATTTACAATGAAAAGATTGTGAAAATTTTGTGAATAAGCCCTTTCGCTGAAAAGTTGCTACAAATGATCGCATATCTTTTGAATCCATATACGAGGACGTTTGGGAACTTTACACAATAGTAAACAATGTACACGTTGGAACTGTACCCCAATCACAGACGATTGCTTGCCAAAGCGTTTCTTAAAATGGAATCTCTTTGGAAAACATGTTATTCCATACAGGAAATGTACAATTATTAGACTTCAGTACTGATTTCTCAAACCTAATGAATATTTACAATGAAAAGATTGTGAAAATTTTGTGAATAAGCCCTTTCGCTGAAAAGTTGCTACAAATGATCGCATATCTTTTGAATCCATATACGAGGACGTTTGGGAACTTTACACAATAGTAAACAATGTACACGTTGAAACTGTAAATCAGCTCATCGTGAGAAAATAGACCGGTTCATGAATATCAGATCTCAGAATCAGAATATGAATACAAGAGGGAGACTATATAACTGAGAGAACGAAAACATTTACAACCATTAGAAAGATAACTTTAACAACCGACAGAACGACAACATTAGCAACAAATAGAAAGATAACTTTAAGAACTGGCAGAATGACAACATTAGCAACTGACAGAATGACAACATTAGCAACAAATAGAAAGATTACTTTAACAACTGGCAGAATGACAACATATGCAACTGACAGAATGACAACATTAGCAACTGATAGAATGACAACATTAGCAACTGAAAGAATGACAACATTAGCAACTGATACAGTGACAACATTAGCAACTGAAAGAATGACACCATTAGCAACTGAAAGAATGACACCATTAGCAACTGATAGAATGACAACATTAGCAACTGAAAGAATGACAACATTAGCAACTGATACAGTGACAACATTAGCAACTGAAAGAATGACACCATTAGCAACTGATAGAATGACACCATTAGCATCTGAAAGAATGACAACATTAGCAACTGATACAGTGACAACATTAGCAACTGAAAGAATGACAACATTAGCAACTGATAGAATGACAACATTAGCAACTGAAAGAATGACAACATTAGCAACTGAAAGAATGACAACATTAGCAACTGAAAGAATGACAACATTAACATCTGAAAGAATGACAACATTAGCAACTGATACAAAGACAACATTAACAACTGAAAGAATGACACCATTAGCAACTGGTAGAATGACAACATTAGCAACTGAAAGAATGACAACATTAGCAACTGAAAGAATGACACCATTAGCATCTGAAAGAATGACAACATTAGCAACTGATACAGTGACAACATTAGCAACTGAAAGAATGACAACATTAGTAACTGAAAGAATGACAACATTAGCAACTGATACAATGACAACATTAGTAACTGATACGATGACAACATTAGAAACTGAAAGAATTACAACATTAGCAACTGATACATTGACAACATTAGGAACTGCTAGAATGACAACATTAGGAACTGCTAGAATTAGAACATTAGCAACTGATAGAATGACAACATTAGCAACTGAAAGAATGACAACATTAGCAACTGAAAGAATGACAACATTAGCATCTGAAAGAATGACAACATTAGCAACTGATACAGTGACAACATTAGCAACTGATACATTGACAACATTAGCAACTGAAAGAATGACAACATTAGCATCTGAAAGAATGACAACATTAGTAACTGAAAGAATGACAACATTAGCAACTGATACAATGACAACATTAGTAACTGATACGATGACAACATTAGAAACTGAAAGAATTACAACATTAGCAACTGATACATTGACAACATTAGGAACTGCTAGAATGACAACATTAGGAACTGCTAGAATTAGAACATTAGCAACTGATACATTGACAATATTCGGAACTGGTAGAATGACAACATTAGGAACTGCTAGAATTACAACATTAGCAACTGATACATTGACAATATTCGGAACTGGTAGAATGACAACATTAGCAATTGATAGAATTACAACATTAGCAACTGATAGGATGTCAATATGATCAGCTGGTAAAAAGGTAACATTAGGCAGGATAACAACAGGGGTTATTCAGTAGTAATACAATGTTAGCAGCTGACAGTTTTAACAACTGATACAATGACAGTTTTATCAACAGGAGTACTCCAAGAGCATGACAACATTAGCAAGCGAGCAGAATGGAAAATATGAGTAATTGAAATGGTTTACAGCACTGAATAAGCTTGTTTTATTTTCAGGGATGGAGAGATGACGATGTTGAATGGAACATGACAAAATATGGAGGCGTGGATAAAGTCCGCATTCCCTGGAGCAAGGTTTGGTTGCCCGACATCAAACTGTACAACTAGTAAGTGTTTGTTGTTGTTTGCGGTAGAAATTGCACACCGCTAGAGTCATTCCTGCATGAAACAGATAAGGAATGTTCTTTAGCCACTTTTTATATGTCGGCGCTGATGGAAATTACAAAGCAATACGTGTGCCAACTGAATGTTTTTTTTCTCGAGGCAGGCTGTGAGCCATCATCATTTACCGCCTCTAATTGAAAATAAAATATTAGAACTGGCTAACAGTATACACGTCACTCTGTCTTTCTTCCCACTAGATCATTGACCTTGAAACGGTACTAACCTATGTGGATATAACCTTTTATCTCCACGAGTAGCACGTGCTTTTAAACAAACTACATATCAGTTCTGCAAGTTCGGCAATTCTACTGACGGCGATACCCCCCTGTATGTATATCATTGTATATCTCTAAGGGCCTATTCTGTATTTATTTCAACCCAGAGTAGGTGGAGTAGACCATTTGGTAACTTGTTCGCTAGGCTCGCCGACGATCCAGGTTCGATTCCCCATATGGGTATAATGTGTAAATCCCATTGCTTGGTTTCCCGCAGCGATATTGCTGAAATATTGCTAAAAACAACCATACTCACTCAGCGTTCTCAAACGGAGGTGTGTATATCATGAACTTACATTTTTGGCGACAAGTATCATTTTTTCACTGGTATTTCAAATATAAAAATGTAGAAAACAATCGGAGTAAATTTGACTTTTAACTGAATCTTTGCTTCGAGTGATACATGTACAGAGGGAAGTATTGACGCTTTCTTTATCAAGACCATTTGTGCACTAGTCTTTTTGGTGGATTTCATTTTCGGTTTAATTTTAATTGATATCATGTTTGTCTGCAATGAACCTTCTATATTGATACTGTCAATAATTCTCTACAAGATGTTTTCGGCAGATAGTTTTTTGCCCTTTAAAGATAAAGTCAAAGGTTATCTCGTTCCTGTGCTGATATAATGTTTTTAAATAGATGGAGCATAATGTTTAGAGTACCCAAATGTTGCAAGAAGGCGATGTCTTGTGGATTAGTGAGTGGTGAATGTGCTCTATTTGAGTTGCAGGAAGGCGTTGTTTTGTGGAATAGTGAGTGGTGAATGTGCTCCATTTGAGTTGCAAGAAGGCGTAATCATGTGGAATAGTTAGTAGTGAATGCGGCCCTTGTCATGGATCGGGGTTTCCACAATAAATTATGATGTCATCTTTCCGCGTGTATGTGTATCCGAGCTGATAATACCGGAGAATATTAGCGTGTAAGCGTGGTAGCAGTCAACTTATACATAGACTGTTATATGTTATCCGGGTTGATTAAGTTAGTGGCTTTTGTCGATAGGTGTTTATGTTATTAAATTCTATCCAATATCATTCTCCTCAACTAGAAAACAATATTACAAATTTGATAATAATTTGATGTACAGAATCTATGTGAAATCAATACCTACATGCTGTACTTGCGCGTTGTTCTAAAATCATGGAACGAGATGTCCTTCGCTTACAGACAATGCAAACTGATCAGGAATATCATTTAAGTATTACCACCAATAAGCGGCGTCAGGATGTAGCGTTGCTATGCAGTGTCGTATTTCGAACGATTTGATCTCATGCTCAATCAATTCCTCAATAACCAATGCGTTCGGTATTTCTTACAGCTATTTCATCCCAATGTTACACTAAAAATGTGTTTTTGAGTTTAAAATAGAAAAACTAGTGTTAAATTCGAACATTCAAACCTCCCGCTAATGTTCATGGCCACAAACCAATTGGTGATGAGGAAGCAATATCTTCCCTGGATAGCGTGTGTGGTGCCAGAATTAGATAATAAATATCCGCAGATAGCAAGCTTTGGAACTAACATGTATGTATCTACACATATCTACAGGAAGCGAGCCAGCATACTCCACTTGAAGTACAACACGAATATGTGGAGCTATCACATTATCACTGTGGATGTATCAGTACCAGGGTTTCTTGGCGAATATATCTGTAGGGGTGGAGATTTGACCAGCATGTCAGTTGAATCGTTCAGTAGTTGTATGACCTGACTGCCACACAGCTGGCTTTCTAGTTTATTTCCACTTCAGCTTACAATTATTTTTGGAAGCGAGGAATGCTAGTTTTTTATATAGCTTTGGTTGTTGAAACGGGAGCCTGTTTCTCTCCGAAGTTAAAGATGGATTCTACTTTAACAAACTGGTATATTGTGGTTGAAGCAACCAACTCACTTGCATGCAAGTACCGGACATGGTAAAATACTACGGATCAATATGGTCCTATCAAGTGACTACTGGCTGTCAGTTTTCATCCAACAGTCTACAACATTAAGTACATCAAGCAAGCCATTACAGGTCACCATGGTCCCTGTGCTCTCAGAGCCGTCATCCCAGACCCAGCTTGGTGCCTTATCTGTATATTGTAGACTGGTGACTGGGTGACATGTCTTTGTCTCGACTAGCAAATATGTTGGAGAAAAAAGACTGGGTAGTATGCAATTTCTAATCGATCTGCAACTTATTGTAGAATTATGTGTAATATGTTACTGTCTCGACTGGCAACTCTTTTGCTGGATAGTGACTTCATGACATACAACGTCCATTCGACTAGTATTATGTTGTAGAATAGTGACTGCATGACATACAAAGTCTACTCGACTAGTGCTGTTGTGTACAATAGTGTCTGTATGACATACGACTTTTGCACACTAGTATCATGTTATTGAATAGTGAATGTATGGCATACAACGTCTACACTACTGGTATTGTTTGCAGAATATTGATTGTATGACATACGACTTCTATACGACTAGTTTTATGTTGTGGCATAGTGAATGTGTGTCATAATGTGTTTTAGCCCCTTAATGACGAGCACGAGGCAAGGTAACAACAAGTACCATCTTATAATGTCTTTTGGTATGGTGTCAATAAAATGTGCTTACATACTTTCGATCCAAATTTTCAAGTCTGAAATGTACCTTGTCCCTGTCAATCTATACAAGTCTATAACTTGACTAAATGTCGTTGACCACTTAAAATATCCTTTGTATTCCCAAACCGTTTTGATAGTATGAACTATTCGTGTGTGTTTGTTGTTTAACGCAGCATTCAGCAATATTCAAGCTATATGACGGCTGTCTGTAAATAATCGAGTTTGGACCAGTTTATCAAATGATTGACATCATAAGCATCGATTAGGATGCGATGGCATTCATCAACCAAATCAGCGAGCCTGACCAAGTTTAGGATACTGAAGACCAGTTCTATCTCAGTTCTAACGCAAAACATAAAATGTCGTTGCCATAGGTGATGACCCATCATAGTCTTATCCATTCCCAGCCGCCATTGTGCCCAATCGATCACAGTTTTAATGATCTTGAACCTGTTCTCTCTGATCGCAATACAGAGATTGGCCAACGCAGCATTGAGGTACAAACCAATACATTGCGTAACAATCGAAGGGGTGGCTATCAAAGTTAGTGCTTAGCTATCAATCCTGTATATATCTGGTGGTCTGGACGCGTTGCATGATGCAAGACAGTGATGGCATCCTGTCTTCAGTTACATGGTAACTCAGACGCCACTCACCAACCATAACGGGGAATCGACACAAGGTGAAGCTGGTGCGAGTAAACAGCATTCTCCTGCCTTCGGAATCGTAGCTGGCTGTAAGTGACTTCCTCAATGATGCTTCTCACTAATGGATGTTCTTGCCAGCTGGAGACTTTATGATAGAGAATGCTACTGATCCGGACCCAGGGGCGAATGCCTGATTGGAGCACCAATATCTTGTGTCCAGGTGCTCTGAGGGAAGTAATGACGTATAGCCTTCAATTCAGATTCAGCTGACTTCATAACGCTGCGTTAAAGGACATTGTTTGACCAGTCATAAAGACTACCAGATCTTTCTGAGCGGCAACCAGATATAGAGAATCTATTACATAGCTGTTCGCATGGTTAATCACTCTCGCTGAAAAGTCAGTTTATCATGTTAACTGTACCATAATATTCCAGTGCAATACGATCTACAGACGCACTAAAAATGCATCACAGACGCATTAGAGACGCACTACAGAAATACCACAAGAACACCGCAGAATACACATCTGAACACTACAACAGCAGCTCCTGTTGCGTAGGTCGTTGTTTGTGCTTTCGATCACTGGTTTGCATACTCATGATTTTACAGAAAGTCGTGGTACAGCTGTATATATGTTACAGCCAAATTGTGAAACCAGTCATTTCGTAAAATGTCAAAACTTTTCAGTCATTTCCTGAAGTGCCTGAAAGTGTCAGTCGTTTCATAAAATGACTGAGTGAGTGATTGAGTATGGTTTTACGCCGCTTTTAACAATATTCCAGCAATATCACGGCAGGGGACACCAGAAATGGGCTTCACACATTGTACGCATGTCGGGAATCGAACCAGGGTCTTCGGCGTGACAAACGAACGCTTTAACCACTAGGCTACCCGACCGCCCCCATAAAATTACTGAACATTAATGGTATACATTTCATGATATGACTAAGCTATTATCTAGAACTAACATGTGGAGCAATTATAAGGAGATAAGTAACTTTTTTTATTAGAGTTATGGCGGTCCAGTTTGAGTGAATAGAATATGGGATATTTAACTAATCAGATGCCAGCGTTCCTAAAGTACTGGACTTCATTTCTGTACCAACTCGTTTGGGACATTTTGATTAGCAAATGAAATCTTCGATGGTATTTTCTTTAGTCTGTAGATGCCATGACACTCAGAAACGAGAGGATGTATAAACTCACCGATATAATGGCGAGGCCTTCCCTTTCTGCATTAGGAACTCGTCGTTTTATTTCGTTTTCGAGAGACAGATATTTAGATATGCTTGCCTGAATGCTGTACCCTCTCGTACATCGAAACATCGACGCTTATTGACTAATTGGAAAATTCGCCTTCCGCGACGTCCTATGGAGGTGTCCTCATACCTGTTTCGAAGTAACATATCTGATTTGAATGAAATTGTAAAATAGCACCACATAACTCTTAACAAGCTAAAAATATATGAGGCAATAAATGTCTAAATGTCTAGGTTATTATAAATCAGTGAGTGTCGACGACTTCAGCTGTCCGTTTCTTCAATGAACCAAATACAAAGTATCTTCAGCTTCAGATATACAACTTCATCAAGTGGTGCTGGAGATAAGTTTCTTTTCAATGAATGAAGGCGTTTATATTTATTGAAGTGTCTACTGAAATAATTGAAGCGTTGTAATGCATACATTTAGTGTCTTTATTGTTATTCCAACTTAAACTCTCGGGATTGACTAGGTCCTCGCTACAGCCAACTTCCGAGATTGACTCGGTCCCCAATACCCCCAACTTCCGGGATGGACTGGGTCCCCACTACCCCCAACTTCCATTCGCGGAGCTCTCAATACTATCGCTGCCACCAGTCAAAACTCCCCACTGTGATAGGTGGCCCAACCATGCCTGGAGTTGAACTCGCAACCGAATGACCGTTATGTTTACAAACAAGTGACGACTGTCGTGACGCCGAATACACTTACCGCTGCTAAATTACTTTCTTTGTTTGTCAATTTGAATTTCTATTTCATTAAAACTATCATCTTTAATTCATATAGTAAGAATGCAAGGGAGAAGTTGGTTGATTATCCGTTAGTCTGAAATCTCGAACCAATCTGATTATTAAGACAAAGTAAATCCACTTGGAAAAAAATATGATGGCATTCCCAAAGACATAAACAAAAGAATAAACGGTACAACATTTGGGGTAGGAGGGCAAATTTCAAGATTCTTGTAATGGCCGCCCCCACTGTGGCAGCGATGTTACCGAGAGTGTAACGAAGGTGTCACGCGCTGGGAAGCAGCTTGGGTCCCCACTACCCCCAACTTCTGGGATGGACTAGGTCCCCACTACCCCCAACTTCAGGGATGAACTAGGTCCCCACACCTCCAACTTCCGGGATGGACCAGGTCCCCATTACAGCCAACTTCCGGGTTTACTAGGTCCCCACTACCCCCAACTTCCTGGATTGACTTGGACCCCACTACAGCCAACCTCCGGGATTGACTAGGTCCCCACTACCCCCAACTTCCTTGATTGACTCGGTCCCCACTACCCCAAACTTCTGGGATTGACTAGCTCCCCACTACAGCCAACTTCCGGGATTGGCTTGGTCCCCACTCCCCCCGACTTCCGGGATTGACTTGGTCCCCACTACAGCCAATCCCCCTATCTTCCGGGATAGACCAGGTGTGCAGTATCCCCAACATCAAGGATAGACAAGGTCCCCACTACCCCCAACTTCAGGGAAGGATTAGTTCTTGTGTATTCCCAACTTCAGGGAAGGATTAGTTCTTGTGTATTCCCAACTTCAGGGATGGACTAAATCCTTAGTACCCCCAAAATTCGAGAAGAAAATGGGCCCAAGTACCCCCATTGTCCGTGATTGGCAAGATCCCAAGTACCCCAAGTAACTAACTAACGAGGAAGTTGTGGTTTCAATGTATGGTGCCATCTTCACTCGACGGTGTTGCTGACTCTTCTATCTTCTAATTACCAATCAAACATTATTTGATAATAAAACAAAATGTTAGAAAAGAGAAACTGGGTTTTATACAAGTGCACTTAAGAACAAAGACATCACATCATTATGTTGGAGATTAAAACAGAAACTTTAAAGTGTGCATGGCTATATTATTAACAAAGTTTCCCACTCCTCGTGGCTTCTATTAACTGTAGACTAATGACGTCAGTCACCTCAGCCTACTATCCCATACATGCCTAACTGATTTATCTCTGTGGCCCAATGCATATAAGTTTTAATTTAAGGGGCAAAACCAATCATCATGATTGTTTTTGATGTCACAGCGACAACGTTTACAACATGGCGACGGCTAAGTTTATTTGTTTCAAACGGAAACATGTTTTCCTGTTTACAATTTTCATGATACATGAAATGTTCTGTGGTAAAACGGTTCAAAGGCGTAATTTGTGTCCAGATAAGGCAAATCGATTTGTAAATAGGTTTGAAAGTAGGTAAATGCCAATGTTGGTACACTCTTCAGCTGCACAAGAGTGTTATTGCGAGACTGTTTGGAAAAGATTCCACTAAACAAAGAGTATTCCTTCACACCCAGCCATTAGCCATCCGAGGGGGCGACAAGTATCTAGTGGCGAAACGCTTTGATGCCGCCACTTGTCGAGTACGTGCGTACCAAGGTTCAAATAACAGTTGTAGACGTTGAAGTATCCGAATGTGTTTTAATATAGAAATATAGACTCGCGAAGGGTTGTCAGTTATATGAAGATGTTGACAGACAGGTATAAGGAAACGATCAACACATGTTTTTTCAGAACATCCAACCCGTCCAAAGAATTATATTTTGTCAGGAACACATTTTTAGGGATCTACATGTACATCCTTCGATAAACACTGTATACATATACACTGCCACTTGTACATGCTTGTGTGAACGCTCTGTGGTAACACCTGTGGCATGGTCAGATAGTCCCTTGTAAAGTTTTGTATCACAAAGGTGAACATTGGTAAAATCATTCGATCCGTTTCCTGGGTTGATTAGTGTCATATTGACCATATCAGATTCATACAATTGACTCGAATTTTTCGAATTTCTTTATTTCACATACTGAAGAGGCCACGGGCCTATAGTACAAGTTGAAGAATATACAGTTTTATACAATTTATGCACATATCTCACCAGATCACCTCACGTCATTCCACCTCGCATTTCAACGCAGTCACATAATTTCACACATTCAGTACAATACCATGCCCTGTAATTTCATAATTTCTATATTACCATATCACAACTTGTTATATCATACAACATATTCTATAACATCATATCATATTGTATCATTATTATAAGATCATATTATATAGTATTATTTCATATAACATTATCATAACATACTTTACATACCATCGTACCATATATCACAACTATATTGTATCACATTTCAACATGTCATATCACACAACACATTAGCAATGTCATAGCTTGTCCCATCATATCTTATCATATCATACCATATAATGCCATGTCATTCCATGCCAATTTATTTCATATCAATCAATCAATATTTATTCAACACTGGAAGACCTCAAGCCATATAATATGTACACTAAAAAACAGTATTTACACAATTTCTATAATACACATAATATATTGCATCATATCCCCTCATGCATCATATCACACCACATCACTTCATATCATATCACATCATGTCATGTCACATCATATCATTTAATATACATATAACTATAATTAACCATTTGTAATATCACGTCCCACAATATCATATGACAGCCTAGTAGTTTAATACCATTTCTAACTCTTTTGTTTGTAGTATATTCAGATGGCAAATATCTATAAATATGTACTTAATGTATATACACAATAGTTTCCTAATACCAAGCAGCTAAGATTATTCTTTCATAAGGTTCTGTCGGTATAAAGAGGCATAATATATGAACATGGACACATTTTGTAAGATACTTCTTTTTGTGTTTGACAGCAATCTAACAAATTTAATAATATTAGGGTACCTGTAATAATAAGCTTGCAGGTATTTTTCTCTAAGGTGTAAATACACTGGACATACAAGTAAGAAATGAAATTCATCCTCTACTGAGTTTAAACTACATAGATTACAGATTCTTTCTTCACGAGGAATGTTTACATAGCGCCCTGTTTCTATTAAAAGGTCGTGAGAAGAACATCTAAAACGTGAAAGAGCCGTTCGAATTTTTTTGACTCATTGACTCATTCTTCGAAACCAATGCAGATGTATGTGTATTCAGTTATTTATTGTCGATCCTTGAGCCAATGCCACTACAACATTAGTCATTGTGTACTTCCTGAATGAAGACTTCCTGGTTACGTTAGGAATATAGCTTACAATGGAAGAGAATATATGGATGCCTCATGGCATTCAATCACCTGATGAAGGAGCAAGCATATACTCCGAAACGTTGTGTTCCTCATAATAAAGAAGTTGACATCCATATATTCTCATCCTTAAGTGTATCACTTTTAAATGCCTTTCAAAGACCTAATATAGCTTACGTGTTAAGGCAAATTGTGTTTTTCTTGACAGTAAACGTTTCTTTAACATAAAAAATAAATTAACCGGGAATTAAAATCTAAGATATGGTTTTTCAGTTACCAAAATACCAAGGAAGCCTGACACTTTTATTAATGATTGATTATGACCATACTTAGTTTACGTTCGTAAGAGGCATCATGATTGGCCATTAACTATGATCTATGTAGATGACTTGAAGACATTTATAAATCCGGTAACTTCATCATGATTGGAAACTTTCCAAAGTGTTAAAATGTAAAGCCATAGAAGACTTGGGTATATATTTTTATAGCTGGAAGTTCTGAATTCACAAAGTATTCTGTTGTGTTGGACATACTGATTGTGAAAGAAGAAAATGAAGCGCTCTGCTTAAAAAGTTTATTTATTTTGATGAAAGGAGTAAATTTTAATCCTCTGAAGATACATATATGTAGGTGATAATGTTGTTATCAGTATGTACACGAGTGTGCTAAAGTTGCTTGCATATAAATAAAGTTGCCTGATTTCTGCTATCCCAGATTTCCCCTCCACACTGCTTTCTCAGTATATACCTACAAGAACTGTCAGATCAGAAAACCAGATGTTCCTTCAAGTCCCAAAACCCAAACTCAAATCCATTGGTCACAGGGCGTCCAACTTCACTTGTTCTATTCTCTGTAACTCTTCTTCTTCTGAAAGGCAATTGAGTTATTTTTAATGTGACTACATTACTCAGAATGCTTAAGTTATCTCAGCATAATTAATGTATATGATGTATAACAGTCACGCTGTATTCGCAGAAGCAGGCATCTGAAAAATAACAATATAGGTCGTGTAAAGTGAGCTACAAAATCTCTGGCTCCATAGGCGTTTGGAAGGTTTGTGCTGACACTGACATTATTAGCACTGATACATGTTGGCAGATTTATACATATGTATGGAGATCCGACCTACATCTCGTTTCCAGCCGATAGAGTAACCAGTTTTCGAAACTATCGAATATCCAAACTGCATATTAATACTACCTTTACCTGACTAGTAGCAAACACTGAAAATATCAATTGTTCCATTTTGATTATTGCAGTAAATAGATAAAATAATGTCATTTTTGTCCAAACTGTTCAGTGCAGTATGTAACATCTGATGTTTCTATTCCCAGTGCTGACCATCGCCTTGACGAGCAGCGCAAGTCCCTGTGTGTGTTCCACCACGATGGCAAGATACTGTGGATGCCCCAGGCTGTGTACCGCAGTTCCTGCCAAATTGACGTGACCAAATTTCCATTCGATGTACAATCTTGTCATTTGAAATTTGGGTCGTGGACCTACAATGGACATAAGATTGATGTGGTTTTCTATGACAATAAAGACTACATAGATCTCACTGAGTACGTGACTAGTAACGCCTGGAAGATCATCGATGTGCCTGCTAATAAAAACATCAAGTACTACAGCTGCTGCCCTGAGCCTTATGTGGACCTGACCTTCAGTTTGATCTTCCAGAGACGAGCCACCCTGTATAACTACATCCTGATTCTGCCGTGTGTCCTTCTCACCTCCATTACCCTCATCCTCTTCTGGATTCCCCCGGAATCACCCGCAAAGATGCAACTTGGTAATGCCATATTTTATACATTATTATGCTACTATATTCACGTACGTTAAATGCACGATTAGCCACAGTTTTATAATCTTCTTACATCGTAAACCAAATAGGTGTGATTCGTTAAACATATTTTCATGCTTTTTCTTATTGTTGTTATTTACCCATGTATTGTAAGTATGGCGGCGTCATGTGTCTCCACAGTTTATGTGAACCTACCTGTACTCGGGATGTGGAAAATACTATTGGTATTTTAAAATAGCAATACTTGCCAAGATATACCAATGACAGTGAACTGAAATCCAAAGTTCATTTGTTTCAATAGGTAAGGGGCGGTCGGGTAGCCTAGTGGTTAAAGCGTTCGCTCGTCACGCCGAAGACCCGGGTTCGATTCCCGACATGGGTACAATTTGTGAAGCCCATTTCTGGTGTCCCCCGCCGTGATATTGCTAGAATATTGCTAAAAGCAAGGTAAACCATACCTACTCACTAACTCAATAGGGAAATAAGTAACAGAACAAAGGATAGTACTGTCGGACAATACTGTAGCACTTGATATGTATTTAGCTATATTACTGTCGTATAGAAGCATCTGTACAATTCGGTATGTGCGTCTCTTTTTTTTCAACATGCATCTTCCTGCACCAGATGTAGAGAGTAATCGTTGCCTTCCTTCACACGTGCATGATAGTGATACTTCAAATACAACATTGTCCAATATTCTATCATATTTCGATTAATGTAAATGTATATCACATACCCTTTCACTCACTGTCACGTTTGATTGATGGTAGTATTTTGACCACATGCATGTCTGCAGTCAATGGAATAATTCATCTAATACACCTGGGTATATTACGAGCCTAATATCATTTGACACTTTAGACATTTTTGATAAATGCAACTAATCTACAAATTTAACTACCACCCCATGTTCACGAGAATCTCGCTGTACAGGCATCCAAACCGAGGTGGTGGATGCGAATATTGGCACGAAACAACAATGAAATATAAAACACATTACTTTAATGCGAATGCCTTTTTTATTCTTAGACACTATATTCTCCTTTTCATCATAACCGATTATCATTACATACATAGTCATAATGTTGGCAAGTTCAGCAAAGCTAAGGAGGCCATGTGCTTCTTGAATTCAGATTCACGGTGAACTCGCATCGCTACATCGTTCCTTTGTAAGTGCATAAATAGCATATAAATATATCTTAGCATTAATGTTTTGGAACGGAAATCGAAAGTGAGAATAACTAATATAAAAGAAAATCCTTGTTAATTCTGACATGGTAATAGTTATCACCATGTGGATCTGTAACTGAACTGAAGAGAAAATGACATATTTGATGAGGTCGATAAACAGCGCACTGTGTCATGAAAAATACAGATCAGTGTAGCAAAGTTTCTTTATTGATGTCTTCTGTGATGATTAAACTGGTTTTCCCTGACGAAGCCTCTCAATAAACATTAACTTGAAAGAGATGTAAACATGAAAATTCACTTTCGCAAATGAATGTAGTGTCGTGTTATTTTGCCATCGATAACGTCTACGAGGCCATGTGTTATGTGTTTTTTATGGAATGTATAATGTACCATTTAATTAGGGGATATGCAGCTTCATATACGAAGGGATGGAACAGAAGGAAATCGGCTATAGGGAACAAATGCTTGCCCGTTATGAGGTGTTGGAAGGGGTTTACCTGTTGCTGTATAATGTTCTTTGTTTAATATTGCCTTTTTAAGGACGCCCTTGCAAAATATTTGGAAATAACTTTGTATTCTCGAGCTGTTTCTTCTCGCTCGAGGAGAAATATCATCTGTGACGCATACGCCCAAGTAGCAGCATGTGTATGTTTGAACAAATGAAATACCCGTAGAACAGGCAGATAACCATGACGTCATCAAAACAGCAACAGAAAAACACAAGCATTATCACTTTCTTTAAGTTTGAAGTTTTGAATGATGATCTGTATAGCCGTTCTGCCCATAAGGGAAACCTGTTTATGTCCTGAAACTGTGTCTAGACTTCCTTCTGTCTCAGACAGATGTGAACACCAATCTAAATAATGTGTTAATATTATTATGTTTTCTACTCAGTGGGATGTGTAAATATGCTTCTGTCCATTAATGATGTATATAAACATACACACTTCGGACTGAATGGTGTGTGTATATATACGTCTTTCTGAATGGTGTGTATATAAACGTCTGTCTGAATGGTGTGTATATATATTTCCGTCAGAATGGGGTGTATAATTATTTTTGTCCGAAAGATGTCTATATACATGTATACATGGGGCGGTAGGGTAGCCTAGTGGTTAAAGCGTTCGATTCCCGACATGGGTGCAATGTGTGAAGCCCATTTCTGGTGTCCCCCGCCGTGATATTGGTGGAATATTGCTAAAAGCGGCGTAAAACCATACTCACCCACTAACTCTATATATACTTCTGTCTGAATGATGTTTTTGTATATACTTCTGTCTGAATGATGTGTATATATAGACTTCTGTCTGAATGATGTGTGTATATTCTTCTGTCTGAATGATGTGTATATATACTTCTGTCTGAATGGTGTTTGTATATACTTCTGTCTGAATGATGTGTGTATATACTTCTGTCTGAATGATGTGAAAATATATTTCTGTCTGAATGATGTCGATATATACTTCTGTCTGAATGATGTGTTTCTATACTTCTGTCTGAATGATGTGAAAATATACTTCTGTCTGAATGATGTGAAGATATACTTCTGTCTGGATGATGAATGGTGTGTGTATAAATTATGATATAGTTCTGTCTGAAAAGTATGTACATATACTTCTGTCTGAATGATGTACATGATGTGTAAAGAAATTCACAAAATAATTACACGACAAGGATTGTTCGTCTGCATGTTTCACCTATATCTTCAGGGAGAAGTCACATGGAAAGACATGTAGGAGAAGAATCCGTATATATATACACTTCTGTCTGAATGGTGTATACCTGTCTGAATGATGTGGATATCAATACTTCTGTCTGAATTTTCTGAATTCTGAATATATATATGACTGATGTGTACATGTACCTTGGTCTGCATGATGCCTATACATGCTTCGTCTGAGTAATGTGCATATCTACTTCTGTCTGCATATGCTTCTGTATCTAACGGGGAGTGTATATGCTTCAGTCACTCTGAAATGATATGTATGTAACATTCTATGTTCAAGGGATTTGTATTTATGCGCCTGCCCGTGAGTGATGTGTACATATGTTTCTGCCTGTCAGGATTTTTGTATTTGATGCTGTCTCTAACAGATAACTTGCCGCCATTTCTTTTAGAAGTTCCCCCAGACATTTCGACATATCAGTTTTTATCAGCTCACCTTGCGCGAAGGCAACGTGAGCTTATGTCCCTTCACATTTGTGTACATTTTTCTTTGACCCTCTTCTTCACCTATGAACGTGAAGCAATGTATGACGGAAGTTTCTATCATTTTGCATTTTGATTCTGATAAGCTGGATCTCGTTTGCACAACATCAGTTATACTCGATTTCATAAATTGAACTTCTCCCCAAAACAGTGCAGCAATAGTCTGAATCTTTAAAGAGACGATACAGTTCTTGGCCACACTTCTGATTGTGATTTTTGCGCCCTTTCGTAATCCAAATTAAACACCGAGGAAGCCAAATTAGATGTCATCACCTTCATCCCCGGCACTGCTCCAGCAGCAGAGCGGAAACTGTGCAGGGATGTTGAACCTATGGTCTTTCTTCCGTTTGGGAACACGTGTACTATCCGTCATCAGATATGGCCGCCACGATCGCCCTTCGTTAAGATAAAAATAACCAATAAATTTAGTAATGTTTGAGGCTCTTCTCCATCACTGCCCATACATCTAAAAACAGTGTGTGAATGATAACTTACCATAAGTAGTTCAGGCATAGCTAAGGCACCAGCTTCGTCATTCAACTTCAATCGTTGTAACCGATATTGGGAAAACACCATTATCGACGTCTTCTCTCGAACCGTGTAATGAATTTGGTTGAAACATGTTGTGGGTGCTCATGATCATAAATGGACTCAATGTTTCAAGGTTATCCAGATTAGGAGAATTAGTGCTTTATTTTCGAAGAAGGCATAACAACAGAAATTCCATGTTAACAAGATCACAAGAAGTGCGTTTACATCACGAAATGATATATCTAATATATATAATGTGTACGAGTATTTCAAATATTAGTGTTGACTTATACGAATTATACGTTGCACTACTGGCAAGGTTCTACATGACGAAGGTCGGTAAAGTATTAGTCGAATAATGAATCTTTATTGATACATATCTATGGAACTAATTATAAACATTCCTGTAATATTATATGCAGTGGTTTTGGTTCACTAAGACCTTCGGCTATGAACAAATTCGATCATAGATGCACCCAAACGCAAACAACGTCCATTTATCCTGATATGAAGTAATTTGTCAAACAGATCAAAGTTAGTCCGTAAATTATGAGACCACTGGATTCTTAATGTTTGTTTGCATATAAAAAAAGTTGATAGGAAACCTAATTGGTGTGAAGCTAGTATTTCAACAGATATAGCATGCGCTGGACCGGTTAGTGTTTCCCCAGAATGCTTACTTCAGTTTACAATTATAGATTTAGTCAGGTGAGCTACAAAGCATTCTTTCTACTGTGTTCAGTGTGCAACAGTTTATATTCCTTTTCTATGCAGGTCTTACCATCTTCATAGCCTTTTTCATCCTGCTGAAACTTTTGGAGAAAAATTTGCCACCCGGTACAACGAAAATGCCGGTACTAGGTAATGTTTTTTATCATATAATGGGTAGGTTTCTCGGCAGGATAAAGCCAACGGATAAAAACGATATCCGTTGGGGTCATATGCGGATAGAGATGCAAATATCAAAGGTCAAGTAGGGACTTCTTTCACTGTTTATAAACAAACATGGCGTCGCCCTCTTGATTCGGAGATCGAGTCAGAATTAACCATCGGGAATCTGGATAAACTACAGGGATAATTGCTATCATTATAAAAAAGAACAGTCTGATATACTGAAAATCAGTGTCTAACTGTGACGTAGCTAAGGCATTTTATAAGTTTGGGCAACTTTAGAGATATCAATTTCGAAACAATTTTGCGAGGGCACGAGGCCTAGCCAAGCGGGATCAGTAGCCATATATCTGTGCTTGTAGACCTCTGTGGCTTGAAACCTTCTCCACAAATTAAAATAGTTGGATTTGGCCGAAATATGTTTGAATTGTTACCTTGTTTCCCTTTGTCGCTGTGTGAACATCTGACTACACTTCTTATCGTTATGACTGGACAGACCGACTGTCAACGACGTCTGACCGTGGCCGTGATGTCTCATAGACTAGGGTTAGAGTAGCTTCCCTTTGACAAAGGGCAGTTACTCAAGCGGACAGACCGATGGATTGCCGCGAAAGGCAATTAACAACTATTGTTGTTTTGCGTATATGTTGCTTCGCCACTGTATAAGAAACAGATTTCAGTTCGAACTATATTGGCTACTGTCCCTGTCCGACTGACACACCACTTACCCTGTGACGTAATAAATATTAATGCGCGCATTCCAGGAAAACTCGCAATGTTTCGATAATGTATGTGAGAGAGGGAAAGCGATTTTGAAGCACAAAATTAAATAATGACAATATATGATAAAGAGGTTATCACGCTTGTGTGTTTGGGGATGGTAAATATCCTGTATTAGGAATAAACACTATGTATTTAGCTCGCCAATGCTCGCTAAATACAATGTTTATTCCTAAACCATCCCCAAACACACTCGCGTGATAACCTCTATTTATTTAAAATAGTGCAAGGTGCATGGTTGGTAATGTGCATGACATATATTACTTTTACGAATTACTGCAAAATACTTACTATAGATGTTATGAATATGTTATTGTAAATCATTTTCATAAAACTTATAATTTTTCCGGCATATGCATTGAGGAAGTGAAAATGTGTGTATGCCTTTTTAAGAAGATTTTATTGGAGAACTGTAATATTTCTCCTAGAATGTGTCAAGGAATTCCGTACCATTTCCCTTCAGAGGGTTGTGACAATATTTCACAATATGTGATCATGTATGTGTCGTTGTAGGTATCTACTACTGCCTCAACATGGTGATCATCACTATGTCCTCCTTCCTCAACGTTCTGGTGGTCAACCTTGCAGCATATGGTCAGCGTGCTAACCTTCCCGCCCCTGCAAAATCTGTAAGTCGTAATCCACATACCACCTCACTGTATAAGTATACCTCATGCCATCTGAATAGAAGTATATCACATGCCATCGGACTGTATAAGTACACCACATGCCATCTGACTATGTCAATAGACCACATGCCATCTGACTATTTCGCTATATGGCTGAAATATTGCCGATGTAAAATAGAATTGAAATTTACGCCATCTGACTCACTAATCCACATGAACTTTGACTATATAAGTATACCCCATTATACCTGACTGTGTGACCAATCCACATGCCATCTGACTGCATAAGTCTACTTGCCATTTGTTTATATATGTGCACCTCATACTAGTTGACTGTACGTGTTCACTACATGTGATCTATTTCTTACACTGGATAGTACATAGTATCGTGCCCTATCAATATACCACATGTCCAATTTTTCAACACGTGTTATCTTATCCTTTTGAATCACATATCATGTTGCACTATTCTAATGCGAAAGTCGATATGGTATATGTTTTGTGGGTAATAACCACTTCCCTATGTTGTAGGTATTGTTTGACGTGTGTGCAAAGGTCCTCCTGATGAACGATCTAGTGCGGCCCTTCAAACCGGATTCCTCCAAACCAGCGACAATCGTGAAAGACAAGCTGGGAGAAATTGACAACAAGTGGAGCGATGATCCAATGGCGTCGACGGAGGTTCTCGTGCACCTGCAGAAAGACTCCAATCTAGCTCCGCCCCCGGGGCCACCCGTGGACAACACGTTACGTCAATCAACGGGACTCTTGGTCGCCATTGACACAAAATTATCGGACTTGCGCGACTTCATACAGGGTCACAAGCAGCGCCTTTCCGACAAGGACAAGCGGGAGCGCCTCGTGAAAGAATGGAAGGCTATTGCCCTCATTCTGGACAGAATCTTCTTTGTTATATACTTTGGTATTATCGTTGCATCACTTGCTGTCATCATTCCAATCATCACCTTCAGTGGCCAGTACACGAACACGAAACTGGCAGAGGCTTTGCCACATACATGAGAAACGTTGTCTCTGAATTCTTTCTGAAAACATTTCCACCAGATGCCAAATTGCTTCATGGTTTTGTCTAAAATGTTAAGGTGGATAACATGATGTTTACGAACTCTTCCAAACATAATGACATTAGTTAGATATGCATATATATTTATGTAGCGGTATCATTATGTAAAAGATCGTTTATGCATAAAAATAACTCATGCATCATTGAAACATCTTTATATAAACCAGTGCGTTCGTTATGTATTGTCTTTAAACAAGCAAACGCTTGAGAATGAGGTGATAAAAGTTGACATTTTAAGGTAAGGTGATACGTTGATCCACAATGTATAGAGAGACATGTATTTAAAAATGGTGCACAAGAACATTGGTTTTGAAGAATTCATAAATAGGTATCCAAGATGTGCCTACCATTGTGTCAGTCTTAACGTCAGGCAACTGGAAGGACAAAGTCACTTGATTCGATCCTAAGGTTCTATTTAAGCATGATCCAAGATAACCACGGGCACAGACAGATGGACACAACTGCATATGTGACATAGCTGGTAACTATACAACCTATATGACAACACCACACGGCCAGGCACGCGCACAGGCACAGGAAGATGGACGAACCAATATCTCCGATACGTTATGTTGTGATCTCGACAAGCTATATGACAACACCACACGCCCAGGAACAGGAACATGGACGAATAAATATCCCTTCTATGTTGTGTTGCGATCTCCACAAGTTCTATGACAACACCAAACGCACAGACCCAGGCACAGGAAGATGGACGAATCAATGTCCCTTCTATGTTGTGTTGTGATCACTACAAGCTCTACGACAACACCACACTCACAGGCACAGGACGATGGACGAAGCAATATTCTCAAAACGTGTGTTGTGATCACTACAAGCTCTACGACAACACCACACTCACAGGCACAGGACGATGGACGAAGCAATATTCTCAAAACGTGTGTTGTGATCTCTACAAGCTCTCGGACAAAAGCACAAACCCAGACACAGGAAGATTGACTTACCTATATCCCCGATACGCTGCGTTGTGATCTACACAAGCCAACATCACAGGCACAGACATATGGACACACCCACATCTACGAACAATGTACTGTTGTCTGTACATCCAAACTACATGCGACAGGCACAGGCAGATAGAGTTATAGACCTCGGCACCTATACAATACAGGCTTTTTGATAACTGATGGACACCCTACAGTATCTACCGTAACCAATGTGCATTATCCAGAACAGAAGCTGAAAGGGTTGGGAAGGGATATGGGTCCTTCCCTTTTCTAATCTCATCAAAGTAGCGTAGTCGTTAGATTGTCGCAAGACCGGGTATAAAACTGGGCCTGCTACTTCTACTGATCAACTTTTTATAAGTGAATTAGGATAACATTTTTTCACAAATGACGTTTTTCCATTTTAGTTAGCCATATTCTTGTCATCAAATTGATTGTGTGCCATAACTTTTCCGTGGAGTCTTTTACATATTCTAGCAACTAAATAAAGAACATTACGTTTACTAATTCTTTCTTCGGACCCTCTAACATATTACTTATAACTTAGTGGGTGATGTAGATAAATCTCACATTATAACACTTTATAGCTTAATGTGAAACGCCCTTAATCTGGACAGTAGCATTCTCAGGGAGTCGTCATGTTAAACAATTGTTCGAGTTTGTCCGAAACATGGCAATCAGTGTATACATGTAAGCGCACCAAGTAGTTACCATCCGGGGTGTGGGGTTTTGGTATCGACAGGGTCCAGATTACCGAGGTTTATGGTGATAGAAGCAGTCCGAGGGTAATGATTTCAATGGGTACAATATCAATTCTGATGTTAGCGTTGATACAACGCTGTAGATGTATTATCGCCTGACATTGATGTAAGTGTTTATACAAGGATGTAGATGTGTTATCGCTTGACACTGATATGTGTATTTCATGGGGAGAGGCCATCTCACGTTGGCCTTGACATCATATATTACACGGGGGATGGAAATAAAATGGCACTTTGATGTAGTATACGGTATTTTGTGTTCATAGAACATTAATAATCAGTTTATCATTTAAGCACCTATATAACTTACATGGACCCAGGGCACTTTGCCCCTGAGGATATGAATATAACAAGGCCCTACACACAGTAATTGGTCAGCTCTAGAACAATAAGACAAACACTCTGTAAACTTGACAATTGCAGATCTTGGGGCTCTGTGCATATGAACTGGTCAGCTCTAGATCACAAGTCAGACATACTGGACACATCTAAGCCGTGTACATTCTTCGGACAGTCTTAGGACAATCTTCGGACAGTTTTCGGACAATCTTCGGACAGAGAACTGTCACCCTGATATTTGTTCAAGGAGACGGGACCGGTCAGCAGATGGTTCTGATGTGTAAACACAGTTCAGTTGCGATTCCATATCTACAACGAGGCCGTGTTCTTATTATGGAACTGTGTATATTGATGGTATAACCTCTCTCTAAGCCACTATTCAGTTATTCAACATTCTACGTTAAATGTCTGTACATGTATGTACGCTTTATTCCTTGAAGACAAGCAATTGAGATATACAGCGCGAAATTCTTTGTTTCCGCTAGAACAGTTAACCATGTGCTTCAACATTCCTAGATTTCTTTCCGATAAGTTCCGATGTTTTAGTTATTCATTTGCCGAGCATACCGTATTGCAGTCTGTCATGCTTAGCTGCCAGTGTGCCTCAACGCCCACCCACACCACCTCCACCCACCCCTTCTCCTCGCACCCACAACGCCCACCCACCCCCTCTCCACGCACCCACACCACCCAGTCAGCCCGGTCAGTCTTTCTCCGTAACAACTTTATGATGCGGTCGTTCTTATCCGTTGCCATATCTTACATCACTCTTAGCGACGTTAGGGTCCTTATCACACATATCTCTGTCCGACCTCTTTGGGTCCTCATCACACATCACTCTGTCCGACATCTGTGAATCCCTTATCACACATCACTCTGTCCGACATCTGTGAATCCCTTATCACACATCACTCTGTCCGACATCTGTGAATCTTTATCACACCTCACTCTTTCCGACATCTGCGGTATCTATGACACATCAGCGGGTTCATGTCACACATCACTTAGTCCAACATCTGCGGGTTTATATCACACATCACTCTGACCGACATGTGTTGGTTCATTTCATACATTACTTTACCTGACAACTGAGGGTTACAATTACACATCACGTTTCCAAACATCTGCGGTTCAAATCAAACATCAATTTACCCGACATCTGCGGGGTTCATATCACACATTGCTTTATCCGACATCTCCGGGTTCAGATCACACATTACTTTACTCGACATCTGCGGGTGCATATCACACATTACTTTACCCGACATCTGCAGGTGCATATCCCACATTGCTTTACCCGACATCTACGGGTTCGTGTCACACATTACTTTACCCATTATCTGCGGGTTCATATGACACATCGCTTTACCCGACATCTACGGGTTCATATCACACATTGCTTTACCCGACATCTGCGGGTTCATATCACACATTGCTTTACCCGACATCTGTGGGTTTATATCACACATTGCTTTACCCGACATCGGCGGGTTCATATCACACATTGCTTAAACCGACATCTGGGGGTTTATTTCACACGTTGCTTTACCCGACATCTGCGGGTTCATATCACACATTGCTTTACCCGACTGATGTGGGTTCATATCACACGTAACTTTGTCCGTCATCTGCGGGTTCATATCACACCCGTCCTTCGTTACCATGTTATACAAATCTTCATTATCCGTCCTTTTCAGCATAATATCGCAATACAATATCACGCATATCACACAATCCACTATCACACATTCCACACATTACGATATCACACATCCCACACGTTACGATATCCCACATCCCACACAATACAATGCCACACATCCCACGCAATACAATACCACACATCCCGCACAGTACAATATCACACATTCTCCACAGTACAATATCACACATCCCATACAGTACAATATCACCAATCCCATACAGTACAATATCACCCCCCCCCCCCCCCCCACACACACACACACACACCATACAATATCACACACCCCACACATATAGATATCACACATCCCACACTATGCAATATCACACATCACACACAATACAATATCACCCCCCCCCCCCCCCCCATACAGTACAATATCCCACACCCCACACAGAACAATATCCCACATCCCACACAATTCAACAGCACACAATGCACACGTTCAAAACAATGTTGCACATCACACACGGTACAATATCACATATATCACACTATACACGTTACCAAGTGAAAGATTAAACACAATACCGCGACGACGAGATATGTTAGCCCGTGGATATTTCAACTATTAATACACATAGTACTCCAACACATAGTACCCCCATCAACAAATCTGTATCACGTAAAACTCCGTAGTATATCTGACATTTACCAAGACACCATATCCTGACCCATGACACCCTGTCGTATGATATAATTTGGACGCCAGACAACCTGTACTCTACTACCATATGTCACAACACAATGCGCCGTGTGCAATGTAAAACCCAAGACACCCTGTGCTGAACTGCCGAACACCACAATATTTATGCAATATTTAGTCTCAAGACAACCTATTTTACACAAAGCACCCTGTCGTACACTATTATCCGGACAATGCGCCCTTTCCTACACCATCCTTATGGCAGACACTATTGTATGCTGTCATATGTCACAAGTCACCCTGTCATCACCATTGCAAGACATCCTGCCTAATACTACCATGTGCCTCAAAACGCCATGTCCTATACTTTGCTGTATACTATCATTTAACTGAAGACACCCTGTCCTTGACTGTCTTGTGTCACAACACACCCTGTCCTACTCGACTATGTGTCTTGATTTACCTTGTCCCAAAGCCCATGTCTGAATGCATGTCACTCGGAGCACTTTACCACCAACACTTGCCAAAGATCACATTATTGCTGATTATGTATCATACTTGCAAAACAGTTATTAAATGGTGCTAGATCTACTCCATGTATTTGTCCTTCCTCTGTAGTGTGCTACAGGTATAATCCGTGGGTTAGACTTGGTCCCCAGTAATCTATGCTAGTCGTCATACGGGAATATGTTGGTCAGGCTCGGTGGCTTGGTTGAAGGCTTGTCAGCGTACCCCCCAGACGGTGTGGACCATTGCTCACAATATAATTCACTGGATTCAGATTCGATTATTTACAGGCTGCCGTCATATACCTTGGATATATGAGTGCGGTATTAAACACCAATCTGGTGTTATCAGCAGTTACGTCAGGATACTACCGCTATGTCGTAAACTACATGACAGATAATGGCAGTCGACACGCTGAAGAGATTTAGATGCAGAATGTCAATACAGGCAAACACAGCACAGAAGAATAGTAGACAGGGTGCATTAAGGCCCGGTAAATGCGAAATTAGACAGATACAGCATATCAACGCGTTACAGGGTGAACGTAGATAGTTACATTATACCAACACGTCATAGAGTGAGTGACGACATATGCAGTATACCAACACGTTACAGGGAAAACGTAGACAATAACATTTTATCAAGACGTCACAGAGTGAACGTGAACAGTTACAGTATACCAACACGTTACAGAGGGAACGTAGACAGAAACAGTTGACCAACACGTTACAGAGTAAACGTGGACAGTTACAGTATACCAACACGTTACAGAGGGAACGTAGACAGAAACAGTTGACCAACACGTGACAGAGTAAACGTGGACAGTTACAGTATACCAACACGTTACAGAGGGAACGTAGACAGAAACAGTTGACCAACACGTGACTGAGTAAACGTGGACAGTTACAGTATACCAACACGTTACAGAGGGAACGTAGACAGATACAGTTGACCAACACGTTACAGAGTAAACGTGGACAGTTACAGTATACCAACACGTTACAGAGGGAACGTAGACAGATACAGTTGACCAACACGTTACAGAGTAAACGTGGACAGTTACAGTATCCCAACACGTTACAGAGGGAACGTAGACAGATACAGCTGACCAACACGTTACAGAGTAAACGTGGACAGTTACAGTATACCAACACGTTACAGGGGGAACGTAGTCAGAAACAGTTGACCAACACGTTACAGAGTAAACGTGGACAGTTACAGTATACCAACATGTTACAGAGGGAACGTAGACAGTTACAGTATACCAACACGTTACAGAGTAAACGTGAACAGTTACAGCATACCAACATGTTACAGAGGGAACGTAGACAGAAACGGTATACTGACATGTTAGATAGTGAAAGTAAACATGTACAGTAGATCAACACGTTTGGGAGTCAAAGTAAGCAGGTACAGTTCACCAACATGTGACAAGATTGTTTTCAAAGCATTTCTTTAATAAAACGACTTTCATTTCAAAGAGTGTGTGTTTTAATGAAAGAAACATTCCTTGACTTTATAGTTTAGGCCAAAAAGTAAATTCTTAAATAAAAAGTGACAAAATTAATTTCCATAATCATAAGAAATCTCAACTGAAAGCTCAACCCATGGTACTATTCCGACAATATCATAAGCATGAGTTTATGAATCACTGTCCAAGAGTGATGATACCAGGTGTTCGCGAATAGGTGAGCGTATCCTGCCCCACTGGTGTCACCCGTCACAAACACATGTAAAAGCAGCTAATTGTTCAACTGAAAAAAAAATGATGATAAAAAGTAATTTAAATGATACAGATTAGGGATGTTTGACCTATTTTAGAAGAGTCTCTTGTCCTGTGGAAAGTGTAAAGCCGCTCACCCCATCAGTCTTACCGATGACAATAGTTCAGCACGGTGCTTCCACATGATCGAGCGTGTGTTGGAAAACCCGAGTCTCAAGCAGAGCCGAAGTGTCAATATGATATTGCTCAAGGTGTTTATGTGTTGGCCAGACCTCCGAGAGGGGATATTCTGACACATATTAGGTTTGACACTAATGCCAATTACATGTGCTTTCCTATCAAAAGAGGGATCTGGAACATTAGATTCAACTAAAGGGGACTGACTTTCCAGCAAGTCAATACCATTCACTGGGTTCCACCAGAGCAACGTAAGGCCTCCTAATATAGCATCATTTTGGGGCTGACACAGTCCTCTTGGTGTTGATATTGTTACTGGTTGTGCATCTTTGCAATGGTCAAAGATTCCGCTTTGTATAGATACAGGACATAGTTTGGACCAGTACTGACCGCCCCGATAACCAGAATCAGGTAGACTATGTATAGGACACATTCTGCAAACCGAATAAGAATGCCGAGTGTTTGGGATGTCAATCCAGCAGCCAATATATGTTATATACACGCCCTTTTCTTGCTCAAAACTTGATATCTGATGAATCCCTATTTTGACTTGTACCAGTTCCTGTGTTTGGTCAGGTGAATATTTGACTAGCCTTTGCATGTGTTTGTGACGAGTGCCGGGTGTGGCAGGATATACTTACCCTTTCGCGAACACCTGGCATCATCACTGTGTGACAGTGATTAACACATGATTCTGTTATCGTCGGAATCATACAATGAAGTTTTAGTGGAGATTTCTTTTGATTATAGAACTGGTGTTTGTCACTTTCTATTTAAGAATGTTAACTGTTATGCATTGATCAGCTTAATTCAAACCATAAAGTCAAGGTATGTTTCATACATTACATTGGAAGCTTTTGAAATTAAAGTAGTTTGATATTAGAAATAAGTTGAAACAATCGTGTTAGAATGCTGTATCTGTTTAACACCGCTTTGAACAGTATTTCAGTTATACCACGGCCTGTTGTGGGAGGAAAGCACCGGAGTGATACATGTCCTAGACGCTTACTGCTTTAGTGAAACCCACGATCAGGGTTATGGGGCTGGCAAACCTAGAAACATAATCAGGACAAAACGGAATTCGAAGCTACGGTCACTGGATTCTGGCAGCGTGTCCGCTTAAGGTTATCAGACTGTTATAAATCTGTTAGCAGCAGTGAAAACTGAGGGTATAGTTCACATTACAGTAAACTACGGTTATAACGAACTCAAAGGGACTACTAGTTTTAGTTCGTTATAACCGTAGTTCGTTATAAGCATATATACAGCATAACTACAGCAAATAGTCGGGACTAAAAAGTTATATCCGTCAGTTCGTTATAAGCGTGTTCGTTATAACCGTAGTTTACTGTAATCTGTATCCTGTCATGACATGTGGAAAGAAGTAGAAATGTATACTGTGACACTTATCAAGAGAGGAGAACAGTATCCCAGAAAAAGGATTAGATACATGGCTTGCCAAGTCGTCTAATTGCAGATTTGCATCGGTGAGTTGTAGCTGTCTTGGGTTTAAATCGTCTTGATTATGATTCCACACTAGCTGGCGCTCGTGATAATACTGAAATAGTAAAAAAAGTAAAACTCAACTCACTCACTCACAGTGTACGTGATGATATATAATATGTAATAATTATCGTAGATCAGCTTCCGAGAAATCAACATGTGACCCTGACCTCACAGCAAAGTAGAAATAATATACCACCAATAAAGTTTAAAGGCCGAGGAAGCTCATGAAGTTGATATCGCAAACAACTCACTGGTCAAGGGAAGAGGTGCCCTGCAGATACATGTAGTACATAGGTCATAGATGTAGGGAGATGGAATATGTAGGCTAATGTAGTACATACGTCACAGATATATGGAGATGGAATATGTAGGCTAATGTAGTGCAAACGTCACAGATGTAGGGAAGATGTGGTAGTTAATGTAGTACATACGTCACAGATGTAAGGATGTGGAATATGGAGGTTAATGCATTACATACGTCACAGATGTAAGGAGAATAAATGTGGAGGTTAATGTAGTACATACGTCACATATGTGAGGAGGTGCGATATGGAGGTTGATGTAGTACATACGTCACAGATGTAAGGAGAATGAATATAGAGGATAACGTAGTACATACGTCACAGATGTAAGGAGAATGAATATGGAGGTTAATGTAGTACATACGTGACAGATGTAAGGAGATGGAATATGGAGGTTAATGTAGTACACATGTCACAGATGTAAGGAGTTTGAATATGGATGTTAAAGTAGTACATACCTCTCATGTGTATGCAGAGGGGATATAGAGAATAATGTAGTACATACATCACACATGGAAGGAGAATGAATATGGAGGTTAGTGTCGTACACATGTTACAGATGTAAGGAGAATGAATATGGAGGTTAATGTAGTACATACGTCACGGATAAAGGGGGATGGAATATGGAGATTAATGTAGTACATACGTCACAAATGTAAGGCAAGTGAATATGGAGGTTAATGTAGTACATACGTCACAGATGTGATGAGATGGAATATGTAGGTTAATGTTTACATACGTCACAGATGTAAGGAGGTGCGATTAGGAGATTAAGGTAGTACATACGTCACAGATGTAAGGAGGTGCGATTAGGAGGTTAAGGTAGTACATACGTCACATATGTAAGGAGGTGCGATATGGAGGTTGATGTAGTACACACGTCACATATGAAGAGGAGGAGTATGGAGATTAATGTAGTACATACGTCACATATGTAAGGAGAATGAATATGGTTGTTCATGTATTACATACGTCACTGATGCAAGAAGGTGCGATATGGAGGTTAATGTAGTACATACGCCTCAGATGTAAGGAGGTGCTATATGGAGGTTGATGTAGTACATACGTCACAGAAGTAAGGAGATGGAATATAGTTCATATGGTACATACGTCACAGATGTAAGGAGAATGAATAAGGGGGTTGATGTAGTACATACGTCACACATGTAAGGAGCATGAATATGGACGTTAATGATATACATACGTCACAGATGTAAGGAGATGCGATATGGAGATTAATGTGGTACATATGTGACAGATGTATGGAGATGGAATATGGATGTTAAATGTAGTACATACGTCACAGATATAAGGAGAATGAATATGGAGGTTGATGTAGTACATACGTCACAGATGTAAGTAGATGGAATGTGTAGGTTGTAAGGAGGTGCGATAAGGAGGTTAAGGTAGTACATACGTGACAGATGTAAGGAGGAGCGATATGGAGGTTAATGTTGTACATGCATCACACATGTAGGGAGATGGAATATGGAGGTTAATGATGTACATATGTCACAGATGTAAGGAGGTGCGATTAGGAGGTTAATGTAGTACATACGCCTCAGATGTAAGGACATGGAATATGGAGGTTAATGATGTACATACGTGACAGATGTAAGGAGGTGCGATATGGAGGTTGATGTAGTACATACGTCACAGATGTAAGGAGATGGAATATGGAGGTTAATGATGTACATACGTCACAGATGTAAGGAGGTGCGATTAGGAGGTTAATGTAGTACATACGCCTCAGATATAAGGAGATGGAATATGGAGGTTAATGATGTACATACGTCACAGATGTAAGGGGGTGCGATATGGAGGTTGATGTAGTACATACGTCACAGATGTAAGGAGATGGAATATGGAGGTTAATGATGTACATACGTCACAGATGTAAGGAGGTACGATTAGGAGGTTAATGAAGTACATACGCCTCAGATGTAAGGAGATGGAATATGGAGGTTAATGATTTTCATATGTCACAGATGTAAGGAGGTGCGATATGGAGGTTGATGTAGTACATACGTCACAGATGTAAGGAGATGGAATATGGAGGTTAATGATGTACATACGTCACAGATGTAAGGAGGTGCGATTAGGAGGTTAATATAGTACATACGCCTCAGATGTAGGGAGATGGAATATGGAGGTTAATGATGTACATACGTCACAGATGTAAGGAGGTGCGATATGGAGGTTGATGTAGTACATACGTCACAGATGTAAGGAGATGGAATATGGTTCATATGGTAAATACGTGACAGATGTAAGGAGATGGAATATGGAGGTTAATGATGTAGTTACGTCACAGATGTAAGGAGGTGCGATATGGAGGTTGATGTAGTACATACGTGACAGATGTAAGGAGATTGAATATAGTTCATGTGGTACATACGTGACAGATGTAAGGAGATGGAATATGGTTCATGAGGTACATACGTCACAGTAGTTAATATAATACGTATCCGCCAGTGAGTGAGCGAATGAGTATGGTTTTACGCCGCTTTTAGCACTGGGGACACCAGTAATAGGCTTCACAAATTGTACCCATATCGGGAATCGAACCCGGGTCTTCGGTGTGACGAGCGAACGCTTTAACCACTAGGCAACCCGACCGCCCCCGTAACCGCCAGAGAATAACAAGTCTCGAGTATCCGACGAAACAAATTCCACTGGGCGTAGTTATCAATAGGCAAAATAGCGGTGAAAACTATATGAGTAGATCACTGAAAATCAGTAATGACAGGTGTTCGCGGAGGGGGGCAGTGGAAGTCAATGTGGAACATACATCAAAGTTGTAAGGAGGGAGACGTTGGAGGTTAATGTAGTATATACGTCACAGTTGTAATGAAGGTGGTATATGGAGGTCAATGTAGCATTTATATGTTCTCAAGAAAGTCCCGCTAATTATGTCGATAAGTCGTTCTTGTGCGAGCGAGGCGCTCATAGGGGCAGGTGGCTGTTGTCAGTAAAGCGATTTAGTGTTCTGTTTCGCAGTGGATTTCGCCAAAATATTGGATCCTATTTAAAGCAGAGAACAGACACAGCAGCTTATTTGTATATGAAGATCGTATTCTAAAACAGAACGATACATGTTTCATGGTCATGGGCAGTCTTGGCACAACACGCACTGATGTCTGTCCGTGAGCTGTTGGTTGTTCTCGGATGTGCGTGAGGTGTAGACTCCACTGCAGTGTCATTGGTCATGAATGATGGATCTGTGACGTCAACCTCCTCGCCGGCCCATCCATATTACAGTGGCGATGTGTGGGGGAGATGACAGCCAGCGACAACACATCCCCGTCCTCACGGACGCCTGGCTTCCACGCTCAGACTCCATGTGTTAATCTTTCATCATATGATATCATGGTAAATAAGTTAGAAGGGTGTTGTTGCCGAACGCCAGATATAACTGTCGAGGTGTTTCGTAAGGAGCGTTCTTTGTACCTGTTTTGGTCACGTGACTCTGCGGCCGCTCCTCGTCTCCCGTACAGAACCAAGCTGGACACCATCTCTCCACTCCTCCCTGTGTTGCCCCAATCATCAGCAAAATAGATTAGGAGACAATTAAAGCACCTCCCATCCCGACTGTGTCGGGTGGTCACGAATACATACGACATTCTCAGGGTTAATAATTAAGTAAAGTAGTCTGCACCCTGACTGACTCGTCATTGCCACGTGCGCGCACGTTAATAACACATAGAAAGACTCCCAATTAAAGAAATACATATTAGTCATGAATTAATGATCTGGTTCAGTCACGGTTGGTATATGTGAGAGAACACCGTCTAGAGTTACCCCCCTTTGATGAATCCCGTGTGTGTCGGTTACTGTTCCTAAATGTCAGCTCTCAGGCACGACATCTCTATGACAACTCGCTGACACACGAAGGGAGAGTTCAGGAATGGGCCAATGAGCGTTGCGTCAGGAGCTTCGTCATAGCGAATGCCACTCCTCATCCATTCCACGACTCGTGTGGACTCAACACGGAGCAGAAGACGCTGCCAACAGGTAATGATCACAGGTGTTTTACTGATAAACATCACTGTTAAACTAAAAAGTGAAAATTCTCACATCTCGGCTAAGAAAACAAACCATTGCATATTTAACATTACATGTAACAGAATTCTCACAATAAACATACGAGCACCGTTCAATGTTCTCCTGCTTGATCTACCTCCATGGAGTAGGAGGTTGTGCTCAAGCCTTCCCTGCGGCAGTACTGGCATGTCCGCCACCAGAAAAAAACCCATAGTGTACAACGACTTAGCCATCGGTTAACGTTTTCACTTTAACTAATCGAAATTGTTATGCAGCGAACGAGTAACTTTGTAGTTTGATGAGAGACTGTTGCGCAACAGATCCGGCAGTGCTCATCATCACCATTGTCACTGGTGTGCACGACCCTCGTGAGTGCTTATCATCATCATTGACACCAGACGCACAAGTGAACACCAATTTAGGCTATGTTTATTCTTCACCTCTGTCACTAGACAATTGTTATGTAATAAACAACGGTCCCGTTAACGTTTCCTGTCATCACTTCAACCACAAGCCAATGCTCGCCCCGGTCAATACTAGTACATTGACACTAGAACTCTTCACCAATCTAGTCAATGCGTATCGATATCGCAACCATCAAAAGATACTCGCGTACAACGTTGTCATCAATGCTTATCGCCATTGCCGCTAATAACAGGAGACACTTCTCAGTACTGCACAACGATCTCATCAAATATTATTGCCATCATCACTAACGGGAGAAGGTACTGAATAACGATCTCATCAATGCATAATGTCGTCACCGCAAACGAGAAAGGCTACTGTACAACGATCTCACCAATGCTAGTCGTCATCATCGCTAATGCAAGACGCTACTGTACAATGATCTCACTAATGCTTATCGTCATTACCGCTAACGGGAAGGGCTACTGTCCAATGATCTCACCAATGCCTATCGTCATCACCGCTAACGCGATACGCTACTATCCAACGATCTCATCAATTCTCTTGGTCATCACCACTAGTACTAGACTAGTACAACGCCCACTACCCAGCCATATCCTCTTCGCTGCCACCAGAAGCTTATGCGCAGGAACCAAACCAATGAATGCAATGCTGTAAACGTTACAGTCATTGCTTGTCGGTATCAACAGAAGTTTTGCAATAAAATTGTCAAGGTGTATCATCACCACTGCTACCAAAAACAATTATTGTGCTAAAGCTGATCGCCGTCACTGCCACAGAGGGCGTCATTCGCCCAGTGAGCAAGCCAGTGTATATCGTCATCCTTCCAACCAGAAGACATTGCCCAACGAACAAGCCAATGCTTATAATGCTCACTGCCAACAGAAATAACATTTTGTGGGACGATCTAACTAATGTTTATAGTCATTACCGCCATTAGAAGCAGGTGTTATACAAAGAGCAAGCTACACAACAAACCATTACGCTCCTTCAATTTAAATAAATGGATTCCAAATGGTTGGGGGCAATAAACTGTCTCCACCTTCAATTCCAGAAGCTAATTAATAATTTGGCAGCAGAGTTTCGAAAGCGAAATACACAAAGTGGCTTTTGAGGGGACCATGCTTCTATACAAGAAGGGAATGGTTATCTGTATACGTCATACCGTTTGAGTTCGCAGGCGCACCCACTGTAGCTTATATGACATGAAACACAGTCGGTCTTTGACTTCAGGTCTAGAAAGTATCTCACGTGTCCTATGTGAAACTGTGTTGGGGGTAATCCTTAAACGTAAAATTCATTTACATTCGTAGCTTGTGTGAGTGGCGGGTCCTGCCGGTAGAGCAGGACACTTACTCTCTTCCCGGACACCTGGTGTCATCACTGATTTTCACTGTATGCAGTTTGGTCAGATACAATTCTCAAAAGTAAACCTTCTTACGCCCGGCAGTTTATATTGTGCGACTAAAATTACATTTGCTTGGACTACCAATGTGCACGAACCCAGTCCTGTCTTAGGGTCCGGTTCACCGCAGTTTTAAAGCCAATATGTCAACCGAAGAAAAGGTAACTAACATGACCCATTAGACAGTCACAGTACCTGATAATATATATTACTAACAAGCTTAGATAATCTGGCCAGGCCTACTTCTCCACATATGACTGTCTGTGAGGCCAACGGCTCCATACATGATTATCTGGGATACCTATTTCTCTATATGTGGCTATCATGGAGGCCAACCTCTCCACATAGGATTTTCTGATATACCTACTTTCCCGTAGATGATTGTCTGAGATAACTATTTCTCTATATGTGGCTGTCTTGGAGGCCAACTTCTCCATATATGGCTTTCTGATATACCTACTTTTCCTTACATGATTGTCTGGGAGGCATTCTTCTCCATATATAGTGATCCATGAGTTGTCAATATATGACTTTCTTTGCGATAGAGGTTGATAGCGTTTTCCATCTGTTGCTATATGAAATCCGATTTCTTCGAATATGATTTTCTTAGAGGTTGCTGCTCTCTCAGGCGCAATATTTCCACATATTGTCACCCATGAGGCCATTGATCCATATACTGCTGAAGGAGAGATCGACTTAGAACTCAAATTGTCGTTATCTGATACTTTTCACATATGAGTTTCTGAAAACTTGAGAAGCCGATTTATGCCAACGGGTCTGCGAGCCTATCGTAAAAGCCGAAAAACCCACGCCTAAACACCCAGGCAATTAATTTTGATCGCAATGCTTGAATTAATCCGTCAGCAACATACAATTCAGAACCAACTGATGAAACACCACCAAATCTACGAATGTCGTTATCTTGGCACATGCTGGGACGTTAATACATCATAATCGTACCGTGAGTAAAACACTAAACTATTCGCATCCAGCATACGGACTATGAGATGAGGTGATATTGGGTTTAACGTCGTATCCAAGATTGTTGCACTTATATAGCGACGTGCATGTACGTGTGTGTTTGTGAGGCTGCTTGTACTAGTCCGGACTGATGCCGATTCATAGTGCCAGCTCACTGAGATACCATGCCAGTTTTCCATGAATACCCCACTCAGACACAGTATACTGACTCCGAGACGACCAGTACTCGCCCCTTAATGCCGATCGCCAGACAGGGTAACAACAAGTACCATCTTTTAACGTCTTTTGGTATGACGCGGCCGTGATCGAACCCCGGACCTTTCGCTTTCCAGGCGGACGCTCTACCACGAGGCCACGGAGGTGGTGCATACGGACTATGACGTAATTAATTCGAAAAGTTGTGGACCTTGCAACGAAACACTAGAACAGCTTCAGAATGTGTAGATTGGTAGACCAGATCTCAGTTAAGTGTGCTATTAGTGCGTTCCCAGCAATATGATTTCGAAGGACTTCAAGACAGGCTTCACACACTATACCCATGTGTACTTCTCGGCCAACCCACAACCCCAACATCGCCCCTGTGGTGGTGGTGGTAGTTGTGGTGGTGGAATTAATTGTTAATTTAAGACCCGCACATTCTGAGTTGTTTCCCTTCCTTCAAAGACATGATGGCGGGAAATTCTTCGTTAACGGGGCTTGACCTGTAATGTGCGCAAACGCAGGCTGTAAATAAGCTTTTCATCTGCTGATCATGTGACATAAATCCACAACTGGCTTCCGCCTGGCGGCCAGCAATGAGCTCTGCTTATCTATAACACACCAGACAGATTCACCAATTACCCAGGGCAGTAAACACATGCCATTAATAACTCTCAAGACATGCGTCAGCATATGGCTGTCTTGGTTCATCATCCATTTCATTATTTCACAACTGAGTCATATTAATCCTCTAAACAGCTCACTAACCGATCCTCTCTTGCATTATATTAAACCATAACAAACAAAACCTAGCATCACAAACACGTGCTATGCCAAGTATGAAAGATAAATTGATGAAGAGTATTTGTTGTACGTTTGAATTACGAAGTAATATGAACTGTTTGTAAAACATGCTCATGCAAGATGGTTTAGCTAGGAGACTGATGATAGGCAGTGGGATGTATATTTTCGACATCAGGATTGAATATGTCAAAGTTTTGAATACATGGCACGATATTTTTAGGGCTCTGATTGAAGCTACAGCTGGCATATGTTTTATCGTTATTGAAGACTAACCATCCCCAAGTGTTATTTTCTTTCATGTAGAATGAATAATGATAATCGGAAATATGGATATTGATCTGGGATTTAGAAGGTCAGCCCAGAAAACATTAAACGAACGTATGTGGGAGTCTCAAAAATGAGCTCTAAAGTAATCGTGTGACGTGGATATTACACGAAGGGTTGTTGGTGAATCAAATCTGAGCTCAAAGGTCACCAAGCGAACATATAATGATGCATTAAACATAAGCTCAACGGTCAACAAGTGCACCAAAAGTGGTTCAACAAAAGTGGTTCACGAGATGTACCTGACGGCGGGAAACAAACGTGAGCCGAAGGCTCACGAGATGTACCTTAAGGGGTGCATCAAACATGAGCTCAAGGCTCACCAGATGTACCTGACGGCGTGCATCAAACGTGAGCTCAAGGCTCACCAGATGTACTTGAAGGCGTGCATCAAACGTGAGCTCAAGGCTCACCAGATGTACCTGACGGCGTGCATCAAACATGAGCTCAAGGCTCTAGAGATGTACCTGACGGCGTGCATCAAACATGAGCTCAAGGCTCACCGGAATTACCTCATGGCGTGCATCAAACGTGAGCTCAAGGCTCACCAGATGTACCTGAAGGGGTGCATCAAACATGAGCTCAAGGCTCACCAGATGTACCTGACGGCGTGCATCAAACTTCAGCTCAAGGCTCACCAGATGTACCTGACGGCGTGCATCAAACATGAGCTCAAGGCTCACCAGATGTACCTGACGGCGTGCATCAAACATGAGCTCAAGGCTCACCGGAATTACCTCATGGCGTGCATCAAACGTGAGCTCAAGGCTCACCAGATGTACCTGAAGGGGTGCATCAAACATGAGCTCAAGGCTCACCAGATGTACCTGACGGCGTGCATCAAACATGAGCTCAAGGCTCACCAGATGTGCCTGACGGCGTGCATCAAACATAAGCTCAAGGCTCATCAGATGTACCTAACGGCGTGCATCAAACATAAGCTCAAGGCTCACCAGATGTACCTTAAGGGGTGCATCAAACATGAGCTCAAGGCTCACCAGATGTACCTGACGGCGTGCATCAAACATGAGCTCAAGGCTCACCAGATGTGCCTGACGGCGTGCATCAAACATAAGCTCAAGGCTCACCAGATGTACCTGAAGGGGTGCATCAAACATGAGCTCAAGGCTCTAGAGATGTACCTGACGGCGTGCATCAAACATGAGCTCAAGGCTCACCAGATGTACCTGAAGGCGTGCATCAAACGTGAGCTCAAGGCTCACCAGATGTACCTGAAGGCGTGCATCAAACGTGAGCTCAAGGCTCACCAGATGTACCTGACGGCGTGCATCAAACATGAGCTCAAGGCTCACCGGAATTACCTCATGGCGTGCATCAAACGTGAGCTCAAGGCTCACCAGATGTACCTGAAGGGGTGCATCAAACATGAGCTCAAGGCTCACCAGATGTACCTGACGGCGTGCATCAAACATGAGCTCAAGGCTCACCAGATGTGCCTGACGACGTGCATCAAACGTGAGCTCAAGGCTCACCAGATGTACCTGACGGCGTGCATCAAACATAAGCTCAAGGCTCTAGAGATGTACCTGACGGCGTGCATCAAACATGAGCTCAAGGCTCACCGGAATTACCTCATGGCGTGCATCAAACGTTAGCTCAAGGCTCACCAGATGTACCTGAAGGCGTGCATCAAACGTGAGCTCAAGGCTCACCAGATGTACCTGACGGCGTGCATCAAACATAAGCTCAAGGCTCTAGAGATGTACCTGACGGCGTGCATCAAACATAAGCTCAAGGCTCACCAGATGTACCTGACGGCGTGCATCAAACGTGAGCTCAAGGCTCACCAGATGTACCTTAAGGCGTGCATCAAACGTGAGCTCAAGGCTCACCAGATGTACCTGACGGCGTGCATCAAACATAAGCTCAAGGCTCACCAGATGTACCTGACGGCGTGCATCAAACATGAGCTCAAGGCTCATCATATGTACCTGAAGGCGTGCATCAAACATCAGCTCAAGGCTCTAGAGATGTACCTGACGGCGTGCATCAAACATGAGCTCAAGGCTCACCGGAATTACCTCATGGCGTGCATCAAACGTGAGCTCAAGGCTCACCAGATGTACCTGACGGCGTGCATCAAACATAAGCTCAAGGCTCTAGAGATGTACCTGACGGCGTGCATCAAACATGAGCTCAAGGCTCACCGGAATTACCTCATGGCGTGCATCAAACGTGAGCTCAAGGCTCACCAGATGTACTTGAAGGCGTGCATCAAACGTGAGCTCAAGGCTCACCAGATGTACCTGACGGCGTGCATCAAACATAAGCTCAAGGCTCTAGAGATGTACCTGACGGCGTGCATCAAACATAAGCTCAAGGCTCACCAGATGTACCTGACGGCGTGCATCAAACGTGAGATCAAGGCTCACCAGATGTACCTGAAGGGGTGCATCAAACATGAGCTCAAGGCTCACCAGATGTACCTGACGGCGTGCATCAAACATGAGCTCAAGGCTCACCAGATGTACCTGAAGGCGTGCATCAAACATAAGCTCACGGGCTCTAGAGATGTACCTGACGGCGTGCATCAAACATGAGCTCAAGGCTCACCGGAATTACCTCATGGCGTATATAGGCCGGTTTATAGCAGTGGATCAAACAAGAGCTCAGGCGTCACCAGGCTAGCATATAGTGGTGCAAAAATCATGAACTGAATGGTCACTAGGCCAACATAAAGTGGTGCATCAAGCATCAAGCAAGGGTAGCTATGGGAACAAATAGTGGTTCATCAACCATGAGCTTAAGGCGAAGAGGTTCCTAAAAACAGTTTTTAACGAAGCATACACATTGATGCTTTCTTTCTGAAAGGAACAGACAGGATATCTGCTCTACATGGCAAGCGATGAGAATAACCTAACTATCCATATGACAATGATAGTCAGTGACGTCATTAGACATTACGTGCACACTGAAGCCTGTTTAATGTCGCCAATGGTGTCTGCATTACGTCAACCGCGCTGTAGGCCGCGGAAATAATTATGTAACACTAGCTTGGCAAGAACTTTTATTAAGTCGCTTATCTGGAAACCAATGGATAACTTGTTTAGGAAGCATGTGATCCTAATGATTACACGTACGTTATTCGCTTTACGCAGGTGTATCAAGTATAAAGTCTTAAGTCACACTTGGTACATATTGTTTCAAGGATACGTCATATGTCACCAGGCTTTCGATAATGGTCGATCAAGTATGTACAGGTAGGTTGGCATCAACACATTTTTTTTAGTTTTAATTAATCATGAATTTCAATTATAATCCATCTTGTGTAACTGGGCTTTTATTATGATATTTCACAGATCAAGGCATACATTAAACCCTCAGCCAACCCCGGCTTTTCTATAAGCACTGAACGTGTATAAAAAATGACATCAAATAACTACAGCCGAATCCTGTTGTCTCGAACTCCTGGGAACTAGAGAAAAAGTTCGACTTATCCAGTTTCGATTCATCCGATTCGATCGTATTACTATCTGACTATCTGAATGTGAGTTCGGGACAACCAGGAATTTGACACATCCAGGTTCGGTTGTCGTTGCGGCACATTTAGCGGTGTGTCAAGTGTCAGAATGATACAAAGACGTACAAGGTAAGGACCAGAAAGGTCAAACCCATGTTTCTTTATGTCATGATACGCATGAAATACTAGCAAATTTGTTTTCTATTTAGTTTATTTTTTTTGGTGGTTCAAGCAGGACATGCAATCCTCAGCAGAGGTAAACATAGTGATGTATCAGGGATGAATACCCAAGTCCCTAGACGTTCAAACTTGGCTGAATGAAACATAACGCATAAAAAAATACCAAACATACATTGGGATGTAACAAGCAAGGTGCATCATTACAAAACATATAGAATGGGGCGACCCTAGTCTAGAAGAAGTTAATTACCCAAACTCACACATGCCAGATGTGACGTTATAAATCATACGTGTTCATGTATATATATGAATTAAATCAGGATTGAAGCACATACGTTGTCAATTCAAAACCCTAAAATTAAGATACAAAAAAAAAACAACACAAAAAACAAACAAACAAAGTATTTAGGTGTGTATTGTAATCAAAAGTTATCATAATAGCTACATAGCTGTTATTAAGGATGGACAGCAATGTAAAGATTCTGGGAACAGCATCAGTCTACAACCTAATATCCTCGGAAAACTATTAGCGTACCTACAAAGTCTACAATTTTGTGTCAGTTTATTGCAGGATAAATTCGTGATATGTTTAAATAACCAAATGTTCACTTGGTGAAGCATAGGGTATAGTGGGGGATGTGTGGTCGGATGAGGTGTATACAATCCACACCCTTAAGTAATTAAGAGTGACTAACATTTTAAGCATTTACCCCTTCTGGTATGACTGACTAGTTACTGAAGTGGTTTAGAGCCATTTGGTGCAGAACCCTGATGGGTGTGTTTCCCTTCTGTAATGAGAAGAGGCGGACGATGTGTAGTCATTGTTGTTCTATTGTCCTTAAAGGGCAAAGCCCTGCAAACATGACATGGTGTGGCAGTTAATAGTTTTCTTAATGAAACAAAACAGGTAACGTTACCACACAGGTTTGTAGGTAAATATTCGGTTGCGTTTTACCTACATCAGCGAGTGTCCGTTTTCCTTCCGGGCCATACGTTCTGATTGAGGAAGGATCGGATTTCTGCGTCGATCTCTTTACGCAGAGGGGCCGTAAATACCGCCACCTGTTGGCACATGTTTCTGTGATGAGGAGCCGAAATGTGTGTGATCTGGCTAAATGCCTCTAATTATCTGCCTTCATGCACGGGTACGAGACTCGCCATCTGGGCTGCCTACTCGATCACTTCATGTTCACGGCAGTAAGCAGCGCTCAATCCGCACTGCTCATAGCTCAACTCGAACTGGGGCAATAAATGGAGCTACCCCATGTATATTACTTGCCACGCTGGTATTTGTCCATATCACAAGAACGAGTCTGATATGAAGGACAGTAGCCCCAAGGATATAGTGTTATTATCAGTTGCGTCACATATATCACCTGCCACGCTGGTATATGTTATATCGTCCGAAGAACTAACCTAATATAACAGTGGATAAGGTGTGGGTCGTATGTATGCGGGCATATCACAACTAACAGATATATTAAATGAAGGAGTTGTATCATGTAAATCATCTGAATGTAAAGTTACCGCGGAAAGAACGTTCCTATTATGACAGACGAAGCCAGGGTATATTGGAATCTATATTACCTGCACATCACAACACGTTCGATCCTGCTATAACAGATGAACCAATTATATATCTATGTCCTTATTACCTGTTTCGCTGGAATATTTGCACATCATCACGATACCAGATTTAACCTACTATATCTGGTACAGGAGTTGTGTCATCTATCTTACTTACCACGCTGAACTGCAAACCTTGTCAACAGAACATTCCCTTTTTGTCGAGCAATATTCCAGTTGCTCCAGCCTTTAGAGTCTACATTTCACAATTTTTGAAGTACAATTGTACATGCTCTTTCTGCGATCATTTCATACGGCTCCTGCGCAAACGTTTATTGACCAAGGACTCATTAAAGATTTCAAAAGGTGTTATGGTAGACATGTGGAGGACAATTTCACATTTGACCCAACAGGGGCCAAAATGATGTCCAAAGCAATTACCTGTTCTCATTTGTTCCATATGTTCCAGTGTATTTTCATGACTTGCCTTTGCATGTCTTTGTGACGGGTGCCATCGATTGAGCAGGATACGCTGATATGTGCGAGCCACCGATGGAGCAGGAAACTGACCTATTCGCGAACACCTGACATCATCACTAGTTGATACTGATAATGATAATGTGTGTACTTATATTGCGCTGGCCTCCATACTCATGGTGAATGCTCAAAGCGCTTACATTATTACACCGATCTGTGTACACTCGACTTTCGTCCTCAGTTCCTCGGTGAGTATACAACCAAAGCTGCCTTGTCAGGCACTTGAGGGTTAACAGTCACATTACCATCTCATCCTCTCCTACTGATTCATAAACACAGACCCATGATATTCGGAGTCGTACAATGGACCATAATGCAGCGTACAACATAGAATAGAGTCTGTGAAATGAATGTGAATATAGCCACGTACTTCTCTTCTGTAATGCGTGTGTACCGATACGACAAGACCTTAAAGATAGTATTTACAAAGATGATTTTGTGTTGGTATCTTCCTCCGATATTTAAAGCCCTTTTAGTGTCACATTAACACCGAAATGCATCTCTTTCATATACAAACAAAATAATACACACTTGCGTAGAAAGCCTAAGGAAGTATACAAAAACATACACAAATAAAGGAGTATTTGTGAGCACTGGTGTTCAAATGAAAATAACATTTATTTATCTTAATTTACGATAAATATGACTTATTAAAAATCGATTAACATTTTTACGTTTAACCCTACTTTAGATATATTATATCCCTTGTGTCATCTATTAACAAAAGTTCGATACGAAAGTGTTTACAATTTTACACACTGTGCAACGTTACTTATTAACATAATTGTTTCAAACACTTCCAAACAGCTTTGGCTAGTATTGCCATGTGACCTTTCCGTCTTGAAATAAATCATTCATTCATTTATTCAAGTTACCTTAAATAATGGATAAACGAGTTTTGCCATTTACCTTACCTGCTAGACACTTGTGTATGTGCATGTCATAGGGACTCTCATGATAGATGTACATGACAAGAACTAGCCTGATGTGCTAACAGCACTAGTTGTGTGATATATAAGCTGCAACGCAGGTACGTGTGTCATATCACAAAACTCGCCACGCTGGGTTTAGGATAATGTCACAAGGACTAGCCTGCATGCTGGAAACACAATTAAATAGTTGTATCACATGCATTACCTGTCACGCTGCATTTCACAAGAACTAACCTGATATGTAAGAAGCACTTAGCTTATTGTGTCGTCTATGTTACCTGCCACGCAGGCTTTGGAGTATAACAGAACGAAATATGAAAAATGAAGCAGTTAGAGGAAGGCATGAATGCTTTCAGATTAGCATCTAAGGTTCTTCACGATACCGAAATACATTGTATGTTTACACTTCCACGATGCGTGTAGGTGTTCCGAGAATGAGCTAATGCAACTCGGGAGATATAATTGCAGTCAGACACCCTTTTGATGTACTCCACGAAGCATGATTCCGCGATCTCACGCTTTGCGCCACACGGGGTAGATTCGCATTCGATGGACTGCACAGGTATGAAAACATTCACAGATCAATCTGATACACTCCACAAATCATGCACGAATATACGGAAACATATCTCTTTCACTCCATAGGTCACGGATGCACGCAAAGACGTATCATATGTATTCTATAAGGATTCTGTTTACTGTTACGGATGTTCGCTAACACCGACATCATACATTCTACAGGAATAAATGCACCCACATACCTATACCATACTCTACAGGAATAAATGCACGCAAAGACCTATATCATACTCTACAGGAATAGATGCACGCACATACCTATTCCATAATCTACAGGAATAAATGTACGCACAGACCCATACCATACTCTACAGGAATATATGCACGCACAGACCTATACCATACTCTACAGGAATATATGCACGCACAGACCTATACCATACTCTACAGGAATGTATGCACGCACAGACCTATACCATACTCTACAGGAACATATGCACGCACAGACCTATACCATACTCTACAGGAATATATGCACGCACAGACCTATACCATACTCTACAGGAATATATGCACGCACAGACCTATACCATACTCTACAGGAATATATGCACGCGCAAACCCGTACCATACTCTACAGGATTATATGGACGCACAGACCTATTCCCCTGCTCTACAGGAATAAATGCATTACACATACTTGTATCTACTTTACAGTTACGAATGCATGTATATACTTTTTTCACACATTCTACAGGTATTAATATATGTACATACTTATATGACCAATTCTACAGTTAGGAATGAATGGATATATCAACATTTCAAACCATACTCTACAGGAATATATGCACGCGCAAACCCGTACCATACTCTACAGGATTATATGGACGCACAGACCTTTTCCCCTGCTCTACAGGAATAAATGCATTACACATACTTGTATCTACTTTACAGTTACGAATGCATGTATATACTTTTTTCACACATTCTACAGGTATTAATATATGTACATACTTATATGACCAATTCTACAGTTAGGAATGAATGGATATATCAACATTTCAAACGCATTAATTATATTACTTGCTCTAACGGAATCGACTCGATTATTCCCTAAATACATATCTGAACACTGTGTTTTGTGTCATGGTGTGTATATGTGGTACAGGCTAAGATCATAGGTTACATAATGTGCATTAATCTCTAATTCCTGTTCAGTATTAATCGACGTTTATGAGGGTATGAATGAATAAATGTTGATATGCATACCTCTTTCACACGACCGTATTCTAGAAATGACTCCTGCTACATTCATGAACAAGAAACCTTGGGACTTCGCCTAAAGCATAAAAAAACCAAATCATTTTGTGCCATATTTTTTCGAATCGACACTTTTGTCACGAAACTGGTGCTTTCATACGTGGGACGTCAATGATGTTTACTGCATGTCAGTGGTAAAATATCTTGGCCACAGCCCCTGAAAGTGAACAACCAAAGACATGCATACCAGAAACGCTTGACTCAGTGAACGTGCCTAGACTGACAGTGACAGTCAACAGCATTCTGCTTTGAAGTTCCTTCAGCCATGACTCAAAGCCCTTACTTAATCAACTTTCAGAGATAGCCAATGCTGCGCCTAGTAAACCTATTTTAACCTAGTAAACGCCACTCTCTCGAAACCTCTCCCTTCGCGTTGATCTTGTCGGCACTGGACTGCACAGTAGTAGACTGTGTTCTTGAAGTAAATATATTGCCACACAATGTAAGTTACTTTTTTACAAGTTGTCTTCAACAGAATCTGAATATACTGCAACTGAAACCAGATGTTGATGCTTAGACTCCACAGCAGCTGCACATGATAACTGTGGAATGCTTTGAGAATTGAATAATGTTTTCGTTTTTCAAATCTGAGAGCGGTACTACAGGTAGGCAATACGATTGCCATTAACATTGAGTTGTTGGGATAAACGCATAAATTAGTGTACTTCACAGAGGCATGGGTACGTTCACATCCAAAATGTTTACTCTCAAAGAGTCATTGCTGAACAAGTACACGATCTCTCTTAATTATTTCGTTAGGAATGGGAGCATTTGAAAAGGACACGTTGTTGCCTTGTATGTTCACGGTTGTATGGCAATGTACCTAATACTAACCTTTGTTTGATTGTGACAAAAAATGAAACAACAGTAAACGGTTTTTCGATGGTGATGTGTTTGATACGGGTATCACTGGCGAGATTAAATGCATCATATCAATGAGTAACTCAGTACATGAGACGTTCAAATAACATCTCAAGGAACTGCACACTCCACAGTAATAAGCAGAGTGAGGTGTGTATTTTCAAGTGGATACATTCTTTTGCCCGACAGTTTACAAGGGTGTATGAAGTAATACGTGTTATACATCCCTTACGACAGTGATGAAAGAGATGAACGAGAAAACACGTGTCCTTGTACAGGTACAGTGTATGGGGAGAGATGTCCTACGCTCTCAGTACAACCATGAAACGTATTCTTCATCACATGAAAAAAATAGTTCTATGACGGACTCTTTTGAATCAACCAACACCTACATCACGCCCTTAACGCTTAGTGGTGCAAACACGATAACATGCATGGAAATATGTTTCTTTGAAATTGAAGCTTTACAAACATTCCCTCGGGTGTGCCGGAGTTCACAGAGATAAACTTCTTCTTTGCTTAGCGTTACAAACAACGCGATCTTTACACTGATGCATACAATACAACGCCCCCTATGGCGGAGGCTAGGCAGATAACCACTCCTTTGCTTTCTCATGCTACAAACGTCCGGGTAGAGGAGGAACTAGTTGCCTCATAACGTTCAGGTTCTATGCTGAAGGTTACAATAACGCCATGGAGGTCTTAAAGCAGGCAATAGACAATACTTCATCCCTGTGTCTTGCCAAATACACTTATTCCTCTAATGTATGGGATAAAATCGAAACTTCCTCTCTGAAGAACGTTACACATAATACTTTATCTACGCTTCTTGCCAAATACACTTATACCCCTTATAAATGGGATAAAATCGACAGTTCCTCTCTGATGAAACTTACAGGTAATACTTCATCTATGCTTCTTGACAGATAAACTTCTTCCTTTAATGTATAAGATAAAGAAAGCACTTCCTCTCTGAAGGTACTTCCTCTAATACACAGGCGATGTATTCTTCCTCTGTGGTGTAGACTAGCAAAAGTAATACGTCATTTCTGATAAAGTCTACAGACGATATAATCTATGATGACGATTATATGCAATGCCTAATCTTTGCTGAAGGATTAGCTTTTCTTCCTCTGCAGGAGGTCATCTTACCTATCAGCTGAGATAATGGTGTACATCAGCAGATATCGAAACGTTGATACACTGGATCATTCGAGTTGAACCCTTATGGGCAATATATTCTTTATGTGCTTGCTGCTAGACCGACAATTGTTATAGTTGTGTTGGAAGAATGAATAATTACCAATGCAGGAATGCCGGAGACGTCCAATTATTGACTGTGCATAGCTTTGCTATCCTCGTTAATAATAATATCATGACGAAAACGATCTATTGACAATGAGTAATAAATACCGAGAAATATAGCAATCACATTACACTGTGCAGTTGTGTTTGTCGACGACGATTGTGTGGTGGTTCTAACGTTTATCGTTTGTTACTGAAGATACCAAAACCTTTGTACATGGTACCCAACTCTGTGCAGTGCCTATAACCGAAGACTGTGTAGTGTTTGTAACCGAAGACGGTGAAGTGAGTGTTACCGATGACTGTGATGTGTCTGTAACTGAAGATTGTGTAATGCCAGTGCCAATGATTGGGAAGATCATGGATCCGAAGATCGTGTAGTGCAAGTTTTCGATGACTCTGAAGTGCCTTCAGCCGAATACTCTGTAGTGTATGTAACCGTTGACTGCGTACTGCGAGTTACCGATGACTGTAAAGTGTGTGTTCCCGAAAACTGTATTTTGCTTGTTACCAAAGACTACATACATACATACATACATACACTCACACTGTACCCTGTCGTTCCTCTGCTATCAATGACTCGCTGGTACGAGCATTGTGCCTTGCTGGGGCACTCCTATGCTTAATGTCTTTACATCTGTTCTTCTGACATATCTCTGTATCAACTGCACTTGTCGCAATTTGTCGGTGACTTTTGTACCTTTCTTATCCTAACGAGACTGTTGAACCACGAAAGTGTCTTAAGTGTTCCTTTGGGTAAAAATATTTGATCCAATAATGGTCACTGTTTGTCTTCATGATATGGGCCAATGCACGATATCTTACTCTTTCCTGTTCACCAATGTATAAACTACCTTGTCACTGACCCTCAGTCACACGAGATCAAGGCGCAGCAGTAAAGAAGAAAAGAGCCTTTCTGTTGCGAGATATGCCTACTACTATCAAAAGTCAAGGCGATAACCTGTGGTGAAGCAACCTGAATTCCCTTAAACAATGAGTAGCAAGGTTGAGTCTCTACTTCTACCCACATTGGTAGGGAGCCATGCGGTAATGGAAGGTAAGAAAGAGAAGTGGCAGCATAACAGCGTACGATTTTGAGAGAAGTTTGTTTGAACCTTGGACACAAAGACGGGTGGTGCACCTATTGGAAATACAGTCGACTGTTAATCCCTTTGGGCATAGCGTTTGTGTGGCTAAAGAAAACTGGATGTAGAAATGGTCGTGGCTACTGGAAACACAAAAGGCTGTGACTGTTGGACATAGATCGTTTTGTTGTGGTTTTGTTCCCCAGAAGGTAGTGGTTTCTTCAGGATACAGAACCTGGTTCATCAGTCGGAAGAAGAACACGCCTCATCAGGGAGTCTCTCAAAAACGTATTTGACAGACAGGTAGGTGTGATAACGTGTGATAAAAGCAGCAACAAAATACAAACTGAAACAGAGCGTTCGTACAAAATATATCATGTCTTATGTAGTTGTTGCAATGCGGTATACATTAGAAAAATCAATATATCTATTCCATTAAGTTCAGGTAACATGTTTCTTTCGGAAAATCCTTTCCATAATCCCAGCCCTTTCAAAATCTCTGCTAAAAGCAAAGTCTATTGCACGATTCCGGCTCTACAATGGGCATGATATATACGTTTAAGTGAAATGCAAATGAGTTGGAACGTATTTCTCAGTCATTTTCAGATTTGTATCAGGGTCTACCAGACCGCTGAGATGACTCAGAACTTTCACTGTTACTAAACCAATATACCTACAAAGTGGAAAGCATTAATTGAATAGTAACGTCTGTCGTGATATTCAATCTATTCACTATTCCCACCGTGAGAGGACCTTCAAATGTTTGATGTCTGTTGTATAAAAGCCGTATACAAAACCTCACAAAGGACAAGGCAAATGACTAATCGGCTCACTGCTCGCTTGTAATGGCAACATTTCCAACCTGCCTTTCACGACACGCTTCACACACAGATTATTGCCCGTTTTCCATCCGATGTATCTCCAAGTGATATCATGTTTGCTCTCTATGACAGCGTGGCGAGGATGGGTCGATGTATTGAACAAGTACAAGGCTCATCATCAGGTCCACAAACGAATATCCATGGTTCTCTCAAAGTTAAATCTCCCATATCACCTCTTATGTGGGCCTTAAAGGGAGACGTATTACTGTGTGAGTCACACATATATAGATAGGTTTTGGAAGAATGTGTTATATAATACAAGGATCACACACACACACACACACTCACATTCACACATATGTACACGCATAAAAACACATGAACTCATACACACACAACGAAAACACACATACACACACTCACATTCCCACACATGTACACGCGTAAACACACACATAAACACATATACACACAACAAACACACACACACACATACCCACACATACACACACTCACATTCCCACACATGCACGCAAAACAAACACACACACGCACATACACATACACACACAGAGTGATATCTGCGGGTATATTATATATACAAAGTCCAGATATTTGCACTTGTCAAAACTCCTTCACGCTCACTGCCATTCGCCTGAAGAAATTACTTGCAACGACGTTATGGCAATAAGAGAGTAACACACACAGACACACACACACTCACATACACAACACACAATAAACAAGCACACTCACATATACACACACGCACCCACACACACTCGCATACATACATACATATACACACACGCAGGGTGATGTCTTCGTTTGTATGTAATATACAAAGTCTTGTCAAAACTACTTCACGCTCACAAGGTCTTTCGCCTGAAGAAATCACTTAATATATATACATCCATTTAAAGGACGTTATGGCAATAAGAGGCACGCACGCATATATACGCTCCCTTTAGCGGACGTTGTAGCGATTTAATGCGAGTTGTACACGTGTAAAACTGCCTTTCTCGAAGAGAGCCTACACAGATAAAAGGTGCCCACTTGAAGGAGTGTTTTTAGTAACTGTAAATACCTGTACATTATATACATACGATCCCTTGAACGGACCTTATACATAAAACACGTTAGTGCCCTTGAACCGGATACAAGGAGGAGAGATTATGAATATCTGTCTTGCAGGAACTATATACGTATAGAGATATAAACAGTCATTGATATAACCAGACTTCGCTTGAGAATACATTGCTATCGTACCATATTCACACAGATATGACATTCTGTCATTCATGTGTATATTTACATGAAACGTACAGAGATATACATAGACACATTGACACACAGGTTCACTTTCGTGCAAATATAACTGGTAGGCCGTAACAGACTAGGCGCTGACGATTGCGAATGCTTTATAAATTATTTATGATCTAAACATTGTAGTTATGCCTATAACTTTCTGGTCATTGTTTCAATAATTGCTATGTACGCATGATTAGCTTCATCAAAGCGATGTTAAACAAAAAACATTCTCTTTTCAAGCAACATATTTTATGTTTCAAGTGTGGTGTGTGGTCTGTCGAACACGCTATAGGGGCGGTGGAGAGTACAGTTCTGGAGCATTGACCGATTCAATCATGCAGAACAAACTGTATGGGTGGTGGACTGTAAAGTGTTGCAGCATTGACCGGTTCAATCATACAGAACAAACTGTATGGGTGGTGGAGAGTAAAGTGTTGTAGCAATGACAGGTTCTATCATGCAGAACAAGCTGTATGGGAGGTGGAGAGTAAAGTGTTGTAGCAATGACAGGTTCTATCATGCAGAACAAGCTGTGTGGGAGGTGGAGAGTAAAGTGATGTAGCAATGACAGGTTCTATCATGCAGAACAAGTTGTATCGGCGGTGGGGAGTAAAGTGTTGTAGCAATGACCTGTTCTATCATGCAGAACAAGCTGTATGGGAGGTGGAGAGTAAATTGTTGTAGCAATGACAGGTTCTATCATGCAGAACAAGCTGTATGGGAGGTGGAGAGTAAAGTGTTGTAGCAATGACAGGTTCTATCATGCAGAACAAGCTATGTGGGTGGTGGAGAGTAAAGTGTTGTAGCAATGACAGGTTCTGTCATATAGAACAAGCTATGTGAATGGTGGAGAGTAAAGTGTTGTAGCAATGACAGGTTCCATCATATAGAACAAGCTATGTGGGAGGTGGAGAGTAAATTGTTGTAGCAATGACAGGTTCCATCATATAGAACAAGCTATGTGGGAGGTGGAGAGTAAAGTGTTGTAGCAATGACAGGTTCCATCATATAGAACAAGCTATGTGGGTGGTGGAGAGTAAAGTGTTGTAGCAATGACAGGTTCCATCATATAGAACAAGCTGTGTGTGTGGTGAAGAGTAAAGTGTTGTAGCAATGACTGGTTGAATCATATGGAACAAGCTATGTGGGAGGTGGAGAGTATAGTGTTGTGGCAATGACCGGTTCTGTCATGCAGAACAAGCTGTATGGGAGTTGGAAAGTACAGTTCTGCAGCATTGACCGGTTCAATCATATGAAACAAGCTGTGTGGGTGGTGGAGAGTACAGTTCTGGAGCATTGACCGGTTCAATCATATGGAACAAGCTGTATGGGAGGTGGAGAGTATAGTGTTGTGGCAATGACCAGTTCTGTCATGCAGAACAAGCTGTATGGGTGGTGGAGAGTACAGTTCTGGAGCATTGACCGGTTCAATCATATAGAACAAGCTGTATGGGCGGTGGAGAGAACTCAATATGGGTGGTGGAGAGTAAAGTGTTGCAATAATGGCCTTTTCTATCATGCAGAACAAGCTGTGTGGGTGGTGGAGAGTAAGGTATTGTAGCAATGACCGGTTCTATCATGCAGAACAAGCTGTCTGGGTAGTGGAGAGTAAGGTATTGTAGCAGTGACCGGTTCAATTATGCAGAACAAGCTGTATGGGAGTTGGAAAGTAATGTATTGTAGCAGTGACCGGTTCAATTATGCAGAACAAGCCGTATGGGTGGAGAATAGTAAAGTCTTGTAGCAATGACCGGTTCAATCATACAGAACAAGCCGTATGGGTGGAGAATAGTAAAGTCTTGTAGCAATGACCGGTTCAATCATGCAGAACAAGCCGTATGGGTGGAGGATAGTAAAGTCTTGTAGCAATGACCGGTTCAATTATGCAGAACAAGCTGTATGGGTGGAGAATAGTAAAGTCTTGTAGCAATGACCGGTTCAATCATGCAGAACAAGCTGTATGGGTGGAGAATAGTAAAGTCTTGTAGCAATGACCGGTTCAATTATGCAGAACAAGCTCTATGGGCGGAGGAAAGTAATGTATTGTAGCAGTGACCGGTTCAATTATGCAGAACAAGCTGTATGGGTGGAGAATAGTAAAGTCTTGTAGCAATGACAGGTTCAATCATGTAGAACAAGCTGTATGGAAGGTGGAGAGTAAAGTCTTGTAGCAATGACCGGTTCAATCATGCAGAACAAGCCGTATGGGTGGAGAATAGTAAAGTCTTGTAGCAATGACCGGTTCAATCATGCAGAACAAGCTGTATGGGTGGAGGATAGTAAAGTCTTGTAGCAATGACCGGTTCAATCATGCAGAACAAGCTGTATGGGTGGAGGATAGTAAAGTCTTGTAGCAATGACCGGTTCAATCATGCAGAACAAGCTGTATGGGTGGAGAATAGTAAAGTCTGGTAGCAATGACCGGTTCAATCGTACAGAACAAGCCGTATGGGTGGAGAATAGTAAAGTCTTGTAGCAATGACCGGTTCAATCATGCAGAACAAGCCGTATGGTCAGAGGATAGTAAAGTCTTGTAGCAATGACCGGTTCAATTATGCAGAACAAGCTGTATGGGTGGAGAATAGTAAAGTCTTGTAGCAATGACCGGTTCAATCATGCAGAACAAGCTGTACGGGTGGTTGGAAGTAAAGTGTTGTAGCAATGACAGGTTCAATCATGCAGAACAAGCCGTATGGGTGGAGAATAGTAAAGTCTTGTAGCAATGACCGGTTCAATCATGCAGAACAAGCTGTATGGGTGGAGAATAGTAAAGTCTTGTAGCAATAACCGGTTCAATTATGCAGAACAAGCTGTATGGGTGGAGAATAGTAAAGTCTTGTAGCAATGACCGGTTCAATTATGCAGAACAAGCTCTATGGGCGGAGGAAAGTAATGTATTGTAGCAGTGACCGGTTCAATTATGCAGAACAAGCTGTATGGGTGGAGAATAGTAAAGTCTTGTAGCAATGACCGGTTCAATCATGCAGAACAAGCCGTATGGGTGGAGAATAGTAAAGTCTTGTAGCAATGACCGGTTCAATCATGCAGAACAAGCCGTATGGGTGGAGAATAGTAAAGTCTTGTAGCAATGACAGGTTCAATCATGCAGAACAAGCCGTATGGGTGGAGGATAGTAAAGTCTTGTAGCAATGACCGGTTCAATCATGCAGAACAAGCTGTATGGGTGGAGAATAGTAAAGTCTTGTAGCAATGACCGGTTCAATCATGCAGAACAAGCCGTATGGGTGGAGAATAGTAAAGTGTTGTAGCAATGACAGGTTCAATCATGCAGAACAAGCTGTATGGGTGGAGAATAGTAAAGTCTTGTAGCAATGACCGGTTCAATCATGCAGAACAAGCCGTATGGGTGGAGAATAGTAAAGTCTTGTAGCAATGACCGGTTCAATCATGTAGAACAAGCTGTATGGAAGGTGGAGAGTAAAGTCTTGTAGCAATGACCGGTTCAATCATGCAGAACAAGCCGTATGGGTGGAGGATAGTAAAGTCTTGTAGCAATGACCGGTTCAATCATGCAGAACAAGCTGTATGGGTGGAGAATAGTAAAGTCTTGTAGTACCTCTCCACTGGCGATGAAGTAGAAAAGTGTAACCCAGCTTAACCATGCAGCTCGATCTGAGAGTGTTTGGGTCGTTGCGAGAAAACTGTTGTTGTAATAACCCGCAATATTAATGGCTTCCAAGTATACGATGCAGGGATCAGAGGATTAGGTTCTCTGCTATATCATCCAACTTAATTATGTTAATGGAAAAGCATATTTCTTCACCTTCCGTATGACACGCATCATCGGTTCGAGGAAACATTATTGATTAAAAAGCTTTATATTGTAGGTAAGATTACTGGAGTTACATACTAAATCTTACATTAATTACCTAAAATAAATTACTGGGTTATAATTATGGCCGTCTTTAAGAACCATATAAGATTGATGTGTGATTACCTTGTTGGTATCAGATTTACTTCACTAACGTATGTTTCTTCCTTTCTCTGAAACGTCGAAGACATACGTTTCTTTGGATGTTATCCCACATTAACACTTAACGTCGTGATATGTAAGATGTTTTTTTTCTTACAGTGCAGCTCCCACAAATAAAAAATGCATCCATTTGAGGTACCTACCTACCTACCAACACACCCACCCTGACACCCACCCACCCACCCACCCACCCACCTCCCTACCTATCCACCCACCCACCCACCTATCTAAAATATATAGAAATATATTGAATATACAAATATAGTTTGGAAAGTATATGATTTGGCTCAAACAAAATGGTATATTTTAGAATTATTGAAGGATAAAACGTTATGTTTATTAGCAACATGAATAAACCTTTTCACGAAACTATCAGCTGAAAGAATCCGTCTCATGATTATATATCAGAACCATGTGCAATAAAAATCGGGGGCCTGTTAATGGAATTATTTTGTAAAAGGAGACCACTGTTCTGTACGTAAATTGATACTTTAACAGTCAGCGTGAATTGACGTGTAACTACTCAAATACCATGTCTGGAAAATTTAGTGCCTATGGGAATTTTCTATTGAGCTTTTGATAATGTTTATGCATAACGTACAAACAATGGATTTTCACCATAGTCTACCTAAGCTTTATTCCCAAAGTAGCAAAACAGATTCATATTGACGTTCCTGCTAGCCTCCAGTTAAACTTATTTTATGCATGCGCGTAGGTATAGAAGTCGCCTAATACAAAACATTGAACAGTTGTAATAATATAATCCAGACACATTCTAACTTGACGTTAAACCCCCGAAGACCGGACTAGGCACTGAACATCCTTCCTATATAGGCCAGTAGAGACACATTCTAACTTGAGAATAAACCGCCATGAGCCAGAGCTGTAAACATTATCCATCCATAGACAAGTAGATATACATTAGAACTTAAGGTTAAACTGCCATGTGCCAGAACCAAAGAACCCATCTCTTAACATTCTTCATGCAATGGTTCAGGACTATTCATCAGAAATGAAAGCAAAAGCTTTCTGAAGTTTACTGAAGAAATATGTGAAATGTTCACCTTCCTCATTAACAACATCTATGTAAAATGGGGATAGGGCATTAGAAAAGAAGTAGGCATCCCCATAGGCACCAGTTGCGCTCCTTCTTTGGCTGATCTGTTCTTATGTGTATGAATCGGAATATCTGCTCGGATTGGCAAAATCAAAACACGGGAATAAGGTCAAGAAGGTTAAATTAAGCTTCAGGTAAATCGATGATCTGATATCGTTCAATATGGGCCAAATAACCAATTCCCTTCCAATGATTTACCAATCTGAACTACAAATACACGTGACCAGAGAAACAGACTCATTTCATGAAAAAAGAATTATGTATAAAGATCCATAGTGAGGAGAATTAGTGATTCTCCACAAGATTGTATGACAAGAGGGATGCCTACAGCTTTTAAATAGTCAACTTTCCCTTTATGTCGAGCAATACACCAGCAGCTGTCTACATTTTAATCTGTTGAGGTACATGCTCTGTCTACGAAGATATCAAAGAGCGTCATACGGCTTTTGCTCAAAAAGTTGTTTGATCAAGGTTGCGATGATGGTCAAGGCCTCAGTAAAGCTATACATTTGTCCAGATTTGACACATCCGTGACCAAAATTATGTCCGATGCAATTCCTTCATTTGACTTGCATCATATTATTCCGTGTATTTTTCACGTGAATAATTGAGTTGCCCTTGCAGGTGTTTGTGACGTGTGTCAGACAAAAAAGACTCACATCGTTGCCAACACCTTACATCATCACTTTGTTATAATGATTCATAAACACATGCTTATGATATACAATGAACGCTCCTTTTAGTAGAGATTTCTTATGATTATGGACATATTTTCATAGCTTGTATTTACATGTAGGTCAGTACCTTCGGTCTTAAGGTTGAATTAGAATCATTTGCTAAACGTTTTCCTTTATAGCAATCATGTTCATGTGATCTTGAGTTAAGATCCTATTTATATGGGCTGCATGCATGCACATTATATACATACATGTCATGGGTCCAAACAGTGTACTTTGTGAGCAATTGAGCCCGCGCTCCCTACTTGATAAGTCGTAGATGTAGACTCATGTCTACATGCTAACATCGAAAGGAATACAAAGGACACATGTGTGATCTTCCTCTGGGTGTATAAAGCATCTCATCATTGCAGTAGCTCTATTTCCCAGTAGAAACGTTGGAGACGAAGGCGTTGTGCTCGCGGTGTTGTTGTTGAGGCCGCAGGTAACGTCACGCCACAGAGCGAGTGGTGCTTTGCATGATCGCCATTATTCCAACATTCATGTTTTAGAAACTCGGTATTCCAATAATCATTTCAATGCCGGGTCAATGTCACTGTAGAGGGTAATGAAACGTAAGTGATCAATATACAACATCATAAAAAATCATTTCTGATTAAACTGAACATTGCATACACAGCTGACAATATCGGGGTGCAGTGCACTATGTTATAGTAGGGCTGAGGGGGTAGCTTGGTGGTTGGCGCGCTGGCTTGACATTACAATGAGCTGGGTGAAGCTCATTCGCGGTGTTCCATGCCGTTAAATTGCTATATTGATAAACACGGGTTTAAATCAAAATCTCCCAAGTGAAAAGAAACTCTTTTAAATCTAAATATGAAACCTCAACGCAGGAGAATACTGTCTCGATTATCTAATTCTATTTGGCGTAAATATTTAAATAAAAGTGAAAATTATATGAACGGATCACTTAAAATCTGTGATGATGCATAAGCACATTCTTGTTGATCCACAAGTTTTGATGTTAGACGACCCTCACAAAAATGTTTTGGCTAAAGAAAGTATACACCCATATTTGATGATGGCTAAAAATGAAACAAACAAGAAATGGTTATTCCATAGTGATGTATTTGATACGGGTATCGTACTTGTGTTTTGGACCTTATGTTTACAGTGTTTAGACAACTGTTTTCAGCCTTTTACATTTTGAGTTTTTTGGTCAAATCCAATTTTTTAAATGCATACTTTCATTTGCCTGGCAGTTTATATGGAAGTTATAAATCTTCAAGAGATAAATGTAACAGCTGTTAGAATCCGTCGAGAAGTTGTGGTTTGACCCCGGATAGATGTGGAGATACACTCCTCTAATACTTTAAGCCTCAGGTTAAACACACTTTGCGATTAGATTCATGGAGATGAATGCAGAAATTGAGCCCATATGCTGATGGAGGTTGGAAGTGTGGGACTAAATAAACAGAGCAGGGAAGTGATGACGTATAAAAGCTTATCAATGAATTGGTCTTTGTCTTTGATGGTAGAAATCCATCTGAACCAAGACGTGAATGGTATGATGTGATCAACTGGTAACTCACCAAGCCCTATTCTTCCCATGAGCATGCATTTCAACGAATGAAGTGACTGATCTATTCTGCCAAGGAATCTTAAAGGGTGATGTGTCGTGCATGTGACCTATTTGGTCGGTTAAGTCTCCACGGGTGAGATGGCGTATCCGGGCCATCTTTCCTCTCTTGACTTGCCACGTGTGAGATGATATATGTAGTAATGGGTATGGGTAAGCCTGTGGATATACATGTTGAGTTTCTATTTTTGTCTTGATAGCAGAATATGGTAAGAGAAGAGATCTAGGGGAATGACATGATAAAAACCACGGATCGTGCTTCTGCAAATATTAGTCAATTAACACGTAACAGTACTATTTTCATCCTTCTTATCCATGAAGCTGACATGAATTTGGGGCATCGTTATTTGATGTTAACTCAGGTGGAAGGCATAGATGGTAAAATAAAAACTAAAGAAAATAAATGTTTTGGTAGAGTGACATAACGTTTATAGTTGTAAATAATTAAAGATTTATTGGGTAGTTTTTGTCAAAATCACAATATTGTTTGGAATACCCAGCGCTACACATACCGGTGGTTTCGGACGGAGATGGAACTGTGTTCAATCTAAACACAATATTTACTCAGTTCTCAGTTCTACCCATTGTGCTGTTTGATACGTTAATGTTTTATGACCCACTGGGAATCATCGGAATTTAGTTAATTCTTGGTAAATTAGATTCCTCGAATAGGAGTGGATCTGGCAACGGTAAATTTGAATAATAAACGAAGCCCTCTGTAATTTGCCCCAGCGTTAGCCATTTCTGTCAATTTGCCAACAGAAATTTCACCGCTTTTATTATTAGATACATACAGAAGCCATAGTGCCGCATTCCATTTTCATTGCTTGAACTTAATCTGTCCTTGCTTAGCAGAGCCCGCCAGCGTTTGCGCTTCCATCCGATCCTCGTTGTATTTCACTCTATCTTTTATGTAAACACGCAAGTTAACTTTCCTCTTAGTAACATTTGTTGGAAGCATGTGAGATGGTCTGAATTGATTATATATAAATTTTGTGACGTTAAGTGCACCTCGAGATTATAGGCTTAGAGATATTGTTAATGCCATTTTATACAGGTTAACTTTAAAGTACAAGCTCTACTTCTTTACGTGTAGGTGTAACCAAAAACTATGTTGTTACTGCGATACGCATCTATACTGTATCATATGGGTGATGTGATGTTGATTATAAGGGGAACATTAATATGCACGTGGTCTGATGAGGATGTAACTGGTACGTGGATGATATGCCATTTAAGTTTCAATATCATTATCATAATTACTCACTCACTGAACTTGCTTGGGACATATGGTTGTAAGGATCTATTAGAAGAATCCCGTAAGTTGATCCCGTTATATTACCCATGTCTTCATGGGTCGTGTAACACCAATACCATTCCAACCTTTCGCCGCTTCTCGGGACTATTCTACCGAGCCAGAAAACAGTGCACCTGACAAGTTTAACTTTACAACACGTTTAACACGTAATGTTTCACGACCTTGACCTTCACTGACAATCTGCAGTGATCAGCCGGACGTCATGAGTGTATATATATATATAGTTAAGAGTTGTTTTTGCACTTGTCAGTTCCACTTGGTTTGGTCTGTTCTTTTCTTGTAACAGGGATAACATTATGTTAACATATTTTTAAAAGGCGGTACTGGTACACGGTGCTACGCGGTACTGGCACGCAGTCCTGGCACACAGTACTGGCACGCGGTACTGGCACGAACTGACACGGAGTACTAACACGCAGTACTGGCACTCGGTACTGGCACACGGTAAGCAAACTGCAGATGCACCTGCACTAAATTCGTAGAATGTCACATCTGGGGAACATTTACAGAGAATAGCTGCAACAACAGACCCACAACACTACATTTATTGTCTGTTGTTTAAATGTAGTCATTTACAGAGCCCTATGTAAATGTCGGATCTGGTTTCTACGAGAAACATATGACGGGACGTTAGTTCACAGCAGCGTGATGGTGAAAAATGAGGCACACGGGCTGAGATGACGAGGAAGACAAATATTTGAGATGGTAATGTGAAAGCGTGTTACGCACACGTGTTCAGATGATGAAGTCATTCGGCACTGCTTTCAAATTGATGGGACACTGCTAGCAATGTGTTAGCTTTTGGCCTCTGATAGCTCGGGGTGTAATGTTGTTACAAAGAGCTGAATTCTTACCTGGGAGCGGACTGTGTACTGGGGTTAAAGTAAAGCCCTGAATAGTACCTGCGTGCAAAGTGTTGAAGAAATGCCCTGAAAGAAACTAGTAACTGCGTGCAAGGTGTTGAACAAATGTCCTGAAAAGTAACTGTATTGAGGATGTTGAATGCCCTGAGAAGTACCTGTGTGCAAGGTGTTGAAGTACTGCCCTGAAAGGTAACTAGTAACTGTGTGCAAGGTATTTAAGTAATGCCCTGAAATGTAACTAATAATTGCGTGCAAGGCGTTGAAGTAATGCCCTGAAAGGTAGCTAGTTACTGTATCCAAGTCGTTTAAGTAATGCCCTGAAAGGTAGCTAGTTACAGTGTACAAAGCGTTGAAGTAATGCCCTGAAAGGTCACTAGTAACTGCGTGCAAGGTGTTGAAGTAATGCCCTGAAAGGTAACTAGTAACTGTGTGCAAGTTGTTGAAGTAATTCCCTGAAAAGTAACTAGTAACTTCATGCAAGGTATTGAAGTAATGCCCTGAAAGGTAACTAGTAACTGTGTGTAAGGTGTTGAAGTAATGCCCTGAAAGGTAGCTTGTTACTGTGAGCAATGTGTTTAAGTACTGCCCTGAAAAGTAGCTAGTTACTGTGTACAAGTAATGAAGTAATGCCCTGAAAGGTAACTAGTAACTGCGTGCAAGGTGTTGAACTAATGTCCTGAAAAGTAACTGTATTGAGGGTGTTGAATGCCCCGAGAAGTACCTGTTTGCAAGGTGTTTGAGTAATGCCCTGAAAGGTAACTAGTAACTGCGTGCAAGGTGTTGAAGTAATGCGCCGAACAGTCACTAGTAACTGTATGCGAGGTGTTTCAGTACTGCCTGAAAGGTAACTAGTAACTGTGTGCAAGGTGTTTAAGTAATGCCCTAAAAGGTAACTAGTAACCGCGTGCAAGGCGTTGAAGTAATGTCCTGAAAGGTAGCTAGTTACTGTGTACAAAGTGTTTAAGTAACGCCCTGAAAGGTAACTAGTAACTGTGTGCAAGGTGTTTAAGTAATGCCCTAAAAGGTAACTAGTAACCGCGTGCAATGTGTTGAAGTAATGCCCTGAAAGGTAGCTAGTTACTGTGTGCAAGGTGTTTAAGTAACGCCCTGAAAGGTAACTAGTAACTGTGTGCAAGGTGTTGAAGTAATGCCCTGAAAGGTAGCTAGTAACTGTATGCAAGGCGTTGAAGTAATGCCCTGAAAGGTAGCTAGTAACTGTATGCAAGGCGTTGAAGTAATGCCCTGAAAGGTAGCTAGTAACTGTGTGCAAGGTGTTTAAGTAATGCCCTGAAAGGTAGCTAGTAACTGTATGCAAGGCGTTGAAGTAATGCCCTGAAAGGTAACTAGTAACTTCATGCAAGGTGTTGAAGTAATGCCCTGAAAGGTAGCTAGTAACTGTATGCAAGGCGTTAAAGTAACGCCCTGACAGGTAACTAGTAAATGTGTGCAAGGTGTTTAAGTAATGCCCTGAAAGGTAGCTAGTAACTGCGTGCTAGGTGTTTAAGTAACGCCCTGAAAGGTAACTAGTAACTGTGTGCAATGTGTTGAAGTAATGCCCTGAAAGGTAGCTAGTTACTCTGTGCAAGTCGTTTAAGTAACGCCCTAAAAGGTAACTAGTAACTGTGTGCAAGGTGTTTAAGTAACGCCCTGAAAGGTAACTAGTAACTGCGTGCAATGTGTTGAAGCACTGCCCTAAAAGGTAGCTAGTTACTGTGTGCAAGTGGTTTAAGTAATGACATGAAAGGTAGCTAGCTACTGTGTGCATGGCGTTGAAGTAATGCCCTGAAAAGTAGCTAGTTACTGTGTGCAAGGTGTTTAAGTAATACCCTGAAAGGTAGCTAAATACAGTGTACAAGGCGTTGAAGTAATGCCCTGAAAGGTAACTAGTAACCGCGTGCAAGGTGTTGAAGTAATGCCCTGAAAGGTAACTAGTAACTGTTTGTAAGGTGTTGAAGTAATGCCCTGAAAGGTAGCTTGTTACTGTGTGCAATGTGTTTAAGTACTGCCCTAAAATGTAGCTAGTTAATGTGTACAAGGTGTTGAAGTAATGCCCTGAAAGGTAACTAGCAACTGCATGCAAGGTGTTGAGGTAATGCCCTAGAAGGTAGCTAGTTAGTGTGTGCAAGGCGTTGAAGTACTGCCTTGCAAAGTAACTAGTTACTGTGTACAAGGTGTTAAAGTAATGCCCTGAAAGGTAACTAATAACTGCGTGCAAGGTGTTGAAGTAATGCCCTGAAAGATAACTAGTAACTGCGTGCTGGTGTTGAAGTAATGCCCTGAAAAGTAGCTAGTTAATGTGTACAAGGTGTTGAAGCAATGCCCTGAAAGGTAACTAGTAACTGCGTGCTAGGTGTTGAAGTAATGTCCTTAAAAGTAACTTGTAACTGTGTGCAAGGTATTTAAGTAATGCTCTGAAAAGTAACTAGTAACTGCGTGCTGGTGTTGAAGTAATGCCCTGAAAAGTAGCTAGTTAATGTGTACAAGGTGTTGAAGTAATGCCCTGAAAGGTAACTAGTAACTGCGTGCTAGGTGTTGAAGTAATGTCCTTAAAAGTAACTTGTAACTGTGTGCAAGGTATTTAAGTAATGCTCTGAAAAGTAACTAGTAACTGCGTGCTAGGTGTTAAAGTAATGCCCTGAAAAGTAACTAGTAACTGTGTGGAAGGTGTTTAAGTAATATCCTGAAAGTTAACTAGTAACTGTGTGCAAGTTGTTTAAGTACTGCCCTGAAAAATAACTAGTAACTGTGTGGAAGGTGTTGAAGTTATGCCCTGAAAGGTAACTGTGTGCAAGGGGTCAAGGTTCTGCCATGAAAGGAACACTGTAAAACAGGCGTTAGTGATGTACTGATAGGACTAAGAACAAGGAGGAAGCAGTTTGTCCTGAAAACGGTTTCAGTTTATGACATTCAAGTGTAGAAGAGGCCCTGCTGAGGTGATGCCATGAAACAGATCTATTTGCAGGGGGTTAAGATCGGTTAAAGTAAGGCATTACGTGGCAATGCGTACAGAAGGAGTATCTTATACCTTGATGCAGATACAGTGTTGGAAGTTATGTAGATTAAGACTTGATACAGCACTATGTGCAGCAGATGAAGATAACGACGTGTTTCAGAATTGTGTTGGTATTCCTAACATGTTTAGGGAAGGTCTTGTTCATAGGATTCTGGATATCACCTAATGATGAAAAGAGAGTACTGTAATGTTACTTCAAAAAGTCTTGTCTACTTAAGAATCCTGTATTATAATAGTACAGTATTCGGGTACAGAATACAATGGAGTATGCTATCGTAGTATATATGGGTTATAGAGACAACATTAACTTTTGTACAGTCCTACGAATATACGTGTGCAGACTGCATCAAAACTGTTTGATATTGCGAAGGCCGCATATTCTGTGTTATATAAGCGGTATGACCTATTATATCGGGTCTGCTAGTGTAATGTCTATTTTATTATTTTCTGTTTTGCTATTTTTTATGTTTGTGTGTTTACTACAGAATATATCTGATATAAAATATACATAATATTTTCGATTTTATTGTGGTTTTGCCAATGCTGAAGTGCGCCGGTGTTGTCTACTATTCATATTCAGGACCTTGTTCCACCATGCCATCTTGTTCCACCACGCTACGACGGTCGCAATCCCATGGTAAAGAGTTGCGGTCACCTTAGCGCTAAGATCGCTTTGTGTAACGGGCCCTGGAACGGTGTAGCCTGCAGTAGCAGTGTCTGGTATGGTCATGTCTAGAGTGCTTTAATGGTCTGTGACAGCGTACCGGCATAGGGTGCTGTGATATCTCACACAGTGAGACATGTAATGAGAGAGATACACAGTGATTCAAGGCCCGCCATACAAAGTGATACAGTGGCTGTAATAATAACAATGATAATTTCTCCCCAGCGCAAGATTGCACACATGCGTGTTGAAAGCGCATGACATATTATTACCCCAGTCAACGGAGCAGTGTGCATTCAAATTGCATTCGCAGCTCCCGAGGGAGTACAGCGCCGAGCTGCTGAAGGCGCTGGGACATGTCTGGTGTGCATTGTCAGTGAGGCAGTGGTAGCTATATTACAATGACACAGCGCTTAGGGTAGAATGATACAGGGTCGAGGATTCAATGATACAGTTGTGGGATGCATGTTGCAGCAGAGGATGCAATAATACAATGTCGGGAATATACTGTACAGTAGATGGAACAGCATGACATCAGGGGTGCATTGATGCTAGGTTTACTGTTGTGTAGTGGTTACGGTTCAGTGATAGTGTTCAGGTGGAGTGGGTGATGTCGATGGAGATATAATCATATGGTCTTGACGATGTATTGATAGTGTTTGGATACATTGATACAATTTTGGGGATATAATTATACATTGTTGGGGGAATAATGATGAAAAATTTGAGAATATGTTGTTGGAGACACATAGATAGATTCTTGGGGTACAATGATGCAGTTTTGGGGACACATGTAAGAGTTTTAAGATTCGGAGATATCGTTTTAGGAATTCAATGATATAGTTTGGAGATGCAATGATAATGTGTTGGTGATACAATGATTGAGTTTTGGAGATACAGTGATAAAGTGTTGGGGATACAACGATATAGTGTTGAGGGATACAGTGATACAGTGTTGGGGATAGAATGATACAGTGTTGGGGATAGAATGATACAGTGTTTGGGATACAATGATACATTGTCGGGGATACAATGATCAAGTGTTGGTATCAGCAGATATTGTGAACGTAAAACACATGCATTTTGGAATTCGGTATCATTATTGAACTGTGGCGCTACTACATCTACATTTGGTATCAGTAATACATTGTGGCGTCCGAACGTTTACATTTGGTATCAGTAATACAATTGTGGCGTCCCAATGTTTACATTTGGTATCAGTAATGCATTGTGGCTGCCCAACATTTACATTTGGTATCAGTAAAACATTGTGTGGTCCCAACATCTACAATTGGTATCAGTAATATATTGTGACATTACAATGTTTACGTTCGATATGACTGTAACATTATGGCGTTACCTTGCATACATTAAGTTTCTGAATTTCATTATGGCGTTACAACGTCTACATTCGGTATCAATATGGTAATCTGGCGCTACAACGTCTGCGTTATGTAGCGGAATTTCATTGTGACATTTCAACGTCTACATTCGGTATCAATATTGTAATCTGGCGCTACAACGTCTACGTTTGGTAGGGGCATTTCATTGTGGCATTTCAACGTCTACATTCGGTATCAATATTGTAATCTGGCGCTACAACGTCTACGTTATGTAGCGGAATTTCATTGTGACATTTCAACGTCTACATTCGGTATCAATATTGTAATCTGGCGCTACAACGTCTACGTTTGGTAGGGGCATTTCATTGTGGCATTTCAACGTCTACATTCGGTATCAATATTGTAATTTGGCGCTACAACGTCTACGTTTGGTAGCGGCATTGCATTGCGGCATTACAATATCTAAACTAGGTACCAACAGAGTGTCGTCACTACGTCAACATTCTGTATCAACATTACAATCAACAGGCGTTCTGTAGTAGTGTGGATGATTTTATGCAGCAACTACGATGTATAACATCATGTGAACTCCAATTATTACACGGGGGTTTCAGTGTTATTACACGGAAGTCAGTGCATTGAACTCGTAATTTTATGTTCAAAACGTCAACTTTGCAATATCAAACCCGAGATCGTTGAGTAGCTTTCAGATATTTGAAGTTCATAGAAACAAGATGATATGGATTCTTACTTCTGTATTGCTGTACAAAACGTCTCAAGGTGAATGATCAAGGAAAGAACTACCACTGAAACGTGTAGAACCATACAAATACAACCCATATCAAATTATTTCTCCAATATAGGCTGACTTTTCTCCAACATCACCTCCATGGGATTTTACTGTTGTTCAATTTCAGCTGTGAAATTTAACCGCATTTAGAAGACACCACCGGTTGTGTATAAGTCCAGTGTATGCTTAATTGACAAATACGCCCATGTGATCTACTTACGTCCACTCGGTCCGTCGTGTAATGAAATAGTAATGTTTCAAGTTAAGCGTTATTGCGCAGTACATGCACACTGTCCCCACTGCCATAGGCCAGAAGACTGTAATGAAGAACGCGATTTAATTAGGCATCTCAGCCTATACAAACTGTGTATTCAGCCGTACACATGTGTAGCTAATCTGTGTGTGGAACAACGACACCCACTGCAGAAATTTCATTATGAACAAGATTGTGATATAATAGCCTTCCACTATTTCTAAGTATTTTCAAATTTTTGTCCGACGTCTTGGCTACACCTCCATCTTACGCCACTGATTTTTAGTAACGTGCTGTCGGAACGTCCCACACTACATATATGTATAAAAAATAAAAGCCACAAAACTATTTCCATATTCATACATATAAACGACAAGAAACATTTCCATAATCGTATGAAATCTCTACTAAAGGCAGATCCTCTGTACGACTTTAACACGTGCTCATAATATAGTCGGAATTGTAAAATCGACTCTGCTATATGCAGAGATTTAATTGCATATGGAAAGGGTTTCGTTGCTTTATTTATGGATCATGATCCCATAGTGATGATACCAGTTGTTCTTGAAAAGGTGAGCATATCCTGGCATGCCGGTGGCATCCGTCACAAACACATGCAAGTGCAAGTCAATCGTTCACCAGACAAAACATGGAACATATGGTCCAAATCAAATAGGGAATTGCATAGGACATCAGTTTAGTCAACGATGCTTCCAAGTAGGAAATGTCATCCACATGTCAACAAGATGTCTTCTAGAAAGCTCTTTGAAATCTTTGTGAAATAATTGTTGAAGTGCTTGAATATTGCACGATGTAAGTCATCGCTCTTATCTGGTAAATAGTGTTTTAGTCACTCAGAATCGTTCTGCATATATCTATAAATGAAACAGAAGAGGCTGTTTCACTGGTCTGTTTTATTTCTAGCTCAGGGCCCCGTTCCACAAAGAGATCTTAGCACTAATTGGGTGAACGTAACTCCACTAGCTTAACACAGACTGACGACAGTCGTAGCTCTAAGATTGCTTTGTGGGTCTGGGGACTGGTGGTTAAATCAGTTGATGGGATTGGGTATTTGACCATTATTGAACGATATCTGATCATCGCTATACCTGAAGCTTAAGTAAAACGTCCTGGCCAAATTATCTTTTTTTACTTTTCCAGCCAGCGCAGAATTGTTAGGAATTCATACTCATTAAGAATCTGATCATCAAAAGGAGGTCACAATTATTCCTCATTGGGCCTGCTTCTTGCCTAAATGACGTACCCCCAAATTGTACGTAGATGTTACCACTGATGTCGTCCACCATTTTATATATGGTTTTCTAAGTAAACTTCAGATGGCATTTGCATTTATTTTTGACAAACTTTCCTGAAACTATGAAAATAGATATGTTACTATATCTATGGTCACCATGGTGGTAACAAAAGCCCAGTGTATCAAGGAATGAAGTTTTCCTTTAAATTTGTCATGTAGGATATTGGTGTATAAAAATGAAAACTTAAACGTTTTGATATAATTGAATTTGGTTCTTTTCTTGCAAAAAGCAAAGTAAAATACCTTGCCAGTACAGCCACGTCTACATATCTGAAAAACACCCTTGCCAGTACATCTTGTTCTCCATATATGTATGTAGGAAATTGTCAACACTTGTGTCATCCACTTCCGGTCATCACCTATATTGAACTGAATCAAATATTACACCAACACATTATCAGACTTGTGTCAACCACTGGCGGTTATCACCTATATTGGACTGAATCAAATATTACAGCAACACATTATCAGACTTGTGTCAACCACTGGCGGTCATCACCTATATTGAACTGAATCAAATATTACACCAACACATTATCAGACTTGTGTCAACCACTGGCGGTCATCACCTATATTGAACTGAATCAAATATTACACCAACACATTATCAGACTTGTGTCAACCACTGGCGGTCATCACCTATATTGAACTGAATCAAATATTACACCAACACATTATCAGACTTGTGTCAACCACTGGCGGTCATCACCTATGTTGTGGAGAATAAAAAATACCCAACTGTCAGCAGACTAGGTGTGCCAAGATGTGTACAAGACTTGTGGAAACCTAGGTCATATCTGTTTAATAAGAATACAATTCAATGTATCCGGCTAAAACAGTTACTGTATTTATCTATGACGTGTGTACATATTTGGTACCATCCCCTGGCCCAAACTGGGACCAATCTGGACATGAATTACATTGTTGATCACGTTCTATGCTCACACAGTAACCGTTGGTTTCTTTGCTCCCGATTCCATGTCCTGTCGACGTTACAGTGTGCATAAGGAATCATCTTCTGTATCTTCTAGACTCAATCATTAAGCAATGACCACATTCATTCGTTCTCCCTTAAATTGTTGTTGATTCAACTAACTTGAGGTTCAGACATGCTACGAGGAAATCAAGAAACTCATTCCTTGGGCAACGCCAACATGAAAGCCACGTTGGTGACAATCAGTCTTCACCCGCCCTGGTTTGTATATTAAAAACGCCAGTGCCTTAGGAGGGTTCATATTTCTATCTCTGCCACATACAAAAGAAAAACATTTTGTGAGGAAGCTATGCTTCCTCTGTTTATGGTAACAGGCGTCTCGGGAACATTTGTACAACAGTTGATAATGTCATCTTATATTTCTTTGGATGATAAGTGACCCATTTGTTAATTAACATTTAAGATCCGTAGAAATATTATGAATATACGTCTAGTTAATGTCATGTTTCTGAAAAAAATGATTCGTGTATTCCTGTCTGCCAGGATCCTTCATCAATATCACTGTCGCACGTGTGTACAATGTACAGAGCACTGTATGTATACATGGACCTACACTCCCACTACATCCATTGATGTATGTATGCATATAAACTCTAATTCATCCCACATTTAGCCCTATCTATAGCTGCTTACATCGAGAGGTGAGGGTGGAAAGGAAGGCATGCCTAGCCTGGCAATCAGGCAAGTGTCCAGTGTTCACATTTCAGAACCGGGCAAAATATTGTTCCGTGAAACAAAAATGTTTTTACAATATGCGCTGAAGTAGGGTGGTAAATGTCTGCATGTGCGTCTATTTACCGACTGGTCTGGAAGCACTGCATTGAGGCCTACCGCTACCTGCCCGCTACACGTGTGCTCCAGTGCAAGGAATATAGTTCTGCATGAGACGAGGCACACTCTGAGAGGGAGTGCACAGTGGACGGACGTGTACGCCAGGTCGATTAACGCCACTACCACCGCCTGCAGTGTATCAGATATTCCCAAATTACGTGATTAATTAGCAAACAAGCCCTCAGATCAGCCGAATTCAACGATCTAGCACCGTAAGGCTGTAACCCTCCGCTTGCATGGCGGTCGGAAATAGAGGTGTGAGCTAGTCGGCGCGGGACAGGTGCCTGTGCTGAGTGTGTGGAAGGAACGAGCGACTCCATCGCTTCTCCTCACAGGTCATTTCATCGCTATTATACTGCCGTGGAAGGTTTCTATCTGTTTTAAAAAATTAATGAAGTTCTTATCAGGACAAGCAGCAGTTTGAGACTGCGCACAAGTAGCTTCCGATGCTCCAAGTGGCAGGAGGCAAGGAGAGTGTACAGGCCAGTACATGGTAGATCCGAGGTGACTCGCCCGCTGCCTGCTTGCCAGCCAGCCTGCCAACCGATACTTATGACTGGAAAACTTCGCTGACAACTTGGAATCTTTGTACCTGGGATACATGAGCTAAAAGCAGTGGTGTGAGCAGCCTAGAAAGACAAGACGCCAACAGGGTGAGAGTTGGAGAGTCCGGCTGATGGCATGTTGTCGTCAGCACCAGGGACATGACGGTTGTCTCAAACAGGAGCTACACTGCGACCACGTGCTACTCAGTCAAGGTAAGAACTGCTATGCGTTCATACTGCTACCTTTTAAAGTATTCCCTGGTGTGTGCACTTTAACATCTGGCGGGGTCGTGTGGTGACCAGCTGAGGCTGCGAATGATTCATAACGACTGAGCTGAAACATATTGTTTCACATTAACATACAATTTTACTTTCGACAACTATGACTAGACTACAACCTACTCCAGTTACTCTGATTATTGATTATGTGATTTTGCTCTAAGATGCGTTTTATGTGTTTCCTCGTTGAAAATAAAACAAATTTAGTCTCTCCGTTATTAATTTCTTTGAGGCAGTCCCACGGGATTCGTTTAAAGCAGTTCATTGCCGGCAACGAGAAGGTGCTACACCTGGCTGTGTGGCGATATGCGTATTGATCACTTACTCCCCACCGCCACCACCTCCCCTCCCCGCCCGCCAGCCCGGCCTCCCAACTCTACCTCTACCATCGCCAATAGTTAGCTATATTCAGTTACCCAATCTCTCGCCTCTTTGTTTAGCTTTTGTTACATTGCAGATCGCTTATGTCTCGATGGCCTTTTTCAATATACAAATGTGTCCGTGAATGGGGAGGCCTATTGGTTCCAGGTACAGATTTGATTTCCATGTACCTACTCTCGCGGCTTTATGAGGGAACTGATATGAAAGCCACGAGAGCGAGGCAAAGCTTTATCGGAGATGGCAGTTCGCCTGTTATGCGTCAGTTTGAACGATAGAAACTCTCACAGCCGAGTCGTGCTCAGTAAAGCTAATGTGTTAGTTTGATTGTATCAGTTCTAATGACGAGAAAACTTCGTGTGACAAAACATGAAGTGGTAATCCCGATCTCATTTTTTTCTGATATCGGCCATGTACGGCGTATTTCCCTGATGATTAAATGTATACAACACCAACTGTAACTGCGTCTCTCATCTAGTGCAGTGTTGTGGAAATATGGACACTCGACGCTGCAGTGTGGAGACCTGGCACCGTATATCTGCATCAAGTGGAACTCTCGGCAGCTAAAGCAATGTGTGCAGCCTCGGCTCAGTAATTGGACTTGGACATACTGAAGCATGCCAAGCAACCTTTCTTAATTGCATATAAAATAGACTATGGGAAAGAGTTTCAAATTCTACATCATTATGCACAACACTGATAAATTCGGCTTATGTCTACACTCATTAATTTTCATCGCGGTTTATATGCATTCCATTGTCCATCCATCAAGCATGTAACATTAAACATAATGCAATAGTTATTCATGTATGAAGTTATAGTGAAAAGCTGATAAAGCTATAGTTTGATGACAAATAGAAATGTTTGATAGGTCAAACGGATTCTGATACGAACCATAAGCAGCTCCTCGGACCATCAACCAGTAGTTACTAATCATTACTTCTCTATAATAGGATAGAAATCGAGACAAAAACCTTTCAGTATGTTTCAATACCAAAGTATTTTCTACAATGTGGTTAGTGACGCGCGTATGTTATTGTTTCAAATCAATACCAAATGCAGAAAGTCTCCTGTAACACTCAATGGAGAAATATAGTGCAATTATGGGACACCATACTCTTGCTGTAACATTATATTATCACTCCTATATTTCGAGGAAGACATTGTACTTTATACAAAAACAAAGTGCATTTTGTTATCAAAGATTTCAAAACATTTGTTATGACACAATATAATCACTTGAATAGTAAAGGACACACTACACATGATAGGAACATAATATAGTGTACAAAGATACATTCAGGATTTTATGACACAATGCAATGCACTTTTCTTAAGAAGGACATGGTGTTGCAAATTTTGATGCCCTTGTCCTAGATCCAAGAAACATGATGCGCCACTCTATAATACATTCACGTTCTTTGATATAGAATAATACATTATATGTGTAATATAACTCAAGAAACTTGATCAGTAAAATGGTATTATTTCTGTAGTATGACATAATACAGCCAACATAGTGACACAATATACATGACATCATACATCGCTATGATAGTGACATGATACACATTTATATTATCAAGTAGCATTTAGTGGCTGTGATATCAATGAAGACAGCGTTGACAGGGGTTATCAATGTACTGTGATCTGTACCGAAATGTCGTATTGAAAGAGACTTTGACATCCCAAATTTAATACTGTCATCAATAAACGTGGACCCATTCTCAGTGACTTTGGTGTACCTTAATGTAATGTAACATCTTAAATGACACAATAGTCGTAATGTAACACTTCAATATGATTCCCTCATGAACGATGCATTTCATGAATTGTTATCAACAGTAAACAAACAATGTTCATGTGTCACTACAATGTACAATTATAACGAGTTACGCAATTTATTTCATGCAACTGTATCAACAATAACACAACAATATTGCTGTGACACTATAATGCACTATTATAATGGAGGATGCATTGCATTTGAAGCACCATTATCAACACAACAATCTTGCTATAACAAAACAATGTACAATAAGAATGAAGGATGCATTCTATTTCATGCAAAATTACCAAAAATAACACAACACTCTTGGTGTAAAACAACAATGTACCATAATAATGAATGATCCTTTGTATTTTATGCACAATTGTAACCATTACACAACAGACTTAGTGTAATACAACCATATACCATAATAATGAAGGATGCATTGTAGTTTATGCACCATTATCAACAATAACACAACGGTCTTGGTTTAGCACAACAATGCACGATTATAATAAATTATCCGTTGTATTGCATGCACCATTGTCAACTATAACACAATAGTATTGATGTAACACAACAATGTACCATTGAAAGGAAGTATGATAAAATGTATTTCATGCACCATTGTCAACAATAACAACAGGCATGATTTAACACAACAGTGTGCCATTATAATGAAGGATGAATTATATTTCATGCATCATTACCATCAATAACACATGAGTATTGAAGGAACACAACAATGTACCATTTTAATGAAGGGTGCATTGTAGTTTATGCATCATTATCAACAATAACAACAGTCTTGGTGTAACACAACAATGTATCATTATAATTAAGGATACATTGTATTGTATGCATTATTACCATCAATAACACATGAATATTGAAGGAACATAAGAATGCATCATTATTATGAAGGATACATTGCATTCTATACACCATTATCAACAATAACACAACCGTCTTGATGTAGCACAACAATGTACGATTATAATGAATTATCCACTGTATTGCATGCACCATTGTCAACTATAACACAATAGTATTGATGCAGAAAACTATGTGCTATTATAATGGGGATGCATTGTATTTCATGCACCATTCCCAACAATAGCACAACAGTCTTGATGTAACACAACAATGTACCATTGAAAGGAAGGATGATAAAATGTATTTCATGCACCATTGTCAACAATAACAACAGGCATGATTTAACACAACAGTGTGCCATTATAATGAAGGATGAATTATATTTCATGCATCATTACCATCAATAGCATATGAGTATTGAAGGAACACAACAATGTACTATTAGAATGAATTATGCATTCTATGTTATGTACAATTACCAACAATAATACAACAGTCTTGATGTACCATACTAATGAAGGATCCTTTGTATTTTATGCACCATTTTAACAATAACACAGCAGTCTTGGTATAACACAACAATATACGATTATAATGAAGGATCCGTTTGTATTTCACGCACCATTGTCAACAATAACACAACAATCATGATTAAACACAACATTGTGCCATTATAATGGGAGATGCATTGTATTTCATGCACCATTACCAACAATGACACAGTAGTTTTGGTGTAACACAACAATGTACCATTATAATGATGGATGCATTGTATTAATGCACGATTGTCAACAATAACTCTACAATCTTTATGTAGTAAAACAATGTGCTATTATAATGAAGGATACATTGTATTTTATGCACCATTCATTCATTCATTCATTCATTCATTCATTCATTCATTCATTCATTCATTCATTCATTCATTCATTCATTCAATATTGATGTATAAAAACAATGTGCTGCTACAATGAAGGATGCAGTGTATTTCATGCACCATTGTCAACAACAGCACAACAGTCTTGATTTGGTTCATTTCTGAAAGACGCATAATAATACGTTTCACACAATATAGTAGTTCACCTCTTTAAAGAATGACACAATATGCTTCAAGCTACACTAAAAATTAATAATGCACTTAAACAGATATGGAATATATATCTGATGTAACTTAGTAGTATACACTTATATACTATATAGAAGGACAACATGTTGATGTACGATAATACCAACCTTTGGCACACGATACACGTGGCATCACAATGTATGGCACTGATTTGCAGGCGTAAATATTACTGATGCAAATATTTAAGAACATAGAAGTAAACATTTATCATATGTCATATCGAGATATTCATTTTTGAAAGACGCTAATTTATAACAAAATGCTCATCAACAAAGACAGAAAATACTTTATGTAATATGACGATGTAAACATGATGCAAACAATGTACTTCACATACTGAAAGGACGTAAACACTGTACTTGACGTAACACAGTAGGTCTCTGAAAAGAAAACACTGTATTTCCCGACGCAATTCCCTATTTTGTCTTGCACTAGTTGTTCCCTTGTTTTTTTGGGGGAAAGAATTTACATGCACCCTCATGTGTTTGTGGTTAGTGCCACCGGTGGACCAGGATACGCTAACCTTTCGCGAACACCTTGTATCATCACTTTTCGATAGTGATGCATAAACACAGGCTTATGATACAGTCGGAATCGTACAATCGATTCTGCGTTTAGTAGAGATTTCTTATGATTATGGAACTCGTTTTTTACGCTTCTTTTATGTAGGACAGTAGGTTACACTCTATAAACACTGTACTTGATATCACATAACACAACGTGATGTACATGTATGTAAGAGGACGCAATATGCGTTGTTATGAGCAATTAACTTGTTTCATGCAAATCGTGTGAATCGCGGGTGCTACCGGTAGGGCAGGACATTCTTACCCTTTTCGCGAACACCTGGTGTCATCACTGATTTTCAGTGGCCCTAACATACAATTTTCACAGCTAATTTGCCCTCTTCGCCAAAAAGAATTTGTTTCTGCGAACATTCAAGACAATCATAGTTATTTACTTGCAATGACATTTTATATTTATAACATAATTAATAAAACTAAAAACATACAAAATATTGTGCACCAGACCTCACTAGTCACTTCTGGTTCGAACCATGTGAGAACAGTAAGCAACAAAGTACACACTATAATTTGTGAAACACACAATAAGTATTTACTTTCATTTTGGAAACATTGAAAGAAACAACGTTTAATGTATTGTCACAACAGAAGTATAAAGAAAACTGGCGTACTGCCCTCTTACATGTCAATATTGGACAATCGGCATGATGGGTACATGACATAATGCAATAAATATATTTTCAGTGTCTCTTCATTGTATTTTCTCACCACAAGCTGATGTTACACATACCCACATAGTATACATGGTATATGCTGCAATACAACAGACTGATCTCATAAACGTATACGTCGTAGAAGTGGTATACGCCACATTACAACACACCGATATTGTACACGTCTACATAGGAGAAATGGTAGTTCCACAAGCACATAAAATTACATCCTGCACGTGTACAAAGGATATGTGGCAAATGAAATAACATAATAAAGTTACTTACTGCACGCTAATGGAAGACACATGGTGCATGAAATAACATAATAAATTACCAAGGGCACGTCTCCATTGGGCGCAAAGAACATGCTGCAACACAATAAAATTTCATTTCTTGATATAGATTGGACGCAAGTACATGCTGGAACTAAATAAAACTGCCTCCTGCACGACTATTTTAGACATATGGCACATGAAAAACTCAGTGATATTATCTTGTGCACGTCTATTTTGGACGCAAGGTACTTGTAACTACACAGAAAATACCTTATTCTACTTTTATCTACGACACAATACAGCGGATCGTGTACTTTAGTAGATAGTGATCACACAAATTAGTGCCCCTATGGACATGATTTAATACACTGTAGTGCCCCTATGTACATGATGTATCACAACACAGTGCCTATGTGGTCATGATGTAACAAAACAGAATGGACAAGGTGTAACAGAACAAAGCTCCTATGGGCAGCTGTAATACAGAATAGTGCTTCCATGCAAAATATATAACCTTAACCAAACTATACATGTTGTAACAGATTGTACAAAATATAGTGGGTGAGTTAAAATATGTCACATTAGCAATATTCCAGCTTAGTACAACATACAAGAGGACAACAAATTACATGATGTTCTCTTAGCACATACTATCATACCCCAATGTAGGATATATTAGAGAAAAAGGTCAGGATGGAACACAATATAGTGACCTACTTTAGTACCAATAGACAAGCTAAATGCATTAACACCCAAAACTGTGCAATATGTAACATATCAAACTGCATGTTGTACGGCACAATACAATGACCCATGTACTAAGCTTACACAATACAAGAGCTACACGTTGCAATGTCCCATGCAGAATATATTATCCAGCAAAGTACATTATGAAACACAATATAATTCCTCTACGTACTTATGAATAGGTTGACAACAAACTACATAATGTAACACAATATGATTATGCTATAGTGTCTCATGGTTAACACATATCCTGGCACGACACCACACGAAGTAAGACGAACTAATGCCTTAATGTTCTTCTATAAACAACACACAAAACTACACGACGAAGCATGATATAACGGCCTCGTGTTCTTCTGTATAAAAAGACACTTTGGCAAGACGGTAATGAGAAGATGAGTTACAAACTATCACAATATCCTGTGTTTTGTGAAAAGCTGTGACGCGGCGTGTACGAGTTGACATAAGGTAGCTCATTTCTATAATTAGACTTACACGAGGTACACATTTTTGTGCCATGTGTCATTCTCTTCCTCAACGATAGAATCATTCTGTAATCAATATGATCATTTCCATAATGTTATCAACGTATCGCTAGCAGCATTGTGTGAGAAGGTTTATGCCTCAACTAGTGTAATATTAATAACTCTGTATTGATCCTGGAGGCGGGGAATGTACCTCCCATTGATCAACACATTCTACAATGAATTTCTAATGGTGCTTCGGATACTGGTACACTATGATAGTGTTGCGTAAGAAGGCAGGTGATTGTATCGCACTAAGTCTTCCCTCGTGATGGCGACTAACGGCTTCTGCGCTTGGTGGAATGTGTCTTATATGCCGAAATAATGTAACTTCTAAAATGTTACCATTATATTCATCGCTCGCCATCAAACTGTAGGTGTAACTTCCTCCTAACAATCGATTATATAAATACCAGTCCTCACTCGCTGCCAAGAAGATGTACTCGCGGCTGTATGAAATATTCATTCCTACGCGTACCTAGCATTAACTATGCAGGATATCTTGACGCCCCATTCAGCAGTCAGGGGTACTCTCACACTTCACTGACTATTCACGGACGTTCTAACACTACATTAAAAATATTCAGGAATATGATCACACTAGATTAAGTATGCAGGGGTATTCAAACAGTACATTAAATATGCAGGTTTATGCTAACACTGAGTTAAATACGCATGGAAAATCTCAAACTGTGTTAAGTATGTATAACACATCCTAACCCTCAATTAGTATGCAGTGATATCCTACAAATGTATTGAATATGCATGGATTTATCCAAAGAAGAACGTCGTTACTGGTGCATTCATTCCAAAATTCTCTTTTAGTGGTGCACCGCAGCTATGTGTGTCAACATGCAGTATATGTGAGCCATAGGTAATAGCAAGGAGTGACAATTGTTCCTCGTGTGTACCATTAATAAGAGCAGTACGAAAGACCTGTATGTGGATGTTAAATAATAGCTATGACTGACAATTGTCCCTCATGTGTACCATTAATAAGAGCAGTACGAAAGACCTGTATGTGGATGTTAAATAATAGCTATGACTGACAATTGTCCCTCATGTGTTCCATAAATAAGAGCAGTACGAATGATGTGTATGTGGATGTTAAATAATAGCTATGACTGACAATTGTCCCTCATGTGTTCCATAAATAAGAGCAGTACGAATGATGTGTATGTGGATGTTAAATAATAGCTATGACTGACAATTGTCCCTCATGTGTACCATTGATAAGAGCAGTACGAATGATCTGTATGTGGATGTTAAATAATAGCTATGACTGACAATTGTCCCTCATGTGTACCATTGATAAGAGCAGTACGAATGATGTGTATGTGGATGTTAAATAATAGCTATGACTGACAATTGTCCCTCATGTGTACCATTGATAAGAGCAGTACGAATGATCTGTATGTGGATGTTAAATAATAGCTATGACTGACAATTGTCCCTCATGTGTACCATTGATAAGAGCAGTACGAATGATGTGTATGTGGATGTTAAATAATAGCTATGACTGACAATTGTCCCTCATGTGTACCATTAATAAGAGCAGTACGAATGACGTATATGTGGAACTTAAATAATAGCTTTGAGTGAACATTTTTCTGCATTTATTATAGCTTTGGGAGAAGTAAGTAGATTGCAACATTCGCATTAACGAAAATGTTGTACTTGTTACCACATATGTGTGATAGATGAGACAATTGATGCGTATGTCGTAGATATTAAACACAGTTGATGCATATGTGATAGATATGAGACCAAATTGTTGTAGCATATGTAGTTGATGAGACACAACTGGTACATATGTAGCACATGTAGTAGATATGAGACACAATATATACATACGTGGTTTGTATGGTAGATATGCGACATAACTGATACATGTGAGGTAGTGATGAGCCTTGATTGATACATATGTGGTAGATGAGACATATGGTACAATTGTGGTAGATATGAGAAACAACTGTACGTATGTGTTAGCTATGAGACAATTGAGTCATGTGTGGTAGATATGAGCCTCGATTGATACAAATGTGGTAGATGAGACATAGTTGGTACAGTTGTGATAGATTTGAGATACTGCTTTACACATGTGGTATATACAATACACATGAGGCAGTTGCTGTACATACATGCCCTATACAGAAATCCTTATATTTTATAAGGGATCGGTGATTACATGTGACTGCATATGCAACGTCATCGTGCACGTGTCCGACTGTGTTTATCCTTGCTCATGACATCAACCTCTGTCCTGCTTGATCCTGACTACGTCGTAGTGATGGTAGTATCTACAGCGTAAAACAGTTTCGATTCAGTCATCCAATAGTCAGTACACAGAGTATATATGTCCTGTTATCTTTTCAGACAAATGTAGTCTTGTAGCGATAATAGGCCAGGATTATGTTCTTTGTGTTTAGTATGGAAGTAACCACCTGTTTTGCATCTATAAGAAAAGCCAAGAGATAAGCGACGAACGTGATGTCCTCAAAGCTTTTAACGAGTCATTCCGCAGTGTATGCAGATCGCTGATTAAAACACAAGACTGATAGGCAGATGAATGGCGGCCATCTATGTCTCTCGGGTGACTTGAGCTCTGGCTTCGTAAACTCACGCCCCTGCCCACCGTAACACAATGGATCTCATCCGCCTTGTGTTAATCCCCCTCACTGATGTTATATGAGAGAATATTTCGCTTTCTTTTATTTCTCATTACAAAGAAAACATTTGCCAATGAATATCGACACAAGCATCTTTCCCAATCTCTGTTGGCTATCATCCATTACTAGGATTAGATGTGCCTTCACAACGTTTCACAACACTGTTCCGTGAAGCGTAATGGATTTTGTGTCGTTTCAAATTTAATCTTCTAACAAGCGTGTTTGATGTAAGGTAATAGTGCAAGACACGTTCATTGCATTCGGAGGAGTGACAAATAGAGGAAAGTGCATGATGAGGCGCTGACGTAACGCCCATGTGTATATCCTTCTGGGAATTGCGGTAGTTGGAAGTGCCCATCTTGTCCACGTTGTTACAGCTAATGCTGCTCCTGGAGCAAGAGCGCCTCTAACACAGTCGTTGGCTGGCTCGTATAAACGGCAGTAAAGAAGGACAAATGTTGGTTTCATAGGTGCAAATTGATACACCCGTCCCTCTATACAGGGTTACATATATTCCACTGACCCTTATTATGTTCTAAGTCGAATTTAACAAATCTCCATTCGTGTTAATGAGAGGCATGCGTAACGCTGTTGCACATAATTCTCATAATATGGAGGTAGCGCTATACTGTGAATTTGGCTGTAACCTGACCTACTGTAGATCACTTAAACTGACGAGACAGTTTATCTTGCAATGTACCGTGGAGTCTGTGTTTGAGTAGTTATGCGGCTGTGTGAAACAAGAATATCTTAACCCAATAATGAATTTTGATAAGGTGATTGTTTTGCTATGTTAATTTCAGTATTGAGAACATGCGCGGAGTTCTTGAGATGAAATAACCCCCCACCACCTCTGGTATCTCTAGAGCACAACTTGGCGTTATTCATCGTGTAAGTTGTGTGTTCCTGTCGCTGTACCCATTGCTGTTGGTGTGATGTATTCCCCTTGAACGATCATTGTTTTCTTTTCATTAGTATAAAGGTGTACTTCAGTTTGTTCTACATGGATGTAGCGACCATCTAAAGTGTGAAAGATTTTGACGAGGATATTGTCTCCCTTCCATTCCATATTTTGTATGTTAAGTGTTTACTAGTAGATAAAACAATTAAGCAATATGGATGGACACTGAAGTTCATCAACATCCAAGCTTCTGTGTGCCAGCAATTAGTCGAATCTTCCTTGAGTTATTCTTGGGTTGTAGATTGGCTGGTGTACGGTCGGAGGGTCGGTCGGCAGTGTGTGTGGGGAGGTGGGGGGGGGGGGGGATGCAATTGGCTTACCACTAAAACAATGTGTCAGCTCATCAGACTCTCGCCGCAGGAGACACTAGCTCCAGAGCAGCGCGCGCTTCTTCGCGCCTCCACTCAGCTTCTCACTGATAAATTCTAAGGTCAAGGTCATGAGAAATCTTCGAAATGCTAAAACCTGCATGCCATCAAATTGTATTAGCTTCCAAACGCACATTTCCAATCATTTGCACTGATGCCTTGTGATATTCTGGACGGTTTTTGCCGCTGCTTCTCGGCTATCGGTTTATCTTGTCCACGCTGACAAAGTCTGTGGTCGACCTAGATCTATGAATGTACAATGTATACTTGCTTAAGCGACATGTCTACCTGTTTACAGACTAGTCTAAACGTTCATCTTCATGAAAGCGAGTTCTGTGTTTTATTGTAAATTGTTATATCGTTCGTCCATCGGCTGTGTGGACTAGAATGCAACCATGTCACTGTCTTTCGTTAAGTGTTATTCATCCTAAACAACAGTCTGGCATTAGTCATCATACCACTCTAGTGTAACCTATACAGCACATGTACTGACAAGAATATGTTCAACCGATAGACCCATCCCCAAAAGGCCAGTGTAAGCGCACAGACAACTTGCCTCAGCGGGTTCGCTAATGTAAATCCTTTGACAGCAAGTCTCACTGGGAGGATACCGATAGACAGTATGCCTCGCTTGAATTGCTAGTGGAAACTTACATACAGCATTACCAACACGATACTCTAATGCACCAACCGGGACGCTTCGCAATCCCAGTGTAAGGCCCTGGACATCCCTCTGGTATACTTCAACCGCTTTGTTCAGCTACAGATAAGCCATCGGTTGTCGCAATCCCAGTGTAAAGCTATAAACAATCCACAAGTACACCTTGCAAACCTTGTGGAAACATACGGACAAGCCACAGGTACACCTCTCAATTCCAGTGTAAACCTACGGACAAGCCAATCCCAGTGTAAGCCTGCGGACAAGCCAGTCCCAGTGTAACCCTGCGGACATGCCTGTCCCAGTGTAACCCTGCGGACAAGCCAGTCCTAGTGTAACCCTGCGGACAAGCCAATCCCAGTGTAACCCTGCGGACATGCTAGTCCCAGTGACCCTGCGGACACGCCAGTCCTATAATAAACCTACGGACAAGCCAGTCCCAGTGTAAACATGTGGACAAGCCACTCCCAGTGTAACCCTGCAGACAAACCAGTCCCAGTATAAACCTGCGGACAAGCCAGTCCCAGGGTATACCTGCGGACAAGCCAGTCCCAGTGTAACACTGCGGACAAGCCAGTCCCAGTGTAACCCTGCGGACATGCCAGTCCCAGTGTATACCTGCGGACAAGCCACTGGTACACCTAGCAATCCCCATTTAAAGCTACAGACAACCCACCAGTACACCTGACCACCCTTATACACCATCGCTGCTTAAGTGTAAACGTACAGACAGCATGTCCCACCGCTACCCTATACACCGGAACCTGTAACCCTAGTATGCACCTACAAGTAATATGTACACCAACACTAGCCATGTGTAAAACCTTTCACACATAGACCTTCACGTGTATACCCCCCACTACCGTAATGCAAACCACCAAATAACCCACCGGTAGATCGACCCACTCGCTGTAACATAAGTATTGAGTTTTGTTTTGACGAGATCAGACCATATTGATTATCGATGAGAAGATTGATGGGAGCAGCGACCCAGCCTTTATATAGCAAAGCATAGCAATGATACTGTGCATGCTATGGGTATTGACTGAAAGATAATGTATTTATTACTTCATTCAAACTTGAACACAATAAGACGGTGCAGACATGACTAAGAGTAATGAGGCTCCTTCCCACCAGTGTTCTCAAAGCATGTTTATCATCCTCCGCAAGATCCGTTTTTTACTCGTATGTCTTTTACATATGCTAACTGCCATAAGAAACTGTACAGATGATAAATGATCTGTGCAATAATCGAGGACATTTTTTTCATAACGCTGTGTGCATGAAAGAATAATGTGTCGAGTAGAGAGTGCACTGCAGCTTTGGTGCATTGAATGAACCAAGGCTAAATCATTTTGAACACTTCAATTTAGAATTTTTCACTTGCAGTTTGACTCAAATCCGAGAAAAGTTTCCACAAGGACAAAACATAACATTTCGACTCGTACAATCGAGTCTGATTTTAGCAGATATATCTTATGAATACATAAAGTGTCTTGTCGCTTTTATTTCCATATAACCACCTTAAGCATCAAAACGAAGCAACAAAATAAGCAGATAAGCAAACGATAATTCGCAAATAAGCAACAACTAAGCAAAACTATAGCAACATAGCAACAAGATAAATAGCTGAATAACTAGAAACGTAACAAGTTAACAAGACTAAGCATCAAGACAAAACAACGAAGCAACCGACAACCACATTAAGAAATAAAGTAAACAAAACCGTCACACGAGTTCAATAGACACTCCCATCAAACGCTGCATGCACTGACCCTTAGACAGAACATGACACGTACTAAAACCCTCTCGTTGCCTATGGTAACTTTGTTGCAACGTCGTTTTCTTGCACTCCGACCGTGTGATGTGTCAACTCTCGTCATACTTTCGGCGCGTTCTCTCTACGTGGTTATTAAGTCTGGTATTCTCTCTGGTGTGTTTTTTCATTAGATTATTGGCCTATTGCACCGTTGCCTTTTTCAGTCCGCCAGAACAAAGCGTTTGTTGCTGCACGTGCAAACCTGGAAATCATGTGCAGACACCATCATTCGATTAACAGTAATGATAGCCTCGTCGGGATCGGTGTCGTTGAACGCGTAGTAGGAGATCGCTGAGAATCTGGATCGAAATACTTGGATATATTTTGTGAACAATGGGAACGTCATTGATAAATCTGGTGTTGACACGTGGCTACACGCCTCCAACTAACAGAACTCATACTCATTACAATTTGCGATACCTTTCAGTTCTGTTATTTTTGAAGAAGATTTAAACTCTTCATTTAATTGAATTAATTCGGGTTACAATCAAACAGATCAATTTTCAATTCTTTCACCAAACTTAAAACCTTTGGAGTGACATACCCTCGTAGTAATCTTTTGCCCATTTGCCTGAGTGCTTTTAAGATAAGATAAAGGAAATTTGGAACATTGCCTACAACGATCACGGTGGTGGCTGATCGCCATGGTTCAGCATAACCATCGGTCATTACCAGTCGTACAAACACACCTCTTGACCATTAACTTTGACACGATTTCTTACATTTTTTCCTATAAATTGTGATTTTAATAGCAAATGAATAAACGCTGAAGCCCTGGACTTATTACTATCATCTTATGTTGAAGAGGACCTCTATGAAGTCACCAGTAGCTGGCCGGAAGGGTATAAGTTGTTTGTTAGCGACAGGACATTTTTCGTCAGTGCTTCATAATATCCAATTATTTTCTGTATAAGAAGGTGCCGAACAATTTGAACTGAAAACTCATTTTTATCCAGGATATCACCCTGTTCAACGAACAATATATTTTTTATGGAAATACCCGAGGACAAATTATTTTTTCAATTTCTTTTCTGGAACAAATTATCTTTTTAAGAACACGAACACAAAAACGAACAAATCTGCCCCAAATCAACACCCACCCTGAATATCAAATTGTCGACTTCCAAGCAACGTAATGTTGGCTCATCGGTTCTCATAGACTTAGCTATGAAACTGTGCCATACCAAACCTACTTCGGCAGTTAACCTATTATTGAGCCAATCTCTCACTCGATTGGTTGAAATCAAGTTAGTTTCAGTTATTATTAATCTGAAGGGGTTGACTCCTCCTTCTATTTGACCACCTGTCCTTGTTTTAACCCATGCTGTCGTGCAGTTTTGATGCAGCAAATATATCGCCCGGCGTCCTTAAACTTTTTCACATTGTCGACAACTTTAAAACCTCAGGAGCAATTAAGCTAAATCTTTGCATGGATGATCTGTGCAATGCCTTTCTGAAGCCTGTTCAAATTATCTCCATTAGAAGTTAAAATTGGTTTCCATGGCAAACATATTAAAAAGGCTATATTTGGACACTTGTCCGCTAGTGTTTATATAGCGGTTCTGGGCGAGTCAGTGTACACTGGAAATCATTATATTAAAGAACGAATAATTCTCACTATTTGCCCGTGGTATTGAACTGCTGCGTTGCTATAAGTTCAAACGCTCTTTTTAATATCGAAGTAGTTTTTACTTGCAAAAACACAGTTTTAAGGCCATTTAGTAGAAGATCTTGTAATGTACAAAACCAAACGTGTCATTTCATGCAGTATGTGTTCACTTATATTCAATGTTTTCTCGGTCCAACCCCATAGTTATTTTGACCTTCGTTCACGCAGATGCTTCCTAGGAACAAGTATATTCTCGCCTGTGGCGAGAACACATTCTTGTTTCGAATGGATTCTGCTATGGGATAAACAATGTTAAGCGATCTACGCTTCAGTAAAAACGAGCTACGTAACATCCGATTTATCTTTTTCTTTGCGAAAACCTCGAAATGCTTGTAAACTAAAGGAGAAGATAGATAGTTTTATAAGTGTCATTGTGCGCTCCTGTGGGTCTTTGAGTCATATTTGGTAGGGCGTGTTGTGCTGTTATCTTATCTATAGTAATGTTTTCCTGATTACACGGAGTCTGATTGGTTCACAGTCCAGACACATCCTCGTGTATGAGCAGCTCCAGACGTTGACGTAAGACTAAGTCCTGGAGTATGGTACCTTCGTCTCAGAAGACATAAACCAAGATGTGAAAGTTCCATGTAGAGGGGTGTTCATGCCCGACTACCTGTTGCCATGTTCTTATTGCAGTCTGTGACGTAATATGCACTGTAGTCAGGAAATGCAATCAGCGACACCTGTTTGCTAATATTTACAGCCGAGTGGCAGCCGTGGCCGACAGCTGTCATCCTTCACTTACTATAGCCATAACACCATGACTGACACGTGTCATGTATTAATTACAATATTCCATGATAATCATTGAAGACATAGGATGGTATGATTGACACCTGTCATCATGCTTACCTTAGACATGATGTGTGAGTGACACCTGTCACATGTATAACATGTAGTCGAGATGGGTGCAATGGCCGGCAGTTGTTCTCTTGATACATACTACAGACATGATGTGTGAGTGACACCTGTCATGTATAACGTGTAGTCGAGATGGGTGCAATGACCGGCAGTTGTTCTCTTGATACATACTACAGACATGATGTGTGAGTGACACCTGTCATGTATAACGTGAAGTCAAGATGGGTGCAATGACCGGCAGTTGTTATCCTGATACATACTATAGACATGATGTGTGAGTGACACCTGTCATGTATAACGTGTAGTCGAGATGGGTGCAATGGTCGGCAGTTGTTCTCTTGCTACATACTATAGCCATGGGTAGGTATAACTGACATATGTCATATATAAAACGTTCCATAGACATGAGAAGGTACATGTATGCTTAACATATGGTATATATTAAACTTACTATAGACATGATAAGGTATGATTGACACCTGTCATGCAATACTTTTAGTAGACGTACGATTCACTGATCGGCAGTTGTTCTTTTAACAATTAATGCAGGCATACATATGCCATGTATGATTCACATATGCCGTGTGAATCTGTACTATAGACATGATTGGCATCCTTCAGGTGTTACTGTCACTTGCCGCCTGCAACTTAATATCAACTTAAGATTGTATTACCGCCACCATTATTGGTGTAATGTCTGAGTGATGGGATACCATTGTAGACAATTGCAACCCTAGGCAGTTTTACTATGTAAATATAAATTGTCTATGCAAGAGCATAACCAGCTAAGATCTTCTGCCGAAACTGATTCCACTTCGCGTCAAGGGCAATAGCTATGAAAATTATATGAATGGACCACTGAAAATCAGTTATGACACCTGGCGTCCGCGAAAACAATTTCTCCTCTGAAACCATACACAAGGCAAACCAGAACATGACATACATATATGTGTCCACCATTGAGGACATCTGATAATTGAAATATAACACGTCAACCCCTGAGAATAACAAGTATCGATTTGTTTAATCAACCAAAACATATTCCAATGGGAGTACAGGTTAAAGATAACGGTGAAAAGTATATGAACGGATCACTGAAAATCATTGATGACACCATGTGATAATGGTATGCATGTTCTGCTCTAACGGTAGCACCCACCACATTTACTGATTGCTGAAACTAAAGCTATATGTTACTTTTGAATAACGACAGCTCTGTATTAGTGCAGGGATTTTACTGAATATAATTTTAGAAAACCTTCAACAAATATGTATACCTAAATATATTCTAAACATATATATTCTTTGCAATGCACAGTTTTAATGTCTCGGTCAAACAGGGAGGGAGATTCTTTTTAGGAGGGCTTAAACTTTGTGAGAGAGATATTAGTTCAAGTATTTTCATGTTTGTAAACAACATTATAGTGAGATCATTGTGCTAAAACACGTTCTTAAATATACTCCATTCTATTTAAAACGGATGTCATAACATCTGACGTTAATTATTGTGAGTTATGAAAACGCCAATCTAGTGTTGAATCCAAATATTTTAAAACTTTACAAAGACATTTGTTATCGAATGATAAATATCGAATTATATAATATTATACAAAAGAACCATCCTTGCACAATGTTGTTTACGATACGTTCACTTGTAGGATGTTAAATAACTCTCTTGTCGATGTCTTGTACTTGTATGTCCATTAGTCGTCATTCAGCAGTCATGTCAGTTTAGCAACCCGTGCTCACGCGTTGTACTTCTTTTTTCTAATTGTTACCTTCAATTCCCTGAAACTCATTGAAGGTTCCTTAATATTCGCATACATCACATGTGTGAATTGGGAATCAATTATCTGGTATGATGAATACATACTTTAAAGTTTGTACTCCCCCACAGTCCACATTACACGTGAAGATCCGGGATAGAATGGGTCTTCAGCAACCCACGCTGGCCGTAAAGGTGACTGTGCTTGTCGTAATAGGCGACTAACGGATTGTGTGGTCAGGTTGATGTATGCCATCATATCCCAAATGCGTGGTCATGATGTCAATCACTGGATTGTCTGGTCCAGAATCGATTATTTAAAGACCGCCGTCATATAGCTTGAATATTGCTGAAATAAACAACAAACAAACAAACACACTCCACAGTTACTTGAGCGGACAAGCTCTGAACAAGCCTCTGGACTTCGCACGAATTGATTGCATGAAAGATTATTACGATGGGTACTTGAGATCTGACAGCCGGCATAACCCCGCGACATGAGGAAATGAACATACATGAGGGTGACCCCTAACCTCTGCCTGGATATCCGTGTAAAGAGGTTGTGGCAGCACCTTCACAAATAATAGGATGATAATTATAACTGTTTTAAACAAGATGTTTATGTGAAATATTAAGTTACTAATAAGAGCTTGTGTTTGATCTAGAAGGCAATAAATATATGTAAATATCAGAAAATACAATGCAGTTAGGTTTGGAATTATCATAGGTGAGGTGAAATGGGGTTTAACGTCGCGTCCAAGATTATTGTACTTACATAGCGACGTGCATGTACGTGTGTGTGATGACGATTTATAGTGCTAGCTCACTGAGATACCATGCCGCAGTTTAACATGAATACCCCACTCAGACACAGTATACTGACTCCGAGCCGACCAGTCCTTGCTTTAACCCCTAAATGCCGAGCGCCAGACAGGGTAACAACAAGTACCATCTTTTCACGTCTTTTGGTATGACGCGGACGGGGATCGAACCCCGGACCTTCCGCTCTCCAGGCGGACGCTCTACCACTAGACCACGGAGGCGGTCTTGGAATTATCATAGCCAGCATGTAGACGTACGCTGTGTTATACTAGTTTATTATGATATATTGTACATCATGCTGCCAACACATAAGACAGCTCAGATACATGACCTCTGTGATCGCCATGAAGTGCCATCCTTGACAGCTGCTATGCAATACTTGCTGTAGCCACGAGATACCACTGAAGATCACCTGCCATGTAATGTATACATAGTACATGGGATGTTGTGAAGGAAGCTCGCAGGTAATGCATACTGTGAACATGAAGTGCGATAATGAGCACCTGTCTGCTAATTTGTACTGTTTACATGAAATGTGATGATGGACACGTGTCGTCTAATATGAAATGGGATGATGGACACGTGTCGTCGAAAATGTACTGTTTGCACGAAGTGTGATGATGGACACGTGTCATCTCATATGTACTGTTTACATGAAGTGTGATGATGGACACGTGTCGTCTAAGATGTACTGTTTACATAGAATGTTATGATGACCACGTGTCGTCTAATATGTACCGTTTTACATGAAATGTGATGATGGCCACGTGTCGTCTAATATGTACTGTTTACATAGAATTTAATGATGGACATACACCCGATTATAATTGTGACGTCACTAATGAATAACTGCAGTTTAAAATATCAAGCACAAGGGCATCTACAAAGAATGATGTTTTCTTCATATATCTGAACGTATTTACAGACGTACTGAACTATCAACATGCCTTTAGGCAGAAATACCCTTTCCCTGAATAACTGACATGTGTGGTTTCTTTTTGTGGTAACTTTTTATACTGATCAGTTGGCATCAATACTAACCCACTCTCAATTACAGCTACGACAGTACTACACTTATTTTAAGTTGCTAACGGGATCGGAGGGTCAGGCTCGCTGACTTCCATGTCATCCTATCCCAATTGCGTAGATCGATGCTCATGATGTCAATCACTGGATTGTCTCGTCCAGGTTAATTACTTACAGACCACCGTCTTATAGCTAAAATATATTGCTGAGTGCGGCGTTAACAAACAAACAAACAACAAACAAACAAACAAACAAACAAAGGTTGCCTTCCATTTTAGGAAATTGTTCGTTTTGTTTTCTGTATAAAAACACTTATGAAACCTGCATCTTTTCCTTGCAGGTATATACGAAAACGTGTTTTGGTGGACATGTTGCTGCTATTGCTGTTGCCCATGCTCGCCGGACCCAGCGTTGTTCAAGGTACGTTAGGTTTGGATATCTATTCTATACACTATCAAGCATACGAATACGGTAACTGATAACTTAACTTTTACATCACTTTACATCGGACACATACCATTCGCAGTTCCAAGTTTGATGCGTATAACGATGTCTACGTCATATAAAGGGTAAGTGTCTTCATCCTTTGAAAATGTCTGAGGAGCCTTAATAAGGACAAGGCAGTCATTGCCAGGCCTAATGATCCAGTATGTGACATTTTCTGTCACCAATTAACCTGACGTCAGTAGTGAACTTCCCACCATCAACTGAATCGATTATCACATTGTCTATTCCTTGATCCCAAATCTGAGGGGATTTCCTTCGACCGTCTTTTTTTTATAAACATCGGTGATTGTAATTATATTTCATTAATGCCATTTATTGAAGCCCTATGTATCCGTTTAACACAGTGTATTTTAAGAGTAGAGATTAGATTTGTTTTGCAGTACGATAGAAAATAAAAGCCTTGTATGTGGACCATTTTCATTTATTATACCTTAAGCTCTTAGTCCTTAGAGTACTGTCTGAAATTTACCAAATTTGGCAAAGATGTGGGAGGATATTTTGGCACTCGAATACACAGTCTGAACCGTTAGTCACGATTCAGATTTAGCCAGATTGAGTACACATTATAGATTTGGTATTATGTACTTTCTTTGTATAGTTAGCGTGAGTGCACTGTTGACTGACACTTGCAAAGCTAACTGACTATTTGATAGTGGAGTTTGAACCCTATATTTTAGTTTTTAGGAACGATATACTTTGGACAAACAAATTGTTATTACTTAAAATTGTGCGAAAGGGACTATTTCTGTTGAGCGAGCCAGACCTTTCCACACAATGCCACGCACTTATGTATTAAACTGCAGACGCTACACACTATCTTCAGGAATATCTGCAATGCGATACACATACATGCAGGTAGTCAACCACGATGTATTCTGGAATGTGATACACATACATGCAGGTAGTCAAACACGATGTAATAACGAATGTGATACACATAAATGCAGGTAGTCAAACACGATGTATTCTGGAGTGTGATACACATACATGCAGGTAGTCAAACACGATGTATTCTTGAAAGTGATACACATACATGGAGGTAGTCAAACACGATGTATTCTGGAATGTGATACACATACATGCAGGTAATCAAACACGATGTATTCTGGAATGTGGTACACATACATGCAGATAGTCAAACACGATGTATTCTGGAATGTGATAAACATACATGGAGATAGTCAAACATGATGTATTGTGGAATGTGATACACATACATGCAGATAGTCAACCACGATGTATTCTGGAATGTGATACACATACATGCAGGAAGTCAAACACGATGTATTCTGGAGTGTGATACACATACATGCAGATAGTCAAATACGATGTATTCTGGAATGTGATACACATACATGCAGGTAGTCAAACGCGATGTATTCTGGAATGTGATACACATACATGGAGATAGTCAAACATGATGTATTGTGGAATGTGATACACATACATGCAGATAGTCAACCACGATGTATTCTGGAATGTGATACACATACATGCAGGAAGTCAAACACGATGTATTCTGGAGTGTGATACACATACATGCAGGTAGTCAAACACGATGTATTCTGGAATGTGATACACATACATGAAGGTAGTCAAACATGATGTATTCTTGAAAGTGATACACATACATGCAGATAGTCAAACACGATGTATTCTGGAATGTGATACACATACATGCAGGTAGTCAAACGCGATGTATTCTGGAATGTGATACACATACATGCAGATAGTCAAATACGATGTATTCTGGAATGTGATACACATACATGCAGGTAGTCAAACACGATGTATTCTGGAATGTGATACACATACATGCAGATAGTCAACCACGATGTATTCTGGAATGTGATACACATACATGCAGGTAGTCAAACACGATGTATTCTGGAATGTGATACACATACATGCAGGTAGTCTAACACAAAGTATTCTGGAATGTGATACACATACATGCAGGTAGTCAAACACGATGTATTCTGGAATGTGATACACATACATGCAGGTAGTCAAACACGATGTATTCTGGAATGTGATACATATACATGCAGATAGTCCAAAACGATGTATTCTGGAATGTGATACAGATATGCAGGATAGTCAAAGGCGGACATTTGAACTTGTTTTGCATTTCAAGAGAGATGTTACCGGGATTCAGCATGTCTGGTATGTGACTCGTGTGTTGATCAAACAGAGATTCCCCAGTTTCGTGTTTTTGGTGCTTCACATATCTGCTGCGTTTCATGAAGACATGATATTCAAAGGGATTACGTTATCAAACGAGCTATAAATCTGTGGTAAATTATCAGCAAAACTATGCACAAATGACACGTTCATCAGAATGCAAATTCTGATTGTATAAAACCGATGTAATGGCGATATGAACATGTGCCATTTGGTTAAGATATATCAACGTCACTCGAAAGAAACACTTCTGTTGGACTACTTGCAGAGGAAGTATAGGTAATAAGAGTGCTTACCGTGTTTGCATGTGCTCACGTGTATACTTGTCATAAGTTGATATTCATCAGCATCGCCATATCCTAGTGTTTATTTGGGAGGGAGTCGTGAGTCAGATTATTATATATTTAGTTTCCTAATCACATGCCCACGAACGACGGGGAACTCTGTTGACAAAGACATAAAACAAAGAATATAGAATCTTAAAACAATTATATGAAAGTGATCGATAATGAATCAGCTGATTAATTTGAACCAACCATGTTTCCTCCTATGGTTATCTAATGGCAATATTTAAAGATACTACCATTTCAAAGATATGGATACTTGTTATTTTTCTTATTTATCATTTCCAAGATAGCAGTGTAAATTGTAAAATGCTACACATACAGCTTATTATTGATGATTATTTGGAATTTTGAAAACTGTACTCCTATATATTTTACATTTGTCTTTTCTCTTTCAACGTGATTATTCATTGATGAAAAATATTCCAAGTAATTCCATGACATTTGATTGGCTAGCCAATCAATTCGTATGCGTCCATAAACTTGGAACAAATAAACCACGCCCACTGACGGACTACCTTGATATTTGTTTTGCCTCTTGTGATGTATTATTGCGCTGAACGATGTAACTAATTTCGCATTGTAGTGTACATTCTTTGTGTGAAAGTATTATAGATGACTATTATATATATATATATTGTCTTCAATATGTTTGCCTTATTGAGGTAGACCGGGTTTTAAAGGTTTATACCTCCATAACGCAAATCAATATCGAAGACAACTCTTGAATTTACTCAATTAAGCATAATAATATATTTACATCTGATTTCTTAAAAATATTGGAATTTGAATGGTAATGCATCTCATAGCCGGAGAGCCGTATGGCTAAATAACATGAAGTACCTTTAGCTGACGAACGACCAATTTCAACGTGAAATTTTTTATTATTAATTCTGAATTTTACCACAGGGAGAAAAATAGGATTCGAAAAACAGGGCATTGTTCAAACTTTGGTTATGATTTAACATTCTTATTGAATACACTTGGAGAGTTTGATAATACTTCGTTGTCCAAACATTGCTCGAAATGATTATGTGATTTTCGTTGGGCAAGAAAGGGGGTCACTGAACACATACGGCAGTCCCCAGTTATTCAATAATATTTATTAGTGTTACAATAGGATTCATGTTGAATAAAATGTGCGATATTTGGAAATTTTCTCTCTGACCATAGCTTTATGCCAAAATGCTATTTGTGTCTCGTAATAACGTTGGATCGCCGTGGGAATTCGGAGGCAGAATAGCTCCCATGTGTCCCATTTGCTGAACGTATTAGGGGACTAAACTGCATCCGGTTGTCAGGCGTTGTGATTTGTCTATTCCTCGATGGCGTGGAACGTTCTTGTTTTTTAGTTAGTGGTGTGCCTGGTCCAGAATCGACTATTTACAGACCACCGCGATATGGCTTGGATATTGCTGATTGTGGCGTAAAAACAACATGGACTCACAAACTCATACCCCCAGGCGCATAATGTGCTGATTTGTACCCCATACGTCGAGTACCAAGCCCTGCCGGTATCACCACCAATCAGACGTGTTTGTTGCCTGACGACACACAGCAGTACTCCTGAGATACGAGTGTAGGCTCATAATCAAACCATATAATCAAGTGATGGACCAGAAATTCAGATACACGAATACCGTTTACTGATTTTGTAGAAACTAAAAAATGTATGTTAATTTTGAATAACAACTGCTGTGGGCAAGAACAGAGATTCTGCTGCTTATAAGTAAAAAAATATGCTTAAGAAATATGTTGGTTTTGCAACACAATAGGGGGCAGTTTTAATGTCTCGGCCCAAACATTTCTTTTGTAGTTGACTCAGCATAATTGATTCATGCTACAGAGCTTATCATGGGTAGTTCTCTCAATGTAAAATTATGTACAGTCAATTTGTCAGAAAACTTAATGTGCCTGTGTGAACATCCATGTTAAAACGTCTGTCACAAGTTTTTGAAATGTCCTAATTATAATATTATTAGAACTTCATTATGCTACAATATGTTATCAGTTGGAGGTCAATTCTCGATCCAGACAGTTCTGCATAGTGATATTTCATGCTCACTCATACATACCATCTTTATATTTAAGAGTGTGCAAAAACATTCCATTCCAACAAACAGATTTAATTAACATTTTATTTACCTCCAACTTATACTCGAAGAGATCTAGTAGTATAGATTTTTTTATTTTACCATTTGCATACAGTATCAGTCACAGATATATTTTGTGTAATTTTATTAATTATCAATGAGAGTAGGTCTACAGAATTATCGTACTTTGTATGCACTTTACGTATGTCACTGTTTAATATATAAACTATTTTCCGTTGTGTGCATATATGTTGATGGAGAGGGCCTCGAAAGTTAGACAACTGTTGCCCAGTTCTGTTGACATTTTGATGTCAATACTGTATGTTTAAAACAATATTAAAAGGTCACTCCTTTAACAATATGTAGACGTTTTGTTCGAATTAGAAAGTCGCTTCTGAAACTTAAAACGGACTTGTATTTTGGATAAGACATTGTAGAAACATGGAGAGGCGATATATATGATTGGATGCATATCGAAGAACATCCTCTACCCTTGGACTCAAAGTGGCACGTGGTGCGTTAGTTCGCGCGTGCAGTATGTCCCCATGGGTGGGTTAACCTGTGCAGGTGGATTTTGTTAATATATTATTTATTAATCTTTTCCTTTATACTTATATCTTGTTGTGGTTTAGCATTGACACCAACACTGTTACAATTGCCCCCACTTGGCGCCTCCCTGAAACTGATCTGGCTGATTGTGTGTGTATCTACCTGACTGCAGCGATGGTTGTTCGTGCTATCTAGGGTTTGGTGCAAAGCTCGTGTAATCCCATTCCGTCGCGACATAGCTACGAGATCACCGACTGAGGCGTAAATCTCATTCGCAGACTCATTATAGGAACATCCTCATAACAATAAGTACATTGTTGTGGCAAACCAACACTTCTTTTCTGTCTATTCACATGAAAACTGGTTTACATGTATTGCTTAAAAGTTACCATTAATTTTCTAATTGTATGTTATTTCAACTGACAGAATTTTCCGTTCGTATATTATTTCAACTGACATGATTGATGCTTGTTAAAATTGTAAGCATTACATCGACGGTTTTAAGTGGCATCTCTATAAATATACATGAAAAGTTAGCTTGTCAAGCATAGGTTTCTATGGCAGCGAATGATATTCAGTCTATAATATTCAATCTTTTAGGGAAATTTGCTATCACTGAATAAAAAAATGATGGTGTGAAATATTTTTGTATATCCTTAACACCACTTGTCACGGAATAGATTTGTCAGTGTTCCAGTGTTACATTAACTTAACTACATTATCAAAACATCTTGTGAAATATTCCGACATGAATGAGAATCATACCTACTGCAATATGCTGCACCCATTGCAATATGCTGCGCAAACTGCATTATGCTGCATCCACTGCCAACCGGTGGTCAGTTGCTAAGATAATGTGTCGTGTTTTAAGCAATAAGGAATTGATGCGGTTAGGAGCCAACGGCGTTTACTCGTCACTCGGTCCGGGTTTGAGCACAATGTATGAAGCCCATTTCTTGCGTCAGAATTATGATCAAATTTTAAACTGTATCTAGACGTCAGGCATACTAGAACATACATTTGGTTCAATGTCAAGCCTGCAGCGTTTTTTCGTATAATTACTCAAACCGTATTGTTCGTCCACTATCCGTAATTCGTCGGTTCGTCCATGAATGAACTTTACCCCTTTTCATCGTCCTCTATACTCCAGAACCTATTAAAAATGATGATCTTTAAAACCCAAGTACATGTACTCTGCAATTGTAAAGCGTTACATCGGCACTGTTTTAAGTGGCATCTCTATAAATATACATGAAACGTAAGCTTGTCAAGCATCGGTTTCTATCACAGCGATTGATGCAAAGTCTGTAATATTCAATCTTGTCTGGAAATTTGCTGTTACAAAATATTAAAAAAAATGATGGCATGAAATATTCTTGAGACACCAAATGTCACTGACTAGATTTTCCAGTGTAACATTAACATAACTACATTATCAAAACATGTTGTGAAATAATCCGACATCAAAGTGAATTATACGAATACTGTTTATTTATTTTGACAGTTAATAGATGTGCACAGCTAATGGTGTCAACGAACTTAGTCCATCTATATCAGACGATATGTCGCAAAAGAGGTTATAAAACAGATCTCCTACTCAAATCTGTACTAGGTATGCAATTATTGAATCTTTGATATGCCTTCATGGGTATTCAAATATCCAAATTAATTATTGATGTTTCTCTTGATTGCGTTTATTAGACAGTATACCATTACAGAGAGTTTCTGATGATACAATAATGTACCATGGTTTGGGTTGGAACCCGTTGCAATATGGTGGTCCCACTGCTTAATGCTTCACCCATTGCAATATGCTGCACCCACTGAAATGTGCTGCACCCTTTGCACTATGCTGCACCAACTGATATATGCTGCATCCACTACCGATGGGTCGTGTTGTGAGCAAAGCAGATTTGGTGTTGGGTAGAGCACAACGTTCACTCGTCACTCAAATCCGGGTTTGAGCACAATGCGTGAAGCTATTTCTGGCATCCCCGCCGTGCTATTGTTGGACTATTGCTGAAAGCGGCACAAACCACACCAACTCACACAATGCGTATTTAGAATATGTACCAATGTACATCCGAAAATTATACGACCAAACCAAAACAAAAATTATATTGACTCCGTCAGAATTTGTGTGGGAGATAATTATAGAGCAAGGGGGCATTTGCTGTTCTAAAGAGCTGTGTCAGAGGAACCGCTTGAACAACGCCGCTCGCTTCATGATAAACCCGACTTTTTTTTAACCTGTCATCTGCTGGCAGAATGCCAAACATACTGGAAGATCACATGACCACAACGGCAGCCATAAAGAAATGACAACTTGTCTCATCACACGGCAATTATCAATGCACCTACATACAATTGGATATTTTTACTTATCGGTATGTGTAGAAGCATTCGTTGATCCTTTTAACTTGGTATGATATATGACTATTACGAATCCCCTTTGATTCGATAACGGCTGTGAAGTTTTATGAAGCCTATTATGGGTGTACACTGGTTCCGAAAATAATTGCATTAGTACATATACACACAGCCCCACAGTATTGATCATGCCACTTGCTCGAAACTAAACAAATACTCTCAGAATTATGATCAAATTTAAAATTGTATTGTTACGTCAGGCATATTAGAACATATTTGGTTCAAAATTCGGAATTGTTATGTCTGCAGTGTTTGCAAAATTATTAATCAAACCGTATTGTTCGCCCACTGTCCGCATAATGTCGGATCGTCCATGCATAAACTTTTCATCATTATCGATACCCAAGGACAAATTAAACCATAGGTGATATTTACAACCCAAGTACATGTGTATATGTACTCTACAAATTGCAACCATGCCAGATAGCAAGTGTTAGTCACGACTGACTTGGTACATAATTTGGTACGTAAAGATTGTGTGATTAAACGTCAACAAACAAATCACATGGGTTTGTGATCGTTGATTTCACAGACCCATCCATTTTGCTTGTAGTTAGTTACATTATACCGTCGCTCCCAAGACGATGCAACAATTAAGTCATCAATGACTGAAAGTTAGCGTGTTGAAATCTTTATTTGAAATTATTTATGATTTAATCTATAATACCCTTAAATTCAGATGAGCTACATTGCCTTGCGGCTGTGTTTTTTACACGACATTACATTCTATTGGATGCAACCCTCCATTATTTAGCGCAAGGCATTCATTCAGTCATTGCTTTCTGGTCATCAACGCGGCGCCAAACTAATTAAACACGTGACTTATTGAAGAGTTGTCTCTAAGATATGCAGGATATCTGATTACTCAAATTAATATCAAATTCAACATGAAAATAACATAGCTCATGATCAGCGGGAGTGGTATAATTCCAGAACGATATAAATCACAACGCTAGGTATATCGTGTTGAAACACTTGGAATATTGCTGGGGAAATTGCTTAACATTTTCTGCTCTGAGCCAACTGAAGTGATGTTTGTTTTGTGTGCGCCGTGACAGCTTGGTCTAAACGCAAAGTGGCAGGTGCCTAATTGTGTTAGTGTTAAGATATGGTGTATTCCACGAGGACCAGGGCGAAGCATATTACACCTGACATGAGATGATGAGACATATTTAATCCACGTAAAGAGCACAAAGCAACCATATTAGAAGCATCCCTATCAACAGACACTTAGCATCTTATGGCTTGCCCGAGGACCACTTTATAGACAGGATAATATTAATGAAGACCAAGGACAGGTTACAAACTCCTTGGTCATCATAAGCAGGCGCTGCGACATCACCAACGACGTACAGCTACTACTACTGCTACTACCACTGATACTGATACTACTACTACTTCTACTACTACTAGTACTACAGCAACTAATACTACTAGTACAAACCGTGAAGATTCCGGGTTAGAATTGGTCTTCAGCATACCATGCTTGCCGTATGAGGCGACTAACGGGATCGGGTGGTCTGGCTCGCTGAGTTGGTTGATGCATGTCATCTTTTCCCCGTTGCGTAGATCGATCATGATATCATGATTATTTACAGACCGCTGTCATATACCTGCAATATTGCTGAATGCGGCGTTAAACAACAAACAAACAAACTACTATTACAACAACTACAACTACAACTACTACCACTACTACTGCTGCTGCTATTAAATATCGCTACTTACGGCTTTAACCACCATGTGAGACGAGGCTCTTACATCATTAATACTATCAGTTCACTATATAGATACTGTGTCTGGTATAACCAAAATGGCTTTTACCGCGATCACACATATTTTAGAGTAGCTTACATGGGCTAACAGTTCACATTTCATGTACGAGTTACTGGCTACCACGTGACTATTAGACCTGTATATGACGTTAGGGGGCGTCTCAGGTGGAGGCCATTCACTGACCCTAGAGGCAAGTCGGCTTTGCGACGGAGCTATAATATGCTTGGTATTCGAACAAAAACAAAACAGCGATCTTTGCTCCCATAAATGGAAACTGTAGGGCCTTAAGTAAGATTTAGATGAAAGCCCAAGAGGTACTTGGTATTCTGTGTACTTTTTATCCTGGACCTATCATACAGTGTACTAATTGCATTTGGAACAGAAGACGGGGAACTGCAGGGATGGAGCGCCCTCTGTCGCCAGCGAGAAACCCGCAGCAAAAACTAGTCGCCCGATCACGTGACAGGTTGCCGCTATTATTGCGTTTACTAAGTGAATAATAGCCCGTACTAATTTGATAGTTTGCTACCAGGAGAATACTTCCTCCGGAGCTGTTGAACAAATTGCTAGTGCTTAACCCAAGGAGCAGAAATGCGCGGGGCCGTGTTACGGTGGCAAAGCACGCCAGCCCTCATCAGGACTTCACTCACTGAAGATCCATTAAACCTCTTTTCCTCAACACTTTGTATCTCCACGCGACTTCTCGGCTTCCCCATTTCGCACCAAACCGACTGCCATCCTGCTGACTCACAAAGCATCCGCTTCCGTCGTCTTCCCCAACTGGGGGGTCCCTCAGGCCGTCACATCACCATAGTCACGTGTTGTCATCGATAAAGCGCCATCAAGGCATGCTGTACACAACCTATGTTCAGTGTTGAATTCAAAGTACAGACACATTCTACAGTACACAGTGCATGCACACTATGCAATTTACTCTGTATCTTTATACACCCTACACTACAAAATCCAGTAAAATGCAAAAAATAATAAGACTTCAATATATATGCAACGTGCATTACGATATTCATGTTTTTATGCACAATATTACACTCTGCAATTCGCATGCGAATTAGCCTCTGTATGCTACACAGGCAACACACACTGTATTCAGAACAATCTATACACACTGTACAATAACCATGTTTATACACGTTTCCGTACACTGCAATTTGTATACACTTATACCACATATGTAAATATGTAATTAATCTATACAATCTAAATACACTGTAACCTTAACAAAACAGTGTACACAAGTATATGTCTAAGAGAATAATGCGGCATAAAATAGTATACACGGTATATGTTGTAATCATAATGCACCAATGAATGATATGGCATAAATATTATGTTTAAGTCAAACTGCTTCATTAAATAGCATAACCATAAATAGTATATATATATGAATCCTTTGGCCAAATCATAGATTTTAGTGACATGGCATTACAGTGGGTACACATATATCTTTTACTTGATAATGATGTATATATTAGTCCACTCTTGTATTTGATTCACCATCATCAAAGTGAATGAGTGAGTTGGGTTTAACGTCGCTTTTAACAGTATTCCAGTTACGGCGTGTCAGGTTAATGTGGGAGGAAAGCCCGAAGTGATGCAAAGCCGAAGTGATGCAGGTCTCAGACGTTTACCACTTCGGTGAAACCCACGAGCACGGGTATGGTGCTGACAAACCTAGAAACATAACCGGGGTGAACAGGGATTCGAACCCACAATCATATGTTTCTGGCGTGTCCAGGGGACACAACCTTGCACAGCGAATCGTGGCGTCTTAGATGACTGGGCGACCCGTGCCCCCCACCCTTAACACAACACAGAATTATAAACAGTGTACCAATATATTTGTTTTACCCTTAAAATAACATAAGTATATTATGGCATGTACTAGAATGGTGGCTCAACTGCTTTAACTGTTAGCAGTTATATGTTTCACTCGTATCAAGCTATCGCATGTCGCGATATTAACATGAAACCAGGGAGTTGCACATATAACTTTGTCCACTTTTTCTCCATCAGCAGTTTGACACTATAGTCATTGATCACTTCGTTTTTCATCAGACGATGTGTCGTGAAGTCATTACGGGCGTTATTAGTGCTTTAAGAACTGTTCTTGCAGAAGGAAAAAACTAAGCGATGGCATACTCTATCCTTTGTTTTTTTGGTTTTAAAATCGCTCAAATATTCAAGCCTTGAAATATGAAAATGTCACGTTGATAGTTGGAAAAATCAGATATTCAGATATACATGTTCCGAAGAAACAACCAAATTGACAACGCGGAAAAGGCAAAGATTCACACGGCATTGAAACGACTGGATCAGTTTATGGAAAGGCGACATGTTGGATTTTTGGATATCATTTTAGTGGATCGTATCAAGAGCGGGTATCATACTGGAATGATATTAAAGGGACATTACGTTTGCTTAGTTTTGAGATAGGTCATTACGTGGGATGAGTGTATAGAGAAAAGAACATGCCTGGTCAGAAGATTGAGGGATATTAAGTTGGCCAAGTGTTGTAAGAAGACATCGTGTTTGATCCCTGTTGTAAAATGATATCATGCTGGACCAGCGTTGTTAGAAGACATCATATTTAATCACCGAAGAGGGCATCATATTGCAGAATATGATTTTTTACCTGTGTTTAAGACGTTGTAATAGGACAATTTTATTAACGAGAACATAATGTCTGACCAGTGCTTCAAAGACGAGACTCGTCACTATATGGCTGAAATATTGCCGATGTGACGTTAAATCCCAACTCACTCACTCAAAGACGAGATCGTATTGGAGTATTGTATCATGTTGGAAATTTTTTCACAGAGTACAAACAGTCGGACCCATGCTTCAAAGAGGAGATCATGATTGGTGTAAAGTATTTTGATAGTAGTCGGATAGGGGATAATATTTTATCACTGCAAAAAGAGGACATTATACATGGATCAGTTGTTATAGGCGGACATCCTATGTGATCACGACCATAGACCACTACAGAGGGGATCGTAGAGGACAAGTGGTACAGGACAACTTTTTGTCATTAATGTACCATCTGGATCAGTGGAAAAAAGAGTCTCTAATGCTTCACGAACACATGTGGACATCGCAATAACTTTACAATGATTCGTGGGTGTAAATTCACTTCTTCCATTTTCTTTTAACTGTGTTGTTTCGGTTCTTGTGACAGTGGTATGAACATGACTACTTTTAAGGCATTGATGTGATTTTGTACAAAAGAACGACCTATTGGATCGGTGTTACAGTGGGACGCGTTGTTTGATCAGAGTTACAGAAGATATAAATTTGATTCAGTGTTGAGGGAAATCTTCTTGCATCGGTGTTTTACGAGGACACCATTTGGGATCAGTGTCATGGAAGGACGTTATGGTGGACGAATCTTAAATGAGAACTTTATATTACGTCGCCATAATAAAATGACATTACGCTGAATCAGCGTCAGTAAGACCATGGTATTACATCACTATTATAAAGGACATAACATTGGGTCAGTGTGTAATGAGATCATTATATTACATCACTGTAATTATAGGATATTGCATTGGGTCAATATCCAGTGAGACTATTATATTCCATCACAGTAAGAAAGGATATTATTTTGGGTGTTTAACGCAAACTTTCCATTACATCAGCACGTGTTATATACGATCGTTATATAATTATTTCATTCCATAATGTTTTATTTTTATCTGATAATAATAATAATTATAATAATAATAATAATAATAATAATAATAATAATAATAATAATAATAGATCCCACCACCCTCACGCTTCCCTCAATCGCTTATATTTACCAATCATTATTGGAGGGCGTGGTTTGATTAACGTTGCGACCCTTCATGATAGAATTACTTTGTGCACTTTTGCACACATTTATTTGTCTGATGATCCTCTTGTGAAGCATGTCAAGACTCATGGTGAAAACAATTCATTGCACAGTTTAAACGAGCCAAGGATGTGGGACATAACCCCAATGTCAGCGTTCATTTTGTTGATGGTTGTGTACTGCTGGACGGTATAGAAATGATTGTCAACCAAGTGAAGTGTCATATCAAATCGGCCCAGACTCAGCTTTTCAAGCAGATGCTATCAGAACGACCACTGCATCAATTTATGTACATTGTGTTGAGGGGGTTGGCAACCCTGCAGAGTCCTTCATTTAGATGAGGTCTGATGGCCTGAAAAGTGAAACAGAAGGCTTTCTTTTGCTGCTCGGGGCCAGTCACTTTCCACTCGAAACCGTCAATGTGTGATTTTGCCTCAAGATGTAAATATGGAATGTAGACTATGTAATGAATTTAATGAGACTGTCCAACACATTGCCAGTGGATGCCCCATGATGGGGATCGATCATTTTATTACCGTCTTCGCCATACTTGTGGTTTTGACACAGAGGTCCATCCATGGTAAAACCCGGAATATGCAGAGGGCGTCATGGAAAATGATAAATACAAAATACTTTGGAATGGGCTCGCTTACAGCCTCAGACGTTTAAATTCAATAAAATCATTTATATCATTGAATTTTCCGTCCCTTTTGAGACTAATGCGATTGACAAGATACAGGAAAAACATGGCAAATATGCAGACCTCGCTTTCGAAATGTCATTGTTCTCGGTGACTTGGGTTTCGTACCTCCCAATCTGTTGACTGACATTGGAAGAGTACCCGGGTTTGCTGCCAGGATTACAGCCCTTCTGACAATCTGGGTATTGCAGAAGGCTGCAGTGTTTTGGAGTCTTCACATTCTCCGAAAAGTTCTAGTTGGGTTTGACTAGGCCGCGCTTCCTGGGAGAAGGCCCATTCGCTGTCTGGGCTGTGTGTAGAAGGGGCAAGGGCAAGGCTGATGATGAGCCTAACCAGCCTGATTGCTGCATTTTTAAATTTTAATCTGTTAATTAATAACACTAAATTATATATCTCTCTAATAAAAACATGTTATTCTGGATCAGTTTAAAATTAGAACATTACATATTGATGTTATTTCACTATAATAATAAGACGTTATTCTGGATAAGTGTAAAATGAGAACATCAAACATTTATATTTCATAATAAAAAGACGTCACTCTCGATCAGTGTTAAATGAGCACACTATATACGTATATCTTATCATTGTAATAAAAGCACGTTATTCTGGATCTGTTTGAAATTAGAACATTATATCATTAGGTCATGTCACAATAATAAATATGCGTTATTCTTGATCAGTGTAAAGTTAGAACATTATATGATTATATCATATAACAAGAATACAAAGACGTTAATCTGGATCTGTGTTAAACGGGAATATTATCCAACTTTGTCTGAACACTTTTATCAATGGACGTCATAATGAGTCAGTGTTAAATGAGAACAATATATACAATTACTATGATAGAGGTACTTCTGTCTGTTTGGTTGGTGGTTTGTGGGGCTATTATATCACTTCAATGATCTAAAGGGACCGTAATCAGGTCAATGTTTTGAAGGGAAATAATTGTTGTCATTATTTCAGGGAGGTGTTTGAGAAATGTCAGCTTATGACCTGGGCAGATATCGAGTGAGATCACTTCACTGTTCAGTTTTGCATTATGCTGCATCATTTTGAAAGGTGTATCAGTATTCAAAAGGACGACACATTTGATAAGGATGCCGAGCGAGACCTCGTGGGCTGTCCTTCTTTTCGCCTGCTGTATGTCTGACAGAGTCGTTTGTTAATGTAACTGTGAATGGCTGGTAGCCTCTTGATTTCAATAAACAGATTTAGGCTTAGTAGGTTTCTAATGGTACGCAGAGGTCTGTATGTATGAATGCATATGTGGTGTGAATAAGATCGCAAGTGTTTGTTCGGTAATTTATACCGCTGCATTGAGTGAACATTTCACGTTATTGTCAGTACGCAGAGATCTGTACGTATGAATGCATATGTGGTGTGAATAAGATCGCAAGTGTTTGTTCGGTAATATATACCGCTGCATTGAGTGAACATTTCACATTATTGCACTTGGGCGTGTCATTGTAGTAGCAATTTTGTTCAGTCCAATAATGTAAATGCATGGTGACATTACCGTACTAAACAGTCAAGTATTGTATAAAGGAACTGCAATATTGCATGCATGGCAGTACCAGTGAAATATGTAACGTTAGTTCTACTTTTATGACGTATCGTGTGTATTGTGTAACGCAGTGTTTTAAGTCAGTACTAATGTATTGTATGACAGACGTGCGATGAACACCGTTACAATTTTGTATATCTCGGTATTAAGGACCACTGCGGTCATATTCTATGGCAGTATTAGGCTAATCCTGGGCAGTACTATAGTACTACTGACGTGCCTCTGCCTTTTGTTAGAACAGCTTGACTGGAGAGTTGGAGGGCCTGTTTATCGATTCGAAGCTCTTCTCTTTGATCTACCATCAACTTATTTAAGCGCAGTTTGCTTCACCTTTGTGAAATAATGAATCATAATTTGACATTGAAAGCCAACCAGACGAGGCATTTCATTAATGTTACAGTTGCGAAGTGAAGGAATATTGTCGTGCACATTTGACCTCCAATCATTGCCCATAATTAAGCTTTTCCAATTGCATTGTGCTGCTAATGAACGTCATAAACATTTTCCTTGACGTTTTAATTATTTGTGTCACAGCAGCAAACCGAGTGTTCTTAAAGCGTGCTGGGTTGCCAGGAGCAATATAGGCGTATATCTTGGGACCAGAGTTAGTACTTTGGCATTTCCATACCCCCTGCCTTGCTGAAATATTTTAGGATGGATAGACGAAACGTCTCGACTTCGTATAATTTTATGTTATGTGTACCTGGACAGACACTGAGATAGAGAGAATGTGACGATATGACGTCACTATGCAAACGCGTTCTCAACAGCTATTGACGTCAGATATGACATGACCAATTTGAACATATTCAGCCTGAGGGAATAATGAGTCTGCGAAATGTCAGATCGAAATCGAATGTCCAATTTAGACATGCTGAATCTCTGATGAATTATACCACATTTTGGGTGTACGGATTCTGTTTCATATCATTTATGCTAGGTTTTGGGTGTACGGATCCTGTTTCATATCATTTATGCTAGGTTTTGGGTGTACGGATTCTCTGTCATGTCATGGAATATGACCATATTTGGTTCGCCAAACCTTGGTTAAGTGTGAATTATGTCACAATTTGAGTGTACAAAGTCTCTGAAATGGCATATAGAATATGCCTCATTTTTTGTGCACCACGTCCGTGTTATGCGTGAGGGATTATGTCCCAGTGGGGTAAACAGATTCTCTTTTATTTGAATATTCCCCATTTGAATACACGGTGTCCCTGTTACGTCAGCTGCAATGGGTTGGGTTACGCTTTCTGCAGTCGGTGTAGCCAGGGAGAGATTTGTTACAATGTTTATGTTGTCGGCTTTAAACAGAACATTGCACCTTCGGATGAGGAGTCCTCTGTAGTAATTGACAAGAGTTTACAAATACATGTTATATCTCTTCTGAACAACATCTTAATTACTTTTAATTCTCTTTGAACGAAATTACTGAATTAAGAATTAATGGGTCCCCCGTTGATTATTTTGGAGAACAAAGGCGTATGCTAACATTGAGAAAAAAATCAATAAAATATCCTCGCACGAAGCAATGGCTTCCGCTGGACGTTTATCTCCTGGGGGTACAGCAGCAAACATCCCAAATCGTTGTTGCAACTCGAATGAACATGAGCCCGTTTATCATTTGCTTTTTTAAGGAATGAGTTCTCGTGGTCAATTCTGAGGGAGACGACCACCTCTTGATAACGAGTTTGAGAACGAAGTGACAACACTGCCGTTATGGAGGTCCCTCTGTAGGGAGTGGTGCCTGGCCCTTGCACAGCAATACAATACATATGCAATGGCTCCTCTTTCATTTCTTATAATTTGATTACGAGTTGCAGCGAAAGGAAAACATTAGTCTGTCAAACCAAGAATTTCTACCTAACGGACAACAATTATTCACGGTGAAACTTTGAATCAAAATTTCTAATTCTACTATCGCGTGTTAAAGGAACATATACCCCACACGTTACGTGTTAAGTGAGAATATATACCAGGAACTGCATGAAAAGTGAATGTTCACCAGTCCTGTGTTATACAGTGTGTCGTATCCCAGCTATATATATGTGCTATGAAGATACATAGTTTCATATACATAACATGTTATAACATGTGCACGTATCCACCTGGCATTCCGTGTATATATATAGGTAGATACGTGCACATGTTATAACATGTTATGTATATGAAACTATGTATCTTCATGTAACGTACAGCATACGATACAATACTAACGTATGTGTGCTATTTGAATAATAACACTAGGCTGTAGATAATGGCGATGATGATGATGATGGTGATGATGATGATGATGACGACGATGCAATGATGATGACGATGCAATGATGGTGATGATGGTGCTCATTCTATTTCATTTTACTTATATTATCAAAATTCATCCGAATAATTGTCGGAATATTTTCCCCGAACACGTCCTTAAAACGTTTGGAACTGATTCAAATGGGAAAGAACGACTAATATTCTGAACAGTGCTGCGAATATTTAAACGAAATTGATGCAAGGAAGCACTTGTTAACGATAACGATCCATGCTAAGTTGGTGCGTATGTATTCGTAGATGTGTTGTCCACATTCTCTCATGGCTTCCATTTTATGACATTAAGATCAAATGCCACAGAAGAAATAGCACTCTGCGGTACTGACGTCATCATCTGCGGTTACATCTGCCAAAATTACAGTAAATTACTATGCCTGCAATGGATCATTTTTCTTTAATAGTGAAATGTTATGGGACCTAAGCGTGATCTATTATGGTTCATGCAATGTAATTACAATATACAGTGTTGCTGAACTTATGACAATCAATATATACTGATGCACATAAATAACGGAACTCGATTAAAGTGGGCATAACTGTGCATGTATTGTAATCTCTCTAAGTGCTATTTTGAAGCTGTGGTATCAGTACAGATTGGATTAATCTACGGATTTCAACTTATATTATTCGTTTAATGCGATGTTACGGTACAAGGAGTTCTATTACCCACAGGAGGCTCCTGAAACTGTGCCAAACGTTGCATCGACGTCCATAAGTTACTCCTGTGTTCAGTATTTGTATTTACAGGTACATTTCAATACCAGTGTGTATTTATAGGATGTGTTGCTATGTAAAAGTAGTAATGTATTTTGTATAGGTTTCTAACTGATATGTACAGATATCGCCCAGTCTCGTAGAACCGCTGTATTTTTATGGTGAAAATTATGCATTTCTTCTCTGTTTTTTTCTGCAGCCCAGATTGACATCCACCCATCAGATGAGGATAGACTCATCAAGATCCTTCTGTCTCGATATAAGCGCCGAGGAAAATACGGGCGTCCGGTGAAACACTTCAATGACACCGTCAAAATTCAATTCAACATCCAACTTATACAAATTATGGACCTTGATGAGAGAAATCAAGTGCTTACACTCAACGTCTGGGATAGATACGTGAGTACCACTTATCTCTGTTTAGCATCTGTGTGTTGTACTTTTATATCCATACCCATGTGTTCTAACTGTTTAGTAGCTACGTTTGTGCCATTACTATCAACATTTATATACATACCGTTAATCCGGAGAGATTCTTGGGCTTCGGCCCTGCCCCATCCTGAAGCACATGTAGCAGATGTGGTGTCTCCTTGGGCAAATGACTTTGTTCGAAATGTGCCTCTGTTCACCCGGCAATGAGATGGGTACCCGATGGGATGAAATGGAAATGAAACTTTTAACCTTCTTGAGCCTAACAAAGCAGTTGGGTGTATATTCCCTAGGGAGCTGAGAATAAAAACCGAGTGCACTGATCCAGTTACTGGAGTAATAATGTATGCGCTTTGAGTGTATGGAGGCGAGCGATAAGTACCCTATATAATAATTATTTTATATTCAGATTGAAAAAAATAGATACAGCAAAAGGGGTTTGGGTGATCCTGACACAGTCAGGGTGGTTAGGCTCATTATCAGCTCAGGGTCCTTGCTTCCTGTACACGCAGCCCAGACAGCGAATGGGACTTCTCCCAGGGAGCGCTGCCTCGGCGAACCCATTCAGAACTTTTCTGAGAATGTGAAAATGACCAAGATTGTCAGAAGGGCTGTATTTGTGGCAGCAAACCCGGGTACTCTCCCAATGTCAGACAACAAAGGTACTAAAGAACCAAGAACAATGGGGGGTAGGATAACTTGGTTCTTGAGATGCGAGCGTGACAGTTCGAAAGCGAGGTCCGCATATTTGCCATGTTTTTCCTTAATCTTGTTAGTTACATTAGTGTCAAAAGGAACAGAAAATGTAATAATATGATTGATTTCATTGGATTGATAAAAAAAGGCCAAGATCAGGTTTGTTGGCCTGGATACGTCTGAGGCTGTATACGGGCATATTTCAAAGAAGTTCATATTTATCATTTTCCCTCTACATATTCTGGATGGACCTCTGTGTCAAAACCACAAGCATGGCGAGAAGGTAACAAAACGATCGAGCAACGCCATCATGTCGCTTAAGATACTGTGTTTGTGCCAAAGCAGGTCATCTACTGACATTTCGCACACTCAAGTTGTGTTTAGTTGAGTTGGTACGTCCAAAATTTTCTTGGATGGGTTCTGTGCCTCCCCCTGGGGCAAGTCCCGTCTCCAGTTTGGTTGCTTTGTATACCAGAGAGAGGCTCACTGGACTGCGGAGTTAAAAGATGACTGTAACCCAGTATTCAACCAGTTTCGGGGAGGGGTAGGGGGTATGGGATAGGGGGGTTACATGTTTAGTAGCTACCTTTGTGTTATAACTTGCAACAGTTATTTACGTATCATGTTATTACCATTAACAGTTATATACTGTCCTGTAGAACGGTTAATAATGTACCTTTTTGTTACGTACGATCATTTTTTTCAGTAAAAACAAAAACATACGTACCCTTGTGTTTTGACAATAAACACTTACAAGACTCATGTTTCAAGCATAAACAAGCGCATACATACCACCATGTTTTCATTTTAAACAAATACATGCGTATCCTTGTGTTTCATCTATATTCTTTCCTCTTGTTTTTTTTCATACGTGGCCTTGGGATTCAACAATATGATGTTATTGCTAGACCAATATGAATACCCTGTGTTAAAACAGTAAACAGTTACATGACTCACGCGTTGTCAACTAGAAACAATTAAGCGAGGATCCTCCATGTTATAGCTACCCATTGAATGATGAAGTGATTAAGCGGTGAACATGTACATTTAGTGGAGCCCATTCTTCGTGTACGTCGTCATATTAAAGATATTATCAGCCACTCATTCACGTAATATTGTTAGTTCACGAACCGGGATGAGCTTTAGTCATTACGGGATCCTCGTAGTCTTCATCTCCCGCCCGACTTGCCTCGCTGACACTTTGCATTGATGGTCATATTCATGGCTTTCGCCAGTCACTTCAAATCGTCTCCATCGGACGTTACACGGCTCTGAATAGCTAAACTCGTGAAGGTGTTAGTGTTTGTGAAATATGAAGAAACCGTTATTGGCGAAGCTTGTGCATGAAACAGGCCAGAGGATTCTATTCAAAATAATTTGACAAGTCAATTACAAGGAGCTAGTTTGAACAAGCTTCCTAACACGTTGTATATTAAGTAAGGAAAAGAATATTAATAATAAGTTGTTATACAGATACGGTTTCTTTCTTCAATGTGCAAACTGTGTTTAAGGATAATTTAGAGAAGGAGCTAGAACGTGGGCGGTTGAATGACAGTGAAGAGACGTAGGACACGCGAGAAGCTGGAGAGATGTTAGGTGAAATGGAGTTTAACGTCCAAAATTATTGCACCTTAATAGCGACGTGCATGCACGTGTGTGTCTGTGTGGCTGTTAGAACTAGTTCGGACTGATGCCGATTTATAGTGCTAGCCCACTGAGATACCATGCCGCAGTTTTACATAAATACCCCACTCAGACACAGTATACTGACTCCGAGCCGCCCAATCCTTGTTTTAGCCCCTTAATGTCGACGGCTAGACAGGGTAACAACAAGTATCATCTTTTAACGTCCATCTTGGCGTCGAAACCCGGATCTTCTGCTCTCCGGGCGGACACTCGACCACAAGACCACGGAGGGGGTCAGCTGGAAAGAAGTGGAGGAGAGAAAGGTAACAGAGAAGATAAGGACAGAGGAAGAGTAAGGGAGGGGGAAGACAGGAGAAGCTGAAAAAATGATTGAATATTGTTTTACGTCGCATCAGCAATTTTCCAGCTATACAACAGAAAAGTTACCGCGAAGATAAGGATAGAGGAAGAGTAGAGCGAAAGTAATTGGAACGAGTCGGTGGGGTAGATAACCCTGTTATAACACGACGTTCAGCTCAATTTGGGAGGCAAATCCGAGTTCAAGTTGGTTGTATTTGTTTACCGCCTCAGGGAAATCGACGATCATGGCTACGATACTCACAAACCAAGGATCGTAATCAGGATATTCTGTGATCTGCTATCAGAGAATCCCTGCACGGATGAGGGAGGCAACTCTGTAGAAAAAAATCCGAGTTGACGCTGGTCGTAGACTTTTACCGCCTGAGGAAACCGACGAGCATGGATACAATACTGACAAATCAAGGATCATAACCAGGGTATATATGTGATGCGAACCCATAATCAGAGGATCCCTGCACGGATGAGGGAGGCAAATCAAATTACGAGGGCTAAGACCACAGTCCGAATGTTGTTTGGAAATAGGGTGGACATAAGAAGATGAGAAGTAGAAGGTCTACGAGAGACACGAGAAGGATGAGTAGGACGTGCAAACATAATAACACGAGGAAACACCCTTAAATGGATGCCTAGAAAAGGGCCAATGACAGTGTGCACGTAGAGGTATGGGGTGTAGAGAAGGGGGAGTTCACACTCAACACTAAGCCTTCTGAAGAAGCTTCTCTAGCAGTTCAATGAGTGAGTGAGTGAGTTGGGCTTAACGACGTTTTAACAGTTATTCTTCAGCTCAGTGTAGAAGGAAACTCGAGCCGATGCAGGTCGTAACTTTGGCGAACCCAATGACCACGGACATGGTGCTGACAAATCAATGACCAAACAGTACGGACCTGGGTTATGAACCAACTTACTGCGGATCGTGGGACGACAAACGGATAAATCTTTGAGTAGCGAATTCCTACGCGGCCCGTGCCACCATAGTTTCATGAAACACTGACAAGTACCAACAGATCAGCAAGTCTGGAAGTAAGCTGAAAGTAAAGTAAAAGAAAATTTAGCGAAACCTTCCAACTTTCGGCATCACCTGGCTCGGCGTATTTCAGTACTGCGAAAAAGGAACAATGTTAAAATGGCGTACCAGTGCATTTCGATATATCGCACATACAATCGTTTACAAATATGGACATACGATTTGCGGTGGAGACAATATATGCTGAACCTATCAATCGCATGTGTTTGTTTATATACTTCTACACAAAACGTCAGGGAATGGAGTAGATTTTACACGTTTTGTAATCCAACATCGTTGCCATTCCTTCATCTATGCTTGGTTATTTACTTATACACGAAGGTGTACAGTTAAAATGGTATTTCTGTGAAAAATGGTTTTGGAATACATTAAGTATTATGCGACCCGTAAAGATCCGGGTCTTCAGCAACCCATTCTTGCCGTAAAAGGCAACTATTCTTGTCCAAACAGACGACTAACGGGATCGGGTGGTGAGGCTCACGGACTTTGTTGATGAAAGTCATCGTATCCCAATTGCGTGGATTGATGTTAACGATGTTAGTCACTGGATTGTCTGATTCAGACTCGATTATTTACAAACTGCCTTAATACAGCTGGAATATTGCTGAGTGCGGCGTAAACAACAAATATACAAAAATACAAAAATTAAGTATTTTGTACATGCGGAGCCTTACTTCATTCATACTTTGTTTCTTCCTTTCAGAATTGGTATGACGAGTATTTGAAATGGATTCCTTCGGAATGGGGAGGCGTGAACAAAGTGAGGATACCGCCCAGTAAAATTTGGACCCCCGACATTCGACTGTATAACTAGTAGGTGTATATGATTTCATATTACAGCGGCAATTACTGACTCAAAGAACGACATTGCTGAGTGGAATACACATATAATAATATGAATAATGGTTAACCAAATAAACATCCCTTGGTACGAAATATATGTTCAGACAAAGCATTTATGTTTTGACAAATTGTAATATAGATCAGCTGGTAGATCAGCTGATCTATTGTGATGACCCTGTGTTCGTTGGAACGGCTCCGTTACTGAGCCAGTTTTGCAATGTTTGGGTGATAAGGTAAAAGCGCGTTTTCGTTACTGTATTTGTTTATTTACCCCGTTTTATCTTTTAATTGTGATTGCAAGCATCAAGGATATCTCCTTATTTAAATTTCAATGAGGATGCTGCAACGAACCATGTCAGCCATCATGCTGAGACCACCATTTTAAACCCTTTTGGTATTTGAGAAGCGATATTTTCGTGCATATGAAATCTGAATTTGGTTGTTGATCCAATTTGAGCTTTTAAGCCTGCCTACTTCATTGTAATTTGAAATCAAAGCGTTAAATCCTCTGGGTATTCATACTCTAATGAACAGAAACGGAATCCAAAAACAATGAAAACAAATGCCCTGAAACCTAAAGAAACCATTTCCTCCAGATGTTCGTAGGACGATACACCATGCCTTGACGTCATGCGCGAAGGTCAAGGTTATATACAGCATGCCCTTGAAGAAATTATTGTTCATGAAACAGTGTCTTACAATTCGACAATCCTGTGTCAAGTGTTTAGGTTCCATCGTCGGAAAACTGAACTGTCAGTTATATACACAATTACATAAGCTACAAGACAGGTGTGTCACTGACACAGAGATGGTTGCTATAGTCTGTACCCAAGACCTAGAGAATAAATTAAAAATCCCAACTCAAGTCTAGAATTATTTGGCAAGTCTAGTTTGCTTCAGGTCTGATCATTGTTCTGATCTCCTTTTGGACTATACTTTGTAGATATATATTTTTTAATAAGATAATTTTATTTCTGGGACTAAATGGCAGTTTACGTCACGGCGAAACGCCGATAGACATGCTAATAACGGTACTAATCATATTTATTTTCCAAATTAAACCCAAAGAGAACTTGTAATCTAGAACAACTTAGGTTCCAAAATACGCAGGTAACGAACTTCCTTCACCTGCATGTTGTCAATATATAATGCATTTAAGCGCTATTGTGAGAAGTATTTCTTTACGTTATCTCACGTCTAATCAGAAGACACGTTAATCAATCAACGGTATAATTTGATAATTGGAGGGATAGATTAATTTGTTTAGTTTCTGCTTCGAGTCAAGCTAATCAGATTACTGATAAAAAAGTGAAGAACATGAGTAATTTGAATACTACAGCGTATCTGTGCTGCTGAAAAAAGTCTACACTGCGGCAATAACTACGTGTTGTGTGTTTGAAACAGAATTCTGCCCCTGAACTATGTGTGTTCAGATTATGGGATGTGTAAGGCCAGCTGAGGGAAATTCCTACAGGGATTCTAATGTTACGATCACATGTGTATTTATTGAGTAAGATGGTAAGGTATTACGTTGTTTTTTGAAATATGAAACTAATATGACAGCGAATGGGCATTGTATATTGATTTAGGTGTGAAAAGAACCCATGGCTTCTACCTTTCGAACGAACGCTTTAACCAAGAGCCTACCTCACCTCCAAGTCACTGCATATCGCCCTATTCTTACATATTCTCAAGTGAACTTACGGTTTGTTGACGTTCAGTGTCCATTGCAATTGTTTGCTTAAATATGACGGATTATGTAATTTAAACAGATGGATTACACATAAACGTTGCATCGATATTTACTGTTAATGATTGTCTATTCGGATTATCGTCACATATTTACCTACTGATCAACGTACAGCAACAAATCGCTCAAAATACACGTGCATATTGACCATCATACACCTATATATTGACCACCAAACACATAAATTTTGATTATAATACACCTGCATTTTGACCATCATACACCTGTATAATTATCATCATACACCTATATAATTATCATCATACACCCGTATAATTATCATCATACACCTGTATAATTATCATCATACACCCGTTTAATGATCATCATACACCCGTATAATTATCACCATACACCTATATAATTATCATCATACATCTGTATAATTATCATCATACATCTGTATAATTATCATCAAACACCTGCATAATGATCATCATACACCTGTATAATTATCATCATGCATCTGTATAATTATCATCATACACCCGTATAATTATCATCATACATCCGTTTAATTATCATCATACATCTGTATAATTATCATCATACACCCGTATAATTATCATCATACATCTGTATAATTATCATCATACATCTGTATAATTATTATGATACATCTGTATAATTATCATCATACATCTGTATAATTATCATCATATCATTCACCTGCATACTGGCCACCTCATTGAAGCTCATGCACGTGACCCACTTAATGATTATGGAAAACGTCCTACTTGATCGTGACATACCGTATACTAATCATGATGCAACCTGTATTCATAATGACACATTCAGTATTGATAACGACACACCAACGTGATGATAATGATACGCCCCTGTATTCACCATAATATACCCTACAGTGATCACATGCACCTTTTTCTTCACACCTCACAATAATTACCATACACACTATCATTGATTATTAATCTCGTAATGTGTCATATTTAGTCCAGTTGCATGTCGCCAACAAAGCTCAAGTTCAATTCAGTAATACCCTCGTCTCAAAGAGATTTGGCAGCTCTAAACGAACATATGATTAAATATACAGTGTATGTCTTACTTTTTCTGATTGAGGGCGGTGGGGTAGGCGGATTGTTAAAGCGTTCGCTCGTCACGCCAAAGACCGGGGTTTGATTTCCTACATGGGCAAAAGGTATGAAGCCGATTTCTGGTGTCCCCCGCCGTGATATTGCTCGAATATTTCTAAAATCGGCATAAAACCACTCTCACTCACTCATTGTTTTGATTGCCGATGGCCCTTTTGCGTTTCCTATGTGTTGTTTGTCAGTGACCACGGATACATAGATGCAACTAATACACATCCACCTGAGATGACTTTTTTAAATGATATCCTAGGTTGATCGTAATTAACAGTAAATGGGACGCAGATCACTTACATTCTGGGGAACACTAATAAAAACCGAATATCCTAGAATAAAGGCCTAGAATAAAGGCCTTTTTGGGCCAACAAACATCCCCCAAAAAATAAACGCCTGCCCTGAATATATGTAAGACGATGCCTCGAATACAGGAAAAATGCAATTACGTAATGGTGTATTTTCAAAATGTTTTTCTTTTAATGTTATGGCTGAATGGAATGAGGTACATTTATCTCTTGTTTTTATATGTTTTGGTCTGTTACCTTAAAGCTTCAACACTCTCATCTCCGAGAAAAATAAACGCATGCATCGAATCGTGTTTTGTGTTTGGACCTTCCGAAAAGTACACCTTTGAGTTTTATTCAAGGATTTACGGTAATGCTATTGTCCTTCAACTTGATGTATAACCCACTAAAAGACATTCTGCTCTGCTTCAGTGCTGACGAGAGGCTGGAGGAACACAGGGACGCCTTGTGCCAAATAGAAAGTACCGGCCTAATTATATGGTTGCCTCAAGCAGTGTATAAAAGCTCGTGTGAAATTGATGTATCAGCATTTCCGTTTGATATACAGAATTGCCATTTAAAGTTTGGTTCGTGGACGTATGATCAATCTAAAGTGGATCTAGAACTTGTGGGTAACACGGAGGAGATAGACCTGAGCGAATATGTGGTGTCTAATGCGTGGAACATACTGTCAGCTCCGGCCAAGAGGAACGAGGTGTCCTACTCGTGTTGTCCAGAGCAATACGTCGACCTGACCTTCCGACTCATCTTCCAGCGTCGCTCTGTACTGTACAACTATATTCTCATCCTACCATGTATCCTCCTCACCTCGCTCACACTCGTGCTCTTCTGGATCCCACCCGAATCTCCAGCCAAGCTAATGTTGGGTAGGTACCACCACATTGTTCGCAGGGGAGTCTATGTATGTCATGTTGGATGGGTACTTGAAAGCAGTGTGTACCTTGTGTGCTTGGAAACTTGTCAACATTGTATATCTAATGTTCAGTTGATGATATGGTGCAGTGGCTGTTGGGTGGCACTTGTGCATAGTGTTTTGTTATGTTAGTTTGGGACAGTGTATTGTAAAGCTAGGTCGGTACTTCTGTCGAGTGAGGATCTTAAGTACTGGTTCCTGATCACCATACGTATCTCATGCAGGATAGGTAGTATCTGTGTACAGGGCGCATCTCATGATGGTAGAGTTCATGTCCATGGGGCGCATCTTATGATGGTAGATTTCATGTGTACAGGGCGCATCTGATTATGGTAGAGTTCATGCGTGCAGGGCATATCTCATAATGGTAGAGTTGATGTGCACAGGGCACATCTCATAATGGTAGAGATCATGTGCACAGGGCACATCTCATGATGGTAGAGTTCATGTGCACAGGGAGTATATCATGATGGTAGAGTTCATGTGTGCAGGGCACATCTTATGATGGTAGAGGTCATATGTGCAGTGCGCATCTCATGATGGTAGAGATCATGTGCACAGGGCACATCTCATGATGTAAGGGTTCATGTGCACAGGGAGTATATGATGATGGTAGTGTTCATGTGTGTAGGGCATATCTTATGATGGTAGAGGTCATATGTGCAGTGCGCATCTTATGATGGTAGAGATCATGTGTACAGGGCGCATTTCATGATGGTAGAGATCATGTGTGCAGGGCACATCTCATGATGGTAGAGTTCATGTTTGCAGGGCACATCTCATGATGGTAGAGTTTATGTGTGCAGGGCACATCTCATGATGGTAGAGTTCATGTGTGCAGGGCACATCTCATGATGGTAGAATTCATGTGTGCAGGGCACATCTCATGATGGTAGAGTTCATGTGTGCAGGGCGCATCTTATGCTGAAAGTTTTCATGTGTACAGGGCACATCACTTGATGGTAGAGTTCATGTATACATATGAGGTTTCATGTGCACAAGGCGTATTTGTTGAAGCGTATCTCATATTGTGTAGGTTCATATTTACAATGTGTTTCATAAGCATCAAATGTGGTCACCTGATCTGGTCCAGTCTGAACGTAAACCGATTTTAATTTAATGCCTTTTATTTTTATTCATATCGTTAAAATAACTTCACCTAAATATTTGCAAATTATCAATCTATTGCAAATGTATATTTCATCTGACTGGCAGAGGTCGAAATACCGATCCATATCAGAGCTAGATGTGTGACATGTCCTGAAGCGTGCACATTGTGTGGCGTTTCAAATGTAGTACATATTGATGAAGTGCTAATTTATTGGAACATTGGATTTGAAATAAATCTAATTGAGTATTTCCCAACCAGCCCGGACTTGCTTAAATTGTTGATCATGTTGCTGTTTGATCGGTTACCAGCAATGTGCTTACTGAGTAAAAAATAGCCCTATTCAAAATAATAGTTCACCTGGACGGAAGGCGCATATGAACTCTCCGTTCTACTTTCTTTGGTGAGAAGGTTTTACATTTTTAACCTTCTCTTTGAAACCATAGGGCTGTTACAAATGAAACTGAAAGTACAATGATAGCAGTGATACGAATTATGATTAACCATATACATGATTGTATAATTATGTAAGGATATGGTAGTATGAGGGTCCTTTTAAGCTATCTACAAATGTGAATAATATTTAAAATTAGAGATATAAAATTATCAGATATGTCAAAATTGCTGACAAATATCCAGTTTTCTTTCGTACACCTGCACGATTTGGACTTTTGACATGGTCAAATACACGAATATTGCTAAAATGAGGGAAAAAGGCAGATTCCAAATGAAAATTCAAGTATCACCAAGTACGAGACCCATGAGGAATTTGTGCCATATGCAATGTTTTATGTATCATCTGCTGTGAAAAATCAGATTGAGTCAAAGAATTACTCCCCGATGTTCAAATATGAGAGAAATATCATGTTCATGAAAAATCAGCCGGCCTTCCTGAGCATGTTATGTTGTCATAAGTCCCAACCACGGAAAATGGTGAAATGAACAGAGTCTTGGTTTCTGTCATACGAACATATCGGATAGCTTTCATAATTATCAAAATATGGCCACTTATCTACCTTGATCTTTGTTAATCTGTCTATAGTCTATATACTTGTCTGCACATTGGATTCAGGTCTCATTGAAGTAAATTATTAATCTGTATGGTATATTGACAAGTCGTTGTCTTTTATTAATGTGTAAAAAAAACGTCATTTGAAACTAAAGCAAATTGGCAGCGATGTTTAAAAATGCGCACTCCAAATCAATACATAATTATGACGTGATCTGAAACTTTGCATATTCAGATGTTAACCTGACTGGAACCGGATATGTAGTGATAATGTACATGTTTACACTCCTACAGGCATCTGTTTTTCTTGATTGATGACATCACTCCTACATGTCATGTTTATATACGTACTACAGTCACTATGTGTTGTATTTGTTAACACCATGTTGACCATACCATCTCTACGTGTCTGATAACGAATGTGTTAACGGATTACCCCCCTAGAGGTAGAGGTGATGTTTGTGAGCCGGTGTGGTGTTTTTCGCTGCTTTTAGCAATACTCCTACACTATCAGCAGGAATGACTGCACATATTGTATATATCTTGGGAATTGAACCCGGGCCTCCGACGTGTCGAGTGAAGGCTTTTAATTGTTACCAATAGGCTGCCCTTTCGTTCCTAAAATATGTTATATAAATGTGTGTATACAGCTGCTGTTCGTGATTTATTTAACTGAACAGCTTGAATTACCATTTTACATATTTTACACATATGAATGCATACAATTCATCATAAATACTAAACAACATACATTCTATTAAATATCTATTTAGTATAATTGCGAGCTCAAATATATGTGTATATTCTGGAGACGTTAATTCGAGCATACAGCTACACAGGATATGCAGAGACTGAAGAATATTTCAATACATCACATGCAGCCCTTTTCGACACCTTTTACACCACATGCATATGTATGCGAATATATTTATACACCACCTGCAGCCATATGAAATATGATTGTACACAACATACAGACATGTAAGGATCTGGTTATGCACCACATGTTGTTATATCATATGATACATTTATATACCGCAGGTATCCAGGTACTAGTATCTGCTCAAATGCGGTTTTTTTTGTTCCCCGACAAGTGGGTCAGTTTGTATTCCAGATATCATTGTCAGCTCCCTGGGGAATATACCCCCCAAGCTGCCAAGGGGCGCTGGAAGGTTTTTACATTTTACATCCACCTCACATATCGGGTACCCATTCCCTGCTTGGGGAACCGGAGACTTGCCCTTGGTGACACCACACGTTTTGACACTTGTGTTTTGGGCGTATATATATATATTCATGCATCATCTAAAAATAATATTTTACCCCAAATGCATCCATGATTACACACCACATGCATATATGCTGAATCTGATTGTATACCACATGCATAGATATACACCATATGCAGCCAAATAAGAATATGATTTATCACCTTCCTTCTACACCTGCAAATCATTACACAGGGTGTTATGCTGTGTCACTGGTACCACGTGCAAGCTTTACTGTGTGTTACTGGATGGGGTGTCGGTGGTTGGAAAGCGGTGTCGGTTGTTGGCTTGGGGTGCCGGTTGTTGGAAAGGGGTGTCGGTTGTTTGATGGGAGTGCCGGTGGTTGGAAAGGGGTGTCGGTTGTTTGATGGGAGTGCCGGTGGTTGGAAAGGGGTGCCGGTGGTTGGAAAGGGGTGCCGGTTGTTGGATGGGGGTGGGTGGGTAGCCCTGATGCCCCGTTCCGAAATTGAACACACACTTTTGTATGGATAACAATGTCTCCTTCTTTGCAACGACGTTTCAGTGCTAGTCCCTGCCCCTTCATCTGGGGAACTAACAGATGGAGTGCCCCTTCAAACAATACAGAAGTTCCTATCAAAGGCTTAAAGTCAGAGGGGAAAATAGGGAAAACGTCTCAGAAGTTTACCTTTCTGGTATCTTTGTAACTTACGAGCATGGGTATGGTGGTGACAACCAGGAATCGGGACTCGAACCCACAATCATAGGATTCTGACCCGCGAAAACGAATTGCGGCGTCTTAAACGACTGGACCACTCGGGAACCCAGAACAATCCTGCAGAGTGTACTCCATGGCCTATTCACCACATTCTAAAATCAGCCGTCTATAACATCCTAATGGTCCCGGAGGGTACATAATGTAATAATGTCTGCATATGTTAATGGGCAGGAGTTTTCAAATAACCTGCTCTTGTAAAAGCTCTTCACAGAAAGTAGATGCGTGACCGAAAGAATATCCTTTCCCTTACAAAGTTTCTCAATCCCGGAATATTAAATGAAGGGGTCCCTAGCACCCACTGACGTCAACACCAACTCCCACATCTCCCACATCCACTCAACACCATCTCTCACATCCACTCACTCATCCCACGCGCTGCTGCACAAACCCCCCGGCTCCATCCGTGACACTCCCTTCAACAGACATACGCTGCACCCACTTTGATTCAATTCATTCAAGGGAATCCCTGAGCAGCAGAGTTTAAATGAACCATGGTGGCATATAAATGCAATATAATAATGATGATATACACACGTGCATGTGGTTTACTCTAGTAATATGTATTCATTTATACTTAAACTTTGATTACATAATTAGATTTATAAGATTACCGGTTATCAAACACGCATTTCAAAGAGTCTTAATGGAGTAATAAATGAGCCCCGGGACCTAACATACGTTGTTAATGGCTAATGATGTTGTGGCGTGGTATTGCATGAAATAGTTAGTTTAAATAAGATTTGAAAAGATTGATATGATAATGATGGAAATATTGTCAGGCCTGCTACTTTATGATTCTGTTGCCGTCCAAAGGTTTTATAGAAAATATAAAACGTCAACGCCAGAGAATAACCAGTCTCGATTAACCGCAGAAGCAGATTCCAATGGGCGTAAAAGGTAAAATAACGGTGAAAATCATTTGAATGCATCACTGAAAATTAGTGATGACACCAAGTGTTAGCGAAAGGGATAAGCATGGCCGGCCCAACGTTAGCACCGGTCGATAAGCATTAATACTTTTTTGGTTGTTCCCTGACGCCGCACAGCCGTACTCCTTCCAATGGACGCAACCTGTAAACAAACCAGACAATCCTGTGATGGAGGTCTAAACCAGTGACACAAAATTTAATTCAACTCCATTTCAAAATTCAAACTTTACAAAGCTTTATACGAACCATATATTCAAATTAATAAATATTTGTGCACATCATTTTCGAAATGGTGTCTTCGAAATGTATATCTGGGTATTTAAACAAGTTAAAACTGCATATACACTATGCAGTAAACCTTATTTGAAAAAAATCAAATATTGAATTGGAAAGATAGTGATAAAAGTACCTTAAAAACACATTACAGAAGTAAATTCTTAACAGGGTATGTGTTAAGACAATGTCAGGAATTCGTAAAGAGTAATGACATTTAGCATTTTTAGAGTTTCTATTGTTTGACAGTCTCTATGTCGCCAATCTTTCCTCGTTATAATGTATTACTTGTAAGAGGAATTATCTACTTATTCCTGACGGTATTGAAGACATTTCTTTGAACATGATTCACCTGTAGTCCTTATTACGTCATTACGATAACATGTTAAACATATATGTTAAGAAAGAAACCAGAGCAAAAAAAAGTATGTTTCAATATTATACAATTGAGCCATAAACAGAAACCGTGACTTGAGACATGAGGTAAAGAAGCAGAACCTACGAACAACATGATCACTCACAATAGCGTCAGAATAGCTGCTTCCGTGCTATCACTATCTTACAGCACACACAAATAAGAAAACAAACTAGGTTTGTTTGGTGGCACGTACTGCATAGTTTTCAAATATTGCGGTGTCAATCTATTTTCCAAACAAACAAATAAACAGTTTTAATGGTTGTTGTTAGATACGATATTCCCGATAGCCATTGAGATGGTTACTGTTAGTTTCCTGTGGAACAAGATGGTGAGTTGAATATTTTGGCTTCTGGCACGGGATTTGAGAAATATCAGGCGTGTCACTGAGATACCATATAGTTTAAAATTAGTATATATTTTTTTAACTCTGTTTACGGATTTCGGTTAGGTGGTAAAAATAAAAATGTCATGATAAAGAACATGTTTCTTAAATGTTCTCTTAATTGAATTGTCGGTCGGGTGAAATAAGGAAGAAATGAAACGAACGAAGAAGTGTTTTCGGAGTGACAAGTCCAAGCCTTACTTATGGCCCCCTATTGACTTATTTTCAAATTTTTTCATTACTAAATTTAGTTAGCAGACGCGACAGGAAGAAAAGAAAACCCTTCTAATTGTATTCCACATCTGCGGATCTTTGTGCTGGCGTGTACGCAGACCAAGGAATTAAAAAACCGTTTAAGGACATTAAGAACATAATCTAACTAAAGATACCACATATTGTCTTATATCAAAACTTGGGTTTTGTGGTTTTAGACAAATAATTTAATATAGATTACATTTTCTGAAGGATATTGTTTAGTGAGGTTCAGCTTGTTCTGTTATTTTTTCCGCCTAGTATAAAAATACAAATGTTCCGAAATGGTTATCTGTTTTTCCACATATAGGTTCCCTGTGTCACAGCTGTCTAAGCCCCTGGCCCTTTAGGAAAGCTCGTTTGCTGGTGAACTGAAGCCTAAATCTGACATGCGTGTTGTCCTAGTGTCTTCATCAATGATTTACAGTGTAGGCAGTGCCCAAACGCGGGCGACCTTCACATGGTAATTGCTGGACTCTGCTGTGACGACATTGTTATTGTCTACAAAGAACGATAACTCGCATATCTTTGCGACGAATCATTTCAGCTGAATCCCACTGACCACTTAGAGATGCTACACGAAGTGCGAATGGATGAGAGAAAATGCGAACTAGAGTAGGAAGTATTTCTGTCCATGTGTGTACATTATTATCATTGACATATTCAAGAAGTCGAGTTGGACTCCCTCTCCCGACAGGCACTAAGATGGCTGATGCAAGTTAGCAATGCTTGATTAGTCTAGGCACCCCTACAGTTTGCCTCCCGAAATAGAGACGCAAACGTGTAGAGGGCAAGCATCTATAGCAGCCCATCCAGTCGCGGAGATGGAGGCTGCTTGTTCCTTCTTTCATCTCGTCGTCTGCAGTATTGCAGCAAGCTACTGCTGCCCGGTCATGTTAAACCTATCTGTTGAGTTCGGCTATAAATAAATCATATGTCGTCATCCAACCCCGATTAAAACAAGCACGTTTTAAGCTAGTGATAAGATTGCACAGGCAAACGCTAAATAATGAATTAGTGTGGAAGATATGGCCGGTAAGAGGCTTCTCTGTCTATTTGAGTTGGAGACAGCTAAACGCGATAGCTTGCAGGAGTTATGAGGTACACATCTCCCGACACGGCATAAACACTCACTAATTGTCTCTTATAGAAATACACAGGACCTTAGTCAGCATGGATGTTGGCAGCGGGGTTCCCTCAAACCTACCGCCACAATCCGCCTAGTCGCATCGGGACATCGGAAACTATTTTCTATACCCACATCCGAAAGTCAATCCTCACAGTCGGATCAGGAAACTATTTTCTTTAGCCACATCAGAAAGAAAATCTTTCCCACAACCACATCTCAAAGTCAACCTCACAGTCGAATCAGGAAACTAATTTCTTCAGCCACATCAGAAAGTAAATCTTTTCCACAACCACATCTGAAAGTCAGGCCCACAGACGAATCAGGAAACTATACCTATTTTATAGTGTATTGCTGGAATATTGCTAAAAGCGGCGTAAAACCATACTCAATCAATTACGTACTAGTACTATCAATATATTCCCCTCTATAAACCGCTCTGTCTCCCATATACTAGTACTATAAATATATTCCCTTCTATAACCCTCTCTGTTTTCTATTTACTTGCACTATCAATATTTTCCCCTCTATAACACTCTCTGTCTCCCATATACTAGTACTATAATATATATTCCCCTCTATAACACTCTCTGTCTCCAATATACTAGTACTATCAATATATTCCCCTCTGTAACCCTCTCCGTTTTCCATTTACATGTACTATAATATATTCCCCTCTACAACACTCTCTCTTTTCCATTTACTTGTACTATCAATATATTCCCTCTATAACACTCTCTGTTTTCCATTTACTTGCACTATCAATATTTTCCCCTCTATAACCTTCTTTGTCTCCGATATACTTGTACTATAATATATATTCCCCTCTATAACACTCTCTGTCTCCAATATACTTGTACTATAATATATTCCCCTCTATAACACTCTCTGTCTCCCATATACTAGTACTATAAATATATTCCCCTCTATAACCATCTGTTTTCTATTTACTTGCACTATCAATATTTTCCCCTCTATAACCTTCTTTGTCTCCCATATACTGGTACTATATTATATATTCCCCTCTATAACACTCTCTGCCTCCAATATACTTGTACTATCAATATATTCCGCTCTATAACCCTCCCTGTTTTCTATTTACTTGTACTTCAATATATTCCCCTCTATAACCTTCTCTGTCTCCCATATACTAGTACTATCGATATATTCCCCTCTATAACCCTCTCTGTCTCCTATATATCAGTACTATCAATATTGCCTCCACTTTAACCCTCCGTCTCCCATATACTAGTACCCTCACTATATTCCTCTCTATAACCCTCTCTGTCTCTCATGTACTAGTACTATCAATATATTAACATGGGTAAAATGAACACAGTTTGACAAATATTTTATCACGTTAAATGCTACATATTAAGAATTGGAAATTGTGAAATAAGAGAATATTACAACTAACGACCACGTTCCATTATCTTTAGACTGCCAAGGGTCGACCCGATAACGCAGTTCTGACATCTCTCATGGTGCTGGTCAGATAGAGTTAGGCGAACAAATATCAGACGTCAATATCTTTATCATCCACCCTTATCAAATAACCCGTACCACGTATACATTCGTTGCATAATAGCAACTGGTAAACTATTATTCTTATAAAACTTCACTCATAAACTCCTTTATAATCAATGCCTCGGCCAAACTAAATTATTATAATTCTGTCTAGATAGTGCCACTAAAGTTCGCAATAACAACCTTATCGTCAGTTTTAATCAGTCAGTGATATTATCTGTAGTTGCTAGAATAGGTATACATACGGACGACAGACAGTCACAGATCCGTCTGTGGCGGTCTAATAAACTGACTGTTTATTCATTTAGGTCTTGTATTGTTGTGTGGGTTGGTCATGTACAGTGGTACCCCCAACCCCTGATTCCCCAACTATCGTTTTAATAGATATATTCGCCTCTATAACCCTTTCTGCCTCTCATGTACTAGAACTATCAATATGTTCCCTTCTATAACCCTCTGTCTGCCCATTTACTAGTACTATAAATGTATTCCCCTCTATACCCCCCCCCCCCCCATCTCTCGTGTTCTAGTACTATACATATATCCCTATTATAACCCTCCCTGTCTCTCGTGTACTAGCTAGTACTATATATATATCCCTATTATAACCCTATCTGTCTCCCATATACTAGTACTATAAATATATTCCCTTCTATAACCCTCTCTGTTTTCTATTTACTTGCACTATCAATATTTTCCCCTCTATAACACTCTCTGTCTCCCATATACTAGTACTATAATATATATTCCCCTCTATAACACTCTCTGTCTCCAATATACTAGTACTATCAATATATTCCCCTCTGTAACCCTCTCCGTTTTCCATTTACATGTACTATAATATATTCCCCTCTACAACACTCTCTCTTTTCCATTTACTTGTACTATCAATATATTCCCTCTATAACACTCTCTGTTTTCCATTTACTTGCACTATCAATATTTTCCCCTCTATAACCTTCTTTGTCTCCGATATACTTGTACTATAATATATATTCCCCTCTATAACACTCTCTGTCTCCAATATACTTGTACTATAATATATTCCCCTCTATAACACTCTCTGTCTCCCATATACTAGTACTATAAATATATTCCCCTCTATAACCATCTGTTTTCTATTTACTTGCACTATCAATATTTTCCCCTCTATAACCTTCTTTGTCTCCCATATACTGGTACTATATTATATATTCCCCTCTATAACACTCTCTGCCTCCAATATACTTGTACTATCAATATATTCCGCTCTATAACCCTCCCTGTTTTCTATTTACTTGTACTTCAATATATTCCCCTCTATAACCTTCTCTGTCTCCCATATACTAGTACTATCGATATATTCCCCTCTATAACCCTCTCTGTCTCCTATATATCAGTACTATCAATATTGCCTCCACTTTAACCCTCCGTCTCCCATATACTAGTACCCTCACTATATTCCTCTCTATAACCCTCTCTGTCTCTCATGTACTAGTACTATCAATATATTAACATGGGTAAAATGAACACAGTTTGACAAATATTTTATCACGTTAAATGCTACATATTAAGAATTGGAAATTGTGAAATAAGAGAATATTACAACTAACGACCACGTTCCATTATCTTTAGACTGCCAAGGGTCGACCCGATAACGCAGTTCTGACATCTCTCATGGTGCTGGTCAGATAGAGTTAGGCGAACAAATATCAGACGTCAATATCTTTATCATCCACCCTTATCAAATAACCCGTACCACGTATACATTCGTTGCATAATAGCAACTGGTAAACTATTATTCTTATAAAACTTCACTCATAAACTCCTTTATAATCAATGCCTCGGCCAAACTAAATTATTATAATTCTGTCTAGATAGTGCCACTAAAGTTCGCAATAACAACCTTATCGTCAGTTTTAATCAGTCAGTGATATTATCTGTAGTTGCTAGAATAGGTATACATACGGACGACAGACAGTCACAGATCCGTCTGTGGCGGTCTAATAAACTGACTGTTTATTCATTTAGGTCTTGTATTGTTGTGTGGGTTGGTCATGTACAGTGGTACCCCCAACCCCTGATTCCCCAACTATCGTTTTAATAGATATATTCGCCTCTATAACCCTTTCTGCCTCTCATGTACTAGAACTATCAATATGTTCCCTTCTATAACCCTCTGTCTGCCCATTTACTAGTACTATAAATGTATTCCCCTCTATACCCCCCCCCCCCCCCATCTCTCGTGTTCTAGTACTATACATATATCCCTATTATAACCCTCCCTGTCTCTCGTGTACTAGCTAGTACTATATATATATCCCTATTATAACCCTATCTGTCTCCCATATACTAGTACTATAAATATATTCCCTTCTATAACCCTCTCTGTTTTCTATTTACTTGCACTATCAATATTTTCCCCTCTATAACACTCTCTGTCTCCCATATACTAGTACTATAATATATATTCCCCTCTATAACACTCTCTGTCTCCAATATACTAGTACTATCAATATATTCCCCTCTGTAACCCTCTCCGTTTTCCATTTACATGTACTATAATATATTCCCCTCTACAACACTCTCTCTTTTCCATTTACTTGTACTATCAATATATTCCCTCTATAACACTCTCTGTTTTCCATTTACTTGCACTATCAATATTTTCCCCTCTATAACCTTCTTTGTCTCCGATATACTTGTACTATAATATATATTCCCCTCTATAACACTCTCTGTCTCCAATATACTTGTACTATAATATATTCCCCTCTATAACACTCTCTGTCTCCCATATACTAGTACTATAAATATATTCCCCTCTATAACCATCTGTTTTCTATTTACTTGCACTATCAATATTTTCCCCTCTATAACCTTCTTTGTCTCCCATATACTGGTACTATATTATATATTCCCCTCTATAACACTCTCTGCCTCCAATATACTTGTACTATCAATATATTCCGCTCTATAACCCTCCCTGTTTTCTATTTACTTGTACTTCAATATATTCCCCTCTATAACCTTCTCTGTCTCCCATATACTAGTACTATCGATATATTCCCCTCTATAACCCTCTCTGTCTCCTATATATCAGTACTATCAATATTGCCTCCACTTTAACCCTCCGTCTCCCATATACTAGTACCCTCACTATATTCCTCTCTATAACCCTCTCTGTCTCTCATGTACTAGTACTATCAATATATTAACATGGGTAAAATGAACACAGTTTGACAAATATTTTATCACGTTAAATGCTACATATTAAGAATTGGAAATTGTGAAATAAGAGAATATTACAACTAACGACCACGTTCCATTATCTTTAGACTGCCAAGGGTCGACCCGATAACGCAGTTCTGACATCTCTCATGGTGCTGGTCAGATAGAGTTAGGCGAACAAATATCAGACGTCAATATCTTTATCATCCACCCTTATCAAATAACCCGTACCACGTATACATTCGTTGCATAATAGCAACTGGTAAACTATTATTCTTATAAAACTTCACTCATAAACTCCTTTATAATCAATGCCTCGGCCAAACTAAATTATTATAATTCTGTCTAGATAGTGCCACTAAAGTTCGCAATAACAACCTTATCGTCAGTTTTAATCAGTCAGTGATATTATCTGTAGTTGCTAGAATAGGTATACATACGGACGACAGACAGTCACAGATCCGTCTGTGGCGGTCTAATAAACTGACTGTTTATTCATTTAGGTCTTGTATTGTTGTGTGGGTTGGTCATGTACAGTGGTACCCCCCAACCCCTGATTCCCCAACTATCGTTTTAATAGATATATTCGCCTCTATAACCCTTTCTGCCTCTCATGTACTAGAACTATCAATATGTTCCCTTCTATAACCCTCTGTCTGCCCATTTACTAGTACTATAAATGTATTCCCCTCTATACCCCCCCCCCCATCTCTCGTGTTCTAGTACTATACATATATCCCTATTATAACCCTCCCTGTCTCTCGTGTACTAGCTAGTACTATATATATATCCCTATTATAACCCTATCTGTCTCTCATGTACTAGTACTATCAATATATTCCCCTCTGTAACCCTCTCTGCCTCTCATGTAATAGTACTATAAATATATCCCCCCCTCTATAGTAACCCTCTCTGTCTCTCATGTACTAGTACTATCAATATACCCCCCCCCCTATAACCCTCTCTGTCTCTCATGTGCTAGTACTATCAATATACCCCCCCCCCCCCTATAACCCTCTCTGTCTCTCATGTACTAGTGCTATCAATATATTCCCCTCTGTAACCCTTCCTGTCACTCATGTACTAGTACTATCAATATATTCCCCTCTGTAACCCTCTCTGTCTCTCATGTACTAGTACTATCAATATATTCCCCTCTGTAACCCTCTCTGTCTCTCATGTACTAGTACTATCAATATATTCCCCTCTGTAACCCTCTCTGTCTCTCATGTACTAGTACTATCAATATATTCCCCTCTGTAACCCTTCCTGTCACTCATGTACTAGTACTATCAATATATTCCCCTCTGTAACCCCTCCTGTCACTCATGTACTAGTACTATCAATATATTCCCCTCTGTAACCCTCTCTGTCTCTCATGTACTAGTACTATCAATATATTCCCCTCTGTAACCCTCTCTGTCTCTCATGTACTAGTACTATCAATATATTCCCCTCTGTAACCCTTCCTGTCACTCATGTACTAGTACTATCAATGTATTCCCCTCTGTAGTAACCCTCTCTGTCTCTCATGTACTAGTACTATCAATATATTCCCCTCTGTAGTAACCCTCTCTGCCTCTCATGTACTAGTACTATCAATATATCCCCCTCTGTAGTAACCCTCTCTGTCTCTCATGTACTAGTACTATCAATATATCCCCCTCTGTAGTAACCCTCTCTGTCTCTCATGTACTAGTACTATCAATATATCCCCCTCTGTAGTAACCCTCTCTGTCTCTCATGTACTAGTACTATCAATATACCCCCCTCTGTAGTAACCCTCTCTGTCTCTCATGTACTAGTACTATCAATATATTCCCCCCTATAACCCTCTCTGTCTCTCATGTACTAGTACTATCAATATATTCCCCTCTGTAACCCTTCCTGTCACTCATCTACTAGTACTATCAATATATTCCCCTCTGTAACCCTCTCCTTATCTAATGTACTAGTATTATCAATATGTTCCCCTCTATAACCCTATGTCTCCCCATTTATTAGTAGTGTCAATATATTCCCCACTGTAACCCTCTCAGTCTCAGATTGACTAGACTATGCTTGTAGAGAGGCGACTAACGGCATCGGGTTGTCAGACTCGCTGACTTGGTTGAGGCATGTCCACGTATTCCAATTGTGTGGATCGATGCTCATGATGTCACTTACTCGATTATTTACAGACCGCCGTCATAAGGCTGGAATGAGTGCGGCGTTAAACAATAAACGAACAGTACAATCAATATATTCCTCTCTATAACCCTGTAAATTTCCCATATCCTCCCATCAAAATGTTCCTCATTATAACCCTCTCTGTCTCCCATATACTATCACTATCACTATATTACCCTTTATAACCCTTTATAATATTTTAGACCCGTGAAGATCCGGGGTTGAATAATTCTTTAGCAACCCATGCTTGCCGTAAAAGGCGACTATGCTTGTCGTAAGAGGCTACTAACGGGATCGGCTGGTCAGGTTCGCTGACTTGGTTGAAGCATGTTATCAATCCCAGTTGCGTGGATCGATGCTCATGATATCAGTTACTGGATTGTCAGGTCCAGACTCGATTTACCGACCGTCGTCATATAGCTGGAATATTGCTGAGTGCCGCGTAAAACAACAATCCAACCAACCAACCATTATAACGTCGGCTGCGACGTCACAGAGGGCACAGAGTATGATCACAACTGCGATAAAGACAAGTTTGGTTGAGTGACGAGTCACGTTTTATGCTTCGCCGTGAGGATGATAGACTTCGTGTTTACAGGCGTCGCGTGGAACATTATGCACGAAACTGCATACAGGAAGTGGACAGATTTGGTGGTGGTAGTGTGATGATTTGGGCCGTCATCTCCTACACTGATAGAACAGACTTGGTGCAAGTTCTGGGGAATTTAACGGCACAACGTTACACGGATGTGATTCTTCGGCCACACGTCCTTCCCATTATGCAACAAGCGAACGTTATTGTCCAGATTTAAACCAAATCGAACATTTATGAGATGCTCTGGATCTCACGACTGTGAGCACGTCAGCAGCAACCACATATCCGACAGTTGGCACAAGCACTGAAGGTGGGTGAACATTGCTCAGGCCACAATTCGGGATCTGATTGCTTCAATGGGACGACGATGCCAGTTAATTTTGGACTCTAATGGTGGCCATACAAAACATTAAGAAAGATGACCTTTATCCTTGAAAATCTACTGTTCCATATATGCCATATGGAACCTGTGCCAATGACAAATATTTGTGCCACATGTGAACAATCGATTACCATCTGTTGATTATTTATATGCGATATACAATATACAGCTAAAATGACCTTTGTGTTTCTTTTTTTGCAGAGTATATTACCAAAAGGAACTTCGATACCTCTCATATTCTGACATGAATATTGTCTACTAGCCTCCTTCCTCTTCACTCATATTCATATTTCATTCTCCACTTGTAAAGTGATTGTGTGACAATGTTCTCTATGGGAAAATAACTGCTGCAGCTCTGTTCGGATCATAGAACTGTCGTCACTTAAAGCAGTTTCGTGAATGCTTTCTGTATCTGCACTACTGCTCTGTATCTCCTAAGGAAACAGTAATCCATGTTGACTGTAATGTACACTATCGGTTTGTAAAGTGAGTTTTTGAATGTCTACCAACATCTTGTAACGCGGCCGCTTGTGGGAACCCTCTTTATCTCTACCATTGTTTTGTGACTGTGTGTCCTGCAGAACATTAATCTACGAGTGGAAGTAATTGACTGGTGCAAGGGGTCTTTATTCTGACTTGCATAATGCTATTACTGCAGAACAGCACAGGGCCATGCGTCGTCTCGGGGTGTCAGTGTACAATTAGCCGGACATTGCTTCATCGACTAGGTCAGAATTATTCTGATACAAATCCATTTTTCTCGACAGGAATCAATATCTTTGTGGCATTTTTCCTGCTGCTCCTTCTGATGGAATCCAGCTTGCCCCCTGCCGCCGCCTCCGTGCCCCTCCTAGGTGAGTCAACAGTTTCATCTTTCCCAAATGTCGTCATCAACGCATGTGTGTTAAGTTAAACAACACACCCGTACTGCTTGTATGAGTCAACAGTTTCATATTAAAGTAATGTCATTACGGCATATGTAGGTATATTACACAACACACCTGCCCCGCGCGTGTGAGTCAACATTTTGATATTAAAGTAATGTCATTTCTGCATATGTAGGTATATTACACAACACACCTGCCCCGCGCGTGTGAGGCAACATTTTGATATTAAAGTAATGTCATTTCGGCATATGTAGGTATATTACACAACACACCTGCCCCACGCGTGTGAGGCAACAGTTTCACATTAAAGTAATGTCATTACGGCATATGTAGGTATATTAAACAACACACCTGTCCCGCGTGTGTGAGGCAACAGTTTCACATTAAAGTAATGTCATTACGGCATATGTAGGTATATTAAACAACACACCTGCCCCGCGTGTGTGAGGCAACAGTTTCATATCAAAGTAATGTCATTACGGCATATGTGGGTATATCAAACAACACACCTGCCCCGCGTGTGTGAGTCAACAGTTTCATAATAAGAAATTGTCATTACTGCATATGTGGGTATAGTTACACAATACACATGTCCCGCTAGTATGAGTCAACAGTTTCACATTTCCCAAAATCTGTGGATAGTTAAGCGTGACACCTGTCCCTTGTTTGGAGGGTTACACAGTGTCATATTTCCCTAAATTTTATTATTTCAATATGATTTCATAGACTCTCCGTGGTGTATCGTCATCTGCATATGGCTTTATCGTTGCACAACACACTTGCTCCTGTATGGTGAGTCGCTGTGTACACAATATGTCACTGCTATTGAATTTTTACTCAATTGTTTATGAAGGAAGCCTCTGAGGATAGGCTTCCATTATCCTTGAATTTGATCATTTTGTATAGCCAATTCAGTTCAATTCAGAACTGTCATTGAACATTGGTGAATTATTAATAACGTCTCCAAGCACCACGGGCCTTCGGCACCTGATTAAACAATAAAAAAAGAAACAACTTTTGTAAGTAGGGAATGTGCTCATCATTAGTCTAAGTGCATTGACGTTATGAACAAATGCACAGTTGACATTACCGACATATCTGTCATAATTAATCCTCATAAAGCCAACTGTTTATTTATAATTCAAAACATTTAGAAGATGGCTTTCCAATTCATGTATATGGGATCAATGAACGGACATAAATAGATAATTTGACTTACCTTTCTAGTTAACAATATCCCATGAATTTGCGACGTTTGCGGACATATCGCGAGGTATTTGGGTTTTATTATTTGATTTATTGACGATTCCAATATGAATACTGTGTAACGGACTTGACGACATACACTCTCTCGTGTATCGTGATGTTTTAGTGGTTCACTGTTGGTCAAGGAGACATTTTCATCGCTTGCACTTCTCGCTGAGAAGTCCCCAAATGCACAATCATGGACGGACCAACTGCGGCCTGTGAAGGCGATAATCTTCTACCCGAGGTGACAGCGTTCTTCCGCATCCAACTGAAAACCATCTGCCTGTGTTGGAGGGTTTAACAACGTAACAGCTGAAACTAACGATCGGCTTCTTTTCGATTTTGTAAAGTTATTATCATTTTGTTATCCGCGCCACACATCAGCCATGAGAAGGACACGTTGTTATTGGCAGTTAGAACCTTTCTCTGGAGCTGTTTATGCCTTTCCTTGGAAACAAGATTGAAGTAAAGTAATGAAGAGATAAGCTTGGACCGAACATTACAGAGGAGTAAGTCGGTGGTTTTACTTAAGTAAACAAAACGTCTCTAAAGTGAGGCCTGTATCTGGTAATATGTCAACAAATATCTTTGAAAGGTTGAAATCATAACGAAATATATTACCACATGTCACCAATGTGAAGTTCAATGTCACATCAAGGTCATTTACGTATAAATTGTCTCATATCTGTAATTTCTTGAGAATTCATTCATGTCCCATCGTCTAGTTCGATTTTGTAATTTTATGCGTTTAATCAATTTACCGTGCGAGTAAAAAGAATTGGAGTCAACAAAAAGACATAGGTACGGATAACTCATGCATTGTGGGCATGTTTATCCATACAAATAGCCATGGTTCGTTCTTCACCTTGCCATTTATCTGATTTCTTGCAAAGGAAATATCAGAATTATCCTCAATCGGATTTGGTAAAATATGTCTCTTCTGTCATGTGTTTTACTTCTGTCGTGTGACAGATGCCACCGTTGGGGCAGGATGCGCTCACCTTGTTTCGCGAATACGTAGTAATATCGCTATGTGAAAGTGATTCAGAAACATATATTCATGATGTTGATGGAAACGTACAATGGACTTTTTGGTGGTGATATCTTAGGATCAGAGAGATGTTTTCTGTCAACTTTATAAAGGGCAAGGTGGGTTTGAAATATTTACATACTAGTGAAAGTTCCCAAGAGAAAGTTTCGCGTGTGTGTCTACTTCTTGAGAAAATTTTGAAAAAGGTCCATGACAATTTTTGCGCAAACTGAAGAACATATTTTTAATAACTGTTATTATTGCTTGAGACGAGGATGAGGGGATCCTAACCTGTCATCAATATATGCCCTGCGAGATCAGGAATGGCGAAGTAATAAATTAATTAATATTCAGTTATAAGACTATCGTAGATACTGATTCAGATCTTGAATCTCAACGCCTTGGTATGTATTGTTATTTCATAAACGGCTGATGCCAAATGGCTGACATTTTTTTCGAAACATTACAGCTTTGAAGATGTGTTATGACTCATTCCACTAAAATGTTTCATTTTGATATTTTCATATTGGTTTAACGAAAGAGCATTTTTATCTAAGTCTTCGTCGAAGCAGTGTAATTAAAAATAGGAAAAAAGAGATTAACATGACAACGTAAAACAGGATTGACAAATGGATTTCGACTTTTTTATCATTTCAAGGCGACGTTTCTGTACTGGTGATGGAGCCTTTTTCAAGCAAGTGATCTACAACTGGTTAGGAAATGGTTACATAGCTAAGATTAACAAAAACATCACACATGATGACAGGGGCTGAAGCCTAGTACAGCACATTATGTCTGTTTGACAAGTAACATTCTACAACATCCTCCCATTCTCTTAAATATCACAGAGTCCTTGACAGTGTCTTATGCAAGGTAATAAATGTGCATATGTCTCACGGGCAGCTGCAAAGGTTGGTTCATATTCACCCACACGCTGCATTCTGTATTCGCTGTGTGATATATTCGTCCTCCCCACCTACATATTGGGACTAAAATGTCCGAAATCGTTTGAGAGGTACAGGCTTTAAGTTCACAATAGACTTGCACAAGTCACTAAGGCAATAAGTATTAGTTGAGATAATAATTTCTAGATTATGTAAATAATAAGAACAAGTAGAAAAAGAAGAGTACAATACATGAGATAATTATTGCACATGTTATGGTATCTCAATACAATATTTATTATACATTATACAGGCAGATTTCTTTTCAGGTATATAGCAATATTTTTAATTGGCTTAACATTGTTGCTACTAGTTGATGAAATGTTGCTCGTGATGGATACTGGTAACAGTAGCTAGGGATGTAGAGCTTTCTGTTTTCCAATTATATTATGATAACATTTTTTGCACTTAAGTAAATCCGTATTGACTTTGCCATTGTAACGAAAGTGTTGGATACCCACCTTATGGCTCAAACATCGGAATTTAAATAATATGCGAATAAGATCTTTGTTTGGACATAACTCCATAATATATTTCTCTGGTTCGAGTACAGGCTTACATGTAGAATTATGGTTTAGAAATGATGAAGAAATAATTTTAGCATGCCAATTCTGAATCTCTATGTCTTTACATCTAAAATTTGATATGCTGCCACACCCCTGTGTGATCCAAACATACGTTAATTCGGTTTCTAATAGCAGCAAACGAACATGCGTTATCCAGTTGTGGCTGCCTTTTCATCCTGTGATGTCAAAATGTCATAACATGCTTTACGGTATCGACAACTATCCATATACAACAGCCTGCACCAATACTTCATAAAACGACTAAAATAATTAACACATAAGTCAGTTCTACCTACTTCGCCCAGTACAGCATTGGTTGATACTTTTTTTTATTAACATATAAATATCGTTTAAAGTAAACACTCTGATTTTTTTCAATATTTGCAAGAGAAGTATAACACCAAATTTCCGAACCATATAACAATATGGAAGTTATTTTACTGTCAAATATTGTAGATGCTACCTTTAGAGAAATGTTTGGATAATCCTTTAATAAGGTAATAATAGGAAACGCAGCCTTTCTGGCTTGTAGTGCAAATGTTGCACACGCTTTTGACCAAATTTATCTGGATGTGAAGACAATATCTAGATATTTATAGTGGGACGGATGCTACTTTCTACTGTTTGCGGTCATAAGTCCATTTTTCTGTATTTCTCAAGTATACGCCATTTCTGAAAACAACAATACATGACTTCTCCAGGTTAACTTCTAGGCCCCATTTGTTATGAGAACAAGTTGTCCCTATATACGACAGGAGTCATTGTACTGTCCACATACCTAGACTTACCTATTGGGAAGAAAGAATTACTACACATCCATGGAAGTTTCTTTCAGTACTGCCTTGAAGCAAGGCTAGGCTCAGAACTATAAGCAGTTGCAAAGCAACATGCTACGCCATCTTGCCGAGTGATTCCTGTTTTGTAGACAATATTTAGAGTGCCCTGGGGCTAGATAATAGACTGTGTCCTTCAGCGAGGATATGTCCTGTCAATGCTGATAAAAGTGCGAGAGTGTTTAGACGAAGGACGGGGTTTAAGGTTGTAAACATTGACCTCTTTGGAAGAGGAAGTGCACATATCATAATGTCGCGGGAATTTAATTTAATGGTTTCAAAATCTGCGTTTGTCGACGCTGTGTGCAATGGTGTGCCGTTTTTCAATTGTTAATGTCATGATGTGCTATCTGTCCGCATGTTGGGGGGCTGATTGTCAACGTCGCGTTGTTCTGTGTCAACGTCATCGTGTGTTGTCTGTCAACGCCATGGTGTGCTGTCTGTCAACGTCATGATGTGGTGTGTGTCAACATAATGTGTTCGACTAGGCTATGCCATGATGTGTTCACGTGTGGCATGGCTCTACGGGCAAACCATGTTGCTTGCCATATACTTAAATGATGTCACTCAGCAGTGTCGGCCAAATCCACAGCGATTCAAGGTAGCATAAAGGAGCGATCCTCGGATCCTCGGTAGCATGCGTGGAAGGTTTAATTCTCTTTGATAACAGGAGCAGATTTGAAACTATTGCATAGTACAATTAATGTAATGAGACGATTTTGTCTTGGTGTCGTTTTTTAGGCCTGCCAGTTGCAGGTCTCATGCAATCACACCCGTGTGACGGCACTTGTCCCACAGTCGAGAAATTACACTTTTGATTTGCCGAACATTCGGGCAACTTGGGATATTGACCACCACTTATCGTATCCTAAAGTAACCATTCACTGTCTCGGAGGCATTTGTAAGCGTGTGCTTATATATGCATTAATGATTGTGACTTCCCTATTGGCGCACACATGTTGGCTTCTGTGTTCACGTGCATCACGTGCTGGTCATGCATGATGTGAAAATTCATTTAGATTAGATTCTGCGTTCAGATGCAACTCCACGATATTGTAAGTGTACACCTCAACGATAGATACATTCAAAGCATTGGTACCCTTATTTTCTGTCGGAAGTATGTATTGAATTTTCTATGATCCTATATATCTTATGCTGCTGCACTAACAACACTGAAAAACGTGCACATGATCCCATCAATAGTTTCCGGGAAAGTGCTGGGATTCAGGTCTGATTTTAACATGGCAGTTGCGGAATCAATATTGGAAAATGTCATATAGGGCAATATTCAGGCATTTAGTCCTGTATCACTGAGTTTTCTTTGTGTCGAAGTTAATCGTTTTTATTACGATTATATAACCGGTATTTCAATCTCTGAATCTATTACGGTGTAAAAATAAAACAAATATTCAGGTGAGCTACAGAAACCAGATAATATTTTCAGATAATCAGAACATAATTGCGGCTGAATTGCAAGGTATAATAAGAGTTCATTACAGGTTCAATAGCAAATCTAAGCTTGAGTGAAACATCATTAGCTGCATGTCACTGCGGACATTACAACGTGGTTATCAATATTAGCTGTTCAAACCGTTCAAATCATACCCTGTTCAGCGGCGTTGGATATATCTGAAATCTAATTACAAGGTTTGATTAAAAACATTTATAAGTAATTTTATTTGTACGTCAATAGTGTATTCAGACCAACAATAAATATATATATAGTGTTCGTACGTTTGTACTGTACTGCATATATATATGTTTGTATGTATATACCAGTTATATACGTATATATACCAGTTAAAAGTTCTTATGCAATACTCCAGGACTGCATTGAACTGGAACCTGTTTATGTTTTGGGGTTTTGAATGTTCATGTTTCTCAGGCGAAAAGTAAGACTTCAGACGAGGGTAGGGATACTTTCTGGAGCATAACGCATAACTCATTTCTTTGTGAAGCATAGTGCCAAACTGGTGCCTTTTATGGTTCATATAGTTAGTTATGTTCAATTGAGTGTTTCTAAGGCAATTACAAGTTGACCACAGGTTCAAATGAGGGATATTTATACGTATTGTTGTTGCCCTGCCTGGCGCTATAAATTAAGGGGCTAAAACAAAGGACTGGTCGGCTCGGAGTCAGCATACTGTTTCTGATTCGGGTATCCATGTGGCATAATATCTCAGTGCGCTAACACTATAAAACCGGCATTAGTCAGGACTAGTATACACACGCACACGCACACACACACACACGCACGCACGCACGCACGTACGCACGCACGCACGCACACACACACACACACACACACACACACACACACACGCACACACACAACATCCATTCGGGAATTGTTGAATTATTTTGCTGCTTTGTTAAAAATATTTATGATAGAAAGTGGAATCATACATGTAATATCGCTACATATGAAAACTCTGTCTCAACTCAAGGACATACATCGATCGTATAACATGGTGTTAATGCACGGACAGTACATCTTAAAACATGGACTTATTATACAGACACACATCCATCTTAAAACATGGACTAAATGGTCATGCATACATCCATCGTATAACATGGACTAAATGGACACCATACATCTATCTTATAACAGGGTCTTAATGCACAGACACGCATCCATCTTATAAGATTGTCCTGATACACAGACACAAATCTCATCTTATAGCATGAGCTTCATACACAGACACACATCCATCATACAACATGGTCTTATTACACAGACACACATCCATCCTAAGTGTTACATAATCCTAATGCACATGCCTTCAGATGCACGCACATCTGATAACATGTTCTCATGACGAATGACGAAAGATATGTACAAACTTTAAAATCATCATTAAAATTTTCATTACATGTTTTTTTTCACAACATGGTTACGTGCTCGTAATGTACACCCTACAGATACACAGACGCGTGATAACATGGCCATTTAATACGCAGACATCTTTTTAATCTGAGAATTCTGAACTTACAGGTTTCTTCAACTCACTGTCTGTTTTTCTGTCTTTTTTGTTACACTGTCTTTGTTTCTGAAGTGTGGGATACTAACAAGAGTAATATTCTAGTCGGGTTCTACATCAAGACATGGATAACCTGTATGAAACGTTAAACCAAAGAAACAAGGCCGATGATTTCTTTTCTGTGGTAAAGGATTATGTCATCCATGAACCTTTTTGCTGTAAGTTATATTCTTCCTAACATCTCTGGAACTATAAATAACAGATTGGACTCTTCGACATTAATTTGAACATAGAAGGGGTGTTTTGTTTTCACACCTGTCGAATATTTACGTCTTAGAAAGGTGAGCTTCACTGCCTTGCTTCTATTTTTCTTCAGGTCAAATTCAGTGTAATAGGATAATGTGTCATTGTTTGTCGTTGCGCGCTATGTGTGGACACCGATTACCCCCCAAGAGGAATATTAGGTTGTCCTCTATGACACAACGTGGAACATTATCGCGGTGTCGGCAGTATTACAATCATCCCTTTAGTAATAAAGAGGAGCAATGTCAGATACGTCTTTCATTGAAAATATCGTTCCATTGGCATATATATTGCTGAAGAAGGCTAAACGATTCGCGTTGGAAATTTATGGAAAACGAACCCACTAGTTCTGCTGGATTTGGCACCTGCCACCATGTCACTGAAGTAGATCTCAGACCCGCCATAAGTATGTACTTAGTCCAGACCACAGACGCCATTTCCGTAGCTCGTCCTTATCAGATTGACGCTGCTTTGAAGCTCACCTGAGCAACAGATCAACTAATTCAAAAGACCACAGAGCCATCACCCTTACCAGATTGACGCTGCTTTGTAGCTCACCTGATCAACAGATCAACTAATTCCAAAGACCACAAAACCATCGGCCTTACTGGATTGACGCTGCTTTGTAGCTCACCTGATCACCAAATCAACTAATTCCATTGACAACACAGCCATCCTAGTTAAACGGACTACACCTACATGTAGCTCACCTCATGTACACAGCATGCGATGTGTCTGATCCTCGCTATGCCTGATATACACGGGTATATACCCTGATATATCTGTGTGGGTTGTCTGTGTACCACAACGTCTGTTCTGACCACACGTTAGTCCATCTTGAATTTATCAGTACTACATACCTTCCCTTCGTTTGCAAGCTGGGTTGAAAGCTCCGCCATTACTTGATGGAAAATGTAAACATGTGTTTAATTGTCCTTTTATGTATAATAACTGTTAATTTTATTTGTACACAGGTACTTACTACTGTCTAAACATGATCCTCATCACTCTATCATCGTTCCTTAACGCCTTCGTGGTCAACATGGCGTTCTACGGTCCTCGCAGGCAGGTGCCTGACATTCTTAGAACGGTAAGTAATCGGTGTATATTCCTGGGTGTGATTGATCGATTTATATTAATTCCTAGGTACTTGTGTACATTCCTGGTTATTGTTGTATTTCCTGGTTATTTCTGTATATTCTTGGATATGTCTGTATATTCATAGATTTTTTTGTATATTCCTGTGTATTTCAGTTTATTCTTGGTTATTTCTGTATATTCATACATGTAGATATTTCTGTATATTTCTGTTTATTGTTGTATATTCAAGGATATATGTCTGTATATTCCTGTGAATTTCTGTATATTTCTGTTTATTCTTGGTTATTTCTGTATATTCTTCAGTATTTCTGTATATTCCTTGGTATTTTTGTTCGTTCCTGGTTATTTCTGTATATTCGTATATATATATTTGTATATTCTTTGGTATTTCTGTTTGTTCCTGAGTATTTCTGTATATTCCTGGGTATTTCTGGTTATTCCTGTATATTCCTGAGTATTTCTGTATATTCATAGACATTTCCGTATATTCCTGGGTATTTCTGTGTACTTCTGGTTATTCCTGTATATTCCTGAGTATTCCTGAATATTCATAGATATGTCTGTGCTGTCTTGGGTATTTTTGTTTACTCCTGGTTATTGCTGTATATTCCTGGTTATTTCTGTATATCCCTGAGTATTTCTGTATATTCGTCATTATTTCTGTATATTCCTGTCTATTTCCTTATATTCCTGCATATTTCTATATATTCCTTATATGTCTGTATACTGCTTGGCATTTTTGCATGTTCCTGCGTATGTTAGCATATTCCTTGGTATTTCTGTAAATTCCTGGATATTTCTGTATATTCCTAGGTATTTCATACATTTAATGTGCTGCATGCATATCTATAGAATGTCTTTTGTAATTGCTGATAAATATGTCCTCTAGCTTTAAACCAGATAAATATGTCCTCTTGTATGTAATCAGATAGATATGCAGTTTGGTATGCAACCAGATAAATGTGTCCACTAGTGTACAGAAAGATAGTTGTACACAAGTATACAACCACATACTCTAAGATTAGTCCCCGGGAATGCAACTAAATAGAGTGGTCCGCTTTGTGGCCTCAAGTCAGTATCTAGTCGATAATTCTTCGGATCTCTGTCACAAAGACAACCAGATAAGTTACACGATATTCATGTATCCTATAAATTGTACATAGATAGCATTTCTGTTCATATAAACAGTCGCCGTAGATAGAACAAGCATTATCAGTGCCAATCAAACTCGATTCACGTATAAATGTATACAATCATAGTAATTTTCAATCAGTGAACTTTGATTACTACCAGAAAATCCTTGCATGGTTTGTTTTTGTCTGTGAAATGTGCGGGTGGCTGGTTCCACCTTGTAGGGCAGGACATGCTTACCCTTCTAGCGAACACCTGGTGTCATCACCTATTTTCAGTAATCCATTTATATACTTCTCACCGCTATTGTACCTTTTATGCCCAACGGAATCTGTTTCAGCAGATATTCGAGACTGATTATTCTCAGACGTTGACGTTTTATATTGGGGAAGTTACTGTGTTATTGAGACATTACTCTGTCCAAGTACTTATTGATTTCACAATTAAAATCATTTATCCTACTGTAATGCGATAATGTGAAGTTCAGAATTGAACCTGCAACATATCTAATTCCGCTGCTATTTTTCTCTTTGCAGGTTATCTTTAGTTTCTTCGGGAGAATTCTATGCATGGACAATTTAGTGCAGCCGTATTTGGACGCGGCCAAAGCCCGGCGCTTCCAGTCGGCGGACACTCATCCGTTTGTGGGTGTGAACGGTGACAGCACAAACTGGGGCTCGAAGGAGCCTAGCGTCCCCACTGACTTACTCTTACATTCACGACAGTGCTCGAATGACGACGAGTCAGTGCAACAACTGTCCCTAATAGACTATCACCTGTCTGAAGTGATGGAGTTCCTGCGCAGCTACCGGGATCGGCTCGCTGACAAAGACCGCAAGGACAAAATAGGCAAGGAATGGAAGGCAGTGGGGCTGGTCTTCGACAGAATATTTTTCATAATCTACCTAACTACAATAGTTGTATCCATGTGCGTCCTTCTCCCCATCATCACGCTCAGCCATGTCAACAGGGTGGACAAATAATACCCACTGACACACCAAAGTCTATCTCTCACAACCTGAAACTCACACAAACGCCGTCACACTGTCACACAAGCACGGACACACATTCAATCGAAAACACACACACCTGAAAAAGATACACATGCATGCACGCACGCACGAGCGCACACACACAAAAAACCCAAAAAAACCAATCTCATGATGACGCTTCATTGGGTTGCTATTCACACTGAAGCCTTTATTTGGTAACAAAAGATTGTGATTGTCACATGGATTACTTCCAATAGTTTGAAGGTTTAAGATTTACATAAACATATAGTGTGCCCGATGAAACAGCAACACGGATACAACGTTTTGTGTTTCGATGGAGCAGTACAATACGTGTATTAAACCGGAAAGACGGCAAGGTTATTGCCGGAAAGAAACTAGTTATTTGCTGAAAGACTTGTCCCCAAAATACAGTCACGTTGATTCTATACAATTTTTAAATGTTTGAAGGAACAGCGGTGTGCTGAAGATACTCGCTGTCGGACAGCGCGTGTTGTTTGCGCATCATATATGATCACAGCCCATCGTCATCAGCATCCTCATCATAACCATCTACGCTGTCAGGTCTGCATGAACGTCATCGACCGCCTCACTGCTGAGTAACGTTTCTGATCTAGAGCTGCACATTGCAACATCACGTGAACTTTGACCTGTTCCACGTTGTTTACTGTTGAAATTGTGTTGTGAGTACTCGCCTGTTTGTCTTGCCGTCTGTTTTACCTAGACGTCTAGTGGTTGCGCTAGACTAGCGCTGTATGGGGAATAGGAAGGAGACCTGAATTTACCGTTCATCCCACAGGTATGCATGACTATCATGGCTGTCATGTCAGCGACTGTTATCATGGTGACAAAACATTTAAATCACTACCCGTTCCTTAGGACTAGTAAAACTCATTTTAAATGAGAATTATTTAACTATACAAACTGATAATGTATGCCTCAGATAATCTACCCTTCTCAATGCACATCGAATGATTACTGTTTATCTTTCAATCAGTGTCCCTTGACCAGTGTCCCTTGTTTAGCAATGTCCAAGATTGTGGGCAGTCTTTCCGCCGTCTCTTATCACTAGACGTGCGCTCTGCGCAGTAGGCCAGTTCGTAGCTGTAGATACATGTATTCGCTGATGTATCTGTTTGATGTAGGGATAAGATTTACTGTAGAAATACAGTATTCAATTTATTTTTGTACTTCGCTGCTGGCACACTCACAAGCTGTTTTGCTATAGAATGTCTGGCCAACGTTAGCTGTGATACCTTTAGGGAAACATGGAACTATCACATATTGACTTTAAACATAACACTGACTGATTGCTCCCTGTCTCTCCCAAACAGAGACGTGGCACATTGACTATCTCTATTACATGTTCTTTAACTTCATTGTTCTTGTTCAAAAGTATATGTAAAATATATGTTTTGACGGATAAGATAGTTTCCGCTGCAAAATGTTCAGAAATACACATCCAACTAATCCGAATAAGGTGTAAAGGGAAATAGTGCGTCAACTGTGCCCATTCTCTCTCTCTCCCTCCCCCCCCCCCTCCCGTTATGCCGTGCTACCCATTGTAACAGTTGTATCTCCTTGCGTTGACATGCAAGCAAGCCACCATCACGTCTTAACATAATGGACAGTATTGAGAATACTGTGGGCTTGGCCTGTCCGTCTACTGGGTAGAAGTGTCTAGGCGAGACTTGCGCCATGTCCTACTGGGTTGGACCGCTGTCTAGGCGTGACCTGCTCCACGTCCTACTGGGTTGGACCGCTGTCTAAGCGTGACTTGCTCCATGTCCTACTGGTTGGACCGCTGTCTAAGCGTGACTTGCTCCATGTCCTACTGGTTGGACCGCTGTCTAGGCTTGACTTGCTCCATGTCCTACTGGTTGGACCGCTGTCTAGGCGTGACTTGCTCCATGTCCTACTGGTTGGACCGCTGTCTAGGCGTGACTTGCTCCATGTCCTACTGGTTGGACCGCTGTCTAGGCGTGACTTGCTCCATGTCCTACTGGGTTGGACAGCTGTCTAGGGGTGACTTGCTCCATGTCCTACTGGGTTGGACGGCTGTCCAGGGTCCGACTTGCTCCATGTCCTACTTGGTTGGACCGCTGTCTGGGCGTGACATGCTCTATGTCCTACTGGTTGGACCACTGTCCAGGGGTGACTTGCTCCATGTCCTACTGGGTTGGACCGCTGTCTGGGCGTGACATGCTCTATGTCCTACTGGTTGGACCACTGTCCAGGGGTGACTTGCTCCATGTCCTACTGGGTTGGACCGCTGTCCAGGGTCCGACTTGCTCCATGTCCTACTGGGTTGGACAGCTATCTAGGCCCCATGTCCGTCTACTGGTCAGTATCGCTGTCTAGGCATTACTTGCTCCGTATCCTACTGGTGAGTACCGCTGTCTGGGCGTGACTTGCTACACATGCGTCTACTGGGTAGTACTGCTGCTATATCCTGATCTGCTTTATATAATCTACTCACGACGTCAGTTGATGCCAGTTAATCTGTTCACTACAATGGTTGACATGTACGTAGGATGTGCTCCAGCTTTATACAGAGTGTGGAAAATGTACAGTTCCGTATTCCATAGCAATATATATGTCAGCTGAAGTGGTCCCACTGTTGCAGCTTGAGTAGCTTCACTATAGACTAACTGTTGTCCTTTCATACTATTATATCTAGCTGCCAATCACTATGACCTAAGGAACAGCCAAACGTAGACAATATTAGCTTACACACTTCCCAAACGATAACAAAACACTTTGTTCAGATACAGCTAAAGATACGAGGTGGATGGAGTTAAGGTGGGAGATTCACGCATCCCTCATCCAAGGGCAAATGATGCGTGCTTCCACTTCACGTCAAACCTGACGCATACCTGGTTGTCGGTAGAGTGTGTGGGGTTGGTGGGGTGGGTGGGTAAAAATTGTTGATGATGAGTAATGATGGATAATGATGGGTAATGATGGGACTTGGAAGGGGATGTTTGACCTCAACGAAATCTATCCTATGTTAACAGTTGTATTAGTTATAGTATTTCGACGCTGTATTGGTGCGTCAGAGACCACTAACTCGCAGCGCGTCCCTGCAAAGACTACGTGACATGTTCCTGTAAATCAAACAGAACACTGCACTGGCCGCGGACGCCATCCATGTGGCCACTGTAACACACAGGGAGGTCACGGACATACATCGGGTTAAACATAAGATATCACTGTGAATGCATCACAATGTTTTGTATATAAATGCTCGTTTTATACATCTGTGTTGAGTTTTGTTGTGAATTGTCACCAGATGGTAATACAACGTGGTTGTCGAGGCTTGAAGTCGTCAGACATCTGAGACAGCATACCTAATGATCAGTGTATGTGCATATAAACATACATAAGATCACACTTCAAACCAAGACCTCCTTCCAGAAAGAGATCTTAGCGATACGACGTTTGTAACGTGTATACTCACTCCAGCATGGACCTAAGACGGAAGCGAGGCCGGACATCTATGCATGTTAGCTTATTTAAAAAAAACAGTCGAGGAATCTGGCAGTTCAGAACAGTGGCACCTCTTTGTACGTATAATATGTAAGACTGAGTATATATCGTAACACATTCAGCCAGATACATTATTCAATGTAGGCATATACCTTAATATTTGTAACGACTGTACGTACAGGCCGTGATGTATGGGAGACACCTTAACATGTGTAAGTAGACGCCGTATGCTTTGAGGGTAGACTGCTCATGTGTAGGTACTACAGGTACTATACGGAACATGTAGACTAATAGTGTCAGACACCGTATCGTAAACAGGTAGACACCTTAACGTATGTAGGTATACGCCAAACCATCTGTTTGTTTGTTTGTTTGTTTTGTAACGCCGCACTCATCAATATTACAGCTATATGACGGCTGTCTATAAATAATCGTGTCTGGACCAGACAATCCAGTGACTGACGTCATGAGCATCGATATGAGCAACTAGGATACGATGACATGCATCAACCAAGTCCGCGAACCTGACCACCCGATCCCGTTAGTCGCCTCGTACAAGCATAGCCGCCTTTTACTGCAAGCATGGGTTGCTGAAGACCTATTCTACCCCGGATCTTCACGGGTCCCAAACCATATATAGGTAGACACCTTAAGGTATCTATGTAGACTTCCTGAAAGCTGACAGTGTAACACATGTGTAGGTGAACATCGTAACATGTAAGCGGATAGAGACAATAAAAACGACAAAAGCCATGCTTTCCATAATCATATGACATATCTGTGGAAAGAAGAATCTACTCATTCCGACTATAGTGAGTGAGTGAGTTGGGTTTTACGTCGCTTTTAACAGTATTCCAGTTATATCACGGCGTGTCAGCTTAATGTTGGAGGAAAGCCCGAAGTGATGCAGGTGTCAGACGTGTACCACTTCGGTAAAACCCACGAGCACGGATATGGTGCTGTCAAACCTAGAAACATAATCGGGGCGAACCGGGATTCGAACCCACAATCATAGGTTTCTGGCGTTTCTGCACATGTACAGCGAATCGCGGCGCCTTAGACGACTTGGAAAGGAAAGGTGAGAGTATCCTGCACCAAACAGTGGCACCTGTCACAAACACACGCAAAGGCAAGTCAATTGTTCAACTTGGTATAAGGGGCATTTTACATAATGCCACATATGAGGCCAGAAAACATCTTCCAGAACCATGCATCAGCACTATCACTTTTGACTTGACTCTAGTACCTGAAGACATGTTCATTCTTCGTTAAGACTGGATAGGACATACAAATCCGTACAAAGAGAGATATACTGCTGGGTTCAGCACGTGTACCACCAAATCCCTGTTGCAAAAATTAATACAATCAAGAAAGTATTTGAGACAAGTGGAATTAATACAATGTGGATTCTTAAAACCACAAATGATTTGCTGGAATATTTAGCAATCCCGGAAAAGAATCAAGTTCAATCATGTCAAAACATTTGATTTTTCAACATTATTGCTGATCTGTTCCTTTATGCATATGAATCAGAATTTCCGCTCGGATTGGCAAAATCAAAACAAGGAAAATAACTTAAGCTTCAAGTATCATTATCCCTCAATAATGGTTAACAGCGAATACCCGTCCAGGGTCCACTTGCACAAAACGATCTTAGCGCTGAGATGATCGTAACTCCCATACTTTAACATCGGCTTAAGGTAATCTTAACGCTAAGGTGGCCTTGTGCAAATGGGCCAGAGCTATAAATTAAAGAGACCGGTCAAAGTGACTCATCTGTTTCATATTTTAGATCTCTGCATAAAGATTATGTGGGACAAAAGGATATCCACAAGACTGTATGATAATGGTGATGACTTCAACGTTCCAAAAGTCAACTTTCCCTTCATGTCGAGCAATATTTCAGCAGTTCAGCCTTTGGTGTCTACCTTTCTCAACTTTTGAATACATGTTCTTTCTACGACAGATTTCAAACAGCGTATTGCGACTCTTGCTCAACAGTTGTTTGATGAGGGCTACAACATTCAAGACCTCAGTAAAACTTTCAAAACGTTTTATGGTAGACATGAGGAGAACATTTTCAAACTTAACTCATCATGAACGAAATAATGGCCAGTGCTATTCCTTATTGAACTTGTACCAGGTAGGTACACATTGTAACTTCTGTAAGAAAATACTTAATATATAACCTGGGTCTCTAATATTCCAGATAACAGATTTAAAGTATTTACCTCCACATATTACTTGCAAAAAGATGATAGGTACAACTCACACGAGTTAATTTGAGACACAGTACGATAATGTATACACTTAAGACGTGGACACAGTGTGGAGTTATCCGCAAGCTGTAAAGATATATTCCAGTCAGATGAAACACGATCTACAAAGTACATTATGGCTTCCACTGGGACCAGAGATCATAAATATTTCTTTCGTGTTAAAAATGTTGATAATGTTGTGATAATTCATACATGTAAGAGAATTATGGCTACGGGGTAGAGCATAGCAATCTACATGCTTATCTGTATGGACAGCATCATATTTGAGGTCATTCATAAAGTGCTCATTATAAATAAGCTAAGAAGATGTGAAACAGTATGGGATCCAGAAGTATGGCAGTATGATTATAGCTGGGTCTACCGGGCAGGGGAAAATATACACTTGGAAATTGAATTATAAAATTACAAATTTTATCAACAAGTTACTTGGCTGAAAACAGTCACCGATACTCAACTAACTTGAGTTCCAAAACGCAACCATGAAACAGTATCAAATAACACCATCGAATTAGCATTTCCTATTTTTCATTTTTAGCCATAATCAAACATGTACTTCAGGTACTTTGTTTGGTTGGAAAGGCAATTTATTTTTGAAAGAAAGAACACGTTTCGACTGAAACACACCTGCACCACCCCCCCCCCTTTCAACACCACACCCGTCCCTCTCCCCTCCTGTCTACCTTCCCCTCCTGTCTCCCTTCCCCTCCCTTTCCCTCCCTTCTGATTGTCCGTCACACTACTCTCTCCGCGAAGGTGTGCAAATAAACACATGCCTGTATTTCTAGATGTAATTATGTAATCTTTTCACGATCTACTCGTTACGTGTACAGTGCTATATTGGCTATTGTGTGGGTTGCTGGCATTATGTTGTAGATTTCCCCCAGGCTCCCTGCCCTGCCTTGTGTCCTCTGGATGTCTCCATGGTCTGTGGATACACCCGACAAGTGCTGTAGTGGGTTCGACGCACGCTCACGCTTGCTCATACCCTCCCCCATGGGAGCCAAGCCTGCCAGTGAATCATATGGTTGCTTCTCAGTGGTGATGTATTTGGGGCCAGGAGTATGCACCATAGCTGCAGTAAAACTATCGACCTTTTTACCTGGTGGAGGACTGCATCAGCTATACCTCATCGTGGGCCTTGTCACATTGACACAGGAAACCGACTCTCCTGCGAAGACGGTAGCTTTAACGGGGCATAGAGCTGGTCGTGAATACTTTATATGGAACCAGCTCCCACTCCCAAGCATGGAGCCAGTCTCAAATTTAACTCCTGGATCCGGCATCTAGTACCTGGTGTTTCGTGCTGCTACCTGTACCGTGTTTTTCATTTAAACAAAAGCGACCAAACTCACATTTCTGCTCAAAGCAGAGTCCATTGAACGATTCCAACCATAGCATAAGCATATGTTTATGAATCACCATTAAACAGTAAAGACACCAGGTGTTGGCGAAAAGTTGATGGCTGTGAAACTTAACCAGCATTTACGACCAGGGTGCCGTTGTACAAAGCGATCTTAGCGCTAAGGTGATCGTAACTCCCATACCTTAACATAGACTTATGTAGCGCTAGGGTTGTTTTGTACAACGGCACCCAGGTCACCACCTCCTACCTTGTTTGATGCTGACCATTACAACCTAGACTACAATTTCTACCGTGTCCGGAGTCGGTTTTCAGTTATAAAGTTCTGTGCCGTCGTGATCCTTACAAGTATGGAGCCATCGAATCCTTACAAGTTTGGAGCCGTCCCCCCAAAATGAGGGATGATGTGATGGCGACGACCACTGCCAACACGTCGCTAACCGGTCATTAGTACTGTGTACAGAGCAGGTCGTTATTGCCATGTTTGGAGCCGGTCGACTGTAGCGCGTCTGGAGCCGGCCTCCAGTTGTGAGTCTGGAGCCAGCCTCAAGGATTCAATTTCCAGTGCCGCCACGCTCCGGCAGTTCCCAGTGCCACTATTGACTCACTGTTTCGTCCTATTGCAAGCTGAGCCACTCTGCATTATTAAACTATTATGGAAGCACAAACAATGCTTGATTCAAAGTCACACGGTTATGTAGTGGTTATTAATGCTAGTTTGATTTTTGCGGAGCAATTGGAGATGCACATTTAGTCAATATTTGTTTGAGTGGCGCTGGTAGGCTTGACAATACTCGGCCACCTCGAGTGAATCTGGCCTAGCGTGCCAGCTAGGAACCCAGAGCACACTACAAGTTTTAATTAGGAAAAAGTTGTAAATGTAAATGCGAGTTGATTATGGGACAATGCCCGGAGACGTGTTTTGTAGAAGTTTCGCTTTGGATTGACGCCATCAAATAGACTCGTATCTGTTATCAATATTTGTCCAGTGAATATTCAAATGCCTGTAAAATGTGATTTCGATGTACACGTAATAAATATGACTTTATGATGAATATCAATATTTATGATACTATATCATTCAGTAATTGTTTTGTTGAAGTTTGGTTCCGTCGTACCGACATTATCCACATATTAGAGTATACAGAGCTCAGATGAATGCCAAAATGATTGTCAGGGCAAAATGGAAATCGCAGAAAATTGAGATCAAAGACATAACTGTTGGTTTCATTACTGTCAATGTCTGTGTACTCGGCATCGCACATGTCAGTGTTCAAATCATTTTAAGTGTGAGTGTCGAGATGATTGAGACTTGTTGCCCCGTTCCTGATCATTCTCGTGTGTATACAAGCCTTGCGGATATGATATGCAGTTGTTTTTACCGAGGACCTATTCTGAGAACTCTCCGTGACTCAGTGGTTGGGGTAATAGGTGTTGCAGTGTTGCGTAAACAGTCCCGCTCGCCTCCCCATTGCTACCCCCTGCAGAGCCGCTATGCGCATCAACATTCGGGGGGAGGGGGATGATTCTTGAAACTCGGGGCCTTACAAAAACAATCTACAAAGCATCACGAATAGGTTCCCCCACATGATGAGTCCTATAGCTCAAGTGTTACGACACAACTGGTATTCGTACACGCACAGGTCGATCTTGCATCCAAACATAGGAGCTATCGGGATAAGAATGTTCTCATTAGACCTGGGGCGGAAATAACACAACTACAACAGGGCCAGCAGGGGTCATCCGATTGACAGGTGTAGACTATATCCCAGTGGTATTACCACCCTCGTGTAATCCACTCCCATAGTCTCCTCACTCCTCATTCTTCTCCTCTTTACTCTCGTGTGTTTTTTCTGTAGGCAGAAACTCCCAACTTCAAAGCTTATGTGCTCACCATTCACTTGCTCCTTCCTCAAACTCTCTTATGTTATTCTCTCCCATGAGCATCACACTACTGCGATCTTCTCTTCCTTACTCCTCACTCCAACACTACTGCGCTCTTTTCTTCCTTACTCCTCACTCCAACACTACTGCGCTCTTCTCTTCCTTACTCCTCACTCCAACACTACTGCGCTCTTACCCTTACTCCTCACTCCAACACTACTGCGCTCTTCCCCTTACTCCTCACTCCAACACTAGTGCGCTCTTCTCTTCCTTACTTCTCACTCCAACACTACTGCGCTCTTCTCTTCCTTACTTCTCACTCCAACACTACTGCGCTCTTCTCCTCCTTACTCCTCACACCAACACTACTGTACTCTTCTCTTCCTGACTTCTCACTTAAACCATATTGCGCTCTTCTCTTCCTTACTTCTCATTCCAACACTACTGCGTTCTTCTCCTCCTTACTTCTCACTCCAACACTACTGCGCTCTTCCCCTTACTCCTCACTCCAACACTACTGCGCTCTTCTCTTCCTTACTTCTCACTCCAACACTACTGCGTTCTTCTCCTCCTTACTTCTCACTCCAACACTACTGCGCTCTTCCCCTTACTCCTCACTCCAACACTACTGCGCTCTTCTCCTCCTTACTCCTCACTCCAACACTACTGCGCTCTTCTCTTCCTTACTTCACACTCCAACACTACTGCGCTCTTCTCCTCCTTACTCCTCACTCCAACACTACTGCGCTCTTCTCCTCCTTACTTCTCACACCAACACTACTGCGCTCTTCCCCTCCTTACTTCTCACTCCAACACTACTGCGCTCTTCTTCCCCTTACTCCTCACTCCAACACTACTGCGCTCTTCCCTTTACTTCTCACTCCAACACTTCTGTGCTCTTCTCCTCCTTACTCCTCACTCCAACACTACTGCGCTCTTCGCCTCCTTACTCCTCACACCAACACTACTGCGCTCTTCTCCTCCTTACTCCTCACTCCAACACTACTGTGCCTTCTCCTCCTTACTCCTCACTCCAACACTACTGCGCTCTTCCCCTTACTCCTCACTCCAACACTACTGCGCTCTTCTCCTCCTTACTCCTCACTCCAACACTACTGTGCTCTTCTCCTTACTCCTCACACCAACACTACTGCGCTCTTCTCCTCCTTACTCCTCACTCCAACACTACTGTGCTCTTCTCCTCCTTACTCCTCACTCCAACACTACTGCGCTCTTCCCCTTATTCCTCACTCCAACACTACTTCGCTCTTCCCCTTACTCCTCACTCCAACACTACTGTGCTCTTCTCTTCCTTACTTCTCACTCCAACACTTCTGCGCTCTACTTCCCCTTACTCCTCACTCCAACACTACTGTGCTCTTCTCCTCCTTACTCCTCACACCAACACTACTGTGCTCTTCTCCTCCTTACTTCTCACTCCAACACTACTGCGCTCTTCTTCCCCTTACTCCTCACTCCAACACTACTGCGCTCTTCCCCTTACTCCTCACTCCAACACTTCTGTGCTCTTCTCCTCCTTACTCCTCACACCAACACTACTGCGCTCTTCTCCTCCTTACTTCTCACAACAACACTACTGCGCTCTTCTCTTCCTCATTTCTCACTCCAACACTACTGTGCTCTTCTACTACTGAGCTTCTACTGCCTTTACGCCTCTGCAAAGGCAAGTGATTGTTCAGCAGTGATATTTGAAAGAGGAAACTCGTTATTAAAACAGAATAAAAAAGAATAACGAAACATTTCGTCATTCGATTTTCGAACTTCTGGTTGCCAATGGTTCGCCCCCAAACCACTCGATCTTTCAATACTTGAGATGTACACTCTAACCCTTCTCCCAAACCAACAAATCATTTACTGTTCCACTCTACACCCACGATTTCAGTTACGCTACTCGCTGCTGTCTCGATCACTCACTAACCGACACGCTCCAAGCCTTGACAATGGAAACAATACGCTCCCTGTAAAGCCATACCTTTACAAGCTATGCACTCATACGACTCACTCCTGCACAGTCAGCACCTTCAGTAATTGCTTCTACATCACTCACTCCTACACTCACTCCTACATCACCATCTCCTACACCAGTAAAACTTATACAACTCTTACCTACACAACTCACAACTATACCACCCACTCCTACACTACACACTCTAACATCACTCCCTCCCAGACCACTAAATGGTACACCACTCACCCTACCATACCCGTGCTGGTGGGTACCGAAGTGGTAAACGTCTGACATCTGCATCACTTCGGGATTTCTTCCCACATTAAGCCGCGATATAACTGCAATACTGTGAAAAGCGGCGTTAAGCCCAACTCACGTACTCAGTCACACACTCTAACACCACTCACTCCTACACCAGCAAATCCTACATCACTCGTTCCTACATCACTCACTCCTACATCACTCACTCCTACACTAGTCAATCCAACACCAGAACATCCAACACCATTCACTCCTACACCACTCGCTCCTACATCATTCACTCCTACACTACTCACTCCTTAACCACTCAATCCTAAAATACTCACTCCTTAACAACTCATTCCTACACCACTGACTCCAACACCACTCAATCCTACACCCTCACACCTACAGCAGCCACTCCTTCACCACTCACTCCTACACTACCCATTCTTACACTACGCATCTCTACACTAATCATTCCTACACCACTCACTCCTACATCACTCACTCCTACACCACTCACTCCTACACTACACACGCCTACACCACTAAATCCTACATTACTCACTCCAACATCACTCACTTCTACACTACAAACTCCTACACCATTCACTCCTACACTACACACACCTACAGCACCCACTCCTACACCACTCACTCCTGCACTACACACCACTCACTCCTGCACTACAAACTACATACTCCTACACCACCCACTCCTGCACTACACACTACATACTCCTACACCACTCACTCCTACACCACTCACTCCTACACTACACACGCCTACACCACTAAATCCTACATTACTCACTCCAACATCACTCACTCCTAAACTACACACTCCTACAGCACCCACTCCTACACCACTCACTCCTGCACTACACACCACTCACTCCTGCACCCTCACACATACAGCAGCCACTCCTACACCGCTCACTCCTACACTACACACTACACCCTCCTACACCACTCACTCCTATATCAATCACTCCTACACCACTCACTCCTGCACTACAAACTACATACTCCTACACCACCCACTCCTGCACTACACACTACATACTCCTACACCACTCACTCCTACACCACTCACTCCTGTGCCACCCGTTCCTACACCACTCACTCCTACACCACCCATTCCTACACAACTCACCCCTACTCCACCACATCCTACACCACTCACTCCTGCACTACAAACTACATACTCCTACACCACTCACTCCTACACCACTCACTCCTACACCATTCATTCCTACACCACCCCCTCCTACACAACTCACTCCTACACCACCCCCTCCTACACCATTCACTCCTACACAACCCACTCCTGCACTACAAACTACATACTCCTACACCACCCACTCCTACACCATTCATTCCTACACCATTCACTCCTACACAACCCACTTCTGCACCATTCACTCCTACACCACTTACTCCTACACATTCACTTATACACCACACCCTCCTACACCACTCACTCCTACACCATTCACTCTTGCACCACCCACTCCTACACTACACTCAACGACACCACTCACTCCTACGCCACCCACTCCTACACCACTCACTCCTACACCATTTACTCCTACGCCACCCACTCCTACACCACCCGCTCCTACACCACCCACTCCTACACCATTTACTCCTACACCACCCACTCCTACACCACCCACTCCTACACTACCCACTCCTACACCACCCACTCCTACACCATTTACTCCTACACCACCCACTCCTACACCACTCACTCCTACACCATTTACTCCTACACTACCCACTCCTACACCACCCACTCCTACACCATTTACTCCTACACCACCCGCTCCTACACCACCCACTCCTACACTACTCACTCCTACACCACCCACTCCTACACTACCCACTCCTACACTACTCACTCCTACGCCACCCACTCCTACACTACCCACTCCTACACCACCCACTCCTACACCATTCACTCCTACACCACCCGCTCCTACACCACCCACTCCTACACCATTTACTCCTACACCACCCACTCCTACACCACCCACTCCTACACTACCCACTCCTACACCACCCACTCCTACACCATTTACTCCTACACCACCCACTCCTACACCACCCACTCCTACACCACCCACTCCTACACCACCCACTCCTACACTACCCACTCCTACACCACCCACCCCTACACCACCCACTCCTACACCACTCACTCCTACACCACCCACTCCTACACCACCCACTCCTACACTACCCACTCCTACACCATTCACTCCTACACTACCCACTCCTACACCACCCACTCCTACACCACTCACTCCTACACCACCCACCCCTACACCACCCACTCCTACACCACCCACCCCTACACCACCCACTCCTACACTACCCACTGCTACACTACCCACTCCTACACTACCCACTCCTACACCACTCACTCCTACACCATTTACTCCTACACCACCCACTCCTACACTACCCACTCCTACACCATTCACTCCTACACCATTTACTCCTACACCACTCACTCCTACACCATTTACTCCTACACCATTTACTCCTACACCATTCACTCCTACACCACCCACTCCTACACTACACACTCCTACACCACCCACTCCTACACCACCCACTCCTACACCACCCACTCCTACACTACACACACCTACACCACCCACTCCTACACTACCCACTCCTACACTACACACTCCTACACCACTCACTCCTACACCATTTACTCCTACACCACTCACTCCTACACCACTCACTCCTACACCACTCACTCCTACGCCACCCTTTTCCTACACTACACACTCCTACACCACTCACTCCTACACCACTCACTCCTACACTACTAACTCGTTCACCACTCACTTCTGCACCACCATCTCCTTCACCGCCCACCCCTACACCACTCACTTCTACCCTACACACACCTACACCACCCACTCCTATACCATCCAATCCTACACCACTCACTCCTAAACCAATCACTCTTACACTACTCAGTAAGTGCCCCACTCACTCCTACACAACGGAATCCATTGCTACAAACTGCTACACCACTCACTCCTACTCCACTCACTCCTACACTACCCACTCCTACACCACCCACTCCTACACCACTCACCCCTACTCCACCCACTCCTACACCACTCACTCCTACACCACCCACTCCTACACCACTCACCCCTACTCCACCCACTCCTACATCATTCACTCCTACATCATTCACTCCTACTTCATCCAAGCATACATCACTCACTCTTACACCACACAATCCTACACAACGCACTCCTTCACCACAAACTCCTACACCACACGCTCCTAAATCCCTTACTCCTACACCACTCACTCCAACACCATTCACCCCTACACCACTCACTCCAACACCATTCACTCCTACACCACTCACTCCAACACCATTCACTCCTACGCCACTCACTCCTACACTACTCACCCCTACACCACTCACTCCAACACCATTCACTCCTACAACACTCACTCCTGTATCACTAACTCCTACACCACTTACTCCTACACTACACACTCCTACACGACTCACTCCTACACGACTCACTTCTATTCTCCTTACTTTTTCATTTATCGCCCTTAAAACACTCACTCCTACTCTTGGCTCATACTTTAACCTCTGATGTTCTTTGGGCGCTTACCATACATACACACACCTGTAAAAAATACAAACCTGCTAAAATCATTTCCATAATCATAAGGAATATCTGGGGCGGTCAGGTAGCCAAGTAGTTCAAGCGTTCGCTCGTCACGCGGAAGACCCGTGTTCGATTCCCCACATGGAAACAATGTGTGAAGCCCATTTCTGGTGTCCCCCACCGTAACATTGATGTAATATTGCTAAACGTGGCGTAAAATCATATTCACTCACTCACTCACACACTCATAAGGAATATCTACTGAAAGAAAAGTCAACTATACGATTCCGGTTATATCATTAGCATGCGTTTATGAATCATTATATACAGGGATGATACCAAGTCAATTGTTCACTTGAAAAAAAACGGGCACACATGGTACAATAAAAAAAAATGAATTACACTGGACATCATAATGTCACTAGGTGCGTCAAATTAAGAAATGTACACCACATGTCTACCACAAAACCGAGGCCGTGAATGTCGTAAGCTTGATGAAACAGCTTTTGAGTAGGAGTCGTATGACCCTTATACCCTCACTTCTCGCTCCTACAGTATTCACTCCTGCACCTTTCACCCCCTCAACCCTCTCTGCTATACCTCAGGAATCTTTAACACTCGCTTATACACCACTTATTCACAACTTGGGTCCACACTACTCGCTACTAAACACACTTTCACAGAAACATGTACTGCACTCGAATTTATCCCAACAGGTGAATACAGCTGAAATTCAGCCTTTGCTCCCTGACTGCATTGAAGATGTGCAACGGCAGCAGTATACTCTGCAGTAACCAGCCGGGGCATGCCCGCCATGCCACATTCTGCGCGACAACATGATATTCATAAATTATTTTCTGGAATGTTATGTGACAGAGAAGGGATATTACAGCCGACACACGATAGCTGAAGATATTCAGATGAGTACAGTGCAATACCTTCAGTCATGGCAACAGCAACTGTCAGTGGTTCCCACTGTGTCTTTCCATCTTGCTCGATCACAGCACCACGCACCTAGACATTCGTGGCGAGATAATAGAACAGCCGCTGACACTTGGCGACATCTTTCATTCCTGCTTAAAAAACCGCTAACCTACTTGCTTAACCTTGCTGCTTACCGCCCACAAAATCCACATCGCGACAAAGCTATAAGCCAATACTGACATGCTAGAGTGAGTATCTGTGTGGAGTTCTTGAAGAACGGTCCCTGACACAACAGGTAACCTTTCTGTCGGAAATGTACGACCGTTTTAAACACTGCATGCATTAAGTGTGAATTGATAATCGCAAAGAATATATGTGCAGTTGTTTCTCCCGTAATGCGATTTACGAACCACCAGTGACAGATGGTTCACAATTCAGCAATCTGTGTCGGTTGTCCTATTCATCAGTCATTGTTACGGTAACTGATAACATGTCGGAATATGTGAGGTGTCACCCATTCGCAGACACCTAAAGCAAGCCAAACAAGCAGACTGGTGGCATACCAGTGCAGACCATTACGCCAGCAACAATGGAAGGCATGGGTCTGTATAGCTGCACCATCACTCGGCACGATGTCATTATGCTTCAGGTCAATTGAGGGCAATCAGAAAAAGGACGCACTGCATCCAACTGGGACAGAGCTAAAGTCGAAATTGCACGTATGCATTTCTAAAAAGCAAATGAATGATAAACCTTTACATGCCGAATCTGACACTTTGCTACATTCTCACGGAGAAATGTTAACTTTGTAACGTACACCGACTTAGCAGAAGCGGCATCTTGAAGCAAAACGGGCACCATACCGTACACTGAATTATCTTTCCCACATCTATGAAAAGCGTGGGAAGCCGTATCATAAACGTATCACTTGATTCATGAAGCACTGGGGTAGTCCAGTGGTTAAAGTGTCAGTTCGTTACGATCCAGGTTCTATTCCCTAGAAGGTACAATGTGTGAAGTCCATTTATGATTTTCCCCACAGTGATCGATATTGCTGGCATACCTCCGTCAATTACCCCGTAGATCATGCCCTAAGTCCGTATTTCAATTATTATCTTGTCCTTAATCTTATTATATATTTCTACTGACCTTAATTCGTAAAACCGATCACCTCTAGTCCTTAAATAACATCCCTCGTACCACGAACCATCCTTCCCCACCAGCCTGGGAGGCATCCCTATAGACATCCTTCTCTGTAACAGCGTCCTACATCCCCTTGCAACATTCTATACCTCAAGCAATACCACCACATCACCTGAGATGCTTCCCACATCTTCCGAGTCACAGTCCACATCTCAAAAACACAATACCGAAACACCAAAACACAATACCGAAACACCAAACACAAAAACACCTCAAGTCTCCAATACATCAGGCCCCACCAATCAATCTACCCCATCCTCCTCCGTAGCATCTCTCTCATCTCCACAGACTCCTTTCACATCTCCCTAACATCACCCCACATCTCTGTATCAACTTCCAACAACTCCCTAACATCCTCCCAAATGTCCTTAGTATTTTCCAACAAATCCCTACCAGCCTGTAATATCTCCCTAGCATTTTCCCAAATTCCCAAGCAGCCTTGGTATACCCTACCATCTACCCACAATAATTTAACAGCCTGTCACAACTCCACATCTCCATAGCAGCCCCACCACCAAAATATCCTTAGCCACAACCAATTTCTCCTCAGTAACGTCCTTCTTCTCCCAAGCACTCTCCCACATCTCCCTAGCAACATCCTAGCAGCCTTCCACGTCTCCCTAGCAACATCCTAGCAGCCTTCCACATCTCCCTAGCAACATCCTAGCAGTCTCCTATATCTCCCTAGCAACATCCTAGCAGTTTCCTACATCTCCCTAGCAACATCCTAGCAGCCTCCCACGTCTCCCTAGCAACATCCTAGCAGCCTTCCATATTTCCCTCGCAACATCCTAGCAGTTTCCTACATCTCCCTAGCAACATCCTAGCAGCCTTCCACATCTCCCCAATAACATCCTAGCAGCCTTCCACATTTCCCTAGCAACATCTCCTATGTTGTCTCTTAAATCTCCCTGACAATATCTTACATCTCCCTATCTACCTTCCACATCTCCCTAGCAACATGCAAATCCTCCTAGCAGCATCTACAATTCCCTAGCAGCTTCATACATCTCCCAAGAAACATCCGACGTCCCCAAGCAACATTCCCCGTCTACCCAGCAACATCCCGCTGCAACACCGCACGTCCCTGGAAACTTTCCACATCTCCGCAACATCGTCCCACATTTCCCTAGCAACATTCCACGTCTCCCTAGCAATATTCCACATCTCCTAAACATCCTTCCACATCCCAAATGCCGCAATCCGCCTCATTTCCCAGCAGCCTCCAACGTCAAACCATTAACCACCCATCATAACCGCTCTCATTTGCATGCGGCTAATACAAGCAAGTCCCACAAGGTGGAATCTCCAGGAAAAATAACACTAATCAGGATAAAATTGTCTGCTAAAACATCTTTAATTTCCAGAGACACCGGATCCAACATTCTAGCTCATGTTTTATTTGTTTTAAGTTGTTTTCAGACATGTAAGTGTGGAATGTGCGCCAGAGAGACATATGCGGAAGAGATCTGTAAACACAAACGTTAACGTATGTTGCTGATGCTTGCTAATCCTGGCACGAGGAGAAAACAAACTTCAAGTGCATCCCCGAGAGCAACTGAACATACGGCACGGCTAGTCAAAGGGAGATAATCCACGACGTTCTAATACACATTGCCGTTGCCGTTGTTTGAAGGGCTGACATTGAAACTTAATCAGGCAAGCCTTTTAACATTGGACCTTATTGGATATATTGCTGTCAGTTCGCACAGAACTAGAGACAGTCTACTGTGGATCAAATACTATCCCAACAACTATCCCCTCATCATCGGCTGCATGATAGATCGAACTATTTCCACAAGATGGATATCGCGAGATGTTGATTTTTGTTGCTTAACCTTCCGCTCAGCAATGTTACAACCATATCACGATGGTGCGTAAACAATCGAGTCTGGACCATACAATCCAGCTGTGATTTATATTATGAACAATAATCCACGACGTCGGGGTACGATGGCACTCCGTCAACCAAGTCTCCATGATTGACCACCCAATCCCTAAAGTCGCCGCAACGACCAGCATTGGTTGCGGGGGACCAATTCGAATCCAGAATCCCCACTTGTCCGCAAGATGTAAAGAATACGTCGTGGACTATTTTTCTGAAGCTTTCATCTATCGACATGTTGTCTGTCCCAGCTTGTCCATTTTAATCATTTTGGGTAAAATATTTATAATGATCTGCTTTACAGATTCTTTTGTGATGAATTCTATTCGGTAGACTGAAAAACTAGAAAGACTACGGACTTGTTTTGTTATGCTTAAGTGTATGCGAATATGTTGCCATTTGAACAGCGCTGCTAACGCTTGTAGCGTTGATTTACTTTGTGTAACCTATCATCTTGCAGTTTAACACAGTGCACATTATTATTCACTGGTGACTCGTCAGTTTACATTCGGCAGAATAAAATCAATCCACTTTTCATTTTGGGGGGTTGTCGGGATTCGTAAACCAAAATATCTGTCATTTTCATAAATTTAACGTTCATATTTTTCAACCTGGTGTATATTAAGAAAAGTAATTGTTTTGTAACAGTGCAAATTTACCCACATCATGACAGTTAACTTCAAAGTCGCAGTCTAATATATTTCTGGATTGTAAAAAAATGATCCATAAATGAATAAGATGAAAACACGTATTCCAAAGTTTGATGGATAGCGGTGATCCTCACTTGTAAACCTGGCATATTAAAAGTTCACGTGACGTGTCAGAATGGTTGAAGATCTCGGTCGTATAAGCGTACGAGAGAAAATAGATTGGAACTTCCTATCGAGTGTCAGCATCACCGCTCCTGTGGTTTCGATGATGAAGTTGTAAATGTTACTGGGCACTGGCAGACAATTCCACCGACATAAGGCCATTATGGACGAAGGGTCACACCTGGCACTATCTTATTTAGATTTGTTTGGTTGTTCGTTTATTGTTTAACGCCGCACACAGCAATATTCCAGCTATATGACGGGCGGTCTGTAAATAATAGAGTCTGGACCAGACAATCCGGTGATTGGCATCATGATTGGCATCTACGCACTTGGGATACGATGACATGCTTTAACCAAGTCAGCGAGCCTGACCACCCGGTCCCGTAAGTCGCCTCTTACGACAAGCATAGTTGCCTTTTTCGGCAAACATGGGTTGCTGATGACCTATTCTACCCCGGAACTTAACGGATCAGTAAGTCATGTGTGACTGCAGTGGTCATAACACTGTTTTACAAATAGGTGCAAGTAGTTTAATAAAGGATGTGAATAAAACTGTCCTTTTTATTTTCCTTCTTGATTGTTCCTTATTGAAAGTGCGTAATTACTTTCAGCAATAACTTGCCCTAATAGTCATTAAGCTAAATGATTGAAGCTTTTATTTGTTTCACGAAAGGACTGATTTAACAGTCTGTGACATATGCGTTGTCATCATAGTTGGAACATTATGTTTAAGACACTTCCAAAAAGCTGCCTTTAATCGACGTACGTTTCCCAACAGACTGCAGGTCGACATAACCTCCATGTAGTGAGATAATGGCTGGCATCGCCAGTGACAGGAAGCCCATTGCCATCTGTCATATCTGACAAGAACAAGCTGCTTCAAAGGTTCCTTGAAGTCATTGTTATTGGGTGTTAGAAGAATGTACAGCAGTCTCATAGCCAGACATTTTATATCTCTTACCGTAAATATTGCAGTGAGCGGGGCGTGGTGGGTATTGGTATTGGACTACTGCTGTCACAGGGTTGCCTTCTGCGATGTCAACGTCTGCTGCTGTATATACTAACATGGCCAGCTAAATGCTCAGCTCCAATGGGTGCGAATCGTTTTTGTCACGTGCAGCGCAATTGTATCCCGATAATGTACTCGAGCTCCCACCAATACATCGGTGCTGCTGAAGCTGGGTGAAGTATGATATTTACACAGATGCAGCGATTCGGTGGTTCCTTGTACTAGAATGGAAAATGGCATTTGCGCGGACTGTTTATTGCATCGTGAGTTGAGGTAAAAGGGGATTTAGCGTCGTATTCAAGATTATTGCATTGATATGGTACACTTACACGTGTTTGTGTGCATGCGAGCATGTGTGTGTTCATGCGCGCATGTGTGTGTGTGTGTGTGTGTGTGTGTGTGTGTGTGTGTTTGTGTGTGTGTGTGTGTGTGTGTGTGTGTGTGTGTGTGTGTGTGTGTGTGTGTGTGTGTGTGTGTGTGACTGCTTGTACTAGTCTGGACTTATGCCGGGTTTATAGTGCAAGGCCACGGAGATATCATGCCGTATTGTAACATGGATACCCCACTCAGACACAGTATACACTCTCCGAACCGACCAGCCCTTGTTTTGGCGCCTTAATGTCGAGCGCCAGACAGGGCAACAACAAGTACCATATTTTAACTACTTTTATTACGACGAGCCCAGGAATCAAACCAATCTCCGGTTCACTTGCATGTGTGAGGTACTCGAGTATTTGGCTGTGTTCTGAGACAGACAAAAACTCGTGACAATACTTTGCCATTTTATGAATATGGATCTTGCATCTGCTCCTATATTTCCCGATAAAGTACTGCCAAGTGTCCTCTGTGTATTACCTATTATATACTACATTTCCATATGTTTCATTTGGCCAGTTAGACATTGAAATAACACAGGTGTTATAAATACCCATCTTAAAAAACGTTACTACTCTTAATACAGACCAGCGAACACCCTTTGCTAGAAGTCGTCGGGAAAATAGAAACCGACACGAATTATGCCGTCACTTTAAGACATGTCATGTTGGCGGTGTGGAAAATTCATTTGTTTACAGTGAAGGGCAGATGTGTGAAGAATAAATAAACAATTGTACTTTATTTGACACGTCAACTATGAAAGTGATTGACATTGTTTCAATTGATAAATTTACAATTATACTTCCGTGCTAGATGTCTTGTTTATTTTGGCATTTATTTCATAGATAGGTAAATTCAGGACACTTTGATATTGTAGAGATATTTGTTCCATGAAAGAGCTTGTATAATTTGTGCGACTTAGAGGCTTCTTCTCTGTCTTCATCCATATGCTCTATGGGTTATAAGTGACAAAAAACTGTATGACGTCATCTTCAGGTTATAAGATGACATATTACATTCAAATGTAACCTTCTATGTTGCTTTCATGATCTCTATTGAAGTGCAATAGAGAATCATATATCGAATGTCTGGGTCTTGAAACTGAAGCGCCGCTTGATAAAGGGACGCAACTCGGGATATCTAGACTGTCCCTGTGGTCGTGAGCCATTTCGAAGCTACATGCAAATCCATAAAGAAATTCCATAAAAAATAAAGAAATAAAATAGATGACCATTTATGATGGATTGAAGATAATTTATTTCGCGAAAACGCTGCTGCAATATTAGTTTTCCTTATCTGTTGGAAAAAAGAAGAATGGTAGCAACAAAATATTTACTTCAGAAAGTATGATTTATGAGATTTTTTAACCAAATATCTATCATTTGCACATCAATTGTACACGCTGCATGTAGCTGGGTGATATTGGGCAGTACATCGAGGCACATTCGTTATTATTTTGGGTTTACAGCTGAATATAATATCCATTCATAAATGTTGTCAGACTTGAAGCAGCCGCACTGCTGGTGTTTTGTTTCCACAAATCGAGTAAGACTCGTTTATTGTGGGGCTAAAATTGTCCTTTCTTTTCTCTGTCATTTTGTTCACACATTCATCTAAGTGTTGTTTTCAAAGGGTAATACTCAAGCTGACATTTGATTTCTCTTAAAAAAACAATTGAATTTTTTTTTACTTGGGCTCTCTTGATACTTTAACGACAACACCTACACATTAAAAAAAGATCTAACGCAGTGTGTATATTTCATCAACGTTTGCCTCTGCGATCCTTCAGAAGAAAAAAACAACTTTAGAAGAAAAAAATATATGTTTGCAATTTTACGTGCATGATTTAATATATTTAGATCATCGGCAATTTGCTGAGCCAGGCATTTGGAAAAAAACAGTGTTTTTCGTACTTCAACTATCGCGTGGACAAAAGTCAATTGGACCGACATGGATTCCACTCAATTTTGTACGCGTGTGTGTCATGCTTATGGTTGGAAAACAGTGTATATGTAACATCGTGTGTCGTTATAAAGTATGTATGTACCATCGTGTGTCATATTATAGTATGTAGAAATACCATCCAGTGTCATCATATATAGTATGTATGTACCATCTTGTGTAACAATATAGTATATATGTGTACCCTTGTGTGTCATTATATCGTATATATGTACCATTGTGTGTCATTATGTAATATATATCTACCATCTTGTGTAACAATATAGAATATATGTGTACCCTTGTGTGTCATTATATCGTATATATGTACCATCGTGTGTCATAATATAGTATATAAGCACCATGGTGTGTCGTTCAATTGTATATGTACCATCGTGTGCCATTACATAGAATACATCTACCACAGTGTGTCATTATATAGGATATATGTACAATCGTGTTGTCATCATATGGTACATTTGTACCATCGTGTGTCATTATATAGTATACATCTATATTTAACACCGTGTGTCGTTTTACTAGAAAGGACGACAGTGAGACTGCGTCATCAATTTCATATTTAGATCTATGCATAAAGATTCAGAATGACGAAATACTCCCCACAAGACTTATGATAAGAGGGATGACTTCGGCTCCCAAATGGTCAACTTACCCTTAATGTCGAACAATATTCCACCAGCTCCAGCCCTATGTTGCCTACATTTAACAACTATTGAGATACAATCAAGCATGCTCTTTCTTCTAAGGTGTCATGACTTCGTGATGTATGCCATTATTCTGGTTCCTTGGTTCGTCAAAGAAAAACCTCCTGACACAGAAGGGATGTCTCACAAACAAATGACATATATTTCATAACTATGCAGCTCCATGTACTGCATCATCAATGTTAAGTTGGCCATCTACATTCGACATGTAATAACGTTATGATAATATGCAGTAATTCGTTTTACGAGGGACACCCGTTCTAGTTGATTGGTTGGTCAGATGCTGTCTTTGTGCCTCCATCATTGAATCTGTCTCCCTCAATTGTTTATTCCACTTTCGAGTTGTTCCATGCCTACCCATGGGAACCTGTCAAGGAAAATCCCCCAACCAAGGCCAACAAAGCACCTCAGCATCTATCTTAGGCTTCTGGCCCGTCATTTGTCTTCGGTGGTTGTTAAATGCAAGTCAAAGATATGGTCTAACATTGGAAGGTGATATGGAAGGTGTTAAAGATTGTGGCATGAAGGTGGAATTGAAGATATCACAGAATGTGGTATGAAGGTGTCATTGAAGGTATCACAGAAAGTGGCATGAAGGTGGCATGGAAGGTATCACAGAATGCGGCATGAAGGTGGCATTGAAGGTAACATAGAACGTGGCATGAAGGTGGCATGGAATGTGGCATGAAAACGGCATGGAAGGTAACATAGTATGTGGCACGAAGGTGGCATGTCACGTATTACAGAATATGGCATAAAGATGATATGGAAAGTATCACAGAAGGTGGGATTGTAGGCAACGCAGAAGGGCGCATGAAGACGGCATGGAAGGTAACACAGAAGGTGATAAAGATTGTGGCATGAAGATGGCATGGAAGGTATCACAGAATGTGGCATGAAAGTGACATGGAAGGTATCACAAAATGTGGCATGAAGGTGGCATTGTAGATAACGCCTAATGTGGCAGCAAGGTGGCATTTTAGTTAACACAGAATGTGACACGAAGGTGGAATGGAAGGTAACATAGAATGTGGCATAAAGGTGGCATGGAAGGTATCGCAGAATGTGGCATGAAGGTGGTATTGTAGGCAACGCAGAAGGGGCATGAAGACGGCATGGAAGTTAACAAAGAATGTGGCATGAAGGTGACATGGACGGTGATAAAGATTGTGGCATGAAGGTGGCATTGAAGGTATCACAGAATGCGGCACGAAGGTGGCATTGTAGGTAACAGAGAAGGCGGTATAAAGACGGCATGGAAGGTAACAAAGAATGTGGCATGATGGTGACATGGAAGGTGATAAAGATTTTGACATGAGGGTGGCATTGAAGGTACCACAGAATGTGGCATGAAGGTGACATGGAAAGTATGACCGAATGTGGTATGAAGGTAACAAAGATTGTGGCATGAAGGTGGCATGGAAGGTATCACAGAATGTGGCATGAAGGTGACATGGAAGGTATCACAGAATGTAGCATGAAGGTGACATGGAAGGTATCACAGAATGTGGCATGAAGGTGGAATTGAAGGTATCACAGAATGTGGCATGAAGGTGGCATTGAAGGTACCACAGAATGTGGCATGAAGGTGACATGGAAAGTATGACCGAATGTGGTATGAAGGTAACAAAGATTGTGGCATGAAGGTGGCATGGAAGGTATCACAGAAGGTGGCATGAAGGTGGAATTGAAGGTATCACAGAATGTAGCATGAAGGTGACATGGAAGGTATCACAGAATGTAGCATGAAGGTGACATGGAAGGTATCACAGAATGTGGCATGAAGGTGGAATTGAAGGTTACACAGAAGGTGGCATGAAGGTGACATGGAAGGTATCAGAGAATGTGGCATGAAGGTGGAATTGAAGGTTACACAGAAGGTGGCATGAAGATAACTTGGAAGGTATCACAGAATGTGGCACGAATGTGGCATGGAAGGTATCACAGAATGTGGCATGAAGGTGACATGTAGGTGACACAGATTGTGGCATGGGGGTGAAATGGAAATAACACAGAAGGTGTCATTGAAGAGAAATCAGAAGGTGGCACGAAGGTCACATTTAATGTAAAATAGAATGTTGCATTGAAGGTAACGCAGAAGGTGGCATTGAAGGTAACGCAGAAGGTGGCATAGAAGGTAACCCAGAAGGTGGCATTGAAGGTAAAATAGAATGTGGCATTGAAGGTAAAATAGAAGGTGGCATCGAAGGTAAAATAGAATGTGACATTGAAGGTAAAATAGAAGGTGGCATTGAAGGTAAAATAGAATGTGGCATTGAATGTAAAATAGAATGTGGCATTGAAGGTAACGCAGAAGGTGAAATTGGTCTGGTCTGATTGTGCTGAAACATAAAATCTCGTAGTGCCCTAGCAAATGCCATGACAATGTTCCGGTAATTTCCTAGCCAACACCACTGAATATGAGCCATGACAGTTATTTGAACCTTAGATTCCAATTGAGCAGCGATCACAATGACCTGCAGTAACGAATACAGTGCTTCGTGTTTGTTCGTGATAAAAACATAATATACTTTCTAGTGGGATGATGACATGGATACTAGTGACGCTTCTGACCCCTTCAAGTCCTTTGAATATCCGAATTCGTGGAATTTAATATCCGGTCATATATCCGACAGTTTGTGGATGTCTAGCGTTAATAGTCCTGAATAACCATCAACGTTATAGCATACAAAGACATCAATCGTCCCATTTGCTTTTAAACGGGGAGCATTGTTCGACGTTTTCAAGGCCTTACGGGGAAATTAGCAATTGAAATATGATTTTGACGCCTGTAACATCAGATTTACTTCTGGGAGAAGATTTGCTGAAAACGCCACCAAGGGTCTTGGACGGTTGGTGGCTGTGGAAAGGTTATCCGTGCATTGCAAACTACATTAAAGACAACCTTGGACAATTGCTGTCAGCCGTAGTTGTTTGTATCAACGTGCGACTCCCGTGGAGTCTATCACTGGATTCGTTTCCACATTTAACAGTACCACTTGTTTCAACGGGCAAAGGTTAGCGTGGACGGCCATATACGCGGCTAACTGCTATAACTGCCACGGCTGATGAGTTCCAGAAAGAAAGATGTTCAGATAGCATCTTGGATAATTTCAAAGAATCTAATTCAAACTCTGGAAAGCAATGGACCTTCATTACCATTGCTATGTCAGACATTCTACTCGACCGTGTATACGCCCTTTACTGTAGATCGATAGAAGAGGGTTATGTCCTGAGGTAAAATACAGCTCGTGTAGCAGAAGATCCCAGGCCTGTTGTAAAACATACGAGCCGCATTAGTAGAGTTAAAACCAGGACTGCTGAGTGTTATATACAATTGAGAATGATGTGAATCTTTGTTGCATTCTGTCTTGTTAAATTTGAATGGAATCAATATATTAATCTGCATGAGATTGCTTATTTTTCTCAATCCAAAATGTGACATTCGGAATATCGACTTGAATATTATATTCCAAGCACATCGTATATGACTAATATTTATGAGTACCACTTTGTTTTAATAACTTTGTCCTGCTGCTAATCAGGCGACTCTGTCATGGGATCATATTATGTCACCTACGCCATTACGCCAGTATTACCGAATGACGTCACATACTTACTATCTCTATTTGAGTTCACGCAGAGAGTTGATGCAAAATGTAATGATAACGTTTGGCTATTAAGCGTTTTCCGGATTTCGAAAGTTATTGAATAATTCTTCTCAGGAATTTCATTTGGAACCGTATTTCTTAAATAGATATCATATGACAGGACGCATGGAGGTTCTATGTTTGTATTGGTACCATGTGCTAAGAGATACCATGGATCAATGATCACGTTCTATGATTTGATAACTATCACACCTTCAGCCGGTTTTACATATCGCCGGTGTCTTGCTAGAATATTGCTTTCCGCGGCGTTAAACAACATTTTTTACAAATTTATATAACAGTATGTATAGGTGACCTCAATGACAGATGGAACTTGTAAAAGTGTAAATTCACAGGAGGGAAGACAACAGATGAAATATAAGTTAATATTCATATTGCACATGGAAGCCCAAACATCAAATTGGAATAGAAAAGAATCTCATATTGTGCTTCATTGATTTCTCCACGAAATTCTATAATGGATGGAGAACCACGAAGTGGTATAAACTAATCAAATAAGGCATACACAGAATATTCCCGACATTAATTTAAATTTGTGTATTAATATTAAATAACATGTCATTGTAAATATCATATTATCTCATTACTTCAACCGCTACTCTGGCTTACGACAAGTGAATCATGCATCGCTGCAAGTGTTCATATCTGTCAATGATCTTGTAGCGTCTGTTATGAGAAACTTGAACCGCCACATTAACTATGGATGTAAGTTTGCAATATGCTGATATGGTTAGATGCATAAATAATTCAACAAAAAAATATTTTCCCCGCAGGTTTTACGCTTGAAATAAATTTTTTCGTGAAATTCTTCGGCTTGTTTAGAAACAAAGACCGAAAACATATCCTGTCTCTAACTAATTCCAGGAACCGAAGAATATGAGTCCCTAATACTTGGATTGGTGCGCCGGGAAATGTCAATATATTGGGATACAATGTTTGAAAAACATACTGCATTGATTAGGTGGCTCAGGTCCTGAATCTGGCACAAGTTGAAAGAGTACTCACTGATTTAGTTTATGCCAAATGGAAACCATCAATTACGTCAAGTGGAAAATAAATATACCACCCACATTGAAATGTCTTGACTCTTATAGAAATACCTGCTCGTCAAAAAATCAATGGCATCCCCGATTCGTACCTGCAATCACAAACTCCCCATAGAAACGTGCATGTAATGAGTTCCAGGTGAAAATAGAACACGTTCGTTGTGCAGTTCTGCAGTGATTGCAGATGAATTGCATTATGCTGTGAGAGGGACGTATTTACATACAGTGAGAAACCAATACATAAGGTAAATATTTAATCCAGCCATGAATATGTACTTACAGAAGCCTAATGCAATGACAAACACAAAAATGAAGTGCGGCAATAATTATGAAAACGTTCCAGAATAGCGTTTAATTGTGTCTATTGAAGGATAAGGCTTTATTTGTCAGTTTTGTTTACGTGCAACGTGGTATTAATCAACCATATTTTCATATCATCTCCCAAATAGTTTCCCAAAACGAGAAATAGATAGACTCATGTATTGATACTAACAGCAATGTTTTGTAGCTGTACGCATGTAAAGTTCCGTTGCGTTGTCATACATTGACTTAATTATGCCGCTGTCAACAAGGCCAATATTAGGGAGGTGGGAGATGGTTACTTCTGGTGTTATGTTTTCATAGCTGGAATAAAGGATCATAAAGGATGATTAAATAGAATATCCAATGACTGATAAAATCATTTCACTTGCCTTAAGTTAAACACTGCCTAATTTGAGGATGCGCTTACTCGATTGCATACAATCTGAGGACCTCATGTTGAATTGTCGAAACTACCGCCAGTGACTGGCATAGAGCAAAAATAATCACTTTGCAATTGGACTGCAGCCGTTATTTATTTTGTCTCACTAATGCATTTAACACCTTAAAACGTTGTAGAAATCAATGGAATGACGACTAGTGACAGACTGAAACATTGTGGAAAGCAAACTGACACGCCGAGCTATGACAGTGTTCTTGCAAAATAGCCTTTTTCCATCGATTGTGTCAACCATATACATAATACTTGTACGCATAAACATAATCTTAATTAACAGTTTCGCGTTTTTATATAAATGTAATCATTCGACTGCATGATAATATATGTCAGACTTTTCGCTTGCGCTACTGCAACAGTCTGACATTTGCAAATGAAAACTATCACAAACAAAGCCATTCTATTATTTTTCAGTTGTGGCAATATTTAAGTTTACAGATCACAAAACAAATATTACAGCCATCAAATATGCGTTTGATCAAGATGTGAATCGAAGCCAATTGTGAACGATGAACATCAGAAAATGTATGTTTATCTCACAAATATCAAAGTAAATATTCAGATTTTGTAAATATTCAGATTGTGGTATTGGAGAGAGATCAATGCCTGTACGTTCATCATAGACAATGCAGCCTGCAACCTCGGGGTATCGCGGTACTTGTCATGTACGCTAAACGGAACAAAATGCACTCACTAACCTTTATGTTTATTCGTGTTCTCTGTATCAGATATCATTTATTTTATCAAACAATGCATATTTTACTGATAAAAGTTCATTATTTACATTAGTAGCTCAGAGTAAAAGCCGGGCCTCGCGCTCTGTTTGACAAGGGAGAGAACTCCATCGTATCGCGGTACAGAGAAAAGTTGTGTATGGAGGTCCGAATTGGACAAAAAGAGGACATAATTCTACCAACCACTTGGTATGATCATGCCAGACATCAGTGATTTGTCCAGACAAGTGCAAAGACAGCACAAGTAAAATTCTAAATGTGTTATCAGCAATAAGTATTTAATGCATATTTACCGAAAAGTAAGAGAAAAATATTTTTATAAGTCAACATCAAAATATCAGAAATGATATTTTAAGATTGTTTAAAAATAATTGGATGACAATAATTTGTCACAAAATGGAAAAATGTTAAATGTCAACAATAAATATATAAAAAGCACTCCTAGTATGCCCAAAGTATGTATTTATCTTTTGGTTACTAGTGAAGAACGTATTTCTAAGTTTGGCATTATGGCCCTTATGATCTCCCAATAGATTCTGGGCACAGAGCGGGAAAAAATGTGCGGACTACGTAACTTCCGTTACCTCATTAGTCGCCATGAATATGCAGATGATCTAGTTCAGGTCGATAGAGAAAGTTTACTTGGGAAACTGCGGGTTATATCGTTGGCCATTGATAGATGGGGGTAAGGCAATATTACAACAGATGCCAGAAATATGTATCAACGGATTAATAACTCCTTACTTACAGCAGACGGAACATTCCGAGGAAATTGAAATTGTTTACGAAGTGAGCACTTCCTGGCTACTGATTTGCATTAATAGACAGCCGCTAAGAGGCGTGTCCTGCGTGAACTATCGGAAATCACAAATGCCGCGATACGATGAATGCCGCGGTACCATGGGGTCCGAGTATACTGCATTGAAGTGCTCAATTTCAAATAAATACACATCCGAAATAAGCAGTATAGCTTTTTGATAATTCACATTATTTATATATTTGCGAAATGTCAAAGTGAAAGCAGATATACATGTGGCTCTCTTGTTTCTGTCTTTGCAATGTTGGAACACCATGCCCTGCTAAAATAGCAATGTGGACAGACAGACGCATGAATCCTTATTTGTGGCCATGTGCGACAGTTTACATACATTGTTTCGTGGAGCGCCGTTTATAAAACTGCATTTTACTTCATTCTGGCACATACATGTACATGTATCAAACAACTTAATGTCAACTTGAACATTTGTTGAAAAAGCACGAACACGACCTCGTGTTGATGCTTCCTGTTGATTGAATTACCCACAACAGAGCGTTGGCTACTGACAAATGAAAAAAAAAATGTTTTAACTTTGTTCCGAATCTGGTCCCAGTGTACCAACATAAAAATAGGAAAACCCTTTCCATTAATATAAACGCCAACGACAGAGAATAGTCAGTGTCGAATATCTTCAGAAACAGATTCCATTGGCCGTAAAAGGCAAACTTGTGGTTAAAATTATATGAATGGATCAATGAAACTCAGTGTTGACACCAAGTGTTCACGAAAAGGGTAAGCATGTCCTGCCCTATCAGTTGCAGCCGCCACTCCCACAGTTTGTATGAAAATGTAAGACTTAGTGTTTCAGTGACACGATTGTGCGTTGACTGGTTTTGTTGAAATTAAAAACGATATGGTAAGGTTGAAGTACCTCTACTGCGTACACGGACAGAGATTCTGCTGCTTACACGTAAAGAGAAACACTTAAGAAATATCTGTCATTTGTACGAATCGGGCTATATGCTTTTTGATACCAGGTGTTCTCGAAAAGGGTAGCGTATCCTGCCCCACCGGTGACAGTCTTCACAAACACATGACCAAAGACGGGGCTAGGTTCAGCGACTTCGCCCAACACACAGACATACATGTATATGACTATTATAGAACACCCTCACTTTGAGTGGTGAGTCGAGGTAGTGCATTCACTTGGCAGAATATTATGAGATCGGCGAGTTGATCCCAAACAATCAGAATGTTTATCATCGTGTTTTTGTCCCAACGGTTGTATAATGAATAATTCATTTATCAGATACGGTATTTGGAACCGTAAGTTTGGTTTTCGTTATACTGTAGCCTTTAGCATTTTACCTAAGTCACACTCTCAACTCCATGCGATGATATACGAGTATATTGTATTTTGAAGTCTATAAATATCCCTTAAACTTATTGTACTCCATCTCGTCATTCACATACATGTAATTTGCATAATGAAAAGATGTAGGAGTTTTGAAACTGGCTTTACACAGGTTAATTTGTGTTGATTACGATAATATATTTCTTCAACTGTAAGCTTATGTGATGAATGGCACTTACATTTGGACAGGCTTGGACTGTGGCATATTGCTTGAAAATATCATTACAATAGTTTGCCATATTGCCATTAAACAAAAAGGTTTAATTTAATTTCAAATTAACAGGGGCGGCTAGGTAGCCTAATGGTTAAAGCGTTAACTCGTTACGCCGAAGACCCGGGTTCAATTCCCGACATGTGTATATGTGTAAAGCCAATTTCTGGTGTCCCCAGCCGTGATTTTGCTAAAATATTGCTATAAGCGGCGTGAAACCTTCCTCACTCACTCACGTAAATTAACATAGGGACACTTTTTCAAACGTTGTTAACGGTATCAAATATATGACGTGTTGAGTAGTATACCGATAAGGCTGATCGTGATCCTTTCGACATATAGTAGTCTCTGTTTCATTCGAGATTCAACAAGAAATAATCACTCCTAATTCTGGGCTACATAAAGTGTCCAAAGCTGCTGACACCCCAGAAATGATTCCATCCTATATTGGTTAAGCTTTCGCTATCACACTTTAGAATTTCATGGTCAAGTATTGATTTAGAGATCACTGATTTCATGAAAATTTAATCTACTCATGAAGGGTACTTGGAATTTGATTGTGGGCCAAGATGGCGCCTTTGGTTCGTGCTGAATTCTGGAACATGTTTGTCTGCGTTTGATGCTTTGTGAGTTGTAACTGATGGACAGGAATAACACTGCACGTATTCCATTTCATGAGTTACATTGATATATTTCATACAGAATTAAGGCAGGGTCCGCCATCAGTTAGTGGACTCGCTTTCAATTATCTAAATGTTTCTGTAAACTAGCCAAAGGTAGGCATAGAACTTCACCAAGAGAGTCTTCAAGTTTGATTATGCACTGTAACATAGAAGCACACCAACACGCACCGTAACCACCCACGCACCCCCTTATGTCACCACAAACGTCCCTTCCTCCCGTCACTAACGCACCACCTTTGGTCACCTCCCAACCACCCTTTCCATCACCACCCACGCACCCCCTCCCGTCACCTCTTCCGTTAACACCCACCCGTACCCTTCCATCACCACCCGCGCATTCCTTTCTGTCACGACCCACGCACTCCCTTCCGTCGACCTTCCGTCAATATCCCCCCCCCCCCCCCCCCCCACCTCACCCCCTTCCGTCACCATCCACCCACCCCGAGAACTGTCTGGTGTGTATGTGACAAAGTTATTGAACAAGTTGGTGACAAGATTAATCAGAACGCTTACGATGCTCATCCAGCAGCAAATTCATGTTAAACAAGTCGGATGTGATGAGTGAGCAGGATTTTATAACTTGCTACAAATACAACCGTATATATTAACCTGAGCAAATCCGTTCACCCTCGAACTCTTTTGACACGCTCACCCTTTCACAAGATATACAAACGCGATTCAATACTGTTACGGCCAAAATCAAATCTTCATTTGGTACATACAAATCTATACAACATCATTCGTAATCTCCGTGCTGTGCTAATGATAGTAAGATGCTCATTGTTATAAGAATATTCAGCATTTGTTTTGGAAAATTGACAGAAAAGGTGTGTTTCTGAAAATAAGCAGGGCTGAGAAGTGGGAAGTAACAACGACTGGCCCATGCTACGTGTGACGTTGACGTTGACGTGTAAGTGTGGACGTGATCAGCCTACGGTGACGGATTGCATAAAACACTCCAAACTTTTTAGACAATTTATACAAAATGGAGATCCAAAATTGCGGATACCTTCTCCATAGCTTGTCTGCTTTTCTGTAAAGTGTTACTGAATTTGGAAACTTTGGGGACCGAAACTCGCTAAGTTTATAGAAAAGGCTAAAAAATGGATTGATGATGACATCAGACATTGACCGGTTCTGAATCATCTGATGACGACAAAAACAACATGTCACGGTGTTATATGTTTTTAACAAATCAAAATGGTATCACAGGACACGTGATAGCCAAGCCTGGCTAAAAAACCTCGAACAAATCCTCTCATGGAATTTGAGATTGAGTCGAGCTCGGTCGCCTTCAGTTGTCCATTCTGTAACGATCTGTCCAGTTAGTTGTGCATTCAGGGATGGATTGAAGTACAGTTCAGTTTAGAGGAGTACAGAATCTTGTGTTAATTCTTGTTTGGGTGTGCGACAATACATAAATGTCCGTGTATTTAATTAGAAGCTCCTTGACTTAAGGACCTCGCATGACCTTGCGAGTTAAACAGTACGTGTCAGATCTGCAATGGGGACACGGAACGGCAATATGTAGGTAGCTGCTGGAGAGTCCCTTGGGAAGCTCAAGCCAGCTACAACAATACCTTTTGTGATCAGCGATGTCGTTGGAAATGTCCGTTCACCCTATTTGGATTGACCGACTAACCCGTAGATGGCATGACAAACCACTCGACGCCAGAGCTATTTACCTGCAATGAATATAAAGGGCGGAAAGTGACTGACATGAAACCAGACAGTATTTGTATCTTGGTCTAAAAAATGACATGTATAAAGATCACCTCATCAGAACCAAGATTTTAAGGAGTCAAGCAAGATATGAGGAAAGAAGTTCACCTCGTGTGTTTTAATACGAAAGGTCATCTGATCTGAACCATATTCAAAAGACAGCTTTCTCTTATACCAGATAGGGCTCATCCTTACAAATAAAAAAAATGTTCTCAAACTACATATGCCATATCAAGATGTGCTTGGGTTTATAACAGGAAATGCCAAAGAGAAATATATAATTTATCATCGGGGTGATAATGGTCGACATTCTAGTAAGGTCGGATCAGATTGCATGAAATGTGATGTGCTGGAGCTGGTTGGTCTTCCGACTGATAGATAATCCTTTAGTTATCTTAGATCTTGATCGTTAAATGTAAAATAACCCCTTGCCTACACACAAGAAAACGATTCTTCCGAACAATGAACTGTGAGTAAAGTACAAATAATGTCAATTTCACTCATCATTAACCACAGAGCAAATGATGAACGTGTGCTTAACCATACCTGTACTGGTAACAGAAGCTCGTGAAACATATTGTGACATGCTTTTATATACAGTCGTCACGTTGAGCCTGACTCTCATCATGGTATATTTAACAGCGTGAAATGTTATATGATCCAGCATGAATGTCAAGTTGGCCCTCAGAGCATTGTCTCGCGAGTGTAACTGGACGTTGGTATGTAATAGCAGGACTGTTATTGGATCTGTGGCAGGCAGATTGGTGAGATTAAAGACGTTGTCGACTGTATCTCAATCTGCGATTCAAGGCGCGTACATCATCCGGCAGAACTCTGACGCGAGGAAGAGTCTGTAATTGTCCCCCTAGAGTCCGACGGTCTTATCACCGCCGCCAAGTCAGAAGACGAGCGCTCTTCAATAGCGCTACATCCCTCCTGTCAGGCCGTGATTGACATGAAGTGAACGCGCTATTGTATCATTCTAACGGCACTAACATAATGGAATACTTCACATCTTGGTAAATATTTACAGTCAATTTTGACTAAATTGCCCGCATTCAAAATCCAAGGAGCTTCAAATAGGATTTGTACAAGGAAACTGACATAGGGATCGATTAGGGAAAATAGCTTCACTTTTGTACGCTCCTTGAAACACAGGACTGTGATGTCTGATTGAAAGTAAAAGCCATTTCCACATGACACTACAACATGACGTCGAGTATGTGTGGGAGAATGGAGGCGCGAAGCCTAGCAACATGTGGAAATAACTCGCTTGAAAGGTCGGAAATCACAAATCGTAATCCGTAGTTGCATTGATGTGGAGCAGAAATACGTAATAACTAGTGTGCAATAAAGAGCGACAAAACCATACTCATAAGACCTCTGCTGAAAGCAGTGTCGATTGAACGATCATATTCATGTGTGTATTAATCACTATCAAATAGTGATGATACCAGGTAAAAGGTGAGCGTATCCTGCTTAAAAAACACATGCAACGGCAAGTCAATCCACCTAAAATGACACGCGAACCCATGGTACAAGTCAACAGAGTGAACACCTTTGGACATAATTTTGGTCACTGATCTGTCAAATTTGGAAATGTTGTCACCATGTCAACCATAAAACATTTTGAAAGCTTTACTAAAGCCTTGAATGATGTAACCGTGATCAAAAACAGCATCAGTACCCGTGAAGATCCGGGATAGAATTGATCTTCAGCAACCCATGCTTGCCGTAGAAGGTGACTATTCTCGTCGTAAGAGGCCTAGGCGACTAACGAGATCGGGTGATCAGGCTCGCTGACCTGGTTGATACATGTCATCGTATCCCAATTGCGTAGATCGATTCTCATGATGTCAATCACTGTATTGTCTGGACCTGAATCGATTATTTACAGACCGCTGTCAGGAAGCTGGAATATCGCCTGCGGCATAAAACAACAAAAACCAAAGAAACAAACACAGCATAAGTAGAATGATGATCATCCATTCTGGGACACCTCGTTAACGCACGACTACCAGCATTAACGTCCACACAGAACATCGGGGACACACTCAGATGTATTGGTCATTACTCAGGACATTGTCCAACTGGGCGATGTCATAAGAGAAGGGGCTGAGTGGATTGGCGGGACTTGTGGTAAAACGTATGGAGAGCAAACAACACGTTACGTGTTTGTGTTCATGTACTCAATTGCATACGTCACACAAACACCTTATAATAATTGAAAGTCTGAGGTTTATGTCAGATGTATTGGTCATTACTCAGGACATTGTCCAGCTGGGCGAGGTCATAAGAGACGGGGCTGAGTGGATTGGCGGCACTTGTGGTAAAACGTATGGAGAGCAAACAACACGTTACGTGTTTGTGTTCATGTACTCAATTGCATACGTCACACAAACACCTTATAATAATTGAAGGTCTAAGGTTTATGTCACATGAAATAACATCTGAACAATAAGTTCAGAAAAAAAACATCATGTATAAATGATCGTAGAACAAAAGTGCCAAAATAATATTCACAATAAGTAAACAAAAAACATGGCAATAACAACCGTTCAACAATCCAAACACGCTCAAGAAACAGGTAAATACTATTCCATTTTTTCTTAAGAAGCAGCTAAAAGATAAGTTATCTTGTTATATTTTCAAGGAACCATTCCTCTACTCAAGGCAGCCTCAGCTTATCTCAGGTCAGGTCATTTAATATACTAGTCAAAAGGGGTTAAATAACACCCGATTCTTTTATATCACTAGTTAACCTGTCACAGGTTAACCACAGTAGCATGAAATAATAATCACGTCAAGTGTTGACCGCTGTAGGAAGTAACATACAAAGTGTCAGAGATGTTGTTTTCGGAGCTTCACATACTTCCTGGAAGAACCTTCTCAGGGTTAAAGCTTCTTACCAATATGAAGATGTTTTAGAGGCTGGTTGGCAGTTGGAGGCCAAACCTATGCTTACATAGTCTACTAGTACTGTCTCTAAATCGGAACCTCTTCCATCTTTAAGAGCTCTCCACCGCCTTGTCACCCAACCAGCCCCTGCAAGACATTCTAGCAATACCGTATATAGATACAGTAAATATCAGCCTGGCCTCTTCCAGTGATTATACAGAGTAAGGCACCAAACAGTCCCACATTTCAATCTTCCTATTGATTACTGATCAGTCTAATTCGTATTACGTATACAAACAAGAGCGCCTGGTAGTGGGCAGTGTATTGATCTGAGAAAAGCCACACAGCCCCAGACAGTACCAAAGTTAGCCCGACAGTCACAATACCAATGTGTTTTAGATATACTCATTTATCGCTCTATTGGAACTAATTGATCTGGCAGACAGGTCACAAGTGATTTATGGCAACACCGGTCCTGTTAAACAATATGCAAGACACACACCAATCAGTCTTAGAATCTTTGTCACCAGGATGTTTGTCCCAAGAGGCGTAAGACTTAGACCTGGTGGTCATGCTCAAGCGACTTGGCTGCTGTGGTGCCCCAACGGGTCGGGTTGCTCATAATATTAACCACTGGTTTGCTTGGTCCAGACTCGATCAATGTTTACTAGCGTAAAACAACAAAGAAACCAAAGGACATTTATAGTCAACGTATCATGTGACTGAGTAGATGTGACAGTGTTGACTATTGCTGAATTGTTTGATAGGCATTCCTTAGAAGTTGACGGATGACAAAATAGACACAATGTATAGGTAATAACTTCGTTAATACTGTAAAGGCGACGTTTCGGTATAGATCCTTATACCGTTGTCAAGCAAGTCTGAATGAGGAACATGGTACAGAATATATATGTTAGGAGGATTAACAGTAACAACAATTGCATCCATGAGTGGTGTCTTTGGTACTTTAACCTACAATACATGTTATCCCACCCATGTATGCAAGTGTTGTTACTTTGCAATTGGGACTACTTTGTTGACTATTGTTGCGGGTAATCGATGTACATGATACCAGAAGATGTAGCAGAACATGTTCTAACATGTTCCTGACTACACGAGAACTTGACACATAAATGTTTAACATTCAGTGAAATTTCAGCTGTTATGTCACTGAAGTAATAACGTTACATTTGTGTAAACGTAGCTTAATCAATTTTAATTATTAAGCAAGGACTTATTCTCCTGAATCCTTGTTAAGAAGTGTTCCGCATACATGTTACAATGATATGAAGACTCACTCCTGTTACCTGCTCATCCGGCCCAATGCTCATTAAGTCAGCAATAGTAACGGTTTAATAAATATACGATGTGTAATTAGTCGTTAAAGTTTCCCTTAAAAGCCAATAGTGTAGGCTTCTACAATCTTTTATCATTGGGCTGCAACAAATTCAATATGAATGCTAAGAACGGTTATCGACGGTGTTTGTGTACCTCTCTTGTATTTGTGCTTGTTTCATTTCTATAGAAGGTTTTTCACAAGGTTTATTTTTGTGTGAGAATTGTATGGTTTTCTCGGGAATGAATTTAACTTGCCATTTATCAGCTCGCATTGAAATCCTGTCAAGATCCGTGCTTAAGCAGTTATCTGATGTAACAGGATTAGCAGCTACAGCGTGAAGTGAAGTAACGACTAAAAAGAGACGAATTGCACTTTCGATGTTTTAACTACACGATGGCTGTGTCAGCTTCCAATCGCTATACCAATGTCCGCTCAACAGTCGCTACATCACTGTCAGCCTAATAGTGAGTATACGAATATATTCTCCACGGTCGCTCAGTGTTCCCCACAGTTACACGATCACAGTCAATCTCACAGTAAATTTACCAACGGCAGCTACTTAGTCAGTTTACAAATATCAGCTACATTGTCACTGTGCCAATATCTGCTACACAGTCTCAATGCCAACATTGGCTATAGTCTTCATGACAGTATCAGCTATACAGTCACTTTGCCAATATCACCAACGCAGTCATTATGCCAACATTATCTACGCAGTCGCTATGCCAACATAAGTTGCAGTCTCTATACAACATCAGCTACATAGTCACTACATCATTACCAGCGACAAAATCTCCGTGCAAATATCAGCAAAGGTCGCTGTGCCGATATCAACGACACTATCACTATCGACGTCACATTTACCAGATCACTGTCAACGTCACATTCACCAGATCACTGTCAACGTCACATTCATCAGATCACTGTCAACGTCACATTCACCAGATCACTGTCAACGTCACATTCATCAGATCACTGTCAACGTCACATTCACCAGATCACTGTCAACGTCACATTCATCAGATCACTATCAACGTCACATTCACCAGATCACTGTCAACGCTAAAAGTCACAGATTACTCTAACCCAAACCCCCACCAAAACTTACACAAACACCAGTCCACGAGGCAACACTTTCCGCCCCCTAACGAACCGTTACTACAACCAATAACCCTAAACTCCAACTCCACCCCAAACCCTTGTTCCCTCAACCCCATCACCACCCTCCTACGCTAATCTTACCCCCACCAAAACTGAAACCAAAACATCCACATCCTTCCGCCCTCACTCGAATAACTGCTCCAACCCCAACCCTTAATCACCACTCCAACCCCAACCCTTTACCCCCAGTCCAACCCCCAAACCTTAACCCCACCCTCACCCCAACCCTTAATCTCCACTCAAACCTCAACCCTTTACCCCCACTCAAACCCAAACCTTCACCCCCACTCTAACCCAACCCATTACCCCCACTCCAACCCCCAACCCTTTACCCCCACTCCAACCCAACCCTTTACCCCCACTCCAACCCCCAACCCTTTACCCCCACTCCAACCCCCAACCCTTTACGCCCACTCCAACCCCCAACCCTTTACCCCAACTCCAACCCCCAACCCTTTACCCCCACTCCAACCCCCATCCCTTTACCCCCACTCCAACCTAAACCCTTTACCCTTTACCCCCACTCCAACCCCCAACCCTTAACCCCACTCTAACCCAAACCCTTAACCCCTACACCAGTTCTTCACCACCACTAACCTTAAACCCTCACCGAAACCCATACCCATACCTACACCAGCTCTCACAGCACCATCTACAACGCGGTCCAAAAACACGCCCAGCCTACATTTTTCAAACATAGTTGTAATGTGGAACTAAAACGCGACAGTCACAAGCTCAAGCCATTTGTTTCCATTAATACAGCTTGAGCCAGATAACAGAGAATCCCGTCATGCTCTCTATGGCATAAAGGATCTAAGTTGATATGCTCTTCAAGCAATAAAACCATCTTATGATTCCAATATTAGGTCGACTTAACTCCGGGAGAAGTAGTATGGCTTCTCGTAGCACTTACGCACCACTTAACACCTGCTGTTGCTGCCGCGAACATATCGCCAAGCATCAGCCTACCCGCTATCGCCATCCTGCATGCGCCCGCGTGAACAGTAATCTCTCCGTCATCCCCGACGCTTTCTTTACTGACTGAAAGAACATGTGGCAGCAACATTTGTCAATTCACTCACTCTTAAGTATTTAACACAAATCCCCTGTCGGCCTCGCTAGAGGTTGTGAGATGGGCCACAACACAACAAAGACATCGCCACGCTTGTGAAAATAGATAAGATAAAGTATTGATTTGAGATTTATGTGTTACTTTTGAAAAACTAGTACAAGTAAGGTTTTATGACTCGGGGCTGAGCTAGCTCTTACATAAGGCTGACAGCAGGCTGTTTGATTATATTGATTAGCGCGGGTATTGGTGGAGCCGACGCTAGCCGAGGGACGTCAGGGGCGGGATCTTCAACCAACTGGGCGCTTGTCGTCAACACAACAAACTTGGCGTATGCGAAGACTGGTCACGAAGACTGGTCACAGCCCTGGCCGGCGAGGGAGGTCAGCCTGAGACACTTTCTGGGCTTGAGTCCACTTGAGTGGCCGGTGTTGTTGACGGTTGACGCAGTAACTTTATATTTCAAGTAGAAACAGTCGTGGAGTGCCTGCTGTAGACTGGCATCGGAAGTGCTGCTGCAGTCGGACCTCTCCGTCCTATATGTCTATAGTGAGAAAAAGGCTTCACCCAAGGGACACCATCAACATACCTAATGAACTGTCATGCGACTTCCCACTCTGGCGTGATTAATATTCCATGACGTGCAGTATAAAGCGGACGTGCTTGGTTGTTGCTGGATGGAAAGAGAGCCATGTCAAGATTGGGACACCAGGCGGGTCTACTTGTGTTTCTTGCAGGCCTGATACAAGTGACGCTTGGATTAGATATTGTCGATGGTAAGTGCCACACATTTCTACAACGCTACATCACAGTTCTTCTTCTGTCGCTCCTGTTGAAACATATACAGTGGATATTAACCTGTTGCGCACATATTAACACAATACGTCGATTTTAAATTCTAATGCTGATGTTTACTTGATTCGTTTGTATTACTTGAACATGATAACGTTCAGTACCTACCTGTCATCTGTGCTTGGCGAAACGTCTTTATCACAATCTAAACATAATGGAAGACACGACTTGATGGCTTAAATACCTCATCTGTTCACAGGTAATGACACATGGGATATCTAATTGATGCTAATGGGTGGATGCTGTACGTCTATGCCAATGGTTTGAGAATTATTCCCTTTGACTGAAACCCCATGATAGATCTAGAATAACGAAACAAACCTACTGTTCTGATCGAATACGTCACATACAGCAGAGAACAGGACGAGGAGAGAAGGACGTTTGTTTCTCTGTAACATTCAAAGTATGTATGCAAAACAAACGACATACCAAGCCGTGTCTTATATAGAATTCAATACATACTGAACAGAAATACGATGCCAAACGACAGAGTATATAAAAAATAAAGGCATCAAAGAGCCTGAAATTTGATTCTTCCATATGTCATATTTTGACGTCACATTTATTACGCTGCAATTCTAAGAAAGTCGTTGCGTCATGATGATAATGATTTTCCGTTGCAAGTGTTGTAATGTTGTGCTTATGTAATGGGGTCCGTTTGGAATGTTAGTTACACATTTTGAATAAATCTCATGTATACGAGAATATTATTCCGATGAAAACAAATACTTGAGCATTTATATTGCTATATATTTTATGCTAAGGCATTCTCTGGTAATTCTGTGTTTTTCATCGGTTACCTCAGCTTCACTCATTATCTTCCTTGACACCAAATAATTATCAATATTTTCACTCAACGGGAAATGGCTATCAATCTATTATGGTACACATGTTGATGTATATTATCAATAATTTGAGACCTCTAAACGATCAATTTGAAAACCCCATGCAATGTCGTTAGGCTAAATTCTTTCCTATTCAAAACACAGACTTTATCTCAATAGTTGAGCCAAAATGATATTACTAACAAGTAGAAGACTCTCTTGTGGAAAATATTTGAGAGAAATTATTTAAGAAATTAATTTAAAAAATATGACAGTAACAAAGATTTTGAAAAGGTGATGTCTAAGGTCACAGGAACACAGCGAATTCGGCAAGATCGCTACACTCCCCATTTCTGTAGGTAGCACCGCATGCCACAGGTGCCCAGTCCCCATTGACTGTCCTACATTGCACGTAGTAGCTATAAGATAAATACAATTCATCACTCGTGTTTTTAATATGGGAAATATGAATCTAGTCTCGTGAATCGATATTTTACCGTCTAGGTAGGTATATTGCTTATCAAATAGTTATACCCGTAGGGAGTTTTCTATATGTTCCTTAATCTGCCTCAGTTGATAAGGTAGTTCTGTTGAGGTTGTTGAAGACATAGACGACACGAGTGCCATGATGGTGTCATGTTCAGTCAGCCAAGTCCATGGTCACATGGAACATCTGTGCTGTGTGGTGGCGTGTGTCATGATCAGAAGGAATATTTTAAAACTGTGTGCTGTAAATGCTTTGTGACACTACCCGTAGGTCTCCATGTGCAAATGTGACCTGTGCAACTGTATGTCTAATGTGCCTAGTGCAACTGTACGTCGCTTGTGCGTTGTGCAACTGTATGTCTCAGGTGTCTTGTGCAACTGTTTGCCTCATGTGGCCTGTGCAACTGTATGCCACATGTGGCTTTTGCAACTGTATGCTTCATGTGGCTTGTGCAACTGTATGCCGCATGTGCCTTGTGAAAACTGTACGTCACATGTGCCCTGTGCAACTGTTTGCCTCATGTGGCCTGTGCAACTGTATGCCACATGTGGCTTTTGCAACTGTATGCCTCATGTGTCTTGTGCAACTGTATGCCTCATGTGTCTTGTGCAACTGTATGTATCATGTGTCTTGTGCAACTGTATGCCACATGTGGCTTTTGCAACTGTATGCTTCATGTGGCTTGTGCAACTGTATGCCTCATGTGTCTTGTGCAACTGTATGCCTCATGTGTCTTGTGCAACTGTATGCCACATGTGGCTTTTGCAACTGTATGACTCATGTGCCTTGTGCAACTGTATGCCTCATGTGTCTTGTGCAACTGTATGTATCATGTGTCTTGTGCAACTGTATGCCTCATGTGTCTTGTGCAACTGTATGTATCATGTGTCTTGTGCAACTGTATGTATCATGTGTCTTGTGCAACTGTATGCCTCATGTGTCTTGTGCAACTGTATGCCACATGTGGCTTTTGCAACTGTATGCTGCATGTGCCTTGTGCAACTGTACGTCGCTTGTGCGTTGTCGCAACTGTTTGCCTCATGTGACCTGTGCAACTGTATGCCACATGTGGCGTTTGCAACTGTATGCCACATGTTGGTTGTGCAACTGTATGCCGCAAGTGCCTTGTGAAAACTGTACGCAGCTTGTGCGTTGTGCAACTGTATGTCTCATGTGTCTTGTGCAATTGTATGACTCATGTGCCTTGTGCAACTGTATGCACCATATGGCCTGTGCAACTGTATGACTCATGTGCCTTGTGCAAATGTATGCCGCATGTGCCTTGTGCAACTGTATGACTCATGTGCCTTGTGCAACTGTATGCACCATATGGCCTGTGCAACTGTATGACTCATGTGCCTTGTGCAACTGTACGTCATATGTGCCCTGTGCAACTGTATGTATCATGCGCCTTGTGTAACTGTATGTATCATGTGCCTTGTGCAATTGTATGACTCATGTGCCTTGTGCAACTGTATGCTGCATGTGGCTTGTGCAACTGTATGTATCATGTGCCCTGTGCAACTGTATGTATCATGTGTCTTGTACAACTGTATGACTCATGTGCCTTGTGCAACTGTATGCCACATGTGGCTTGTGCAACTGTACGTCATATGTGCCCTGTGCAACTGTATGTCTCATGTGTCTTGTGCAACTGTATGCCGCATGTGCCTTGTGCAACAGTATGCCGCATGCGCCTTGTGCAACTGTATGCCACATGTGCCTTGTGCAATTGTATGTCTCATGTGGCTTGTGCACCTGTATGACTCATGTGCCCTGTGCAACTTTATGCCTCATGTGTCTTGTGCAACTTTGTGCCGCATGTGCCTCGTGCAAGTGTGTTTCTCATGTGCCTTGTGCAACTGTGTGCGTCATGAACTTTGTGCAATTTTTCCCTGGTGTGGTTTGTACGACTGTGCAGCCATATGCGTCCTGCAGCTGTGTCGCATGTATTTGTGCTACTGTGTCCCGCTTGTGCCGCCAGCAACTCTGCATATACCTGGTGCAACTCTACGTCGCTTGTGCCTTGTGCAGCTGTATGCCGCATGTGCCTTGTGCAACTGTATGCCGCATGTGCCTTGTGCAACTGTATGCCGCACGTGCCTTGTGCAACTGTATGCCGCACGTGCCTTGTGCAACTTTGTGCCTCATGTGCCTTGTGCAACTGTTTGCCTCATGTGCCCTGTGCTACTTTGTACCTCGTGTGCCTTGTGCAACTGTTTGCCTCATGTGCCCTGTGCTACTTTGTACCTCGTGTGCCTTGTGCAACTGTTTGCCTCATGTGCCCTGTGCTACTTTGTACCTCGTGTGCCTTGTGCAACTGTTTGCCTCATGTGCCCTGTGCTACTTTGTGCATCATGTGTCTTGTGCAAGTGTGTGCCTCATGTGCCTTGTGACATGTGTCATTAACTTTGAGCACATTTCCAGTGGTGTGGTTTGTACGACTGTGCAGCCATATGCCTCCTGCAACTGAGTCGCATGTATTTGTGCAACTGTGTCCCGTTTGTGCCATCAACAACTCTGCATTAGCCTCCGTACCTTGTACAACTATGTGCAGCCATGTGGTACTGTCTGCATGGACGTGTCTTATGCAGCAGATGCAGGATTATTCCCCACGCGTCTGAATATCATGTGTGACAGTAGGGCGTCCTGACTGTTGTAACTACGTGGTATCTAGGTAGTTTGTACCTGAACATGTTCTGCTACAGCTCTAACCACTGTTTATGGTCTGTGGCATCTCAACAGCTGACGGAGTTACACAGTGATAAACACACCGGTTGACATGTGTCATATATGAAGCTGTTCTATTTTCCGTAGGTAGTCATCGTTGCCGTGGTAACTAGGAATCTATCACCTACATATAGCCTAGTGTATAATGTTATCATACATAGAATGACAAGACAGGATGTCTCATTGCTCTGCGTCCAAGCCAGGCAGGTGCCCGTGAAGGTGGAATGATTGGTCTATCGAAACAATGCCACCTGTTTTAGCGCACATTGGGCCTGAATCGTAACACACACCACTCAAGGTGATGACAAGCATTTATCCAGCACAATACGCTACACACATATAGCTGAAGCTACAGATATATATTGAAGCACAATACGCCACACACATATAGTTGAAGCACAGAACGGAACACATATATTGAAGCACAGTACGCTACACACATACTTGAATCACAGTACGCTACACAAAAAGTTGAAGCACAGTGCGCTGCACACACATAGTTGAAGCACAGTATGCTGCCCACATGTAGTTGAAGCACAGTACGTTACACACATAGTTGAAGCACAGTACGCTACACACATAGTTGAAGCACAGTACGCTGCACACATATAGTTGAAGCACAGTACGCTACACACATACTTAAAGCACAGTACGCTATACACATAGTTGAAGCGCAGTACGCTACACACATAGTTGAAGCACAGTACGCTACACACATAGTTGAAGCACAGTACGCTATACACATAGTTGAAGCACAGTACGCTGCGCACATATAGCTGAAGCACAGTACTCTACACACATAGTTGAAGCGCAGTACGCTACACACATAGTTGAAGCACAGTACGCTACACACATAGTTGAAGCACAGTACGCTGCACCCATATACAAATTAACATGGTACAAAACATCACAGACGGTCAACACAATGCTAACTTTATACATGCACCTAACATTTTTTAGAAATACTTTCACAGTCTCAACACACCTTCTCGATATATTTTGGGGTGGTAGGGTAGGCGAGTGATTAAAGCTTCTGCTTGACAGTCCGAAGGCCCGGGTTCGATTCCCCACATTGGTTATATTTGTGGAGCCCATTTGTGGTGTCGCCTGTCGTTATATAGCGGGGAAATGGCTAAAGACGTCATAAAGCCTAAGTCTTCTGTATATTTAAACGCTCCTGTGACGTCCAAGGTTTGCTGCGAACATACATTCAACGTTGGCAAACCATGTTATAACCCCGAGTGATATGATCAGGTGATCGGACTCGGTGTGTGTCTTCGTATTTCAGTATCATGACGTCGCCCAAAATATCAACCACTGGGACAAAAACAATACACACGCTGCCAACAAGATGCTGACTTTATACATGCACCAAAAACTATATTCTCAACACGACTTCTCGCTATGACGTGGGAGTTGTCGGGTAGCCTAGGGATTTTATCGAGGAAAAAAATTGTCCCCGAATTTAAAAAAAAAATAATTATGCTCCAGATGACACAAACAAGAAATGGTTTTCAGTGGTGGAGTATTTTGCTACGGGTATCATAGTTGTGTTTTGGACCTTAAGATTGTAGTGTTTCGGCGACTGTTTTCCGCCTATCGTTTCAATAACATTTGTAATTCTGAGGTCAAATTCAATTTTCAACTATATACTTTTTTCCGGCAGTTTATACAGTTACCCAACATCCCTTGTTGATGATACACTTGATGTTATATTCAGTGACATGCTCGAACTACATGCATTGTATACACATGCATGTGCCTGCATTGTGGGCGTAGTATTGATTCCTGGGGGTATCAGATCAAGCTGTCGGTCACACGACACTGAGGCATTGACATGGAAGCAGACACACCACACCAACGCGTAGTGAGTCAGTATCTCTGTACACGCATTCATACCACGACGCTGCGCATTAATACTAACCATGTGTTGTTTGCCTTATGACTTATAATATGTATGACGAGAGTCAGGATATGATAAATGAAAGACATTTCCATAGCAACACCCCCGTCCTTCCCAACACCCGCACACACACGACCACACATGTACACACATACACACGTGCGGACAGATACGCACACGCATACGCATACGCGCACGCACACGCACACGCATACCAACAAAACTGTAATAAGCATGTAGTGAACGAACAGTAAAGCTATATATGCGAAGTCATAACGTCTACAGTTGTAATAGTAGTATCGCCACACAGTTGTAGTGATGATGACGGCACACTGCAGTTATCTTCGAGGCTCTCTTCCCATTCCGAACTCTACTATCCTCTTAACAATGGCAAAGGAAGGAGTATCATGCCATACGTTCACACAATGTCTGCATAGATGGCTTTTCGAGTTCCAGTTTGAAATACTTGATGACGGCGCGGTAATCAGTTTTGTCAATTTTGTCATTTTGATTTTAATTAAGAGAATACCTATTCACTTTGATGCCTGCAGAAATATGTTGCTTGGTTGTGTATTTGGGTCAAATAAAATGCAACTTGTAAGCATGGGAAGTATTGTACGTAATGTGTTGATAGTGTCGGATACAGCTATCATAGCTTGGTTCAGGGCCTCAGCCACAACTCGTAACCACAAAAAGAACATTATCATGTCAGAATGATGAGATCTGATTGGTCAACGTGACCTTGATAAAATTATGTGTAACCTGCCTTTGAAGGTAATACATTTCTCAACGGGGGAATAAATCTCTTATACCCCGCCACGAGCAATACAGGCTGCACGTGGATTTCTGAAAGACAGAATAAATCCCTTATACCCCACTTCAAAGGAAAAAGCAGCACGCTTTTTCCGAGCCAATGAAAGTCACATATCAGTGACATATCATAAGTTAACAGCTGTTTTCTTTCAATTTTGAATTTGTGTTTAATGTTTTACAATGCCACATTAAAAGAAGTCGGTAAGACAAATTCGTTGTAGCAGTATCATTTGGGGTACATGGTGTTTTATGCGTCCCGTGTTAGGTTTTATACCACGATCCTGCTACTTATTATGTAATAAATAAACACAATTATATTTTTCCACGGCAGTAATGTTACCCATGTCCTAACATGAACAATATACCAAACAGACAAATATATTTCCACACGTTAGTAATGTAATACATGGCATATCAACATGATAGTAATGTAATAAATATACCCAATACCATGGCCAAGCAGCAATGATGAATACTTGTATGTGATATGACCAGAAGACATTGCCTCATCCCCTTTTTTTCCCTTTCACGGCAATGTTTCGCCGAAACTCACGCATGTTTCACGTGCGAACTGAAGTGTTGTTAAAAGACACTGAGCGACGACACAACGCTCACTCAGTTCGTAAAAGAAAACATTTGCTCGTATGCTTGTAGAATGGTGTCTGATTTCCTTGCTTTCTGAAGAGGAAAATAACTCCAGATGATGTCTTCTTTGAAACTGAATATTTTGCGCAAAGTAAGATTGGTAGATGAAAACAGATATGACATGAAATTGATATAAACGGTGGTAAGATCTTCAAACTGAACCGAGCCATTCCAACGATAGTGCATTGATGCAAGGATGTCAGAGTACTGCAAGCTGCCTCTGCAGCCTGTCGCTGTATCATCTGCGCGTGGAAAGTATCACGTGTATCACAACAACAAGATGACATCCCCATATAACTTTACACACACAGAATGAGGCAGAAGGACAATTTTGCATTGATATTTTTCACTTTAGGCAACTTTTTGTGTCAACATGTATAGCATATTTGGAGTTGTTTTTCTTCATTTTCAATTACGTTTTGGTGAAAAATCCCACTTTCAAATACCAGATTCGACGAGACAGATTCTATAATATCAATTGCTTAACATACTTTCGATAGGATGATTTATGTGTACCTTCAGTACATATTTGTTCTTCAGTATGAGTAGCTGCTGCATGAAAACATAACATGATGTTCGGCTTCGACAACACTCTCGTCATAACATGCGCATGGTGAACGTGGTTTCGTTCCTCGACATTCACTCTGTCTGTTTGCTCAACTACATAAGCATTATGGCACACTACTCTACACAACACTTAGGCGGTACATAACACTTGCTTCATGCTTCTTGTATTCCCCGTGTTGTATACGAGATAACGCAACGGACGTGAAGTGCGATAAACTCTTTGTTTATTGAGCAGTGCAAAGAAACCATTGTTCTATCGATAGGCAAATGTTTTTTCATATGAACGGAATGCCGGGATTTGTTTGTGTCGTTACGGCAGGAAGCATGTTCTGTGGACTCTGTTGAAGGTATTCACCTGAACATGTGCTCTTACAACGGAACTGTCTTTGTCATTCGGGATACTTATATTATTCATGCGTGTCCTTAGAAACAAGATTGCATTACATTTAACAAGCTATATGTGTTATGTTTTCTCTAGGGATGCATACTCACAGATAATAATTTACATCAGAAGAAACAAGAGCTGACGAACCACATTGTGGACCTCTTGATTATTCAGATCTGATGACTTCATCAAAATACGTCCATTGATTGAGTGATCGACCAACTCCTTCAAGTTTTTAGAACAAATGATGTAAACGAAGAAAGTATAAAGTATTCACAGAATGGACAACTGACGCTGTCATATGGCGGTGCTGCTATTTTATTGCATGACTTAGTCTTAGACGGGCGGTATCCGTGGGCAGGACATGCTTACCCTTTCCTCCGCGAACATCTAGTGTCATTCACACCATTTTGTGTTTCGGAGGATAATAGAGACTGGCGATTCTTTTGCGTTGACGTTTCATAACAGGCGTTTGATTTCCATTTCATTATAAATCGATTATTGTCAAAACTGTCAAGTACACTATAGGCGATATATTGAAGCAAGATAATATTAACTTACATATAGTTAGCATATCGTTTCTAGTTAAATAAATAAATAGATAAATAAAATCATAATAAGAAAATTAATAAATCATAATAAAACAGAAAATTATCATGTCAGTGGATTGTTTGGTCATTCTCTTTGTCACTTGACTGTTTGGTCAAAACTCGATTGTTTCCACTCACTCACTCACTCACTCACTCACTCACTCACTCATTCACTCATTCACTCACTCACTCACTCTTCTGCATCATCAACAACTATATTTTCTCCAGAATCACATCCTTCCCACACCATGTCGGTGGCTTGAGCTACCAGCGAACATAATCTGCTGGTGAAGAAATCGCTTTTCTGACGAGGGACTGCTTTTCAACTTCAGAGAATGTTTTTCTTGATTTTTTAAAGTGATTATTCCCAGTTGTAATCGCAATGTTTAGTGATCTTTACATATCTTTGGCTCACAGGACCTACGTTCCATCAAACCTGGGATAATGAAGATGTTGATTGAATTTCAAGTTATTTGGCTTTCAGAATAACAGTTGATGAAGCAACGTCATTATTTGCGTGTATTGAAAAACTCGCTGATGTTTCCATTCACTTACTCTGATATTATAGCAGCACGTGGTCAACTTGTTGAGAGAGGTTGACACATTTTAGCCACCTTTCATAGACGCATCTGAGTTATGAAAGCCCTTGTAATTTTTGCCATTAGATAAAGTGGGCTAATTTTCTATACATGATTTGCTATTGCATCCTGTGCGCCTTGTTCCTTCTGTTCTAACACCCGAGATGATGGGATGCGAGAGTATGAACCAAGGATGGGTGACGGCAGCGTCATCATCCTGATTAAAATACTCAAACCGTCCTGTATACATTCGCGTGTCCAGATGAGATTAAACCATTAGATGGGCACAGAGGCAATAAATGAACTAGGTCATCTGGTGATACTTTTCCACGTTTGTGAATGAGCTAAAGACGGTCATGCGAATATTCTGCTAACCAATTTGAGATACCGAGCAGTGTGCGATCTGTGATGAACAATTACCCGCACATCCAGATAACGGCACATGAGCTTGATGGTGAGTAGATAGGGCCATGATTGTTAATAAATGTTTAATGATCGTCTTTATAATGGGTTTAACTAGGTGACCTCTCGTTCAGGTGCAAGCACTTAGCACAGGGTTAGGTGGTTTCCGTGTTATACAGTTTAGTGATAGGTCCCTCGATCATCCCTTGTCGCTCAGAGCAGGCGAGATTTTCCCTACGTCCCGCTCAGAGAAGCTCTATCAGTACGTGGTACCGTACGAAATCTCACAATAGCCAATCCCTGCGTGTACAAAGTTGGTGTGTCTGTACGTGTGTGTCTTGTGTTTGTACAATCTTGTATAATGTTGGCATGTGCCGAGGATGTACGTGCGATGTATCTTGTGTTGGTAGAATGTTGTACAATGTCGGTAAGTGCTGAGACTGTACGTTCGTCCCTTGTGTTTGTACAATGTGCCGAGGATGTACGTGCGTCTCTTGTGTTGGTAGAATGTTCTACAATGTTGGTAAGTGCTGAGACTGTACTTGAGTCTCTTGTGATGGTAGAATGTTGTACAATGTTGGTAAGTGCTGAGACTGTACTTGTGTCTCTTGTGTTTATAGAATATTGTACAATGTTGGTATGTGCTGAGACTGTACGTGCGTCTCTTGTGTTGGTAGAATGTTCTACAATGTTGGTAAGTGCTGAGACTGTACGTGCGTCTCTTGTGATGGTAGAATGTTCTACAGTGTTGGTATGTGCCGAGACTGTACGTGTGTCTCTTGTGTTTGTTGAATGTTGTACAATGTTGGTATTTGCTGAGACTGTACGTGTGTCTCTTGTGATGGTAGAATGTTGTACAATGTTGGTATTTGCTGAGACTGTACGTGTGTCTCTTGTGATGGTAGAATGTTGTACAATGTTGGTATTTGCTGAGACTGTACGTGTGTCTCTTGTGATGGTAGAATGTTGTACAATGTTGGTATGTGCTGAGACTGTACGTGTGTCTCTTGTGATGGTAGACTGTTGTACAATGTTGGTATGTGCTGAGACTGTACGTGTTTCTCTTGTGATGGTAGAATATTGTACAATGTTGGTATGTGCCGAGACTGTACGTGCGTCTCTTGTGATGGTAGAATATTGTACAATGTTGGTATGTGCTGAGACTGTACGTGTGTCTCTTGTGATGGTAGAATATTGTACAATGTTGGTATGTGCTGAGACTGTACGTGCGTCTCTTGTGTTTGTAGAATGTTGTACAATGTTGGTATGTGCTGAGACTGTACGTGCGTCTCTTGTGATGGTAGAATATTGTACAATGTTGGTGGTATTTGCTGTGATTGTACGTGTGTCTGTGTGTTGGTACACGATAAAACGCTGCATGTTCGTCTCTGTGTTCGTACAATGTTGGTACGTACTGACATGCTACGTGTGTCTGTGTGCTGACATTAGGTTGGTATGTGGACGATGCGCGCATGTTTGTGTGTTAATGCAATGTAAGTATGTGCAGAAACGCTATGTGTCTATGTGTGTTGAAACAATGTTGGCATAGGCTGACAGTCCCCGTGTGTGTCTGCACGTTGGTACAAGATAGGTATCTGCTGGAAGACTACGTGTGTCTGAGTATTGATACAAGCGCTATTGATAAATGTCCTGAGCAAATCTGGACTGTCAAGTACCATATGTTAATGGATGCCATAAGTCTGGCAAAGTGAGGGATTGCGTTAGTTATACAGTATATCATCAAGATCACAGCCTGACAGATTAATGAGGGAGGAAATCCCAGAGGGACACAGGTCGTAGACGTTTACCGCTTTGATGAAAGTCCCGGGCAGAGGTTCTCTATTGACAGACCAAAGATCAAAATCAGGATTCAAACCCACGACCTTGTCTGTCCTTGATGTAGGTGTGGAGTGTTTGTGATGCGCCGCTCTAAATGGGTTTCCTTGACTAGTCGAAGCATGGGCAAGCTGACCCTTTGATGTCCGTACCCTTGCTCAGATCTGACATGTGCATGATGGACTTGTATCGCTGGGAGCTCCCTGTATTGAGATGGCGCCAGTCAGGACCGCATGATTGCCATATATATATAGCACATCTGCATATCTACATTGGCTATGGCGCTTCCCTCTATAACAAAGTAGAACGGCTCGGGTTTGATTGATCAGTGTTCTCAGTCGATGTATTGTGATGTTCTCCCGCCTGATTGCCACAGAATGTCAGCAGATACATTCTAAAGTTCATTTAGCGTGAAAGATGGACGCGGTGAGCGCAGGTTGACGGGCGAGGGGAGGAAGAAAATCAGGGAGCCTGTAACTCAAGCCATATATTGGATTTCCGGATTTAAACGTCCTACACTATAAGCCCCCGGACACGACACTTCGCTCGGGTCAACATCAGCTTACACAACTTTACAGTTGAGATAAATCAGAGAAAGGCCGATTCGATTTCTGCCACCAAGAAGTTTCATGTGATATAGATACATATTTATAGGGAAGGGTGAGGGTATAGATTTCCTACAGATAATGCCAGTAATCTTAACAGCGACACAGAACGCCACCAGTCACCGAACGTTCAGTTCCCTAGTGAATATCCCACCCTTCTGTGGGACACTCAAAACATTTTGAGATTAAGGCATTGATTTTACTCGAAGTATACTTCAGGCGGCCATAGTCAGGTATCATATACAATGTAGCACAGCAGCACTGTGGACAGACAATGTCCGGGTTCTGTGAGACTGGTTGGTCTTTACCCTGTACCCCAATTGTTAGCTGTTTTCGTTGTGTATCTGGCATACCGTGTGGTCAATGGCATACATCGGACACATAATGTTGTCCATAGTATACATCGGGAGTAAATGTGATCTTATCATACATCTGGCACACAATGTGATCTTAACATACATCTGGCATACAACGTGATCATATCATACATCTGGCATACGATATGATTCAAGGCACACATCTGGCATACAATGTGATCTTATCATACATCTGGCATAGAATATGATTCACGGCATAATCTGGCATACAATGTGATATTATCATACATCTGGCATACAATGTGATCTTATCATACATCTGGCATACGTTATGATTCGCGGCATACATCTGGCATACAAAGTGATATTATCATACATCTGGCATACAATGCGATCTTATTATACATCTGTCATACAATGTGATATTATCATACATCTGGCATACAATGTGATTTTATCATACATCTTGCATACGATATGATTCACAGCATACATCTGGCATACAAAGTGATATTATCATACATCTGGCATACAATGTGATCTTATCATACATCTGGCATACAATGTGATATTATCATACATCTGGCAAACAATGTGATTTTATCATATATATTGCATACGATATGATTCACGGCATACATCTGGCATACAAAGTGATATAATCATACATCTGGCATACACTGTGATCTTATACATCTGGCATACGATATGATTCACGGCATGCCTATGGCATACAAAGTGACCGTGAACGTCTGAACTACAGTGTGATCCATAGCTTACATCCGACATACAACGTTTATGCTGGCAAGGATATGGCATACAACTTCTGCGACGGTGTAAGTGGTAGCCAGTTATTAATATGACATACAAAGTAGATTCTGCGCTCTCAAACAACGTGCATACTAACAAAAGGGGAGCAGCTGTGACTAAAATATCTAAGGCGCCGCATTTCGCAATGCCGAGTAGGGCCCTTAATCGTTCGTTAATGACCCGCTAATGGCATTCGTCACCACTCGCCCCTTTTCGTAACCTGCAAGAAGAGTCGACCCCCTATCGATAATGTTTTGTGCGAAAATACGACAAACCAATCAGAATGCGCGTATGACTTCAAGGACTTCGGCCCAAGAATCCCTCAAGAAATATTTATGGTTAAATGGTTCAATCATAAATACTGTAATTCCAGATGTGTTTTCAAAAGCATCTGGAATATATATGATATATGGGGGAAATATACGTGAATGATTACGCCTCGCGTTGACAATTCTTTTAGCTATGCCCGTTTGCGTTTAGACGGAACCCAGTCGCAAAATGGCCACGAGAGGGACAGGAGTAGGCTTGTCTCGGAATAACCCGAGTTGGTCACGAATGCCGCTAATGGTTGATTCAAATCCTACCAGATTCACCCTGATTATCATCCTTGGTTGGCACAACCTTGTTGGTAGGTTTCAACAAGTGTTCGACGTCTTCCATTCGGGTAAGAAAGGACTTGCCTCTCACATCAGCCGCCCCATGATGTAACCCTCAAAGAGGTGTTGTACCAAACTCTCTCATTTATTGGCCAGATCTGACATACAGAGTGTGTCATTAACTGCAGGCCAAAGAAAGTGTACACACATATTTGGTTGTGGCTAAAAAGAACCATACAGAAATGGTTATTCGACGGTGATGTATTTGATACAGGTCATAATTGATCATAGTTGTGTTTTGAGCCTTCTGTTTGTAGTGCGTTTTTGGCCACTGTTTTCAGCCTAGTAATTGGTTTTGGTCAAATCCAATTTTAAAGTGTATACGTTTTTTTAAAGGCAGATAATATGGCCTGTAATGTGGCCCATGGTATGTTAATAACCTGCAACATGGATGAGGGAATATAAGGTGTATACGGACCCAACTCTTCCCGAAGAAGGGCAAC